>NC_091681.1:17842500-18467500 GCF_030179915.1 Drosophila takahashii
AAATGAGATATCGTTTTGAGACCATTAAGAAAATCTCGACACGTTTCACAAAGAATCACTCTTACACCCAGAAAAAAAAGACCGAAAAAATCTAAGACCGAATTTCTTACATTACTACCGTTTTGTTCTTTTATTTTCTTAAGACCATATTCTTATATTGATACCAAAGGGTATTGATTTAAGACCAGTAAATTTAGATTTAAGTTGAACTTATGCACTCGCGCGTAACACGGTGCGATGGCCCAGTTGGTAAGGCGTCTGCCTCTGATGCGAGAGGACCCCGGTTTAAAAACCGGATAAGTCAATGTAAGTAAAAAGTTTTTCAAATCTATTTCAATTAATATTTCCTTAATAACTTTAAGAACAAAAATGTATTAAAAAAGTTATGTTGTTAGTTTACTAATTACAAAAAAAAAAAAAAAAACAAATTGTGTTGTGAGCGGGAATTGAACCTCGTACCCCCAAACACAAAATAGTACCAGAATCCAGCACCTTGGCCCCTGGGCCATGGCCTTATTATTTCCTTCCATGGCAGAATGCTTACAGGAGCATTCAAAGAAATTGATTTTTGTACTAAAAATAAATAAAAATTTAAGTACGTTTCGTTCTTAGAGTAAGAACAGCGGTCTTAAAAATCCGTTCTTAAAATAATACCATAAATTCTTATAATGATACCAAACGGTATAAAGCTATTTTTGAGACTCAAACAGACACGTTTTCAGACACAATCAGAACAATTTTTTCCCTGAGTGTATGCATAATATGATCTGTTACTTTATATCTACTATTTAAACGTACCTGCTCATCAGGTTCAACGGATTCAGGTACCACATCCGGATTCTTTTCGTCACAATCGTCCACTTCCTTGCTACCAGAACTCTTGTCGCTCGGACCCGGCGATTCATCTCTGGAAATATTCTCGTTGGAGAGCTCCTTCTGACGCCTTCTTGATGTGGCGGTGCAGGGTATTCGAAGTGCTAAAATAATAGCCAACACTGCGACCAGCACAGCAAGGGTTAAGCCAATTGTAAGTGACATCACGGGCGAAAATAATAGCTCTGCACGAAGGTTATGGGCTGAAAGTTGACAAAAATATAGGTTTCTAGATCTAAACTGTTTAAACAGTATAGAAAGGACTCACTTTGTTCCGAGGTTAGTTGTTTTTCCGGCATTCGCAGCATGGCCGCATTGACTACTGCTGGATCAGATCGACCTTTCGTGTTGAATGCGTAGATATTTAACCTATAAATACTTCCCGGACTTAATCCCGGCACCGTAAACTTAGGAATAGTCGATGTAATGTTGGCTTTGATTTCCTGAAAAAGAAAATAATTTTTAATTACTAAATTTAAATCAATTTAAGCAGCAGTAGTTACACTTACTTGTGTGTACGAGTCAAGGAGTTCCAGGTTAAAATTTTGGGGCAAACCGCCGTTGAAACCATCACTACAAGTCACCGTTAAGGATGTCATAGATATATTGTTTACCGTACAATTATGTACTTTTTCCGGTCGCCCTGAAGATACAAATTAAATACAAGTTTATTTCACTGCTAATAAAGAATCGAAGTTCTAAACAATACGCACCGGCAGCTATAATATGGAAGACACATGGTATTCGCTGTTTACCAATTTTGTTTGACGCCAAACACAAAAGGGTTCCATAATCCAATTCTGTTATGGGAGTGTATGTAACAATGGATGTGGTGCCTTAAACATAAAAAAAAAAACAATTAATATCTCATTTATAAACTTGGCTAGTAATATGATATCACTTACCCGAGCGCATAATATGATTTGTGGCCACATCGATGCTTTCGGCAGAATTATTAAATGTCCAACTAAATTCAACCTCTCGCGGATTCGCATCCACGGTGCACATGACCTTTGCATCCTCCTGTTTTGCTATCCCGTACACTTTCTTCTGACTCTGTGCACACGTGGGGGCGTCTATAAAACACGAACATAAAGAACATGCCATAAAAAGATTAATTATCTCTTAAAGTCAAAAGGAAAGTGCAAGAAATAACGTTAACGCCGTTATGATGCTGTTTTTATTTAATTTTGAAATTTGATTGTAATTTTTTATCAGGATAAAAATAAATATGTCAGTGAAAATAAAATTATATATTTTCTAGCAATTCTCTAGAACCTGGAAAATTACGGATATCACACCTCATTGAGCCAATTCACTTACATAGGATATTAAGAGGAAAAGGAGCACTGATTCCCTCTCCTTCGGCATTAAAACCGACACAAGAATAGTTTCCGGCAGTGGCCCTCGTTACACCTTGTAGAACTAAGGAGTGGTTACTTATGATGACGCCTTGTGAAATGTTGTGCGACAGAGGTTGTTCCTGAAAGTATTTATAAAACTTTAAACTTAATAACCTTTTAAAGGATTCCCTGAAACTCACGTTATGACGCCATTCGATGCGAAAAACATTTGGATGAGCCACAACCAGACAATCGAAGTACACGTCTGTACCTTCCCGCAAAGTACTGGGATCTAGAGATGTTCCCAGACGAACATATGCTTCAGGGACATCTGAAAGCCAGGCATATGTTAGCTTAAATTAATAACACACTCAATTAAAAACCTACATTGTATGTCCAGTTTCCAGCCATCTTCCAAAGGTTCCGAGGGTACAGCATGGTTGTAGGCCTTGCATGATAAATATTTCCCCTCATCTGATTTACTTAGACTGATTGAGAGAGTGCTCGTTGTCTGGTTTCCATCGCTTGAAGTCTATAAAACAGTTTCGCATAAGGGTATAAACTATTCTTGGCTGTTAATTATAGCAGGATACGAAATCTTACAGTTTCAGTGGTCTTTTCCAGCCGTATGCCATTTTGCCACCAAGTAATTACGGCAGGCGGTCTGGAGCCAGCACTTTGGCACAGTAGATCGTATCTTCGTCCCGCAGACAAAGGCTGATGTGCCCCTAATAGTCGAATGTTTAAAGGGGCAACTAAAAATTCAAGAAAATGTTAGCATATCGCTTTTGTACAACTCTTACAAATTTATTTTGTTATTTTAGGGTAAAATATATTTAAAAATCTTACAGTTCATATCAATTTGAACTACTGCTTCGACGATGGGTGCCCTGGGATGACTTAATGCTCGGCAGGTGAGCCGGGAGTTAAGATCCTCTCGACCCAGAGATGGAAGTGTGATTTCGCACTCGATTATTTTCCCTCCTGCCAAGTGAGCTAATTCACATGGAATTTCTAGACCATCTCGATACCAACTGATAGTGGGAGTTGGGTAGCCTAAATATTTTAAGTAAATACATATAATTTAGTAACCATTGCTTGTCTTAAATGTGTATTTATAACTGGCCCCATAATCACATACCTCCAATTACTTGACATTTCAATGATACAATGTCGCCTTCGCTGTATGGTCCCACCACCGTAGAACGCTCAACATTGGAGCTGTCTCGAATAATAACTTGTTTTGGTGGAGCTAAGAAAAATATAGGGATATCAATTATTATCCTTGAAAGGATTTTCTGCGAACCTATCTAACGGGTAATAATATCTTTGAAGTACAACTATATTGGCTGTGTAAAATCTTGCAAAATCAATTACTCACATATGACATTGAGCCTAATGCGGCTATTTATAGTCTGTGCTTTCAGGAAGTCGACTCGGCATCTATAAGTTCCGGAGTCGGATGCTTGCGTATTTTGAATTGACAATTTGCCTGGTTCCTTGTCAAATATAAAATAAGCTCTATCCCCGAAAACAGACTCGTCAGACCATCTTTTTGGTGCTTTGGACACTCCCGCTCGAATGTCGATGCTAAATGGATAAGATGTTTTTGTAATAATGATATTTAATTAAGAATAACCAATAAACTTATGATAACGCTATAGTTATTTTCCACTTATTTACCTGTATATGGGAGTACCTTTATCATCTCGGTACCATAAAACCAACACAGGTTCATCACCATCATATGTTGTTACATTGCATGGAAGGTAAATATTTTCACCAACCAGAGATTCGATTTGGTGAACTGGTACTGGAAACGTGAAATAAAAACATTTGAATGTTTTTAACTTTTAATTACTTAAATATCTTTACAATCCCTTAATTTGTTTAAAACTTAACAGTCAAGATTTGAAACACTATTGATTAACTTATATTTTAGCCGGTTCAATAAACATCGCTAACACACCTTATTTAGACAAGAGTAAAAATGATTAGAGCCTTTAATTTTAACTTACCATCCTTACTTCCGTTGCTGGTTTCTATAAGTTGCAGTGCTAACATAAATAGCAGCAATAACTCCATGTTGTATATTTTTTGAGTAGCAGTAGTTAGTTGCTAATTACATTTATCTTACGACTTTCATAGTCCACTATTCCACTTTTTCGGATTGGTATGTTTAATTGAGTAAGAAGTTACATTTTATCCTCTGAATTTTCACGGAAGATGAGCACACCAACACTCGCGTATGAACATGAACACTCAATTACACATCTACACGGGATATAACATTGTATGTATAACACATAGGTTTATATATTTTGCAGTAGTTGCTTTTACCTAAGTTTATGTGTAATATTTTTGAGTATAGTCGATAGGATCGTATTTCACTGGACTCACTGAAAACTGGTAAATTGAATATAGCAGACTCTCTGAACGGTCACGGTTTTGATTTTATTTAATGAACGAGTATGTATGCGCGTATGTCTTTTCCTATGCACTTGTATATGTTTGCCAAAATTCCAGGATACACTTTACTATTGCTTATTTTCATATGCGCACGTTCGCAGGATTTGCTTTGGGAATTCCGGTTACACATGAATCAAGTGTTTTCTTCGATTGTAAATGGAGTGATTTATTTTAGTAATAACCAAGATGGAAAATAACGAACACTGGCTGAAAGTTATATTACTTTTCTAGCCGCGATGCGAAACTAACACGTCGAAATTCCATCGCACTACACCTGCAAACCTGGGCTAAAAAGCTTGTCGGCGGGCGCATGCGTTTCGAAGGAAGCTTTTGATGTAAACATTGCAACTATGACCTTTGTACATGTGTATGTACGTGCATCCGCTTGCCTCCTTCAATATAATCGTCCTTTTCTTGGACCAATTATGAGTGGTAATTTGTCGGCTTCACTTAGAATCGGAATCTGAATCCATTTATGTCACCTTATCTTCAGGGGTTCTTAAGTTAGTTTATGCACCCACTTCACATCCTTTATAATCCTTGTCGAGTGTATTCTATTTTAAAAACAAGCTCTAAAGCCACGGAGGCGTGCAGGTCCGACCTTATAATGTACGCGAAAGTACATATACAGTGAAAGCTCTCCGGGCGGACAGCTGCATCAGTTCTCTCGACTCCTCTCGCTCAGATGAACGTCTTATCCTTTTTGCCGGACAAAGAAACTAAAACCCCCGAAGTCCGCCCAATGTATCTAGTTTCATTTCACCTACGAGTACAGATATCTCAAAGTTCTTGGGCGGAGGATAGGTTAAAAGGGGGTGATAGTTGAAGTGGACTTGAAAGATGTCCTATATCATAACCGTACAAGTACAGATATCTCAAATATCATAACCGTTACAATTATTCAAAAATCCTTGAAGATTTAAAATACCTTTTTTTAAATGAATGCGTCTTTTTCTATTTGGAAACACAAAAAAATGTTAGAAGCTCGACAATCATGTGACTCTTACATTAATCTTACACTAATCTTTTAACATTTTAAAATTATATTTAAAGAATTTAATTTAAGATTTTATATTTATAACTACAATTAAGGTTTAATCTATAAATCTTACTTTAAAGCTATAAATGTAATCAAAATTAGGACTCTTAAAAAACATTAATAAAACGGTTAAAACATCGATACCATTGCATAAAAATACCGTAAAGACAATCGATGTTGCCGGCCGAATTACTATCGATAGTGCCATCGATGTTTTGACATTAGCTGTGTATTCCACCAATCGTTATCGCTCATTCTTCACACTCTTGTTTTTTACTTAATGAATTCGCTTTAAATAAGATATTTAACATAAGTAAAAGCTAACTGGTACGTGGGAATAATGGTGAACGACGCTGGTCTATCGACTGTGGACGACTTGGAGAAAAAACTGAACTCGGCCAAGCAGTCGCTGGTGATCCTAAATGAAAACATTCGCCGCATTGCTGGTCGCGTCCCCAAAGATTCCCAGCAGAGGTGAGGTTTTGGACTAGCAGTCTGGAGTTCAATTAATGGCAATCCCACTGGCTTTCAGATCGGAGAAGTTCAAGTACACCCACGATGGCAAGAAGAACGACCACAACGGCGAGCGACCTTTTCCCCGGAACGGACCAGGTGGGGTCTTCAAAGACAAGCGACGGATGTACGAGAGCAAGAACCCGATGCCCCGCTTTCCCATCGAGGAGAACGACGGTCGGCCGCCACGGATCAACTCCCGGGTCATCAGGGAGATGCCCACCAAAAAGGAGGTGGTCGAGGCGCAGGGAACAGACTCCGAGTCGAGGGCGCGGAATCGCCGGATGTTCGGATCGCTGCTGGGAACCCTGCAGAAGTTTTGCCAGGAGGAGTCGCGACTGAAGAGCAAGGAGGACAAGAAGGCAGAGATCGACAGGAAGGTGGAAAAGCAGGAACTGCAGGAGAGAGCCTTGCTGAGGAAACAGCGAGAAACGCTATATTTGGACAGGAAAAAGAAGCAATTCGAGATCCGCAGATTGGAGTACAAAATGGCCAGAATGAGGGACTTCAAGGCCTGGGAAGCAACCATGTCGTATGCGAAGAATCACATTAGAACCAAAACGAAACCACACCTGTTCTTCCGGCCCAAACAGCATTCCGCTCGAACGGAAAAGCTTTTGAGTAAAAGCAAAAGCGAGGCTGATGTCTTCATAGAATGCAGACGGGAAGAATTAGAAGTCGAGCTGAAAAACTTGGAGAGCATGAATTTTGGGAAGATCGACGACGATAATGTAATGGACGAAAGCTTCTATGAAGAGCCTGACGACGAAGATCCGATGGATAAGAGTAAGTAAACTCAAGTTTACCAGGAAGCATTTAAAAAGATCGTACCGCTTCGTAGAATAATGAGGGAAAATTTTCTATCCAATTCAAAGAGCCTTTAAAAAAAATGTACTATTTATCTTTTAATAACTTTCGGTCAAACTCCAGTAAATTTTAAACGGATTGATAATGTCAGTTTTTGACATACACAAAATATAAACACGTAGCTTAAAATATTTACTTTTATAAAAGTCATGTTCATATTTTATTTAATATTCGAATTCTATTTTTATTGCAGCTTCATTATATGGTAAATGAAGTGCGTGAAAATATATGATGCTATTTCTAGGAATAAAGGATTAAAACTAATTCAATTTACTAAATTAAATGCCAAAAAGATTGTTTTACTTCAGCAAATCGAAGGGAATTCAAAAACATAAAAGTCAAACCTTAATTAAATGCTACAGGTGAAAATTTCCAAGCAGCCTTGCCGTTATTTATCTACCAGAACTAAATAGCATAACTAAATGTGTTTAATGCAGCCATTCTAGATTTGTATTGCTCCAATATAACATAATCTCAAATTGTAAATAAAAAAACCATTGTCAGTTTTTTTTTTATCGCTTCTAAAATGCTTGAAGTGCGGATATTAATATTCTTTATACGTAAATTTAGCAAGAACTTCTAATAGTTTTTCCAATTTATACAACGAAAAATAAATAAAGTTGATATGTATATTAGTTGAATGCCAGAAAACATTTTAAGCCACTAAAAAAAATTTGAATGTTATGAATGTAAATTTTATTGGCATTGCGGTATTTTGAATAGGAAGCAGAACTGTTTCATTGGTCCATAAAAAGTATGATTAATGTTTTTCTATTTGGATGCACTCTGAAGACTTTGGTATTGAAAGCTTTGGGTGAGCTACTTGGGCTAAGATGACCGCTCACTGGTCCGTCTCTCCGTTAATGCTTTGCAGAATCCAATCGGAGAAGCTACTGACCAGGGTGTAGACCCCCGGAATGGTGGTCACGCCGCACAGCGTGGGTCCAAAGGCCACGATGCCGATGAGCGTGTGGCGTCCACGTGTCCCTAGCAAACCGGAGGTTCCGTCGTCCATGAAGGGGCCACCGCTATCGCCGCGGCACACGTCATTCATGGGCATTCCCTGGGCGCACAGATGACTCGGTGTGATCACAATGGGCTGCTGGAAGTTCTCGCTGAGACTAGCATATGCGATGGCGCAGGTGGTGGTGTTTACTATAGGTAAACGGATGAAGCGCACACCGGAGGAGGAGTTGGAAGAGTTTATTGGGCCATTGTCTGCAAAGATATATTTAAAAAAACCTAGTAAGCGCTGATTTCGAATTAATTCGCTCTAATAGTCAGTTGAAAAGTTCAGCAGACCAGATAATCTTCGTAAAAAAAAATTGTTTCGAGACTCACTTTCCGGATTTCCTGTACTCCAACCGGCAGCAACTCCCGTTTGTCCTATCAACCTCATTCCGAGGGTAGTAGACCCGTTCAAGGGTAAGCATATGGGTGTGAAGAGTCCTGGGAAGTAAAGGGGTATAAAGCAGCGGTCGGTACACTCATACAATGACATTTTGTTTTAGATTTGTGTGAGTAAATTGCACGGGGCAGCTCATTAGTGTGTGTGTGCAGACCGCTGTTCTACAGTGTTCGTGAGAGGCAGAGGATGGGCAGAACAATTCCCTATGCTCACTTAATAGGGCGCTGCCAACCTCTGGTATAAAGAGTAACCCTTCAGTTGTCAAAAGAGTAGATAAACTTACCATTAGTGCTATTGATTCTTAGAAGGGCAATATCGTTTGAGTATCTCGGCTGATCGTAGCTAGGATGCACCATAACCCTCTCGATGGCAAAGGTGTTTGATCCACCGTCATTACCCAATCGTATATGGGACCTGTGGTAAAATTAGGCTTAGTATAGATTAGTTAAAGCTCTTAACTTACAGTTCCAAGTCGCTGACTAGGTTGACCACACAATGGGCGGCAGTCACGATGTGGTTGCTGGAGATGAGGGATCCCGAGCAGCGAAAGCTAATCCTGCTGCTGCCTGAAAAAGACATGGTAGAGCCTTGTTAAAATTGAAATATCTCCTTTACAGCAGATGTGCGCGTGTCCCTGTTCCGGAGGGAGTAGACCACCTCAGACCAAAGACCCCGATTCTTGCCCAGCTCCAGGTGCGGGTAATGGAGGCGGTGGCGGTGGTCGTGGCGGTGGTGCCGGTGCTGCTCCCAACCAGAAGCGTCAACCCTGTGGTCCCAAGCCTTGCGGCGGAACTCAATGCAAGAAATGCGGAAAGGGTGGCAAAGGCGGCCCTGGAGGAAAGGGCGGCCCTGGGGGCAAAGGTGGCCCCAACAGCAGAAACGGACCAGGCGGTGGCTCCGGAGGACCCGGTGGACCTTTGGGTCTAAGGGCGCCACCGGATAATCGAGGTCCAGCGGCTCTGGGATTAGCTGCTCTGCTCTTTGCCGTCGGGGTCTTTCTTACAGTAAGACTGGGCATCGTGGCCAATGAAATCGGATGAACCAGGCTTCTAACCCAGCGAGGAATTCACTCAAGCAAAGGCGTTGCGTGGATTTGGGCAGGATACAAATTAAATTCAAAATTTCACATTTAAGCTCTACTCACTTCGGTTGCGATAGGCGATCCTGGCCAGCCAGGGGTATTGTCCATTAGTGGCCTGTTCTCCTCCCAGCAGTCTGCTCTCCACACTTATTCCAAATTCTTGTGGGTCATCTCGTATCACAAGAGGTGGTATTGATGTGGTCAGAGAAGCAGTGACCAATGGAGTAGGTGTACTTGTGGTAAAAGGTGCCAGTGGAGGACCTTCCTCTAAACTGAAGTTAGGATCATCCTGCTCTCCCTGCCGCAGGAAGCGTAGGTCTCCGGGAAAGATAATCGGCTTATCCTTGGGAGCGGGTCGAGGTGAAGTAGCATCCTGTTCCTCATGCTCCACATGATAGTGAAAGTGGTGGCCGCCACCGAATCGCCGGTCGAAGAACTCTGGCTCCACAGGCTGCGGGCAGTTGCGTTGCTCCTCGAAGTTCCAGTAGTCGTGCACATGGGTCTCCGCCAACAGAAAGTCCGAGTGCCGACTTGCGCCCTTGCTATCACCGCCATCATCCCAAATCCAACGATCTTGGGGCGGAGCAAAACGCATCTTGCGACTTGCCTTGGCCGAGGATGACTCATCGCGGTGCTGCTTGCGGGAGGTGGGACAGCAGACGAGCGGCTCGAGACCTTGGAAGCCACAACTGGCCGCGTGGACTTTGGCAAACACGGCGGACTGCTCGCCGGGACCGTGATGCAGCAGGAGGCGGGCAAAGGGCGCACATTTGCCCAGGCGGATGCAGTGGCAGGCGGAGGCTCCGCGATCCCCTGAAATGAGAACGGAATAGCTGGATGACAAGGCAAGAAATCACCGCTCGAAGCGAAGGTCAATGTCGGCGAGGCAATCGCAAACCAGAAGTGCCCCCGGCAATTACTCACTCACTTTTTTGATTCGGTTTATTGCCCTTCGCTTTTGCCGCTGGGAATTTCTAGTCGCCGACCTTGACCCACTTGGCGGGCTGTTCTTTAATTACCCCTCCTCCCCCGCGAGCAAGTTTGTTTCTTGAGTCATTCGTTTTTTTATGGATCCCCCGGGATACTCACCACTCAGCCGCAGGATGCAGATCAGCAGGGCAAAGAGTTCTAGGTGCCGCATTGCGAAAGATCGGATATTGGGAAGCCGCCGCTGACACAACGTCACCCGTCCAAGTGCGAAATTGAAATAAATTGGTTCATTTCTTACTTCCACATCCCAGCTCTATTCAGATTTCGATTTCAGCGACGGCGACGAATCAAAACAAAAAGAGAGCTCGAAAAAAACCAATTATCAGGCCGTAAATTCAGTTTGGACCAAAGAGCAGCAGCAGACGAAGAGCAACCAGACTGCCGGCTAGGTGAGTAACCGACTAGCAGCCAGAAGAATTCAATACAAAACAAGGGAGAACGCTATAGTCGGTTGGGTGTCCCGACTATCTAATACCCGTCACTCACATAAAATTTTTTTGATTATGCATAACTTTTTAATGAATGGTCCGATTTGAAAAAGGTCTTCTACATTTCGATAGGTATAAATATACACAACAAAATTGCATTTATACTTCTAGGAAATCTTTAAAGGTGTGGGCGCCAGACACTTTTTAAAATTGTTAGTTTGCGATTGTGGGCGTGGCGCTCGGCTGAAATAAACTCGCGATGCATAGGAAGCCCAAGAATATGTGTGGAAAATCTCAACCATCTAGCTTTTGTAGTTTCCGAGATCTCAGCGTTCATACGGACAGACAGACGGACATGGCTATATCGACTCGGCTAGTGACCCTGATCAAGAATATATATACTTTATAGGGTCGGAAACGCTTCCTTCTAGCTGTTACATACTTTTGCACGAATACAATATACCCTTTCAGTCTACGAGTAACGGGTATAAACATGTTTTTGTTCTGCTATTCGCTAGCCGAACTGAAGATCAAGTCGAGGAACAGGAACAGGACACCGTTTAGAATGTGGAACTCTCTTTCGTGTATTATTGAGGCTTACTTTACAGATTGTGCTCTTAAGCTAGTCGATAGATGAACGCGGGGAACTAAGGGCTATAGAATGAGAACAGAGTCTTACTTAGGAGCCAAGCTTACGTAACTAGAAATGCATCGCGTGGAATGTCGAGTTGCCGATGATGTACAACTAAAATACTTAACTACTCATTAGGCCTTTTTATAGTCGATCTGGTTTGGTCTTTAACGATCGTGCAGAGTCTAAGCCACCGGGGGAACCTCTGCCGAGGCCACGGTGACTGTAACGCTATTCTCGACCTGTTCTACAGGTTCGACAATCGGCTGGGGAGTCGGGGATGGGGATACCGATGGCGATGGAGATGGAGACGTATTCACCGCAATCGTTGTCACTGCAGCCGCTGGATAATGGCCATTTACATCGGCTTGGCTATTGCTAACTTCCCCAACCGACTCTTCCACGTCGTCGTCATCGACGGGCGTCTCTTGGCTCAAGACTGCCGCCAAGCGATTGTCATCTGGTTCGGGAGCTGCTGGTTCTTCTCCCGCCTCGGGAGCTGCGACCTCTGCCACTTCTGCCACCGATGATAGCTGCTCCAGTTCGGAATCCCCGCCCTCTTCGCTCGCTCCATTTGCATTTAAATGCACGGCTACGTCGCCATTGTGCGCGGAATGGGGTCCCCGCAGCTCATTGATGATCTTCTCCCCCACCTTCGCGTCGATCTCGCTAATCTTCTCCTGCAGCTGGCACTTAAACTCGATCGGCCACTTGGGGCTCCATTCACGGAACAGCTTAATCTGCGGACAATGAACCGTGAGAAGGGGGGAAAGGGGCAACTTTCTACTACTTACGCGGCACTGGAACAGGCTCATGGGTTTATCCTGCACTGATGCGTTGGCCAGCGAGTTGACCATTCCATTCACATGGACATCGCTGGCACTGGAGCCCCGGGCCAGGTACTCCACAAAAACGTAGACAAAGTCGTCGCGCTGCAGCTCGCTCCACTCCTTGAACCACTGGATAATGTAGCGGAACTCGCCGTCTATGGATAGATTGCTCATCGACATCCCGCTGCCGTTTGTTTATATTGCTCTTTCCCACGACGGTGACGCCCCCGCAGTTCCTCTGTCTGTCTGGCTTTTCAGTGGATGTGGATCAGGCGATGCGCTGGCAGGGATTCAGGTTCCGGAAATCGGTTCGCTTCGATGCGACTGCAACGCCAGACTGCTGGAGAGCTGAATGCTGGTGAGCGCTGCGCTCCAAAGTTACCAGTAAAAGTAAAACCCGTTTCCGCCTATGATTTTTCCCACAGCACAGGCTCGGCTTTGTTTAAGCTAGAGATGCGCGCTCAGGTGAATGTTCTTCACGAAAGGCACGAATTAAAATAAAATATTTAAAAAAACACTTAAAATTTTTCTCTTATTAAGTGCAACTAATTTATCAAGCTTACTAATTATTTATTATTATTTATTGTAGCTAACGATATTCACAAAATATTTAATTTTGAAGAACAGAAATTAAGATTTTTTTGATTTAAGTCTGTTTTTGTTATTATTTATAATTAATTATTAATAATTAATTATTTTTTAAAATGTAAGCTTTAGAGCCGTGACACGAAAAAGTTCTCACGCACCCACCTCTAGTGCAAACCTACCTCAAAGCAGCTGACTGTCGATAATTAGCCCAAGCTTGTTATCGATTGGCAGCAGCACCTGCCCGGTAAGGCGAGCTTAAACTTCAGAGACTTTTGAAACGTAAATTGTCTTTTTTGCCAGATCTAGTGGTTTTTTACAAGTCTATAGTGAGTTAAGGGAGGTCCCATTTTTTCAGAAAAAAAGGTTTTTAAATACAAATTTCGAAAGGTTGTTAGGAACATATATAAGTTAGGAAAAAATGTACACAAATATGTAAATTAGCACTTATTTTCCATATTTTTGAAATAAAACGCGCGAAAAGAAGAAGATTTTTTAGCGAGAATCCATGGTCGGTCGAGAGCATTTCGGGTGAAAAGTCATTCCACCATCTGGTTACACTGAAATATCGTATATAATATAGCAGAAAGTAAATAAGTTTAAGAAAATCATTTATTACAACAAGAGAATGTCTTCGTCCGAGCTGGAAATACAAAAGACTGCCGATGGCCAGCAGGAGCGGCAGGTGCCGGCGGGCGCGGAGCTGGCGGGCCAGAAGGAGCCGGAGGCGGACACAAACGCCAGTACGAAGGCGGAGCGCGATTTTGCCGCGGCCGAGCAGTACAAAAATCAGGGAAATGATATGCTCAAAAGTAAGTACCTGCACACCTTTCCCCGCTAATTAACCCGCAATGACGGCGATTGGTGGACTGCCAGTTACCCGTAATTCGAATTCCCGGAGTGCACTTTCCGAGTGCCCCCCCTTCAACCTAACCTTAAAACAAAGGCAAACTATGGCTGTGTGTGATAATTTACAAGTCTCCCGGAACTCATGGGGTATAATTAGTAGCATTACTCACCCCTGGCACTCTCTCCCGCAGCCAAGGAGTTCTCCAAAGCCATCGACATGTACACCAAAGCCATAGAACTGCATCCCAACAGTGCGATATATTACGCCAACCGATCTTTGGCGCATTTGCGCCAGGAGAGCTTCGGCTTCGCCCTGCAGGATGGCGTCTCGGCGGTGAAGGCGGATCCCGCCTACCTCAAGGGCTACTATCGCCGGGCAGCGGCGCACATGTCCCTGGGGAAGTTCAAGCAGGCCCTCTGCGACTTTGAATTCGTGAGTAATCCCCGCCAGCTTAGTTTGGCCATCTAATGAACGATAATTGCCTTCCAGGTGGCCAAGTGCCGGCCCAACGACAAGGACGCCAAGCTGAAGTTCACCGAGTGCAACAAGATTGTCAAAATGCGCGCCTTTGAACGGGCCATTGCCGTGGATAAGCCCGAGAAGACGCTCTCCGAGATGTACAGGGACATGGAGAACATAAGTGAGCAGTCTACAGGCCTCCTAAAAAATGGAGATATTAATCTTTATGCCTTATAGCTATCGAGGATGACTACAAGGGGCCACAGCTGGAGGACGGCAAGGTGACCCTGAAGTTCATGAAGGACTTGATGGAGCATTACAAGGGACAGAAGCGATTGCACCGCAAATTTGCCTACAAAGTAAGGATGCAATTAGCCATTACTACTGACCCTTGAATAATTATAATCCTGCCATCAGATACTCTGCGAGATTGACACGTATATGCGGGCTCAGCCCTCGCTGGTGGACATCACTGTGCCGGATGAGGAGAAGTTCACGATTTGCGGCGACATCCACGGTCAATTCTACGACTTGATGAACATCTTCGAGATTAATGGCCTGCCATCCGAAAAGAATCCGTATCTGTTCAATGGCGATTTCGTGGACAGAGGCTCCTTCTCCGTGGAATGCATATTCACGTTGTTCGGCTTTAAGTTGCTGTATCCCAATCACTTCTTCTTGTCGCGCGGTGAGTTTTTATTCCCATTAAAGTGTGCGAATTGTATAAATTAACTTTGTTTTTAGGCAACCACGAAAGTATCAACATGAACCAAATGTACGGATTCACTGGCGAGGTGACGGCCAAGTACACCAGCGCCATGGCGGACATATTCACGCAGGTGTTCAACTGGCTACCGCTGTGCCACTGCATCAACACAAAGATCCTGGTGATGCACGGCGGGCTCTTCTCCACGGACAACGTGACCTTGGACAATATACGGCGCATCGAGCGCAATTGCCAGCCGCCCGAGGAGGGTCTCATGTGCGAGCTGCTGTGGTCCGATCCCCAGCAGTGGATGGGCCGGGGTCCGTCCAAGCGCGGCGTGGGCATCCAGTTCGGTCCGGATGTTACCGAGACGTTCTGCAAGAACAACAACCTGGACTACATCATACGAAGCCACGAGGTCAAGGATATGGGCTACGAAGTGGCACACAACGGTCAATGCATAACAGTCTTCTCAGCTCCGAACTATTGGTAGGGAAAATCAATTTTCCCATAGGAACACAAAGTGATTTTTTACCCTTTTCTTTGCAGTGATACTATGGGCAACATGGGCGCATTTATTACCATTACGGGTAACAATTTGAAACCAAATTACAAATCATTCGAGGCTGTGGTAAGTGCAGATATAGATAACCTAAAGCCAAATCATAATCACAATTATTTTTAGCCACATCCCGACGTCAAGCCCATGGCCTATGCCAACAGTCTGATGAACTGGCTGGCGTAGTCAGTTTCCAATTAACTTCAATAGCTAAACGCATACTCCCACACACCACATACAAATTTACAAACAGCTTGAGAACCCACAACCGCAGAGCAGCAGCCCAGCAGCCCAGCTTGAAACGATCAAAGGAGAGGCAGAGGATTCGGAGATGCTCAATAGACTTTATGCACACTGCGAGCTGCTTCACTACTTAAGTACGAGTATTGCGAGTCATTAGGATGGCGTGGAACGGATGGGGAAAGGATCAGATCACAAATAGAGAACAGCAATCATTTTATAAATTCAGCTATATTTGATACAGAACGAAATGTTATAGTGTATAGTGGCTTTAGAAGTCGGATGCTAAGTTTTATCGGTGCCAAGCATCTGCGGTTCCACTTGTAAGTGAAAAATTTAAAGAAAATGTTTGTTTATGCATAGCATTTAGTTATGGCTACCAAAACATAATATACAAGTGAATATATATAAAATTCAACTTCAATTTTGTTTGTTCCGAACGCTTAATTTGTGTATAAAAACAGTTTTGTTCAACCCTTGCCTTGTTTATATATTATAAAAAGTCATTTTAATAAAACTATTCAAGTTAGATACCTCAATAATAATCCTCAAATTTTTTCAATCCAAAAACTATTGCATACTCTACTGACATAAGTAACAACATACTGATCAAAGTATCCGAAAATGCATAAAAAGACAACTAGCATTAGAGAGCCTGTAATATTAATCGAGTGAACAGAAATCAGAATAGAGCAATTGAGAAATAATAAAAACTGTCTGTTCTTTATTAATCGAGGTCGAGTCCACTTGCTATGCTGAAGCCCATGACCCCGAAGATGTGGCTAACATTAGCCTGGTAATCCTTGAGATGGGCTCGCTGCAAAAGCGTCACGTATACAAATGGTCCATTGTAAGAAGCCAGTTGCAGGAAAAACTCCCTGGCCGGAATTTGCAGCTCCTGCGGCTGCGTCTGCGATAAGTAAAGCACCATTGTGGTCATCAGATCGTGCAGATGTTTTCCCTCAATCTGCAGGCCAAGTACAAAGTCCGCCAGACTCTTGAGCAGCTTCAGCTGCAGTTTGTACTCCTGAGTCTGGGCTAGTGGCGTTTCCACGCTGCTGTGCAGGCTGGCTGCCTTGAGGAACTGCTTCAGCTGAGGTATCACATCGCTAAAAGGCACAACGGAAAAGTGATTAAGCAGATTTTCTTATTTCTGAGGCAACAACTTACGTGAGACTTCGTTTCAGTATAAAGTCCTTGGCATGAACGCCCAGCAAGTGCAGCAAGGTGAAGCAACGGTTTAGCACCAGAGCGTCCTTCTGACGGAACTTTTCGACAAGTGGCTGCCACACCAGATGCACCAGTGGCAACAGCTCGTTCTCATAGTCCGCCAGCAATGGCAAACCACTGGAGAAGCATTCGAGAGCTGCGATCTGCTGTGCCTGATTGGCGGTGGAAATGAACTTGACTACTTGACCCAGTATGTCCTTAACCATTTCCACGTGGCGCGGTAAAACAGGTTTTGTGGGCTCTGGTTCTGTGTCCTCCGCATCCTCTGGATCTTTATCCTTAGCTGGCTCCTCGGCCATGTCTGCATCGCCATTTAGATCCTCGAGCAACTGCGGCTTCTTCAGCACACTCATCCACGTGCTCAGGACACTCTGCTCCTCATCCACTTGCATCGGCAGCTCTGCGTTGATCTCCGCAGCTGCATCAACTTGCCAGTCGGAAACGTGACTTAGGAATGCCTTGAAGACGCGCAGATAAGAGTGCACATTGGTCGACTGATGCGATTTGGAGCACTCCTCGCGTATGGTTTGGAATAAGCTGTCCAGGTGCGGCACATTGCCCCGAGTGCTGTACTGCAGCACAACGGTGAGAATGTCCACGGCGGCTGTGCTGTCCGGCGAGCGTTTCAGCAAGGCGTTCAGGTGGAAAGTGATGTAGTCCGTGGAGCACTCTATAAAATGAGAGGGCTCGGCATATCTGAGTGCTAGCTGCATGGAAACGAAGGCGAAACTGGCCGCCTGATGAACGATGGTGTTACTGCTGGCCACCTTGAGCAGCACTTTGTGCAGACTCAAAAATATATGCCTGTCGAAGGTATCGCCAATGAACCTGGCACAGTTTCCCACTGCATCCAAAATCAAGCAGGTGTGCAGCACATTGAACTGGGCGTCTGCAATGGTTACCCGACTGGCGACCACCTCTGCCTGTTCGTCGTCGGAATCGCAGTCCTGGGTGCGCACCTCCACGGCCGATGAATAGAGGCCAGGGGTGCGTTCCTCAAACCAATGGGTTGGCTGAAATATAAAATATAGTACACATTAGAGCCCTGCGTGAATCATTCAATTTTTGTTTTATAATAGTAGGTATGCCATGAAATTTCTGATTTGTTTAATTTAATTCTATGTGAAATAAATTAATGGGTTTCTTATTAATTTCGAATTGAATGGATGAATGAACAATTTTTAAGAATTTTTTGAATTTGCCACATTCTTTTGTGCTTTCTTTTGAGAACAAATAGTGGACAATTTTTAACAAATCAATGTCAACTGCTTAGAAAATAAAATTCATGCAGATTTAATCACAAAATTATGGCCCCTTGTTCTTCAAAAGAAATTGTCATTTGATTTATTTCGGAATTCATGCCATTCATTCGTTCAATTCTATTAAACTCAAAATTCTAATTAATTCATTCATATAAAACAAAAAATTCAAAATAATTTATTTAATTTAATGGATGAATGAATAATTTTTAAGAATTTTTTGAATTTGCCACATTTTTTTGTGCTTTCTTTTGAGAACAAATAGTGGACAATTTGTCACAAATCAATGTTAACTGCTTAGAAAATAAAATTCATGCAGATTTAATCACAAAATTATGGCCCTTTGTTCTTCAAAAGAAATTGTCATTTGATTTATTTCGGAATTCATGCCATTCATTCGTTTAATTCTATTAAACTCAAAATTCTAATTAATTCATTCATTTAAAACAAAAAAATCGAAATAATTCATTGAATCCATTCACGCAATGTGTACTACACATTGATAATTTGGATAACCCACACTCACCTTGTTGACCTTGAGACGCCACGCTGAGTCCGGCTGCAGGGCCAGGTTCCAATGCTCATCCCGAAGGATTTGGTCCAAGAAAAGATTAGCCAGCACCAAACGACTTTCGCGAGCCTTCTTCTCCTGCGGCGTGATCATCAAAGTGAGGAGTAGCACGCACTCGTTCATCGAAGACGACCTCTGCTGAATAAGCTCTTGACAGTAATCGAAGATAAGGCGATTCAGGGAAGGTTGGGCACCCAACATGGCTCCAATATCGTATAGAATGTCGACGGTGCGCTTGGAGGCGAGATACTTGAACTGGCGCCAAGGCAGCTTGGCTAGTTCGGCGGCCAGGCCCTTGGAATTGCCTTCGCGAATTCGACGGAGGGAGTACTCCTCATTTAGGAGATCCCTGGTTGGCCGTTGATCAAGAGCTGTTAGCAGACAGCTCACGAACATCTCCAGGTTTTTGGGAACCAGCAGCAGCAGCTGCAACTTATCGGCATTGACGTTGCGCAGGAATCCCTTGAAGAAGAGCAGCTCTGCGAACTGTTCGTTGTCCTCGCCGCGATGCAGGATGCGTGGCCATTTGTTGAGATGCGCATCCAACAGCATTTCGGCATTCTCGTCGAAAATGCCACGGCTGGTGGGCTGTTGCTGCAACAGAATCAGGGTTTCCCTGCACTCCACGGCTATCTTCTCGTTCTCGTCCTCCGACATGGCCAAAACGCTCTCCAGCACGTGCAGGAAGTTGCCCCTCAGATTGTGGGCACAATGCTTGAGCAGCAGACAGCACATGTCGCAGTAGCTTTCCCTAATCCTCAGCGCGCTGTTTGCCCTCAGAATACTGGTCTCCACAAAAATTGGCCGCAGACGTCGAGATGTGGCCGCCACCCACTGAACCGAACGAAGCTCCGCCTGCATTTGATGCAGTCGCTCCTCATTTTGTTCGGTAGAAGTCTTTTTGCTGCCGAAAAATGTGTAGTCGCTATTCTCGGCCATATTATCTGTGGAGGTCTTGAAGAGTTTTCGAAATGCCTCCACATCGTAGCGCATTTTCATAAACTCCTCTGTGGTTTCCTCGAACATGATGTTGATTATGCGACCCAGTGCTTGAATGGCCATCTAAATAAAGGATTATAATACATTGCCTCACAAGAATTCAAGAGAAACTCACCGATTTGATGGCCTCGCCCACCTTGTCGTCTTTCATGGATGTTTTGAACAGCACAATGAGGACCTTGGGAAGGAAAATGAATATGGTGTTGGCCACCTGACTGCGCAGCACCACATCCGCGTGGTCGGAATCGTCATGGACGTAGAAAACCAGCATCAAGCACTGAAGGGCTGTCTGGACGAGTTTGCGATACCTTTCCTGCTCGATGATCTCCAGGAGCATCAGCAGTATCTGGCCAACGACCATCGCCGTCTCCTTGACGTAGAAAGACTCCAGCACATCGCTGGTCGAGCGACGCAGTGCCTCGAATATGCACTTGATGGCAGCCAGTTTGATTTCCTCGGAGAGATTGGGTCGCATGATGGCTGCCTTGGAGTCGCGTACCTGTTGCAGCACCACCACCAGGATGGAGCGCAAACCCTTTTCGTCCGCCAGGTAAGTTTGGGATACAATGCTGCTGAGGCAGTTCATCAAACTGGTGCGCAGCTCCTGGTTTTCCCTGGGAAAAGGATAGCTTTCTCAGGGGGGCGCATCCCATGTGGAGTGTCGGAGTCACTTACCCCGTCAGTTCGTCCAGTTTGAGCACCAGTGGCACCACCGTTTGCACCTGGTAAATGCGCATTTCTCCAAAGTTGAATCCCTCGATTTCGCGCTCCACCTGGGCCAGCGTGTCCTTGCTGGGCTCCTTGATGAATCCCTCCACCGCAGGCTTGATCTTCGTCACATACCGCTCCAGATGCATCATCTTGGCAGCCGGTATTCAATTTCCCAAAAGAAACAAAACGCCGGCAAAATCTGCAGAGGAATTTTGAACCAACAGCTGTTTTGACAGTCACGCTGAAACGCGCGCGAATTTCCACCTCACACCCCACTACACATATATCGCTATCGAAAACTATCGGTATTTTTGAAATGCGCGCCACACTTACTACTAACTGACATAAATCAAAAGATAGTGGGTTGCGCGTTGAAATTAAAATGTATTATCATTATGAGATCCAATACAATACAAATTAATTAAACTAGCTGTAGAACTCGTGTTGAGCCTCGTCCTTGCGCACGCTGGTCTTGTATCCCTTCTCGAAATCCTTGGCGTTGACCACGTAGCGATTCTCGCGCACCGCGTGCATTCCTGCCTCCTGGCAAATCGCATTGATGTCAGCATTGGAGATCTTGTCCGGGCGCGCGATTATGTCCTCCAGGTCAACGTCCTCTCCCACATTCATTTTCGAGGTGATTGTGGTGAAAACCAGGCGCTTCTGACGACGATCCGGCAAAGGGAACTCTATCTTGCGATCCAAACGCCCGGGACGCAAGAGAGCTGGATCCAAGGTGTCGGCACGATTGGTAGCCATAATCACCTTAATGTTGGTGGTCTCATCGAAGCCATCCATCTGGTTGAGCAGCTCCAGCAGGATGCGCTGCACCTCGCGATCCGCACCCGTTTGGGCATCGAAACGCTTGGTGGCGATGGCGTCGATTTCATCGATAAAGATGACCGACGGAGAATTCTGCTTGGCCAGACGGAAGAGATCCCTGACCATGCGCGGCCCCTCGCCCAAGTACTTCTGGACGAACTCGGAGCCCACGACGCGGATGAAAGAGGCGGTGGTGTGATGGGCTACCGCCTTGGCCAGCATGGTCTTGCCACATCCGGGAGGGCCAAAGAGAAGTACACCACGCGGAGGATCAATGCCTAAAAATAGGGTCCTTATAGGTAGGTAGAATCTCTAACTAGATAACCTACCGATTTGCTTGTACAACTGGGCGTGCGTGAGGGGCAGCTCGACGGCCTCGCGAATTTCTTGTTTCTGCATGTCCAATCCCCCGATATCCGAGTAGTGGACATCTGGCCTTTCCTCCGGTGTTAGCATCGAAATGGTGCTGTCCGCCTCCGGGGGCACCAGATCCACTAGGCAGTTGCTCTGCTTGTGCAGGGCCACCGATGAGGAGGGCTTGAGTTGCTCTCTGTCAATGGTGGACAGGACGCGAACGTAGTAATTGGAGCCGGTAGTGGAGGCCACAATGCCATTGTTCTCGTCCACCGCCTCCAGGAATTGGCCAATGACCAGGGGAACGGCCTTGATACGCTTTACCTCCTCCTGGGCGTGAATGAACTCCTTCTTCAGGTTGCGCTGCTCCTCCTTGATATAATCCTCCTGCACCTGAATGAGCTCCAATTCCATCTGGAGCTTCTTGTACAGCACATACAGATCATTGGGGTCAAGACCCTCGTATTTCTGCAGCGACTTCTGGTGAAATTGAGCAATTTCTTCTTTAAACATACGCATTTTTGTCATGTCCCTGCAAAGTTTCGAACGAAAAGGAGGATGACTTGAATTTTCAAAAGCTAAATCAGAGTGGAGTTGGAGAGTTATCGATAGCAGCTAGCTGAATGGCAGTTGTGTCATGGGCGTAGGTAGATACAATTTTAAGGGATACAAATTATTTTAATATGTATTCACTTAATAAAATTGAAGATAGTTTTTAAATTATTGGACAAAAATCATAAAGAATTCTTTATAATGCCAGTAAAAAATAAAATCCCCTCTGGCACCTTTTGCGTTGCCATGCGAATGGCTATCAGCTGTTGCACCGACCTGTTGTTTTTCTTGCTCTTTCTGTTGTTGTGGTTGCTTTTCTGCCTTTCGACGTGGAGCGATCTATTTATATATCTATTTTGGTTTATTTTGGAAGCACATATTCTCTTCGGCATAGGATAAATACGTATATATGCTTAAACATTCACACTTTCTGTGAAACGGTTAAGCATTTCTCCGAAGAAAGGTGGCCAAAGAACAACGTTGTGCAACGCCGGCTGGGGATTTAAAGATTGACGTTAAATTGCATCAGGAAAAGATATATAGATTTTCCAACGCGCAAGAATATATAGAAATCGGTGTCACAGCAAATATGGCCATTATGTAACGCACCGATTCCGGCTCCAGCGTATTTAGCACACTAGCGACACCCCAAAGATCCAGGATCACAATGGACATCCTGGTTTTTCTGACGGCGGCGGCCCATTTGGTCTACACGCCCTTTACGAAAGTGGAGGAGAGCTTCAATCTGCAGGCCATGCACGATATTCTCTATCTGCGCAACAACTTTACACAGGTTTGGGTTCCGTTTTCTCAGGTTGTTTATTTACTAATCTCCTCCTGCCTTTCAGTACGATCACCATGACTATCCGGGCGTGGTGCCCCGCACCTTCATTGGCCCACTGGTGGTGTCCATGATCTCAGCCCCGTTCGTTCTCCTCTTCGAGACTCTGAACATCAACAAGTTCTGGGCCCAATATGTAGGTAAAAGCAGCCTTTCAACTGTTAATTCTGGAATACTGAAATAAATCTGTTTCCTTAGTGCGCCTCGTCCTGGCTGGAGCCATCTCGGTGGCCTGGAACAAACTGCGCCAGGCGGTGACCAAGATCTACGGCGTTGAAGTGCGCCTGTGGTTCACAGCCATCACCATTACGCAGTTCCACTTCATGTTCTACATGACGCGTCCGCTGCCCAATATCTTCGCCCTGCCCATAGGTAAATCTAGGAGATTATCTCTGCTATGTGCCCAATTTAATTGGATTTCATCATTGCAGTTCTGTTTGCCATCGCCTATTGGCTGCGCGACCAGCACAAGCCATTCATCATCTGCTCGGGCATATCCATCCTCGTCTTTCGCTCCGAGTTGGCACTATTTTTGGGTCTTTTGCTGGTCGTGAGCCTCCTGCAGCGCAAATTCTCCATTGACGGGTAAGGTGATCGATTATTACTTACTATTTAATACTAATTTGTTTATTAATAGGCTGCTGAAGGTTGCTCTGCCGGCGGGCATTTGCATTTTGGCCGCCACAGTGCTGGTGGACTCGTTCTTTTGGCGCCGCCTGCTTTGGCCCGAGGGCGAGGTGCTCTGGTACAACACAATACTGAATAAGAGTTCGAATTGGGGCACATCGCCCTTCCTGTGGTACTTCTATTCGGCGTTACCAAGAGCCATGGGTGCATCGTTGGTGCTTGTGCCCATTGGAGTTACGCTGGAGCCACGTATTCGCCCATTGGCTTTGTCGGCTCTGCTCTTTGTCCTCTTGTACTCCGTTCTGCCTCACAAGGAGCTGCGTTTCATCATCTACGTGTTTCCAGTTCTCAATATTGCCGCCGCCTGCGCCTGCCAACGCATGTAAGTTAAAGAATCTCAACTCTTTTAGTGGAAAGTTGTTCTAATATATTTTCTATTTCCCTCAGTTGGATGAACAGCGCCAAGTCGACGTGGCACAGCTTCCTGGCCCTCGCCTGCGGAGCTCACCTCCTGTTGAATGTCTTTATGACCATCTTTTTGCTTGTAATTTCTGGCACTAACTATCCGGGTGGAGCGGCCCTTTCCCGCTTGCATCGCTTGGAGGCTGGCTCTCCTAATGTCTCCGTGCACATTTCCAACTTGGCCGCCCAGAGTGGCGTGTCGCGTTTCATGGAAATACACGATGAGTGGATCTACAGCAAGGACGAGTCGATGAACTATACCCAAGCGGATCTTGAATTGTACACCCATCTCTTGGTGGAGGCGAAAAACAAGCAGAACACGGAACTTTGGACCTCATTGCAAAACGATTTCGATACTCTGGAGTTTGTCGACTGTTTCAACAGCATCGGCATTCAGTACAATTCACTGCTGCCGGTGCGCATTAAAACTAAGCCTTGCATTGGTATACTAAAAAGAAAGGCGCTGCCTCCGAAGGAAAAATTAAAAATTAAGGAGAAAAAGATAAAAACTAAAGCGCCTGAAGTTGAGAAAGTAACTCCTTCGCCTGCAGTTGAGAAAGTTACTCCTTTGCCTGCAGTTAAGAAAATAACTCCTTTGCCTTCTGTTGAAGATATACCAAAGAAAAAGGAAGTTTCGAAGATCAAACCGATGTTACCAGTGGATCTTGACGATGACGATGGCATAGTGGCAACTGTGGAGGAAATGTCCCTGGAACTGGAGACCACTGAACCACAAGCTGAGGCAGAAGCAGAAGCAGAAGCCGTAGAAACTCCCGCCAAGGAGATCAACTTCCAGGAACTGCGTACGCTCGCCTTGGGACAGGCGACGAAAAAATCGCGGGCAGCCACCAAGCTGAAAATACGCAAAATCATCGAGCAGCACTACCGAGCCAAGGGCAAGCAAATCGAAAACGACTCCGCGGAGCAGGCTCAAAAATCACCTGGCTCTCCCGGCGGACGACCAGGACTAAGGCAGTCTGTGAAGTCCATCATTAAGCAGGAGAGGATCAAGGAAATGATCGAGCAGATCGCAACGATGGACCTCACACGCATCTGCGACTTGGAAAAGACATCGACGAAGGACTGTTTGAAACAGGTCATTGACAAAATAGACGATAGCGAGGGCTTGAAAACCAAATGACAAAACTTACCATATTTTCAACTGTTTCTAAATTAAACTAATGTTTGTAAAAAAAAAAGCTAATAAAAACATTATTTTTTCTAAATGATCTATCTCTAGTAACATTTTCCCAAAAGATATTGATTATTCCGATCTAAGTTGTCCTTATGATATTTCTCCATATGATAATCGGCTTAACTTTTTCAAAAGAATTTTTAAATACATTTTTAAAAAATTGAAATTGGCGCCAAAAATGTAACCGATTGGTTCCTCGAATAAATAAAAAACGTTCAATAACATAAATATGTTCAAAATTAAAATGTTTCAATAAATTGTTTGACTTTTAATATGGACAATAAGTTTTCCATTTTTATTTTAAAAAAAATTCTATTAGACTTAAGATATACATTTAATAAAAAAAAAGCGTACAGTCTATTATAACAGATAAATAATAATTTTTAAGATTTTAGATCATCAACTTCGAATCGGCAACAATTAGGACATGTTACCAAAAAATCGTTTTTAAAAATTTTTAAAAATGTATAACATTTCTGCGTGATTCGTGCTCACGATTACGAGTTATTTTACATCTCTAGCGTGAGCACAACATTTAAATTAACAGTAGTGAAAACACAATTGTTTCGGCTGTAAAATCGAAATTACAAATTCCCAGAAGCTGTTATCTATTTGATAAGGTGAGATAACCCGGCAATTGCAGATAGCGCCGCATGCGCATCACCCGGAACTCTTGCTATTGTGTTTTTATCCACCGCAAAACTCCCACGCAGGCGGTTCCACCCACAATCATATGTTCTCTTATCACCTTCAGGTTGACCTCCAGTCGAAAAGTACGGCAATCGGAAGAGAAACAGTGCGCTGCAATGGAGCTGACTGGATGGGTGAAGAACTACGACTGGGGCCGCAGGGGCATCAAGTCGGCGGTGGCCCAGCTGGCCATGGCCAATGATCCGGACTTCCGGCTGAACGAGGAGGAGCCCTACGCGGAGATGTGGATGGGCACCCATGTGTGCGGTGTGTCGGTGGTCAAGGAAACCGGCGAAACTCTGGACAGAGTTCTGAAAAAGGACCTATCCTACCTGTTCAAAGTGCTGAGCATCAACAAGGCACTCAGCATCCAGGTGCATCCGAACAAGTGCGAGGCGGAGCGACTGCACAAGGAGCGCCCGGAGATCTACAAGGATCCCAACCACAAGCCGGAGCTGGCCATTGCCCTGACGCCCTTTCTGGCCCTGGTGGGCTTCCTGCCGGCCGACGACATCAGGGACAACATAGACCAGTTCCAGCCCCTGAGTAAATTGATTGGTAGCGAAGCTGTGGACCAAATCCACCAATCCGCCGATGGACAAAGTGTTAAGCTGTGCTACGAGAAGCTAATGAAAACGGAGGAGTCCGAGATAGCCAAGTGCATTGCGGAAATAGCCAAGGACTATCAGAAGGGTGAGCTAATCAGGAAAATCTCTTGGTAACAGGGTTCCGAAAATAACACACACTGAAAAAATCGGATTTTAGGTGAAATCGTTTTTTTTTTAAATATGAATTAAAGCCACATTTGATTGGTTAAACATTTTTTACAAAAACCTCAATTAAGTTTGGCCTTAATCTAATTATAACTTAATAAATAAAATTTTTTTAAATCGTATTTAAAAAACGACTTCACGTAAAATCCGATGTCTAGTTATTAACGTGTTAAATGTCAAAGTGTTAAGTTCAAAAAAGTTATTGACATGTGTGTTAAAAATTCTAGCCTACATATGTTAGAAACATAAATAACACACACATGTCATTTGTGTTATTTACACGCAGAGTTATTACCACGACGTGTTTTTTACACAGTGTTTTCTACACTTCTACATATGTATGTTAGAAACATAAATAACACACACATGTCACTTGTGTTATTTACACGACGTGTTTTTTACACAGTGTGTTTTTAACACAATGAGTTTTGCACATTTAAGTGACAGCTAGTAACCCTTTTCTAAACCATATTTTTAAACAGAACTAAAGTCCAACAATCTGCTCGAGGTGTTCACCCAGATCAACAAAGACTTTCCCGGCGATGTGGGCGTGCTGTCGCTGTTCTTCCTCAACCTCATCCGCCTGCAGCCCGGCCAGGCCATCTACCTGGGCGCCAACGAGATCCACGCCTACCTGGACGGCGACTGCGTGGAGTGCATGGCCTGCTCGGACAATGTGATACGTGCTGGCCTGACTCCTAAATACAAGGATGTGGACCAACTGCTGGACTCTGTGATCTTTGACAGCGCCCAGCAACGCAAGGAGTTCATCCCATACCGCATAGACGAGCAGGTTCAGGTGTATATTCCTCCAGTCTCCGACTTCGCCGTGATTAGTGTGAGCATTGACCACGCGCTGGAATCGTACAAGCTGGCTATCCAGGCCTACGGCTCCATACTGATAGTCCTGAAGGGATCCCGCACCCTGAAGCTGAAAACCCAGCAGGGCGACAAGGAGATCGTGGTCTCCCGCGGCAGCATTGTGTACATTCCCGTCGAGGCGGCGCCGGAAATCGAGTTCGCCCTGGCCGGAGATTGCGAAGACGAGGACTTCAGCGGGTACATAGCAACCAGCAACTACTTTCGAGTGCCCTAAAATTCTCAGCTAATCTTAAGCTTTTGTAAAGTGCAATAAATCCATAAAAACACTCGTTGCTGCTGGTGAATTTAGTTTATTTTCAAATAATTGCAATTTAAGAGCTAAGAATGTAAGCTAAAGTGGCAATAGTAGCGATAAATAAGTTATCTAATCAATTGGCTATACTCGTTCGTAATACATATAATAGTTAACGAGAAATATCTTGCGCACAAACAGGTAGTTTCTTAAATATTTGCGATTATTGCAATCAACAATTTATGCTTTACTTAAGCTACAGCTACGAAACTCGATCGGTTACATTCACTGGGGATTATGTAGAGGTAAATAGAATAAGCAAGAGGTTCGAGTGCAAATCTAGAGTAATTGTAATTCAATAGAATCGGTGCTTGGACTTGTTGGGCTTACGAAATACCCGTTTACATGGCCTACTTAAAATGGGTTAACAATGGAGAACATAAAATTGGCTACGATATGATACTACCGCCCGTCTTTGTAGTTGCTTTTCGGTTTTCTGTGCCCGGGGGTTGCGGTGGTTCTACGAATTGTAAATACATCATCGATTCACATATATGTATATCCATCTCAGCAGTTGCTTGGTTTGATTTCACAAAGATCGGTAAAATGCTCAAAAAGTTTGTACCACAAAAACAGAGTACATCATACGGTAAATCTCATAATAAAATTGTTTCCGGCAACTTGCGGTTTGCCATTTGTACACGAGTGTAGTAATAGTAAGTAGTTAGTATGTTGGTTCGCATATATATAGTTGTAGAAAGTAGTTGTTAGTTCATCCGGCGGCTCTCTAGTGCTCTTAAGTAGATGCCAGGAGTTGCTGGTGGTTACTGGTGGCTACTTGTATATGTATATAATATATGGTATAAATAACGCAATACCACCTGCTACGGTTTGTGCCCACAACATTGGTTCCATTCCCTTTCTTTTCCTTTCCTTTCCCTTAACAAAGTGACTGACTATCGATTCGGGACGTGTCCTTTGTGCATATTTAACTCTTGAGCAGATTGTTGGCGCGCTTGTTGACCCCATCCATGCGAATGTTGTTGGCATCGCCCTTGGCATTGATGCGATCCACCTGCTTGTTCTGGTTCTCCAGCTCGGAGCCCATGTCCAGCGCCATGTTGCGCAAGTTGCCCAGCATGGAGTTGACCTGTCCCAGGTTCTCGTCCATCTCATCCTCGCGTGCATCGTTCGTAATCCTGGCCACATAGCCGGACTGCGGCGGAGCACCCATGCCCCCGCGTTCCCGCTCATCGATGACGCGCTGCGGCTGGCTGGCCACGATCTTGCCATCGTCGTTGGCCTTCCAGGCGCTCTCGCCGTCGTCCTTTATGTTCACCTTCTTCCAGGGCAGCACGCAGATGCCGCAGCACTTCTCCATGCCACTGAGATTCTTCTCCGCCTCCCGCATGTCCGCGTTGATCCGGTCCATGCCCTCCTCGATCCGGTCCAGCTGCTCGCCCTGGTCATCCAGAGCGACCAGGGTGCGAATGCCCGCCTCCTTGCTCTCGTCCATCAGGCTGAGCATGCGACGCGTGCTCTCCAGGGACTCGTCGGCCACCTGGCCGGACTTGAACTGCAGCTCCTGCAGCTCCGTGCGGGGCTCGGCATTCTCAACGGCGGCCATTTCCGGGCACTGATATCACTTAGAGTTTTCTAGCAAGTGGTTGCGAGGCAAGACGTTTGTCTTGTTGTTTTTGGGTGGGGAAATCTTTAAATCTGGCCAGTGACTCACAGTAGCGAAGCGAAAAACTAGCCTCTCGAGCCGATTTAGCGTGTGACTACGGTGGGTATGTTATGTGGGTGGGGCTAAGCTCGATTGTGCTCGTTACGTAGGAACTTATTCACAAGTTTTTAGTAATTTCTTTGCGAAAATATGATTTTTCACACACAACAAAACGCCAATTTGTATACATATGAGAATTAGAGTGACCGTGCGGGCGGATAATCTTCCAAGGGTGTGACCAGCTAACTACCAAGGTTTGTGTCTTCGCTATGTCTAAGTAAATTTAGTTTTTAGAAATATTTCTGATCAAGTAAGTACGACGAAACAAATCATCAAGGGCTAAATAAAAAAGTTAATTCAACTTAAATTTTCTACTTGCTAGCACTAGTCGTTGTGCAGTTAATAATAATTATTGTTTTTAACACTTCGAGGCCACCAATTTGTCACGACGCCGTTGCGCTCTTCGTTGCGCGCGCAGTGTTGAAAAGTGTGTTTGAAATATTAACGCTTGTTTTCTCGGTACAGCGTCGGTCTTCAGCTGCTCGAATTTTCTATTAATTGGACGTGTTTATTAATTTTTGACCTCCGCGTGGCCAATTGGGCAGAGCATATAACTAGTCATGGACGATTCGCGCAGGTCGATGGCGGGAAAGGCAAGTATTTAGTGGGCTTAGTGGGTGCTCCTTCCGATCCTCCCAAAAACCAGATCCCGTTTTTCGAGCTAACATTTCCCTATCACATCTATTTTCAGATTGATTCCCGTCGCTCATCGATGGCGACCCACGATGAGAGCACCATGTACCTTTCCTTCGACACCGACGACACTTTATCGGGAGCCAAATGGCAGTCGGCCATGGTGACCCAGAGCAGCCAGATTCTGGAGTTGCCGTTGGATGACAAGGACCTCAGGCGCACCGTTTTGAAGGATCTGCAGCAGCTGACAATCGGCGAACCGAGTGACCAGAACTCGCCACTTCGCCCCTTCGACAAGAGCATCCTCAACCGGCACAACGCCCTCAGCTCCACGCCCTCCAAGGACAATGCATCCATAGATTCGCAGCAACATATCATGACCATGGATTTGACCCATGTGGAGGACAAGGAGAACGCCCAGCCGGAAGGGGATAATTCCACTCTGTCCAGTTCTGTGGACTTGACGGCCAATACGGTGAAGGCCAACACTTTGAAGACCGAGGACGCCACCATGGACGAGGTGTCCTTGCAGGAGGCTCCCAAGCCAACGGCTCCGAGTCAAGTTTATCCTTTGAGTGCCAATGTGGTGCTGGAGAATATCACTGAAGGTGGGTGAATGCCCTTAAAAAGATTGAGCCCTCTGTAACTTATTCCTTTGCAGTTTCCAATGAAGGAGTATCCATGCTAGCCTCGCCACCCGCTGAAAAGGAGGTAGCTCAGGTCACCGAGGTGGTAAACGAAGTCTCCGAGCTAATAGCCAAGGCCCTCAAGATGTCCAGCGATTCCGTGAAGCCATCTTCCTCCAAATTGAAAGTGGAGGTGGGCAAGAAGAGGCAGTCCATGACCTCCACCTACTCGGGGGCCCTGCCACGCCCCCGGCGCTCCTATATGCCAACCAGCAGCACCAGTGGCGAGACGCGCACCTACTCCTTCAAGCAGCGCATGTCGGTGGTGGTCAAGACCACGCTGAATAGTCCAGCCCGCAAGCTGAGTGCGGGTGGCGGCTTGGCTGTGAGCCGGCGCAGCTGCTTGCCCGTCTCCAAGTTGTCGAAGGGCGGCAATCGCAAGTCTCTGGCTGTGACCAACGGCCGTTCGCCGCCCAAGAGCACCACAAAGTTGGCCAAGCCGCCAATTAAATCAATTCCCGAAACCGTTTTCAATTGCAAGACGTGCGCAGCCCCTTTCCGCCTCAAGTCGCTGCTCGATATGCATATGCGCATGCACGACCTGGTGGACAACGGACCCAAGACCCTCAAGCGACTGAACACCAATCCGCCGGCTGCGGCAGGTGGCTCCAAGAATCGCTGCAAGTACTGCGACAAGAACTTTGCCCTGGAGCGCGCTTTGCACATCCATCTGATGAAGAACTGCGAGAAGATACCGCCGGCCGAGAAGCGCAAGCTGGAGTTTACCGAACTGAACCACGAGAAGAAGGCCCAGCTGCCGAAGGTCGGTTCCACAAATGTGATTAACCAGCCAGCGGCAGTGACAGTGCCGCAGAAGCCACAGCAACGCATGAGCACACTTCCAAGAATGGGTAATGTTTCCTTTAATGCATCTCTAAGAAACCCTTTTTATACCCTTGCAGAGGGTATTATAATTTTGGTCAGAAGTTTGTAACGCAGTGAAGGAGATCAGGATCTTGATCAGAATCAATAGGGGGGAGTCGATATAGCCATGTCCGTTTGTCCGTCTCTGTTTTAATACCATTTGCGTGCTCAGTTTAAAAGCTAGCGCCTTAAGCAGATCTAGTTTGAAAATCGACCCGATCGGACGTCTATATCCTATAGCTCCCATATGAATAATCGGGTATAACTTGCAAAATTCGCAGTCTAAAAGCTATTGACATGAATCCTTCCAAATCGTATTTTTTTGTGCATACCTTGATCAGGGTAAAAGCGCGTGCCGATCGGACGTCTATATCCTATAGCTCCCATAGGAACAATAGGGTGAAAAGTTTAAAAATTGTTTTTTTTTAATTATGAAATATCTTGTTGATTAATTAATGTTGCTATTGTAGTCAAATTTTAATTCGTGAAATCTGCAAGGGTATTAAAACATTGGCTTGCCGAAGCTAGCTTCCGTCCTCGTTTAATTACAAATAATTTCTTTTGATCAACAGCTTCCTTGAGTGGCGCGCAGTCCATGGCCCCGCCGTCCGTGAAGAAGGTGCCCAAGAACGTTGCGCATGCCGGAGTCTATCGCACTCCCACCAAGACTGTGCCCTGTCACATCTGCAAGCAGTCCTTCAAGAGCATACTGGAGTTCACCAACCACAGCCTGACCGTGCACGCAAAGGGCGGAGAGAACGCACAGAGTGCCAAGGATTAAATCAAACGATTCGCGTGTAGACTAGTCTAGGTCTAAGTTAAATGTACTTTAATCTCTCCCAGTTTAAATGCACATTAACCTAATCACTTGCTCTTCTTTTCGGGCGGTGGCTTCATGTCCACACCCTCGGTTTTGATATCCAGCGGTCCAGTGGCGTTGTTCAGTTCGGAGTTGGGATTACCAGCGGCGTTTAGCTCATCGCCCGCTGGCAAAGGCTGCTGGAGATTCTGCAGCATTGGCGGTATGGGTGGGGGAAATTTGCGCAGCAGTTCGGCGAGCAACATGTCCACACGCTGCTTCTGGAATAGAGTGCCGCTGTTTTCGTCCTTTGCCGCATTGGCGTCCTTCTTATCCGACTTGGATTTGTCGGACACTGGAAGTATTAATTAGTTATTCTCGGGAGATACTCTTTAGAGCCCTGCTTGAATGGATTCAATGAATTATTTTGAATTTTTTGGTTTATATGAATTAATTTGAATTTTGAGTTTAATATAATTGAATGGCATGAATTCCGAAATAATTCAAAAGACAATTTCTTTTGAAGAAGAAAGGACCATAATTTTGTTATTAAATCTGGATGAATTTTATTTTCTAAGCAGTTAACATTGATTTGCTAAAAATGTTCCACTTTTTGTTCTCAAAAGAAAGCACAAAAAACATCTGGCAAATTCAAAAAATTCATAAAAATTATTCATTCATGAAATGAAATATAGAATTGAATTAATCAAATCCGAAATTTCATGGCATTCAATGATAAAACAAAAATTGAATGATTCACGCAGGGCTCTAAAACTCTTGAATAGATCCTACTTACAGACTTTGTTGGAGGAGAAATCCCACGTGTAACCCTTGTTGGGATGATAGCGGGCATAGCTGCTGGCTTCCTCGAAGGCGGATTGCAGGTTCACCACGGTGTTGAGCTGGAAACGTAGCCATTAAGCAGATGCTTGGATGATCCGAGGGATAATACCTACTATTCGAGCATTAATGACGTTGGCCAGATCGGGAGCCTTGTAGACGGTGCCGCCGATGATGTAGTAATCGGCTATGGGCGTCGCCTCCGAGGGATTGTGCCGGTGCTGCTTTCGGATCACATAGAGGATGGGCTCTGCGACGTGGAGGAGGATGTACTCCAGGCCGATCATGTTGCTGGAACGAGGGAAAAGCGATTAATTTCAAAGGAATTATAAAGAATTATAATTATATATACTGCAGGTGCTCCGGACCGAGGCGCTGCATCCGAACGGTCTCGTTGTTGCACATGTGATCGTAGAAGGGATTCGACTTGCGGCAGAAGTAGTCCATGACGCTCTGCGGGCTCAGGGTGGCCATCATCTGGGTGTCGTGCCAGGAGAGGCGCAGGTGGTCGTTCGCAATCTGTCGGCCGGCCATTTCGGATGCACGTGCTCTTCGGTGGGATGTGGGAAGTGGATGCAACCACTGCTACTACAACTGCAGCGTATTCTCGCTTGGCAATGACAACGACTAATTTGTGGGTCAATGACGTTGCGAGCGCTTCTTTTTCCTATTCCTATTCCTAGCGATCGCTTTGTTTACAAGCTATTTTCGGCCGCACGCTGCCGATTGGAAGCTGTCGGTGGCACTTTTTTGATTTATTTGTTGTGTAATAATTAATTTAGCAGGCTGTGGCGCGCGCTGCTCTCGCTTGGCCAACTCCCCCGTTAATACTGTAAGTTTCCTGCTGATTAATTGCCTCGTATACCGCAGTTTTATTGTGTTTTCTACTTGTGTTTTCGCTTTGCGCTCGTTAAAAAACCATTTTGTTGTTATTTTCGCTTGGTCAACTGCTTGCGCTTGGCAACACTGTCCGCTGGCGGCCTAGTGTTGGACACTGCATGCGCAACGCCAGGGTGGCAACGCTCTGCTTAAGGCGGAGAAGAAGAAGCAGCAGGGGCGCAGCGTCTGCGAAAAAGTTTAAAAATAAACAAATTCCGTTTTAAATCAAACTGATATTCAATTTTCCGGGCGCGCAGTCAAAACGTAGCAGCAAACACGCACACATACAGAGAGAGAGTGAGATTATTGGGCGAAATTTGCGCTCTCACACGGAACTTCTGGGACGTCGCCTCATCAATATTGGGAACCATATCAGTTCGTTCTGTTCACTTCGTCGTGGCGCACGGGAATCAGAATCAGACGCCCAGCAGCGCAAAGCTCTCGCAATGGTAACCAACTCATACTCATCCGATCCATTCAGTTATTTGGCCAAATCAATAGTAAACCAGACCTCTTGTACAAAAGAATCACCCACTACACCACCCACTACTCATCTTTGTACATCGTACATACATACATATTCTTATGAGCAGCGCATACATATACCAGTCAAGGTCGTTCGATTCTCGGCCAGGCGCACATACGAAAACGTTCTTTTTTTACGCCTCACCTTGATTTTCAACTATATGTTCGTCGTGCGTGTGTTTCTGTGCCGTTTCCATGACTGCCAGTCTTTGTTTATTCCAATACCTTGAGTACCCCGTGTAAATAACCGCCCAAGTGTTATGTGTGCCAGGATGATCGGTGTTGGGGTGGGTACTAGCTTTTTGTACCTTGGTAAGGTACAAGGTACCTGGGGATTAGTTAACCAAAAGGTACATTTACCTTGAAACTAGCTAAAAATTACATTTATAGCCGCTTTTTCAACCTTTTCATACAAAATTTTACTGAGATCGTTCCATTCAAAAAATCATAAAAAATACAAGGAAAAATATTTTGAAATTTTTTTTTTGCAGTCATTATTAGTTTTGATTGGGGAAAAACTTTGCATCAAAACATTTTTGATTTAAGCCCCAGGAAAAAAGTTGAAAATTTGACTTTCACAAAATTTGCTCACTTTTCAAAGGGGTCTTAATGGGTTAAGAACATTTTTGTGTAATTTAAACGAAATTGAAGTGCTCTTTCTATAGGTGCCAAAAGTTTATATTAAAAGTTCTATATGTGACTACAGTTAACATTAAAATCTGTCAAAATAATTATGCCGACTAGTGTAGAATTAAATGCAATGTAAGAATTACCTGGGTATAAATATCTATCGAAATACCTTGAATGTAAGAAATACGTGGGTAGAAATATCTATCAAAATATCTGGAGTCCTTGAAACCACTATTAAATATATCATATCGAATTTAATGCAATGTAAGAAATACCTGGGTAGAAATATCTACGTATTCCCCCCACACCGTTCAGGATCTTCTCCGTTCCGAAACGACTCAATTCTATTCTCTTCTAGATTGTCGCACACTTAGTAGGCTCAAGCGGATCCCCTCCAGATCCACAGAGCCGCAGTCCGTTTCAGCGAAATGCGCTACATTAAACCGGAGCCGTACTATGAAGTAAACGAGCAGCAGACCTCAATCTCTTCCAGCCTCTATAACCCAAGACCTAAAATCAAATTAAAACTCATGATCCCACCATTTGCAGGGGCTCCCACCATTCAATGTCAGCGGCAGTCCGTTCAACGTGGTGCCCATCCACAACTACCCGGAGCTGATGAAGGACACCTGCGCCCTGATCAACGCCGAATGGCCGCGCTCGGAAACGGCGCGCATGCGCTCTTTGGAGGCCTCCTGCGACACCCTGCCCTGCAGCCTGGTCCTGACCACCGAGGGCATGTGCCGTGTGATCGCTCATTTGAAGCTCAGTCCGATTAACTCGAAGAAGAAGGCCTGCTTCGTTGAGTCCGTGGTGGTGGACAAGCGGCACCGCGGCCAGGGATTCGGCAAGCTGATCATGAAGTTCGCCGAGGACTACTGCCGCGTGGTCCTGGACCTCAAGACCATCTACCTGTCCACCATCGACCAGGATGGATTCTACGAGCGCATCGGCTACGAGTACTGCGCACCGGTCACAATGTACGGGCCGCGCCACTGCGAGCTGCCCAGTTTGCAAAATGCCAAAAAGAAATACATGAAGAAGGTCTTATAGACATCAACGCCAGCCGTAGGAGTAGGGGGCTTAGCCAAACCCGATCGGCGGGTGGCAGTGAACTAGTCAAATTGGCAAACGCTTGAAATTCTTTACGGGCTCTTGCCTGCCGAGCCATTTAACCTGTGGGTGGATGCCAGTCTGTCTGCCAAATCCCTCGGGCAAACTGCGAGGCAGAAAAAGGCTTTTGATTCCATTACACCGATAAGCAAACATTCACCGAAACGCTTGTGTTGATTTTTAAATATTACTTTCCGCATGTATTTTGTAAACTTTTTGGTTCTTTTTGTATGACAAAGGTGACCCAAACCGCGGGCTGTTCGGTACATGTATAAGGCTAATGTTAATGTTTAGCTATTATCACTTTTGTTATAGTTTTGCTCAAGCGTGTGCAATGTGCATAGTTGCTCCTAGACGAATATCTACCTGCCTGCGATGATAATAAGAAGCTCAAGTATCTTCCAACGAAACATAGCATATAGACATATCGAGCCCTAGCATTAAGCACTCAACCAAGGCAATAACTTCCAATAAAACGTGTAGAAACTAAAGGTCTGTTTTGTTTTTTGTTTCTGGGCGGAAGTGCTGGTGACGACGGAAATGCCTGTCTGGCGGGATGAGCGATGCGATGAGATGCAGCCAAGCGACAGATGACAAGTTCAAGTTCAAGTTGATTTTATTTTGGCGCAGCCAAATTTGACGGGGGCTCGGTGCCCAAATGGTTAATGCCCGCCCAGCGAGCGTCATGTTTGTGTTACAGAAATAACCCGCAGTGATGTAAGGCAACTAGAGATCGCTCTCTATATCTCTCGGCTGCCAAAAATCCGACTATCTACTATGTATGACTAGGGTGCGGCATGCGGCTCTCCTCTTCTCTCCCGCAAAAGCGGAAGCTGTTGATCTCTGCTAGTGATCTTTTATGGTTACACATTTTTTAAATACCTGCCAGGCGTTTGGCGCGACAGGTGCTAATGTGGCGACATTTCGATTGTCCGCTGCCAAGGCGAATCCACACGTAAAGGCAATTAAATTCGTGTCTTCTAAAATGGAAAGTTTATTGTGCGCTCACATTACACATTACGGGTATGTAGACATTTGGCGAATTAATAGGACTACGACAGGAATATCAAATTAAATTTGTACGTCTCAAGCGATCAGCTGCAATTGGTCATGGATGATGGGTTTTTGATTCTAGGCACTCTTGGGACTCTTGCCGATGCCGCACACCTTGCCGTAGTGCTCCGGCTGGTCCAGGCTGTCGATGATGAACTTGCCCAGATCGTATTTGGACACCAAACGTCCAGGAGCCTCGTCGTGCACCACGGTGTAGGCGGTGGCCGGCTCATCGGCGATGTGCGGCGGCAGGATGGCGATGTAGTCCAGTCCGGAGGCCTTGGTTAGGTCCAGCATGCGCTGGTGCTCCTCGTTCAGGCGATGGAACACGGCGGGCACCTCGTTGAGCGGACGCAGCAGGAACGAGGACATGACGATGGAGAACTTGGAGAGCTTGGCCTCCTTCATGGCCCGGATGAGGTTCTCGGTGCCGCGGGAGAGCTCGGTGGTGGCCTCCAGCTTGTTGCGGGTGCCTAGTACCACGGCCACTGCCTCCACGCCCTCGATGAGCCGCTGCACATCCTCGTAGTTGGTCACATCGCCCTTGACCAGCTCTACTTTGGACTTAAAGCGTTCTGGGATGGTCTTTTCGGTGCGATAAAGTAGTTTCACCGAGAGACCTGCAAAATAAGGGGGATTAGTAGGAGGTTTTTGACCTGTGGGTTCGTCATTTACCCTTTTCTAGGGCGTGATCCACGGCGCACTCGCCGGTCATTCCAGTTCCTCCGATAATAGCAATGCGTTGCATAATGCGGCTGTTCCTAAATCCTCAAGGGAATCGAATGCGATTAGTCCAGTCTTCTGTGGGGTGTCCAAAAGTGCAGTCTCACCTGTGCTTCGGGCGTTACTTATCTATCAAAAGTCCAAATCACAAGTGAATCCAGCAATTGCCTCGCATTCTCACCTCACCGGCTGATTGTACCTGTCTCTCTCGCACGCATATAGCAAATATACAGTGATCTGTATGAAGAGTGAACTTTTTTTTATGAGAAACTGTTTTAAAAGGTAGCAAGATCTTTATGAAAATTGAAATATTTCCATTAAACTATGGCATATTTCAAAAAAAATAAATAAATTTTTTATTTGTTATATTAAATCCTCTGTTTCTAATGTTCACTGCTTCGAGTGAGCACTGTACTGCAAGTACGAAATGTATTTCTATATACCATATATATTTCTAATAGCCGTGATGATAGTGTATATCATATCTGGCGATAACAATTTTATTTACAAACGTTAATGCTCTTTGTCATGGTGATTAATATTAAAATTAAAGGGTAAGTTGGTGCAATTTTAAATTAAGGCGCATTTTCTCAGTCTGGCAACCTTGCCCGCTCGTTTCAGTGTTGTAAACTGCGGCGCAGTCAAAAGTTTAACCGCCAAATGGTTACGCCTGCGATTCGGATTCCTCGGAATAGGGATTATCCGCCGGGTTTTTGACCCGTCTCAGGGTTATTCCCAGCTTCAGTTCACTGAGGAAGTCGGTGCTTGCTGGCTTACGTTCCGGACGCGGCTTGATGCCGCTTATGGTGGCCGCCTTTTGATCCACTTTCTGTAAGAATCGGAGGAGGATTAGGTTTACTGCTAAAAAAGTGGTTTAACTACAATACCTTGAGTGTTACTCCCTGACGGATGCTCGCCAGGAAGGCATCCCTTGGATCTCCGCCGGCGGCGGCAGCCGGAGCAGCCTGGGGCAGTGACTTCTGCATTGGAGGCGGCGGCGGAACTCCAGCCAATCCTCCTGGTGGAGGCGGCGGCGGGGGAGGTGCTCCGCCCGCAGCGGCAACTGGCATAGGAGGCGGCGGCGGCGGTGGTGCTGGAACTCCTGCAGGTGCTGCCTGGGGAGCTGGCGGCGGAGGAGGAGTCATCTTTGTACTCTGCACCGGCAGCGGCGCCATATAAGCAGAGGGAACCCTAGAAGTCGGCTTGGCTGGAGGAGCAGGAGGCGCTGGCTTGGCAACAGGAGCATACTGCACCGGGGACACGGCATACAGCGAGGATCCCGTGGAACTGGGCACTATTGTTGGCTTTGGCGGCGCTGGCGGCGGGACGCGCATGGAGCCCACCTTTCGCTGCGGCGCAATGGTGGCATAGGTCTCATTGGACACCTTGGGCGAGGCAGCAGGTCGCACTTGGCGTATATCAATGGCTGCTGGATAGCCGCCATGTGTGTTCTTGGCCATGACCGCCGACGGAGGCGGCGGAACCTTCGGTCTGCTCATCTGCTGGGGTTGGACATGAACGGGAATCACTGCTCCCACTTCTGGCTGACTAACAGGTGTCGGTGCACCGGGCAAATCCAGATCTGAGATATCCACAAACCGCGAAGTCAGCGAGGCGTAGTTGGAGAAGTTTGGAGCCGCCGTGGGCTTCGAAATGTTAACCACGGAAGGCGGTGGCGGCGAGGGAGGAGGCGTGATCTGGTTGTTCGTGGAAATGGTGGCATAGAGCAGCGGTCTAACCGTTTCCTGGACTTTCGGCTGGGCCTGAAGATCCCTCTTGGGTGGCTAAATAGACAAAAAAGATAAATTAAAAGATTCTACTGCGAAGCAACCACCCACCATCCATGTAAAGTTGGAGTGGATAATTTTCGTGACCACATCCTGGTGTCGCATGTGGCTGATATCCGCCTCCGTGATGCCCCGCTCCATCATGTACTTCCTGAGCACCTTGTCGTTGGAATCGGCACTCAAATCGAAGGCATTTCGCGTCCGATCCCGCGTCACATCGCCGGAAACGTGCTGGAAGTTGACCGGTCCGCTGATCTCGTACTTGGAGCCCTTGCTGCTGACCAAGACGCTGGTGGCGAAGCTGGGACCCGCCAGGGCCACCGAGGGCGGTGCGCCCGCATACCTGTCCAGGCTGTTCGAGGAGGAGGAGCTCTTCATGCCGTCGATGCTGGCGTTGGTGCTCAAATTGTCGGCGTAGTAGGGCGGCGGACGAACTGCAGGCGGCGGATGGGCAAAGACGTCGGTGCTCACTTGCATGGAAGGTGGCTGCAAAGAGAAGAGACGGCGGCGTTCAGGACAGGGCTGTCTAGCTGATGATGCTGATGATGAGGAGAGGAATGCTGGATATTACCACCCAGTAACCGGGAGCCTTATTGCTCCTAATTATGTCATAGACGTAGGCGCGCCGCATGATAGCCGGCAGGCGCTCGAGGTCGTCGGACAGGTTGGCCTTCCTTAGGTACAACTGGAGCATTTCATCGGTGCCCTGGCCCCGCAGATCGAAGGTCTTGCGGAAGTCAATGGCCCGGCCCTCCAGTTGCCGAAACTCCACGGGCTCCGAAATGTAGGCGTATGTGAGATCCTCCATGGCGCTGGAAAAGCGGATACGTAGTTGGTAGCTGCTTTAGTACGGAGCTGCGAAAGGAGGAGGAGGAGCCGCCCGTAGCCGTCTTGCGTCCACAATGGCCCGCCGCATTATCTAGTAGCCAATTTGCAGATAAGAATTGCTGGCGCAACTTGGGTTTTTTATCAATTTCGGATTCGGATCGCGCTGGGCCTTCGCCGGGGTGACTCATCGCTAGTTTTAGTAACCAGGTTAACCGGATAATTCAAGGCTTTCGTGGAGGAGGAGGAGCAGGATCCCTAGACCAATTACCGTGTGCACCGGAGCAGCTGTGTCCAGGGATTCGGCAGATCCTAGACCGGATTGGAGGGTATAGGATTGGCAGGCGCTTTTGAACGGCACAGAGAACCTTGTGGGACTGATTAACGGCGGCGGTATGTCATGTTAGGCACTGCGTTTACTCATTTCGCGAAGCGCCTTATCTGGAGCCGAGGCACTGGCAACTGATAACTGGGGGCCAGTAATCACCTGGGCCAACGACGCTGACTCCGACAGCCTGAGCCAAAGGAAAACATAAACAATTGGCGTAAACTATATACATTTTGCTGGAGAGGTCTATGATATGATATGCGATTTGGCTGTCAAATGCCTTGCAAGTTAAGTAAGTCCAGAATCAGAAAATTGACTAATGACTAATGTCTGCAAAAAGCGGAAACGACGTTATGAACTATAATTATCGCATTCCAAGAGAATGAAGTAGAGATACTAAATATCCAATTCTTGGTAATTAAGTTTGATCAAGCTTTACTTTATAATGATTGCCATGGGTTGAAGCATTACTTTTCTGATCTTATCTATTTTATTGTATGTAATACTCTAGTTTACGGTCCTTACCACCAAAATTCGAGAAAAAATTATCCTCGACGGACCGCGAATTCTTAAGAACTTGCATAAAGAAATATAGGCGCGGACTGCCATGTTTTCTCTTGTAAATGAATTTCCAAAAATCTCTGTTAAGTTTGAAATAACTTTTCTAAATACAACAGAGACATCCATTATCCTGATGATTTCTTTAGGTACTTCTGCAGATTTGAAAACCTTTTAAACCCTCATAAAAACCCTATCGACAGCTCTTCCGAATCGAAAGTTCCGATAAGAACTATTTAAAAACCTAATCCCTGCTAGAAACCCTATAGAGTTGTTCGTTGTCATAGAGTTTACTGTCAATCCTGCCAATTTTCTCGGTCGACGGAGAAAGCAAATTTCATTTCCCTACTTATCAGCAGCCGAAACGTTCCTTACAAATTTTTTAAAGAACATTTTCTAGAGCTAGGAAAATTTCCAATTTTGTTATTTTGTTGAATATCTGGCCAACTGAATTCATACTTTTGAAACCCCATTTTGAGAGTTCTCCCAAGTGATTCCACCTAGAGTAACTTTTAGCCATGAAGATCAAAGTGTCGGGTGAATATACGCTGGCCGAGATCGAGGTGGATGTGGACACCCAGTTGACGCCCGAGGATCTGCAGCCCGGAGCCACAGTGCTGGCATCCAACGAGGGCGTCGGCGACTTGGAGCAGATTGTCAGTCACGAGGAGCTGTCCAGGTTCTTCACGGTGACCCCAGCGACCCCAGCCATCCCCATGTCCACGGATGTGGTTGTGGAGCGCACCCTGGCGGATCCGGCGCTCAAGCAGATCCTGCAGGAGGCCGACGGCAAGAAGGGCTTCGATCCCCAGGCGGAGCAATTGAAGATACGCGAATTTTTGGCTGGGGTCACCAGCAGCAAGATGACCACCGAGCAGTCGGTCTTTCAAGGTAATCCAATGGGAGTATATTTATTATACCCGTTACTCGTAGAGTAAAAGGGTTTATTGTATTTGTGCTAAAGTATGTAACAGGGAGAAGGAAGCGTTTCCGACCCTATAAAGTATATAGGGTCAGGGTCTCAAGCCGAGTCGATATAGCCATGTCCGTCTGTCTGTCTGCCCATATGAACGTTGAGATCTCGAAAACTACAAAAGCTAGAAGGTTGAGATTTTCCACACATGTTCTTGGGCTTCCTACGAAGCGCAAGTTTATTTCATCTGAGAGCCACTTCCACAATCGCCCCCTAACGATTTTAAAATGTGTCCGGCGTCCAGACCTTTAAATATTTCCGAGAAGAATAAATGCAATTTGGTTGTGTATATTTATACCTATCGATATGTAGAAGAAATTTTTTAAATCGGACCATTCATTAAAAAGTTATGCGCAATCAAAAAATCTCCATCTCCCTCGCACTTCCATTAACTAGCAAATTTTAATTTTTTTTCTTCAGGACCTCGTACCAATTTGTCTGCGGCTACTGGTAGCCGGATGAAGTGCCCCCAGTGTCTGGTCATCTACGATGCTGTGGCCTTCCAGAGTCACTCCTGTGAGACAGAGGTCGATCGGAAGCCCATTGATCTGGCAGTTGTCCAGCAGGAGACGCCCCTTTGCTTTCCTTCCGCTCCGCCTGCTCCGCCCAGTAAGCCAGGCAGCGAGCGTGTGATCCTGGAGAACCAGGTGCGTCTGCGTCGCTACATGAAGGATGAGATGAAGTACGACCTGACCACCGGCAGCGATAGTTCGCGCGGCAGGAAGTCGACGAAGGGTCCGAACGAGTGCACCATGTGCGATCGCAAGTTTGTGCATCCCTCGGGATTGGTGCGCCACATGGAGAAGCATGCCCTGGATTTAATTCCCTCACAGGCCAGCCTGCCGCCTCATACAGCTCCTCCGGCTGCCGGTCTGCTGGTCGTGGTGAAGTGCAACGCCTGTGGCCGCATCTTTTACGATCCGCAGGTGGCCCTGGAGCACGGACTCATTCACTATCCCGAGCATCTGCCGGGGATGTGTAAATTCCAAGAGAGTCAAAACTGTAAAAGAGATTTCAAGGAACTCCTCCTTGAGGGAGAGATGCTGCTGGCCAGCGAAGTCACCGTAACGGCCACCCAGCAAAAGCGACGTGAGAAGGAGCTGTTCACCAGCCTGATCCTGGGCAGCGTTTTGCAGTGCGAATTTTGCGAGTTTGTCTTCGCCGACATCGCCGAACTGCTCGTCCATTCGGCCTCCCATGTGGCGGAGCGGCGTTTCGAGTGCACCGCCTGCGACATGCAGATGAGCACGGCCAAGGAGGCCAGCATTCACTTCCAGACGGACTGCATCTTCATGCGCGAGGCCATTAGGTCGCTGAATGTAACGCTGGGTCGCTACTTTGTGTGCAATGTGTGCGAGCTGAAGTTCGCCAACACGGAGCTGCTGCAGGAGCATCGGTGAGGATAAGGTATTAGGTACTTAAATCGGGATAATCTAAATGATCCACCTACTAGATACACCTCCTATCACTACTTTCCGCGCCTCAGCGAGAGCGGCAAGAAGCTGCTGCTGCCCTGCGAGTTCTGCGAGGTCAACTTTGAGTTCGCCCACGAGATCCTGGCGCACAACGAGGAGAAGCATCTGAACAAGAAGAAGCGCGAGAAGGAGACCCGCAACACGGGCGCCGGTCGCCTGCGTCAGTATTTGTGCGACATCTGCGGCAAGTCGTACACCCAGTCGAGTCATTTGTGGCAGCACCTGCGCTTCCACCAGGGTGAGTATATTTTTATACCCTTGCAGAAGGTATTATGATTTCAGTCAGAAGCAACTCAGTGAAGGAGAACTTTCCGACCCCATAAGGTATATGTATTCTTGATCAGCATCACTAGACGAGTCGATCTAGCCATGTCCGTCTGTCCGTCTGTCCGTCTGTCCGTCCGTTTCTACCCAAACTAGTCTCTCAGTTTTAAAGCTATCGGCTTAAAACTTTCCCAAAAGTCTTCTTTCTATTGCAGGTAGTATATATGTCGGAACCGACCGGATCGGACAGCTATATCTTATATAGCTCCCATAGGAAGAATCGGAAAGAAAACGTTAAAAATGCTAGCTTCGGTGTTTTTTGAAATATTACCTTCTACTCTTGGGAATATTTTTTTTAATTATTTCTGAATTTGGAATATAATACTTAAAAAATCGTACGACTATATCATAAAGCTGCCATAGGAACGATCGGAAAATTAATAGTAATAGGAAAAAAATTGTAGCTTCTTTGCTTTTTATGGTATTATCTTCTACTCTAGGATATGACTCTTTTTAAATATTTCCGAATTTCAATTTTAATTTGATCAAAATCGGACGACTATATCATATAGCTGCCATAGAAACGATCGGAAAATTAATAAGAAATAATAGGAAATCGAACAATTTTGCGATTTGTAAATTAATAGAAATGATCTGCAAGGGTATATAAGCTTCGGCTGGCCGAAGTTAGCTTCCTTTCTTGTTAGTAGATTAGATGCAACTCCAGTTTCTCCACTTTCCAGGTGTCAAGCCATTTGTGTGCCAGGAGGAGAACTGCGATCGCAAGTTCACCATTCGACCGGATCTCAACGACCACATCCGCAAGTGCCACACGGGCGAACGACCATATTTGTGTCTGGTGTGCGGCAAGCGCTTCCTCACCGGCTCTGTCTTCTACCAGCACCGCCTGATCCATCGCGGCGAGCGGCGCTACGAGTGCGAGGAGTGCGGCAAGCGCTTCTACCGGGCGGATGCGCTCAAGAACCACCAGCGCATCCACACCGGCGAGAAGCCATACAGCTGCTTGTTTTGCACCAAGACCTTCCGGCAGCGCGGCGACCGGGACAAGCACATCCGGGCGCGACACTCGCATTTGGACGCCAACTCGCGGCTCATGATGCAGATGCAGAAGTTCCAGCTGGAGTCGGCCGCAGCTGCTGCTCAGAAGGGGCAGACGCTCAGTCCGGAGCAGCAGGTTCACCAGGTGGCTGGTGAGGCGGTGGCCTCGGGATCAAGTTCCGCTGAGGCGGGCGAGGGGGCCATTCAGTTTTCGGTCATTACGGAGCAGCCGGAGGAAATGATGTGCCTGCCAATGGGCGAGGTGAACGATAGCTTTCTGATGTCGCATTATGTTGAGGGCGTTCCCTTGGAGGCGGATGGCTCCCAGCAGCAGATAATTGTCTTCGAGCAGCCGGTCCAGGGCATGGAAATGGATGTGATGAGCATGTTCGACCCGCAGCAGGGTCAGGAACAAATGCCGGAAAATGCCAGGGTGGTGGTTGTCAAGAACAATCCCTCCCAGCCGCGGTTTTCCGACACCTATATGTAATATTTAAATTTGAATTTAAATTTAAATAAAGCGCCATAGCAAGTGACGAAACCAAACTCTGCTGCCACTCTTTTTCCTAGCGGGTACTCGCTCCTCACCAGGGTTGTCATCCTTTCGATAGTATTTAAGTGGTTAGTATTTATTTAGTATTTTCCCAGCGAATGGTATTTTTTCTTGTCCTCGGCGCGGTCACACTGCTGGTTCCTTTCTTTTCGAATTTCTCGTGGAAAACGCCAACATGGGTTTCGCTACTCTCTGGTACTCGCATCCCCGCAAATACGGCCAAGGCTCCCGATGCTGGTAAGATTTGTGTGGCCCGCAGCCTGGCGCTCGGTTTGATGTACGATTTGTTTAAATGCTTGCCCCGTAACCCCGTATTTTGCACGATTTTTGGCATGCTTGTAGAAAGTGAGGTTATTCACGGCCCGCTTTTTTTCACGCATGGCGTCTGCCAATTTGTATTGCTTTTTGACTTGATTTTGTAGTCGTTAATCGTTAGATGATCACTGGCTTTTGCCCCCGGTTGAGTACGGAAATACGTGTTTAAACAACTTGAACAGTTTCCTTAATTAAGGGTGGCCAAAGTAAGAGCTGCACGAGGCAAACAGAGCGATTTCTATTCTAGGGAAAATGCTTCAGCCAAATGCAGCGACAGCTTTGCTTGCTATTTATATAGGAAACTGTGCCAAGCTACTAGAAATACCCTATAGAACCCATATAATCATGGTTTATACGATCTCTTTCCAGCCGTGCCTGCTCTAACCGCCACGGTCTGATCCGCAAGTACGGCCTGAACATCTGCCGTCAGTGCTTCAGGGAGTACGCCAACGACATTGGCTTCAAGAAGGTGAGTTATCCACAAATTCTACAATTTCTAATTACTAATATCCTCTATTTTCCCCCCTTTAGCTGGACTAAATATGTCCTCTTCGCCGTTTGGCACGCCTTAATCGCGTCGCAAAACAACATTCGGCATATTAATGCAAGCAGTCGTCGTCGGAAGTTCTGGGGACTCCTTATATTAATATGCCGGCAGCAGCAACAACAAGCAACAGCAGCAACAACAACATAATCATTTGGGGATTTAAGCAAGGACAAAGCACAGATTGGACAAACCGGCTCCAAAGTAATCTCTAAGCAAGTAACCAGAACGGCCAACACCACAGAATTCCAACCGTTTACCACCTTCCGCGAAGGATCTTTGTTAAAACACTAGTTTGTTTAAATCTCCGTCTGATTAAACCCATAACAAGAAACGTATTTACTCTTTTGTGTCATAATTTGTGCCATTATTATAGCGGTCGAGAAAAGATTATGTCGTTTGTGAGCTTTAATCTCGGTGGGCATCTGCATGTTTGTGTCGACAGATGCCGGAAAAGTGTGCATTTCCCTGTCTTTGAACTGCCGAGTGATCAGTCAGTCAGTCTGTGTCGCCTAATAACACATTAAGCCGCTACCAAAACAAAAACATAACCGGTTTGCAACGCTCGAGACCGGGTCATCCCCAAACTTTAGCTCTCTTGAGAAAGAAATCTTGATTGTTGTGTTTTGCGGTGGTTTCTCCTGATGTTTGAAGTGTAGGCCAGCTAAAGGATTTCAATTTAAAGCAGCACCCTATTAAGTGAGCATAGGGAATTGTTCTGCCCATCTTCTGCTTCTCACGTACACTGTAGAACAGCGGTCTGCACCCACACACTAATGAGCTGCCCCGTGCAATTTACTTACACAAATCTAAAACAAAATGTCATTGTATGAGTGTGCCGACCGATCTTTATAAACCTAAACCTTAAATGCACTGAATAAGTTTAGGATCAAACTTTTTTGAGAAGTTTAAGAAGATTTATTGCAAAACAATCTGCATCAAAATTTGTTATCCCAAAGATGTAAGCTTTCCACATACAAGTTCTATATGAATCAAAATTTGATATTCCAAAGTTGTAAGCTTTCTAAACACAATTTATTTATGAATAACGTTAAAGTGTGAGACAAAATTATTACTCACATCAAGTTCATATCAGTAATGTTTATGACATTGTGACTAAAGCTAAGATTACACACTTTAAATATTTGTGGAATTTTTAAAATAAATTAAAATAATTAAAATTGGTAATTTTTCACTCTATGCACAAATATTTAGGTTCTGTGAATATAGCTTCCTCCTCCAACCACAATAACCCAAACTGTCTGATTCCCACTCGAAAGGCTAAGTTTACACACTCGAAATATTTCTGGAATTTGTAAAATAGATTAAAATGATTGAAATTAGTAATTTTCCCTGCATACAACACCACATATATTTAAATCCATGGACACTTTGGAATGCACAAATATTTAGATTGTGTGAATAACTCCCTCCTACAACCAAACCCAAACTGCCTGATTCCCACGCGAATGTGTCAAGAGCGTTTATTTACCTCCATAATTGATGGAGTCCTTTTGGAAAGCCGGAAGCAATCTCCTGGCTGCATGGCTAGTGGCCTGCACTTCCTCATTTCGACGACAGTGGGTTAGTGGTATCCACATTGAGACTGCAGCACCTTCACCGGTGCCAGCCAGCCAAGAGCCCATTATTCCGAGAGTCAGACCAGAGATAAAACCAGTTTTGGGGCGCTAAAGAGCGGGTCAGCCCCGCGCTTAGGCTCTCTTAGCTGCTTTTGTCTGCTGACTGCTGGCTTCGCTGCCGAAATTCGGTATCACGATTTTGCACATTCGCCAATTGGGCTTGCTGGGAGTCTGAAGCGGTCGCTCGGTGTTTAAACAACGCAGTCGCGCTTGCCCAACCCAGTAGCACCTGTATATTCCCAACCACCAGCGATGTGTGATTGCCAGTAAGCGAGTGACACAGACTGCAGTGAAAGGTCAGTGGATCAGTGACCTCTTAAGTGATCGCTTAGCCGCAATGAGATTGATCTGGCTGCAGCTCCTGGCTGCTGGGGGAGCTCTCTACCTGGCCATCGGTTGTGCAACCGCCACCAAGGCATCCACAAGCCGCGGAGTTGCACAATACAAGCTCCCGCTCCCAGCTCCACAGCCAGCCGACGAAACGGCGGCGGTTTCAGGAGCGGATCAGCAGCAGGGTAAGCAGAGTGCATCCAACCAGCGGAGGCGCACTCAGGTCGTCCGGCGGCGCAGGCCTGCCTCCTCCTCCACAACAACCACCTCCACCAGTAGCACCACCACCACCACCACCACCACCACCACCTCCACCACCACAACAACTTCGACCACAAGTGAGTGCAAATAAAAATAAAAAGGTCTAATGACAGACAAGCTGTGAATATATAGTTATAGTAGCTTTGATCTTAGATCAGGCGGACTGCAAACTCATGCAAACTGGTCGAAGATGCTGGCACTGACCTAGCTTTTCGGTTTCGACCATAAAGATTGAAAGTGGTAATGCGAATACAGGCAAGACAGTGACAAAGAAGTTGTCTGAAAAGAGGTAGAGTTGGGTCAACCGATAGATAAGATACCCTTTTTCTTTAAACATGTTTAGAAGAGGTAATAGTAAAGACTATCCATTAAATCATAATATCGCAGGACTAAGAAGTCTCTCAAATGAACATTTTCGAGATGGATAATAATCCCAATATAATAATAATCACCAATAAATAATCCAACATTATTAACCAAAAATCGGATTTTTATTTTGTGCCTTGGACTTTCAATTTATGTATTTCTTTTCCAAAAAGAGGTATGCATAAAATCCACTTAGAAGGCCAATAAAAGATCCAAGATTATTTCAAAACTACAGATAAATTTAAGATAAAATGGTATACCATAAACTCCACTTAGATGCCCAATAAAAAAAACCAAGATTATTTGCCAAAATGCAGATAAATAGCTTTGCCTTGGATTCGCAATTTCATTATTCTGACCGCAATTGTATATTCAAATCGTGGACTAAACCTGATATACCCGTTTGGAGTTCGTTAACGTCGTCCATAGGTGCATAGGTTAGGTGTAAAGCGTCGATAACTGGAGCAGCGGAGCTTTCGAATCGGCTTCAGCTGCAGCAGGAGACCTTGGCTGAGTCCGAACCAGAGATACGGACACAAGGCCGCCAGTTATTGGGGCCTAGGCCTTTGATAATTTGCATAATCACGATCTCTCGGGTTTAGAATACCCATTTCTAGCGGGTCTAAGGGTCTAATTACTTTTTTGGGGTTCCCCGAACTATCTGGTTTTATGGGTTCGAAACTCAAAGTACGATCATCTTTATGGGGAAGTGTCGTTAATCCGGGGATAACGATCTGATCATCACAGTTTTTATCCAAGTTGTTGCAACCAGCCAAGTACCCAAAGTACATACATAATTGCGTTGGGAATCCGGCCTGTGGAGTGGGTGGGAATCGTTGGCCAACAGGCTGCGCTCCACCGGCAATTGTTGATCCATTGTTGGCCCGGCTGAATAATGAACAAAAACCGAAATAAAACAAAAAAAAAAAAACCAAATCAAACGGTCTTTATGAGCGGCGGGAACTGCGCTTTACTTGACGTGTAATGTCTGCTATTTGGAGCAGAAACACTAATGGCCACTGAGCACACCGCTAACCCGCTTTCCACATCCAATCCATCCAATCCCCAGCTCCGCGTCCCAGTTTGGCCAACGGCTTCAACTTCTTCAATCCGAACTTCTGGAGCTTCGGCCAGCAGAGTCTGGTGGCAGTGCGTCCGCCCACCAAGCAGCCCCATCCGCCCAAGAAATTCAGTCCCAAGGAGGATAAGTCCAGCCAGCGAAAGCCGGTGAAGACGACCAGGAAACCTGTGGATCAAAGAACTACTACGACGATGAGACCTTCAAGAAGGACCTCCACAACAACGACAGCAACCACTACAACCCTAAAACCCTCAACGGATGGACCTTTTCGAATTGCCCTGCCTACCCTGAATTTTCCCAGCGATGAGAAGAATAGGGAAAACGACAAGGAGAAGGGCAAACGGGCGGCTGCCGAGCTTCGGTTGAGGTTCGATTGCCCGCGGGAGAACGAGGTGAGGTTCCAGCTCTTCCCCAAGATTTGCAAGGCGGATCGGGACTGCGCCGTGTGGCAGCGGGATGAGCTGTGCTGCGATATCTTCGGAGCCAGCAGCTGCGTCTCGGGGGTTCCCAAGCCTCTGGAGGAGACTCCACATGCTCGTGAGTAGATCTTAGATCTTCTTTGAGTCTATTATTCCAGTTCTTAATCAATGTATTCCTATTACTAGCCATCTTGGGTCTGATACCTCGCAAATGCCCCAGTAGACCGCTGGCGGAACTCTGGTGGGATGTCCAGGAGTGTACCACGGACATGGACTGCTGGCCTCGGGTCTGTTGCCCGGATGGAAGGAGAAGATACTGCCGCACATCGCAGCCAGAGCTCGAAACAGCTCCAGTGCCAGTGAAGCGCTCCTTCGACTACCGTAAGTTCTGTAATAATAGCTCTAGTTACAGTTCTAGATTACAATATTTATATTTAACGCCCACAAGCGCCCACTAGCGATTTTAAAATGTGTCTGGCGCCCATACCTTTAAAGATTTCCGAAAAGTATAAATGCAATTTTGTTGTGTATATTTATACCTATTGAAATGTAGAAGACATTTTTCTAATTGGACCATTCATTAAAAAGTTATACGCAATCAAAAAATTGTATATATCCATCTCCCTCGCACATTCTTTAGCCGCGTATTAGATAGTCGGGACACAAACCCGAATATAGCGTTCTCGCTTGTTTTAAAATTTAATAGGGCGGGATTAATATAATATTGGGATATAAATTCCTATATAGTATGATACAATGTAAAAATTGTATAATATAAAAGCATAGCTCCATTAATTCGATAAGATAAAAAAGCCATTAGGCTATAAGTAGTGATAATATCAGGATATCAATTCCTATCTTACAGTACTACACCTCTTATCAATCTGAACCCAATTTATCTTGCAGTTACGGAATATCTGGAGTGCACGGCACCACCTCCGCCCATTTTTGACCTTCATCCCAAGGCGTGCACCTCCACATTGGACTGCTTTCCGAATGTCTGCTGCCAGGAGGCGGGTCTGCGGCACTGCCGTCCGCCCAAGAAGTCCGTGCTCACACTGATGGCCAACTTCCTGAACGTGGACTTTGTGAAGCGACTGGCCCAGAACATCGTTATCAAGTAGGCCGCGAATTTCCCACTATTTTTTCCACCTTGTGTGCTGTGTGCGTCGAGCGCCTTCAATAGAACCATTTCGAAACTGCCGTGATATCTCGCCCACATTTGTTTGGCCACGCTGATAACCAAAAAGAAGACAAGCCCACACATACGTTTCATATACTTATACTGCGCACTTGGGGTACACCCAATCGATTCGTCGTAATCCTCCATTAATGTTCACCTAGCCTAGTATTAGACATAAGCTGCATTCATAGGCTAACAAAGTAAATGCGAACCATACTATAAACTACGAACGAGGGTTTTTTCACTTCGAGGTCTCGGGGTGTGGTGCCATATGGGCCATCTAAAGTTAAGGTTGTGGGGTCTTTTGTAACCTTACCCCTAGGTCAGCTGAATCGCGAACCTTAAGAAACAGCCGTGGGTTCTTGTTCTTGACTCGTTTCGGTGACATTTTGTTTATATTTAAGGCACTCGCACTTTCATATTAACTACGCGACTAACTTTTATATCTATATAAATGTGAACGTTCACTTGGGGACTCTCAAGCTATAAAGATTTTGGAAGATGTTTGGCAAACAAAAGAGACTGAAAAATAAACCAGCATACAATCATTTATTTTCATGAATCATCTATACTAAGGTTTTAAAACAATGAAATATTATTCGTCATTAGTATACTAAGGAAAAACAACGAAACATAAATGTTTTTGTTATGAATCTTAAAACGATCCAGTAGCTTGCTCTATATTTCCGACCACGACTGTTTTCGTATCTACAAGTCATGAGTTCAAACCGCTGAGCTTTGAAATCCAATTCCCATCTCCAGTCACTTCAGCCTCAGAAGGCAGAAGAGAAGCGACTCAGATTACCATATTGCTCAACTGAATTTAATAGACATATTTACTCGTTGCAAACACGGTGGAAAACACTTGACCATCCGATTTCCACGACGCATATCGCAGAGCACGTATGTTTGTACCTCCAATAAATGAGAATCTAACCTAGAAAGCCCCCGACAAACTGATTACGCAAACCGAAAAGACGCAGCTTAGGTTTCAATTACTTTAATTGGACATTGTGTGTGGAGGGGAAAATGAGAAAACATATGCGAAAATATAAAGAAATCAGTTCGGAGATAAGGGGTTGTCATTCTCTCCAGATCTTCTCTTTTGGGGAAGTTCATTTGGAGCAGCCGCAGGCGGATTTCTTGTCGCCGCCGCACTTGCAGTCAGTTCCGCAGTTGCAGGATCCCTTGGTCGTCTGGGAGGAGCATTTGCATCCTGGAAAAGGAAAGGGTTTGAGAATTAGTATGTTGTGAGAATAACTGGGATCTAGGATCAAGGTTGAACTTGGGTTATAACATATTTTCAGTAAAAATAATACTTTATTTATGATTTAAATTTTAAAACAATCTTAAACTCTTTTTCTATAATCCTGCAACTTATTTCTAGACTAGACTTACCGCTTCCGCATGGGCAAGGCATCTTGAATTGGTTGGTTTTTTCGGGACTGGTTCACTTCACAAAAAATAGAGATGGGCTATTTAGGCCTTTTACTGCACTGAGATGATTCACTTGTTTTTGCTGCTGACCACAACTGATGCACATTGGCCAGATGCTCTCGGTTTTATACACTTCGGAAACGCGGCTTTACACACGGGTCTTTCGATTCGATCCAATTCTTTTGCACACGCCGGCCGGCTCCAAATGGATGGAGCCGTGTGCAGAAGCTTTCTTCGGGTTCGAGTCTCCGCTTTGGGGTTCGTTTCTCCGGTAGCTTGAAAGCTCTTTTTTGTAACTGGGGGGATGCGCAGGCGTCGTAGTCCGATTGTGTGGGGGCGGTGGGTGGGCGGGTCTCTTATCGGAAGCAGAGGATAGGATAGGACGGCCTGCAGCAGAGAGCTAGTCACATCGGGCACCAGATCCTGTCCTGCAACGAATCCCAGTGCAACGAAATGCAAGTAAATACTGCAACGCAATAGGCGAATCCCCAGGAAATCCTGCGGGAAAAGCCCCGTTCGAAGGGACTTCGAATTTGGTCGAAAAACCTGCGACATTTCGCGTGTGTGTGGGTGGCAAGTGCAGTGCAGATAAAATCGATAAATCCAAGTCAAAATAAAGCGAGGAAAATCCAACAGCAAAGAGCGTGGGGTGTGCGAGGTGGAAAAAAAAAAAAAACAAAAGCGAGTGTGAAAACAGTGCGAGAAAACAAAACGGCGAAAAATCGGAAGGCGGGTCGTTCCAAAGGGGGCGTGCCGAAGGTGTAAAGGGTCCACCAGGACAATCAAGCGGAAGTGAGCAGTTACGGGTAGTTTGTTTGTGTGTGTGTGTGGGCGGATGGGCAGGAAACCCGTTCGGAACGCAATGGGACACTCTGCTCACCTTCAAAGCAGGCCTATTAATACCCCCGCGACCCTGGGCAATAATAATCGCAGTGATAATGATGAGGAGATGCCGATGCCGATCTGCCAGTCGACCAAAAAATCAATACCCTTCCTTGGCACATGGCTAAAATTAGCGGCGCACTCTCACGCATTGTTTCCCCTTTTCGAATACCCTTCCACAGGATACAACCACTTTTATAAAAAGTTTGCTTCTTTTTTTGTAAGATTATCAATTTTTAAACCAATTCAGATCGGATAACTAACTGTATTATTCACATATCACTAACTAAGAAATATCAATATTGACTATCCTATTTTAGGATATTTTTTATCATATTACTAAAAATATATTAGTTCCTAAAGCTGTTCGGTCGGATTTCTATAAAAATTTAAGAATATATCAGACTATTTTTTATTTTACCAACCTTCAAATATATCATAATATTATATAAATCGAATAACCTATAAATATATATTATGAAGATGACATATTAAATTTTTATATCAAGTGCAACTTGCTCACAAAATGATCGTAACCTACCGGCCTTATAACATAATATGATAATAACATTAAATAACAGAAATCGAATTATAATTATTAATTAAGAAGATGACCTATTAAGTTTTCTTAATATCACAAAATTATATTCACCTGCCGGCTTTTCCCCAAATCAAGAGTATTTAACCATCGACCTTTACAAGTTAACTTCCTTTATGATTTTTTTTCTCGTTTCGGGACCCTAAAGCAGTGCCACCCACACCCAGGCACACACCCACTCGCCGCCCACCAGCGACCCGGAAAGGTTGTGCGTGCGTGGGCGTTGCGGCCAAGCTGATTTGCTCTTAATCGTTGCAGATAAACGAAAGCATGGCGCCCAAGTAGAGCATTCCACCATCGCCCGACAGCAAGCCAACAAGCTCCAGCTCCTGTTTCTCTCTCAATCTATTTCCACTTCGAAGCCGATAGACCCGAGTCCGCGCATCCGGGATGACGGAGCAGAAGAACCAGGTGACGCGGGCTGCTCCGGAACAGAGCAACGACTACCGGGTGGTGGTCTTCGGAGCCGGCGGCGTGGGCAAGAGTTCGCTGGTGCTGCGCTTCATCAAGGGCACCTTCCGCGAGAGCTACATCCCGACTATCGAGGACACCTACAGACAGGTGAGTGGGTAGCCAATTCCCGGGAGGACCCTTCTTAACCTCCTTTTTATAGGTCATCAGCTGCAACAAGAACATCTGCACGCTGCAAATCACGGACACCACGGGATCCCACCAGTTCCCGGCCATGCAGAGGCTCTCCATCTCGAAGGGTCACGCCTTTATCCTGGTCTACTCGGTGTGCTCCAAGCAAAGTTTGGAGGAGCTGCGACCCATCTGGGCGCTCATCAAGGAGCTGAAGGTGGGTCGTTGCAGGAAATATATTTCTTATCCAACTGCTAACACCTCTTGTGTCCTCAGGGAGCCGACATCCCGAATATTCCCGTCATGCTGGTGGGCAACAAGTGTGATGAGACCGCCGAATTGCGTGAGGTTAGAAACATTAGCCAATTTTATCTATCAATACGTTTTGGGGTTGTGAAACTTGGAATGCGCACCTAAAATTGCTTGACAGATTGCTTTGTCTAGTTTGATTTACTAATATATATTAAATATATTTAAGATTAACAAAGATACGATCATTGTCAATCATTCAGATTCGAGTAATGCCATTTTAATATACATTTTTAACTAGATCTTAAATATAGAAAGATTAACTATGTATGAACATTAGGGCGGTCCACATTTGTATGGAAATTTATAAGGTTCTACTCTCACCCGCCTTTACGGTGCGCATTGTGGTATTCAAGGTATACCAAAAGAAAATATTTAAAAAAATCGTGTTTTAGGTTCTGCAAATTGTTTTCAAAGTTTATCACCCATACGCACTGTTGCCTTCGATCAAAAAGTTGTTTTAATCAAGGTGGCTTGATATCTATCAACAATTCTGTTTGCTCTTCCTTTTTTTTACCAATTATTCCAACGAAATTTATAATTTGACAAGACAAGAAATGGGAGAACGACCAAATTCGAACTGTTATACATGTCGTATGAGTAATTTTAAAGCAAACTTTGAAAACGTTTTGCAAAAACTAAATCTCGAAAAAAATGTTTTTTTTTCACATACATTTTTTGCTTACTTTAATATACCGTGTTAAGGGGTGAGAATAGAATTTCATTTTTTGGACCGCCTTAATGTACATATCATAAATAGCTTGACAAAACCATTCCTGATTAATACCCCGACTTCTATGCAGGTCTCCCAAGCGGAGGGCCAGGCTCAGGCGACCACCTGGAGCATATCCTTCATGGAGACGTCGGCCAAGACGAACCACAACGTGACCGAGCTGTTCCAGGAGCTGCTCAACATGGAGAAGACGCGCACCGTCTCCCTGCAACTGGACACCAAGAAGCAGAAGAAACAGAAGAAGGAGAAGAAGTCCAAGGACACGAACGGCTCGATTCCGGAGAACGGAGATGCGGGGGCCAGTGCCAGCGGGGGGGCCAAGGAGAAGTGCCGCGTTATGTAAGCACCGGAATCGGATAGCGATGGATTGGATGGCGAAGGCATGTGACCCGGGTCAGATTGCGTCGAGCTAAAGTGAACGGAGACGGTGACAGACAAATACTCGCCTTGGGGCAGCAGCGTGGGGTGGCCACCCAACCACCCACACGGGCCACGCACCACACACACCCCACAAACCCCACAAACCCCACACACCCACTTACCCACATATAGAGTTACAACCATACGAGACACTTGTATTTAGGAACCGATTTAAGACACACCACCATTGCAATTACGATTACGAGTATATATATTTTTTGCATAGGTTCTATTCGAGCAGATCAGATCTTTCTAGTCGCACAGATACTATAAAAACTATACTAAACACACACCACGGAAGCTAACCCTAAGTTTACACATAATCGCATCTGAAACGTAACGGCATACATATCAAATGTTTACATACTTGCATGATCCACCACCCATTCATAACCAGGTATCAAACGAAGCTAAACACTATATCTCTAACGAAAGCCAAAGTACCTACTTAAAGACATAGAAATCTGTATATCTACTACGATATGATAACAATATTTACATGGATCCATCAACGGAAGACTTTCTCGCGGGTCATCGGTTTCGGGATCTAAATCTGGGCATCCGAGGACCGATGCCTCCCTTGACTATCATTGCTGTTTAACTATTTACCACCTAACCAGAATAATACAGATTTGGATGAGCCCCGATCGCCACATAAGCTAATGTATAAAATACTCATGGCCAACAACAACACAGACAGTCCGGAATTCGAATCCGGAAAACAAACCAACTTCGCGATGGCATTGTGTTTTTGTATTATATTAAATGTGTATGTACAATTTTACACTTATTTGCTGAAATTTATTGACGAGTCGAGAGCAAGAGCATTTTAATATGTATGTAGCAGCAAAACCGAAAGAAAAAAGAAAAGATCAGATCAGAGAGTTAGCCTAAGTCAGAATCACATCAAGATCAAGTACAATTGCATTCGATTCACATTCATCAAGTGAGCCAAGGAACACGTACATCGAAGGATATTTGAAGAGCATTTGGTGCATTTTTGCAGTAGCGTAGATGGGATATAAGTTGCCTGTTTTTAAAACACTTACGTATCGTACTTATGTATTAACATAACTTAACATAAACCAAACCGTTCCCAATTGTGGTATTCGTTATTTTAATAGTTGGTTGGCTTGTGCGTAGGCCTAGGCGTAGGAGTTGAACGAATTGTTTCGCATAGTTTGCTGTTGTTTGATATTAAGAGGATTAGTTTTTTAAATTTTACCAATCAGACTAAGTAAATGATATGCTTAAACCGCTGCTAAACCAATTAGCCAAACGAGTGGCAAGTAATTACATTAATTATGATGTTGCTCATCAAACTGGTATCTTTGGCTGCTGGTCCGCCGTCCAGCAGTGCCGGACAAATAAGTAGAACAGCCAACACAAATCAAGAAGTGGAAGTTACACACTAGACCTAAAAAAAATTGTTGAATTCGAGTAGAGAAATTATTAATCAAGATTATGATAGCGGACCAATTTGCGTATAAGATTTGTGAAATCAATTTAGATAAATTCTCTCGGTTTGCCATAGACCACGGACGATTACGATATGCCAGCCTTAGTTGAGAATTATTGGTAGCCTGCCTGTGCTTTGGGTTTTGCTTCGTGTTTTCCTAGTTTTAGGTACGTTTAATTATAGACAGCAAACTGGGTTTTGGCTATATATTCAGTATGTGCCGTGTATTGGATTGCATTTTCCATACAGTACATTTCACTAATGCGTAAAACTACTTAGTTGCATACAAATTATAATAACGATGAATTGTAATTAAAGCATAATACATTTTAGGTGCATGATTTAAAATACAACGAATAAATATATTTACACCGAAATTCTTTTCTAATTTTTTCTTACAAATATATACACACACCATATAGATCTATATACATAGATATATAAATATATTAGTTGTATACATATTGAATTAGATTTTACAAGATTCGAAAGCCGAATATTTAATTATCGCTTACATTCAATTAATATGCAACTCACAAAGAGCGCCCACTGCTAATAATATAAAATTAAAAGATAATCGCCTGAGCGCCAAGTTGTAAATATAAAGGATCAACAAGTTACATAGAAATTATATCCGATTTTTTGAAGGGCCGGCAGCGTAATAATAACAAGCAAAATATAAACAGTTTGGTGGCCTACTTAAAAGATCTTATTGTTGAAGATTTATCTTAATAACACTTATCGTGCAAATGAGAATAAGAACATGCAAAATAATTTAAATAAAAATTTAACTATGACAAATCAACCAAGAAAAATGTGAATTATTTGCCGAGCATAAACGGACTCTAATTGACTGGGTAAAAATCACGGACATGTTAACACTAAAAATACAAATTAAATAAATAGCCGGCCGCTACACATTATCGATATCATCATCTTCGTGATCGTCGACCAGCGTGAATCCTTCCTCCTCAGGAACGCTGCTCCTGCTTCTGCTGCTGCTGGAATCGCTCACATTTAGACTATCCTTTTTCTCAGGAATGCTGGTCCTGCTTCTGCTGCTACTGGAATCGCTCACATCTAGACTGTCTTTTTTCTCTGGTGTCGTTGGAGCTTCTAGCGCTTCTACTAGCTCCTGGACCCCCGAAACGGCGGGTGGACGTTGAGTTTGCTGTGACTGTTGCAGCATTGTTGTTGTGACATTTAACAGCATCTTTAAATTGTCGCCGGATATGCAATCTTGGGCGGGTTCCCGGGCACCAATAGACTGCTGGGCCATCGGTGCGGCGACCGGGGTTGGATTGTTGTGGATAAGGGAAGCCCAGGCTTTGGGGCTGATGATGTATTTGAAAGTTAGCTTTATAATGTAGCCCACCAAAGCCACCAGAAGAAGAGGGGCCAAAAGATTGTAGGGGAATGACAATCCAGCTAAGGGGAAATATTGTTATCTATGTTTCAATTATAAGGGGTAGCTCTCAAGCGTTTCTGTTAATTTAAAAACATTTGAAAGCTACAATAAACATAAAAACTTACCGGACAGTTTGGTCATGGTTGCCGATACCTTTTCCAGCAACATTTCTAATTGCTTGATAAACAAGTCATTCATATACATAAAGAACACATGATCTGGCATGCAGATTGAAAGGTTGAGCTTGGAGGATTTTCTAAAATATTTCGGTCATTAGAGGTTTATCCATTTCACCTATTATATACTTACCTCAGCATCTCTATTTGCTTTTCCTGTGGCGAGGCGTTCATCACATAGCCCTTTAGTCGAGCAAACCAGGATGATTCCGCGTAGCTCTTTGGTTCCTGGTGATGTTTCATGACCTCCATCATAGCTTCGACATCTAGTTTCTAAATATAAACAAATAATGAGGACAATTTCCCTTGTTTACTTGTGAGATACCTACTCTGTTGCACTCTAAGTAAGTGTGAATATATCCGCACAGGAAAATACCTCCCAGAACAATTGAAATTGCCCGGAAACGGAAACGTTTGTGCACAATGCAACCAAGTATGATGGCTAGTGTTGCAAATAGGATGAATTGCACCTGGGGATGGGAAAAACAAGTAATTAGCGCAATGTCGGGTTTCCATAGAAGGCGCAACAGGTACCTCGGTTATTTTCGTCAGCGCTACGATGTCCTTGAATATATCCACCAATAAGGAGAAAACACCTTGACGGGCATAGGAGCATCCGGACATGCCCTCAAACAAGGGAGCCTCCTCCGCTGACTCCAATATCTTCGTGAGCAATATGTCCAGATCCCGGGCATCCTGCACCTTTTCCAGCTCCTCCAGTTGCGATGGCAGCAGCGAGAAGAGCAACGATCGCTTGTGGAGCGCCGATTCAGCATCGTACTATTTACACAAAAGTTACATCCATGACGTCATGTCTCCAAATATGGTCTAAACTAGCGATCTTACCTGCAAACGCTTGCGTTGGAACAGCAAATTGACGAACTTTCTGAAGTATGTGAGGGCCAGGGCATCTTCTACGGCTGCCGGAGACCGCTCCGGGATAGCAGGACACTGGCAGGATCCATCCGGATGATTGAAATCCTGAACCAAGTCAGCCCAGGCGGGATGCGGATCCACCCAGTACTCATCGCTGCCGCTCTGGCAGCACACGCTGTGGAATACCAGCAGGAAGCAACTGACCGCTGCCTGCGTCCTCATTGTCCTGGGTCCTTTTGCGGGTGACTTTAAGTAAATATCGCCGCTGTTGTTTAATGTAATTGAGTTGCGGAATGGCGCGGTAACAAAGCGGTAAGTGCAAATTGACAGGGTGGCCAAGTCCAAGTGGCGATAGTGCTGCGAGGCTAATTCACCGATTTCCCGTTAGATTTAGCTAGCTAAAAAAAGTGTTAAAAATTAATTAATTAAATAAGAAAAGCTGGAGATTCGACTATTTGTTAATTCTGTAACTCCCTAGTATTGTTTAAAATAAAAATTAATCAAATTTAATAGTTAATCAAATGGATAGAATTTTTAATTGAATTCTTTAAGCTTTTTTATAGCTAAACAGTTTGCTCGAGCAGCTTTTGGCGATCTGGCAACACTGCTCGTTGAGAATAACTGTTTAGCCAGGTCAGCGCATTGAAAATTGCATGTGCCTTAAAACCGGATAAAAGCCACGAGAAAAATGGTTAGGTCAGCACCGGTGGTTGCAGTCGTTGCGCTTTTCCTGCTGGTCGCGTCGCAGGGCGTGGATGCCGACAAGAAGCAGAGCAAGAAGTACAGCAAAGAGGCAAACGACCCGCATTTCCAGCAAGTGAAGGAGGAGAAGTATGACCCGGATTTCAGAACTATCCAGCGGCCCTTTCGCATGGCCAAATTAAATCTGGTGTGGGCCAAGGCTCAGAATGTAAGTGCGGATATATTCATCTCAAAACCATGTATAATAATATCCCTGTTACAGCGCCTAACAGAACCCAAGCTCAAGTCGCTCTACATGGAGCTGAAGATCCACGACAAGGAGGAGATAGCCTGGAAGCAGCTCAATTCGCAGCACAAGGACAAGGATGGCCTCAAGGACGACGAGCTGCGACGCAAGCTGATTGGCATTATGAGCAGCTACGATCTGCTGGAGCACTTTGACGACACCCAGGACTCGGACAAGCTAAAGCCCTATAAGGTATGTAAATTCCCAATCCTTAAGAGCAATAAGTTCTACATATTCTGGCTGCCTTTCAGAAATTCCACGACGCCAATGATCGTTATAAAAACAAGAGCCTTTTCAAGGACAAGAAACTCGTCCGGCTGTGGGAAAAGGCAGAGCTTTCCGGCTTTACTGCTGAGGAATTGAAATCCCTGAAGCAGGAGTTTGATCATCACCAGGATAAAGTCGATGTCTACTACAGCTTGCTGGAAAATATTGGCACCGTGGATACCGACAAGCATGAGAGTGAGAGAGTGTCAAATAAATAATGAAAATCATGTTATATTTTATATGTTTTCCCTTAAGATGCCATAAATACTGAAGATCTGGACAACTACAATCTGATCTCGAATGATGCCAACGAAAATGAGATAAAAACACACGCACAAAATGTTAAGAGTTTCGAAAACGATCTCAACACCCTTCGAGGCCATCATGCCGGAATCAAGGATCATTACGACAGACTGGAACGCCTGGTATCCTCCGGCCCGCACAGTCAGGACTTTGTCGAGCCCAAAGTTCAGGGTCTGTGGCGCGTGGCTCAGTCTAGCAATTTTACGGAAAAGGAACTGGAGTCCATAAAGACCGAATTGCATCACTTCGAGAGCCGACTATTAAAGCTGCGTCACCTGCATGCCGAGCATGCTTTACATAAGGAGAAATACAAGGTATAAGTGTGTGAAATTCTGTAACAGTTCATGGGCTAACTATTTTAATGAAACTTGCAGGGCGAAAAACACAAGGACAAGAGCAACCGCTTTGAGGACATGGAGGATCAGCTTAAAAAGCAGACTCGCAAGGTGGAGAAGCTACAGGAGAACATTGAAAAAACCATCTTCAAGCACACAGAACTTTAAAAATTGAAGCAATCACTGAACGTGCCAAGCGAATAAATTAGATTTAGTTGCAACTGTTTGTGTAAGGCACAAAAACATTCAAGCTGCTATTCAGCATATCATATGTATAGTTTTGATACCAAATATCATTTGAATGAAAATAAAATCTCATGAAGTTTAGATTTTTCGCAGAATGTTAATTTTCTAATTATTAAATTTTTTTTCATTTATTTTGAGCTAATCTTTTTAAGCATACACAAATTTATAAATTAGATAATTTTTAAATTTAATTTAGTATTTAAAAAAGATTTTAATAAATTTTACCGGTTTTTAGTAGTAAGGTGAAAAGTTAACCGTTAAATACCAGTGATGTTTTCAGTATGACCATACTAGAGCTGGCCTGAAACGCGTACCTTTCTCCACCCAGTAGGACCGCACCTAGTATGACCGCCCGCCAGTCGCATTCTTGTTGTTGTCTGTTTCGTGGGCCAAAAAAAAAATAATAAAAGATTTACTTAGCGAAAAGTATTCAATATATATGTGCAGCGGCCAGTGCAAGTGCTAAATGGGTACATAGTGCATATGTACACACAGCGACATGGGCATGGTGGAGGCGACGACGTCCGAGCTGCGCCTGGAGGCCCCCAATTCGTACACGTACCTCCTGGCGACCCTCAGCCTGACGCTCACTTTCATCGTGATGCTGGGGGCTTGTCTGTGCTGCAAGAAGCGCATCCCCAAGTGAGTTCCTGCTCCTGGTCGTTCTAAGGATCTGAAGCGCCTTTCCCAGGCATCCCGTCTGGCGGCGGGAACAGGGCGGTGCTGGCCAACGAGAGAGAGAGTGAAAGTGGGTCTCTTTCTCCGCCGCTACGCCGCCCAGTTCCAGTTGGATGCACCCATGTCACTAATCGCACTCTCTAAACTCTCTAAACCCCCCCAGAAATGACTTGATGGGCCTGGAGGGCATGGTCAAGCTGAAGAATCCCGACGAGGTAATCGTGGTCACCAATCTGGTGGGAAACAGCGAGTCCCAGGCGGAGCTGAATGCCTCCACGGTCTCCAATGCAGACTCGGAAAAGCGGTGGGTATTCATTACTCCATTCCTCTGTTTAAAACATAACTTAACTTTGAATCCTTCTCAGATCAAGCACCGCCGCCCATCGCAGTTTGCCCGACATTCCCGTGGCCGAGAGCAATGATAATGGGTCCGAACTATACGAAACCGTGGCGGACAAGCAGCTGGTCGATGCTCGCAATGCCCGCAGCCAAAGTCGTAAGTGGTACTCCAACTCGTAGGAATCATTTAATACATCTCCTGCTTCCAACAGCCCAGCCCAGCATGAAGAAACAGACGAGCGTATCGCAGCACAGCTCCATTAGCCAGGCGGATGATGTCAGCTCGCCGTATTCGCGTGTCAAAGGTCTGCCGCACGACTACGCCAAGGTGCGGGGAACCGAGCATCCCTATGCCCAGCTGAATGCCCCGTCCACGTCGCATGCGGCCAACCATGGATCTGCGGCAGCTGCTGCGGCGGCGGCAGTGGTGGCCGGATCCTCCAGCGACGGCATTGATCCCATGCATCGCAGCTCGCAGCATAGCGAGGGCTCAAGGGAGCACAATGATTCGGCGCCGGCACAGGCTGAGATACCCGCCGCCTCCGCGATCGCAGGCATGATTTCGGCTAGCCAAGATCTTCCCTACATGACGCCGCCCATTGCCAACCAGCATTTCAGCGGCGACTCGCAGGACTCATCGAGTAAGTTTGTGGCACGCGAGGTGATGTCATATAGCTAAGTACTTTATTCCACAGAGGGATACACGAGCATTAGTGTAAGGGAACCGCTGGCCAACATTCTGGCGCAGCAACCACAGGGGAAACCGACGAATAGGAACCCCAATTTATCGCGGGATGTGAACGACTCGCACTACGCCACCGTATCGGACGATTCTGGTGAGTCAGGGGAGAAATAACACAATTCCTTTGGGTAATTTTAAATTGGTTTTAATTATCTTGGGATTTTTTATTTCATTTATATGCATGTATAGTAAAACAAATTCAAGATTGTGTTTCCATTTGTCATCAAACACTTTAATTGTATAATATTTTACAATTTCAAATTTGTTCTAATCATCTTGGGAATAATTATTTCATTTATTTGTATGTATAAATTCAAGATTGTGTTTCCATTTGTCATCAAACACTTTAATTGTACAATATTTTACGATAAGAAACCGAAACATATGTTTTATATTTTCAATGCATAAATATTTATGTTGATCGATTGATAACAATAATTAGATTATATTTAGAGCCCTGCATGAATGGATTCAATGAATTATTTTGAATTTTTTGTTTTATATGAATAAATTAATTAGAATTTTGAGTTTAATAGAATTGAATGAATTTGAATTTTGAGTTTTATAGAATTAAATGAATGAATGGCATGAATTCCGAAATAATTCAAACGACAATTTCTTTTGAAGAAGAAAGGGCTATAATTTTGTGATTAAATCTGCATGAATTTTATTTTTTAAGCAGTTAAAATTGATTTGTTAAAAATGTTCCACTTTTTGTTCTCAAGAAAAAGCACACAAAAAATCTGACAAATTCAAAAAATTCATAAAAATTATTTATTCATTCATTCAATTCGAAATGAATTAGAAAATTTAATTTATTTCACATAGAATTGAATTAAACAAATCAGAAATTTCATGGCATACAAAAACAAAATTGAATGATTCACGCAGGGCTCTAATTATATTCAAAGTTTACATTTTTAATAAAATATTGTTAACATATTCCAGATGAAACGTATGCGGCCATTGAAGATCCCAATAATCGGCACCAGGCCAATGCCGCGGATATTTACACGAGCGGATCGGAGACCTACGCACAAATCCAGCCCATGCAGGCAAATCCCATAGTAGTGGCCGTTGAAATCAATAACAGCAGCAGTCTTTCGACTGCTAGTACGTCCTCTGTCATGGTTGGTGGCGGGAACAGCATACATAGGCCAACGAGCAGCAGTGGTGCTGATCATGGCATGCCTGTTCCGCCGCCGGTGGACAGCTTGCGAGCCCAGATGCACTCGCGCCAGGCTTCGTCCTCGTCGAACAACAGCACATCTGTCTGCAATCTGGGCTCCCCGAAGCCAGAGAAGCGCCAGGCGAACTCGCCACTGCCACCGACGCCCAAGGCAAGTGTGGGTCAGTCGCACCATCTGCACGCCGGCAGCATTAGTAACCTGGCCTCTGGGCGAAACTCTGTCATATCGGTGATCGAAGCGAGTGGCGAGGGTCATGAGGCGGAATCTGGAGAGGCATCGCCGCAGCGCAAGCACAGCAAGAGTCTCAGTCCCTCCAAGGAAGGCGAGAGCAACAAGAACATTGAGGGCATGTACGCTAAGGTGAGAGGAACTCCTCTTGGAATCCAAAACCAAAACTAATCCATTTCGAATCCTTGCAGGTCATGAAAAAGCACAAATTCTCGCGCAACTCTCCGTCCTCGCAGAACAGCTCGCCCATTCTGGCCAGAAAGCAGCAGCAGCAGGACGCCTTGGGTGTCAGTCCGCTGGACAGTGCGGCTGCCTTATTAGTGGATGCCCAGAAGGGCGGTCGTGGACGAAGCAATAGCTATTCGGCCAAGAATCATGGCTACGAAACGATTCCAGCCGATGGCCAGGTGATGCACGAGAACCGAAAGTCGGATTGCTATGCAGCCAACATGTTGCAAAAGGAACGACAGCAGGAAGGAGGAGGTAAGTCAACAGTCCCTCTCAGCCCCTATTTAACCATCCCTGCTCAATGATTTCTGGGTATTTTACCCCGGCTTTGTCGTTGATCCCTGCCTAATGCCTAATCTACCTGTCTATCTATCTGTCTCTCCTTGTCTCTCCTCCAAAAAATGCCTTCCCAAATATTAGTTGCTATGCCAAAATGAGAAATTTCCGTGTTTGTTCAACTCAAACAGCGAAAATTTCATGAGTTTTTCTTTGGAAGTTGCAGCCGTGGTTAGTATATCGTCTGCAGTGAAGATCCATTAATTCTTTTTCATGAATCCAAGTAAATAAGCTGCTTCAAGGCTGTTGACTAATGAACTTTTATTTCCGCCATTTCAGCGATTGCCCAGCCCGTCACGATAGCAACAGCAATTGCGATCAGCGCCAGCACAAAGCACTACGAGACTATTCTTAACCAGCCACAGCCGCCGCCTCCGCCGACGCCTCCGTCCAACAGCAACAACGATCCAGGCTACGAGCAACTGCAACTGCACCCCGTTCCGGCAGCCGAGGATGAGGCCAAGAAATCGGACTACGATCCCAACTACGAGGTGCTCAAGAGTCGCGCCCACTCGGACGACGGCTATGCCAAGGTGCTGGAGAAGAAGCGCCCGCCCGCCACCGCTGATGCCTCCGGCTACAGCACAATTCCCGGGGCGGATGCCAACCACAACTATGCCAGCATCCTGGAGACGAAGGCCGCCGCTGCGGAGACGGATCACTATGCGCGGATAGCGGAAAACGCGGTGGCGGGAACACCGGGCAGCCTCACATCTCCCAGTTCCACATCCACTAGCGTATCGCTAAACTCCTCGACGGTGGCCACCAGCACGCCGCTGTCCTCGCAATACGAATCGCTGACGGGAACGGGCAGTGAAACGGATCCCAACTACGAGTCGGTTTGCTATTTGACCACGGCGGCCAATACAGCGACGACAGCAACAACGACGACGACGAGCAGTGCGATGGAGCCGGGCTACGAGCCGCTGCAGGCTGATCAGGATTCGGACACGCAGGCGAGCAGTCCGCTGAGTGGGGCAGCCTCCACGCCAAGCGAGCAGTTGCTGGTGGACGACTACTTTCACGTGTAGTGAGCTGGATCTCCCCCCTCATCAGTTTTTGCTAAGCAATTTTTCACGCACATATCATCATCCATTCACGCTTACATCGTAGTTAGGAAGGGCGCTCGCCAAGCGACAGTCTTAGATTGCATTGCAGTGGGTTCAGTGACCCACAATCCCATCCCATAATGGCACAGCTTCATATCGGTTTGCCCCTTTAGAATATAGCGTAGCTTTAGGTTGACAAACTATTGTGTACAAACTATTTGTATGACCGGCTCGGCTCGGCTGGGTAATCGCTCCAAGTATCTACTCCATTATTATTATTCTATCTCAGTACCAGTGCGTCCTATTTTAGGTAAATTGAATGCAGGGGTCTCACTTGACGCGCCACTAGTTTAAATTGATATTTAGATGGCGGGCAGGATGACTTACCTTCTATACATATATATGTATATTATATATATTTTTATATGTTTTGGCGTTTTTGCTGCTTTTTACTTTACTGAGGTCCGGTATAGGCGTAGTATATACACGTATTTACACACACAATACCCACGAGAAGGCAAGCCAAGTATTTGTATTTGATAAATGTTAATGGAACACTTCCAAGTATTCAACCATCAAGAAACTAAGATAAAAAGTTCAATAAATTATTGATGACACAACGCGGTTGCTATTTTCGATATCTGTAGGTATACAATTATGTTTATTTATATTGCATATGTATGGAGATGTATATCTGCTTACGGGTTGCAACAAGGCGGATCAATATGTTTTGATAAGAGGGTTTTCACCAGGACAGACTCTAAATCAATTCTAAATCACAAATAATTATCTTCAAGGCTAAACAACGTGAGAACAAAGAACTAATTAGTTGTTCAATGAACTTTCTTTGTTTTCGGCAAACGAATCTTATCCTCAGCGGATCTACATTTGATAAGGTTTCGAGTCTGTCCCGGTGGAGCACCCTTTTCAGAGTTGTACTAATTATAGATCGGTTGCAGAAGTCTTATACTCTGGTTTTACATTGTTTTAACTATGGTTTTAACTAATTTCATATAACTTTAACTAGAACAGAGACGTTTTAAAAATACTAACATAGAAGGGGTAACGGGAATACACTTGCAACCACATCGAGCACATATAATGGAGATTATCTGATTGGGTAAATGCCTGCTGGCAGTCCATCGCGACCCATAAGCCGCGTCACCCAGACGTAGATGAGGCCGCACACCACGAACTGCAGGAATATAAACTGGTAGTCGAAGATCAAGCTACACCTGTGAAATGTTAACAATGAAACGCGCCCGACAAGCGCCGACCAAGCAGCCGCTTCCACGTCTCATTCGTTGTTGTCGTCAGCCATCGGGATAACAGCAGCGGGCGCCGCCGCCAGTGCCGCCGGAAGATTGGGTTGCACCGGCTGCACCGGAACAGCCATTCCCATGGGTTCCCGATTGAGCAGCGCTATGTTGCTGGCCTTCATCCGGGCTACGGAGGAGGAGGAGGCCAGTCCAGAGCCGTTGCCCATAGCTGATAGACACGGTGACATACAAGGAGTTGTGCATGATGAATTGCTGATTTCACACTGGTCAAGTAGGCGGAGAAGCTCGTTGGTGTCGGGTCCGCCGTTGGTTTTCTGCTGCGGCTCATCCTTGGAGAGCAGCGCCAAAGCGGTGGTGAGGTCCCACATCTGGATGGCGCCGTTGCAGTGACCGGTGAGTATGAAACGTGAGCCCATGCGCGACGATACCTCGCACTCGTGCACACAGAAGGCCGAAATGGTGGAGCTGTCCACGGATCGGATGACGCACACGCGATCCCCGTTGGAGGCCAGGCGCACATACAGCTGATCCGTCTCCGGAACCACTTTCTGCACGAATATCATGTCGTCGTAATCGCCGTAGGGCCCAAAATCATTGCCAGCCGCATAGCTGTAGCTCGTGTCGGTGGCCTCCAGCGAGACGATCTTAAAGGAGGCCTCCGGCGTGGAGCCCGGCTGCGTGGAGAGCATTCCCCGGAAGCGAGTCAGACTCCAGGTGCGCACGTGATGGTACTCGCTGCACACGGAGACAAGGTACTTCTCCGACAGCATCACCTTCGTCACGGGACTCTGGTGGACAAAGAAGGTCTCGAAGAGATGTGGCCCGTGGCCAGCTGTCTCCGGATGCTGTACGATGATCCGCACGGCGCCCGACTTGGTGCCGTAGGCAATCTCGATCCAATTGCCACTGATGCTGGAGGTTTTTGGTGTTAAGTACACCGAAATGGCCGTGATTGGATCCAAAGTGACATCCTTGTAGAGCTCGGTGACCAGCAGATCGTTGTCCTTCATCCGCAGCGGGAACTTCTGCATGTCTATGTAGTAGATGGACCCATTGTTGCAGCCCAGCAGAAGGAACGAGCCGGCCGAGTCGAAGGAGAGCACGGGCACCAGATCCTGGATCTGCCAGTGCTGCGTCATCGCGTGCCAAACGCCGATCTTGCCGGACGAGGACAGGGCCACCAGCTGGCTGCCGATGAAGAACAGGTACTCCACCCGCACATTCAGATTAAAGGTGCCCACATCCGTTTTCTGGCCTCCCTCCTGGATGCTCCACAAGCGGATTTGACTGCCGTAAGAGATGGCTACCATCTTGCTGGGCACCGGTTCCGCCGCCGAGGTGTTCACCTTCGAGTTAATGGCGATCCTTTCGATGGTCGCCTCAATATGCGGCGATGTGAAGACCTGCTGCCACCCATTTGAGTCCTTGACGCGGTAGCAGGTCACAAAGTGAGCGTAGGCCACTGCTATCCAGTTCTGGTGCGCCTTGATGATCTGCACCCGCATCGGATCCACCCAGTTGGAGTTCTGAGTGGGGCTAAAGACCAGGCCCACTTCATTGCGAAACGCCTTGTTCAGATCCGCCGAGGAGTTGCGCGAGTGCCGCATAAAGTCCATCGATGGTTGGCGTGAGTGCAGCATGGGAGCTGGCGGATTGGGTCCACCGCTGCTTCCTGTGCGACCCAATCGCAGATCCCACGAAGAGTTCCGCGAGTGTGAGGAGCGCGAGGGCTCGGGGACGCGCACCATGGAGCCGGGACGGGCTGACGAGCTGGAGGGCAGCGGCTCATCAACCACAGCGGCGGCGGCAGCTGGCAAGGCTTCATTTGAGGGCATGGGCGGGGCAGCCAGGAAGCCGTAGAAGAGCACATCGCCGCAGGACGAGTGATTGAGGTCCTCGCAGAGCGCCAGGCGCTTGGTCAGCGGCGTAACGCCATAGTACTCGGCCTCGTGCCGCAGGGCGCGTATCTCGCAGTTCTTGATGTCGATGTCCTTGGTCCTCAGGTAGTTGAGGATGATCGAAAAGAGCGTGGGATCGCGGTCAATGAAGATGGCATTGTGCTCGTCCCGCAGGCTAGAGATGCGTCCGCTTAGGAGGGCCGTGAAGAAGGTGTCCGGGATCCACGTAAGCGTTTGCCGCGACGTGGAAAAGCTACGGAAGGTGAGATGGAGATTGCATGCGTCATCAGTTGGCCCAGTTGGGGTGCTTAGCTTAGCTTTGTTCTTACCGCTGACCACCCACATTCAGGTTGACCAGGTCGCTGCTGGTCGAGTGCGTGAAGTAGGACATGGCAATCCGATGATCCGATGACCCGTATCCGCGTGCCGCCGCAGCAGCGGACGGACTGGTTGTGCGCTGCTCCAAATGCGCCTCTATTTGTGTGGCTTCCGTGCTCCCAGCGCTCCGGCGAGCGACTGATACGGCGGACGCAGTGGAGGCAGCCGCACCAGCGAAGCAGATAACCCGCGATTTCGGTACCCAGCCCACTTGACGCGCTGCGGGGTGCAATTTATTCGTTTAACTCTCGGCGCTGCCTATTTATTTACTTGTTATTTGTTGCACTGCACTGTGGAAGTGGAAACTAGGGATGGGCACGTCGATCGTGACTGTGACCTGGTCGTGATCAGGTGCACTTGATGCTTCGTGTGTGGGTCACTACTTTTGTAGGGGAGTTACCTTACACAAAATTTAAATTAAACATTTTTAATTATATAGCCAGCCTTATATTTTTGTAAACTAGTTGTTTATAAAGATATTTTATATTACCACTTTTGATTAAAATTGTTCCTAAAGTTTTGTTTCAAATTGTTTGATTCTTCTGCTTACGTTAAAAAACATAACCGTTGTCTTAAGAATTTCTATATTTTATTTTATTAATTTGTTATTAATCACCTCAATTCGTGATTTATTTATTTGATTAAGATTGTTCCTAAAGATATGTTACAAATTGATTGATTCTTCTGCTTACGTTAAAAAACACAACCTTTGTCTGAAGAATTGCTACATTTTACGTTATTAACTTTTTTTAATAGCCACCGTTATTAATCACGCCATTTCGTGATTTACAAATGTCCATCTCTAACTTTCTTCCAAAATTCCCCGGACATACGGTCACACCACAATTTGCTGAAACAACGGTACCTTCCGTTTGGCGGCTAATTTCAAATGATATCAAAGTAATGCCTTCAAAAATTAATTTACCGTAGAGCTCATGGATCTCAGTGTCTACACTTAGCCTTGGGAACTGAGCCTTAAATTAGTTTCGGAAAACACAACACAAAATTGAAGATAGGACACAATGCCAAAGTGCAGTTGCTTAAAAAAGGAGGCTCGCGTCCATGTCATCTACGTGGGAGGAACTATCGGAATGATCCGCAATGAGTCGGGAGGTGGGTGAATCTATAGCTATAATCTCTGGTACAATCCCCTCCTCTTCCATTAGTACTGCAAACCGTGCCGAAGATGTTGGCCGAGCGGCTCCAGGAGTTTCCCAGCTGCCACGACAGGAGCTACAAGAATGATGATGGGTGCTTTATGGCCCTACCCGCAGTGGCCGATGCTCCCTATCGAGTACTCTACGACCTGGTCGAGTTCTGTCCCCTGATGGACTCCAGTTGCATGGGCATCTGCGACTGGCAGCGCATGGCTAACGAAGTGGGGGTAAGATTTGGGTTTCAAAACGATCTAAACCAAGTTTTTATTAATTTCGTTATTCCAGAAAAACTACAAATCCTATGATGGCTTTGTAATCCTCCATGGAACCGATACCCTGGCCTATTCCGCCTCGGCACTATCCTTTATGCTGGAGAACCTCAATAAACCGGTGGTGCTCACTGGGGCCCAGATACCGATCTTCGAGGCCCGAAGCGATGGTCGGGAGAACTTCTTGGGCGCACTCCTGATTGCCGGTAACTACAACATACCCGAGGTGCTCGTCTTCTTCGGCAACAAGATCCTGCGTGGCTGTCGCTCCACCAAGATCAACTCGGACTCCTTCCATGCTCTGGATTCACCAAATCTGCCTCCTTTGGGCCGTGCGGGTGTGAACATTGAGATCAACAGCCGCCAAATCTTCAGGCCTTGCAATGTTAATCCCTTCAATCTCCACCCTGAGCTCGACAAGAACGTGGCTCTGCTGCGGATTTACCCGGGAATAAGTGCCAGTGTGGTGCAGGCCTTTCTCAAGGATCCCATTAAAGGCGTGGTCCTTCAGACCTTTGGGGACGGCAACTTCCCGGTGAATCGCGAGGATCTGCTCGACGAACTGAGGGAGGCGGTCCACCGATGCGTTATTATCGTAAACATTACCCAGTGCTCGGCGGGAATGGTCACGAACTCCTACGAGACAAGCCGCGCGCTGCTCGAGGTGGGCGTGATACCCGGCTACGACATGACCCAGGAGGCTGCCTTTACCAAGCTGGCCTATGTGCTGGCCAAACCCGAATGGGATGTGGCCAACAAGAAGAAGGTGCTGCAGCTGAGCCTGCGCGGCGAGCTGACCACCAACAAGGTGGCCAAGATCAATGACATTGACCTGATCGAGGGCGTGGCCCGCACTTTACACATGTCCACGGCGCTGGAACGGCAGCAGATGTGCTCCACCTTCTATCCCGCTTTGGTGGCGGCCGCGGTCACCGAAGGTGATGTCCACAAGTTGGGCGATCTCAAGCAGTACGGCGCCAATCTGTGCGACACCAACTGCGATGGACGCTCCGCCCTGCACTTGGCCAGCTTCCTGGGCAAGCTGAACTGCGTCTGCTACCTCATCGCGTCGGGTTGTCCGGTGAATGTCCACGATCGTTTCAATCGCACGCCATTGCACGAGGCCATCGACACGGACAACCATGATATTATCAAGGCGCTGCTCAAAAACGGGGCCAAGCTAAACGATCAGCCGCTGGTCCAGGCGGAGCTGCTGCGTGCCCTCACGGAGCGGGGTAAGATCAAGCGATTGGAGTCCTTCCGTTTGGCGGGGGCCAATCTCACGCTGGCCGATCGAACGGGACGGACGGCGCTGCACTACGCCTGCCAGCTGGGCAACCACGAGGTGGTGGAGTATCTGCTGCCGCACTACAAGAATCCGTATCTCAAGGATGAACTGGGCATGTCACCCATCGATTACGCCAAGGCAGCCAATCATGACCACATCCTGACACTGCTGCGGTTCCGGGAGAAAGAGTTGGCCCAAGAGGATCCTTGCTCCTGTTCAAATTAGAAAACAATATTAAACCCATGCTCCGAAATTCCAAATTAAAAAGATTACTCAACCGCTTTTGTCAAATTTCAAATATTATTAGCTTATACCTTGTGTATATATATAAGTATGTATATTTAGTGGTTTGTCCAAGTCAAGGGCGACGACATTATTAGCTTGCATAGGTAACACATTAAAATCAATCTCTCTACATAGTATAGTCGCACGTCAAGGACGCGCTTAAATTTTTGTTAGTAAAACAATACACTCTCTGATGTTCGTATATTTCATATAGTTGAATATAGAATATAGTATGCAGTATTTATGTGGTTATTTTTTTTGATCCGTACAGCGAGAAAAGGCCTACGAAAGTGAACCGCCTTCGGGAGAAAACAAACGGGCAAACAAATATAAATTAAATGTTAGGCAATAAACAAAAAAACAAAATACTTAATTCACACGCAGTTATCGGATAATGTCATCTATGCAATAGTTATGGTTTTGCGTTCACCTAGGCCTAGGCTACAGACTTAAATTATAAATGATTTGCATAATTCGAATACTCGGCCCGTAGACAAACTAAATACTAAACTGTTCATCAACTTACTGGACTAAAATGACACATGGCTTTTGTTTGTTTCTGTTTCTATTTCTCGTTTACGTTTGAGCTACGAAATTTGTTCTACAACATTTAGACATGAAATATTGCTTGGTATTTTACGCTTGGTAAAGGCTTTTGATTTTGTATCTTGTCCGTGTGCTGTTCTCAGTAGAATTCGCATAGATTCGCATGAATATATATAGTGTGCTGTATTTCGTTTCGTTTAAATGTAGAGTTATGTTATGTGTTTACTATACTCGTATATTCATAGGTTAGTTTGCTGAAGCATTGGCTGCCGCTAATCTAGTTTGTTGTTAATACTTAGAATTGCTTTCTTCGAATTGTTGTTAGTCAGGGGCCGACTCGCTCGCCTGGGTGTAAATCTCTCATTAATATCTATGGCTTACACGTAATCTATGTTAATTGATGTAATTTTAAAATCTCTACTAATCTACATTACAAAATTGTTCTTCACTGGGTTCGAGAGGACTCATTTGCTCCTCCTTCGTTTACAACACTTTGACGTACAAACAAATGCATTGCGGATTAAAGGTGTTCCTCCTTTCAGTTTATCATTCGTTGTGACATAAATGGGGTAAAGTTTCAGTGTTTTTTTTTTGCATTGATTTATCCGTTTTATGCTCAGTTAAAAAGTGAAAACTTTGCGTGTGAGTTCGTGTTAAACTAAATTGCACATTGAGTTAAATTTTGAACGCAAGAATAATTAGTTATTATTTACATACAATTAATTGTATTATAGTGTGTGTTTGTTTGTTTGTTGGTTTCTTTCGAATATTTACAGCAACACGTGAGATGTGCGAGAGATTTGAGAGCTTGGCCTTAACGTCTTAAGATATAGCTAAGGATGGGACCGTGGTCGAGCTGCCGAAGTTGGTTATCTAGTTGACCATCAGCGTGTGTGATTCCATGGGCGCCGCCGAGTCGTAGAGCGTGTCCGTGTCCTGAGTGGGCTCGCCCTGCAGTTGACACTGGTTGGACAGGGTGCCAGCACCGCAGTCGCAAAAGAAGCTGTTGAATAAACCAGGATTTATTATTATCAGTTTTATTAGGGGCAAGAAATTAGGCAATGTATTTGGTTAGACCGAAGACTGATAAATAGACCTCGGATTTTGCATATTTTTATAGGATAAAGATAGATCAATTCCGAAAACACCAAAGTTCGTTTCAATAAAAACATAGTTTAAAATTATTGGCATTTATTTATTTATTTTTTGCATATTTGCATAAAATGCATATTCATAAAATATGCAAAATATAAAATAAACTCAACTATTCAAGATTGACTATTTCGTAGCCAACCTAATTTACCCCAAGAAAATTGTTTGTTACTTTTCGTCATATCTGAGATATCTAATTTTTCCGAAATTTAGAAACCCTATTTATATTTTTAACGAGTAGGCGAGAAGAGGCAAAAATAGTAAGAGGGGCAGAATAGTTTTTGGTAAATTTTTTTGGCTAAAATCGGACCAAAAATGGACAAATATGCAAAATCCGAGGTCTACTGATAAATAAGATACTTCCTACATCTATAACACATTAGGGTTTTGCTTCCTACTCACCGATCGTGTCGAATAAACTCTACGTCATGGCCAGCATGACAATTCTTGATGCAATTCACGCAGATGGCGTTGCGGTCGGTTGTGTTGCAGGTCTGGCAGCGGTAGAAGTCGTGCATGGGAAAAGAGGTGTAGCTGCTAATCTTGTACAGGCACTGCCCGCTGGAGACGGCCTTCTCCACCTCGTCCTCGTTGTTGAAGATGTTGTTGCCGCGGGTAATTGGCTGAACGCCGCTGGCCAGGCACAGCCCGCCGAATTTGTTCTTGAATATCTGATTGTGTTCCAGCGTGGCCGTCGCATTGTTGGTTATCTCAACGCCGGCTGCCTGGCCATCGTAGATGCGATTTCGTCGCAGAATTGGGTGCGATTGCGTCGAAATTAGGACACCGGCCTGCGTGTTGCGGAAGATGTCGTTCTCCTCGAGGATGCCCTTGCCGCCGTTGAAGATGCAAATGCCGCCATCGCGGCCGTCATAGATCTTGTTGCGCTTCAGCGTCGGATTGGAGTCAGTTTTAATCCAAACGCCAGCCATGGCGTTGTCGAAGATCTCGTTCTGCTCGAGCAACCCCAGGCCACCGTTGTACACGAGTACTCCTCCATTCTGGCCGCCCCAGATCTTGTTGCCTCTGATTACCGGATTGCTGCCCGTACGGATCTGTACGCCCGAGTACAGGTGGTTGAATATGTCGTTGTCCTCCAACTTCCCGTGACCGTTGTCGTAGAAATAGACTCCCACCTGTTTGCCCGAATGTATGCGGTTGCGACGCAGCACTGGAGTGCTCCCGGTAGTGATCCACACGCCGGCCAGTGTGTTGGAGTACACCTCGTTCTCCTCGATCAGCCCCTGGCCCTTCTCGTGCACATAGATGCCTCCGTGTTGGCCATGGTGGATCTTGTTGTGCCGCACAATGGGATCGCTGTTGGTGCGGATCTGAATCCCGGCCAGCGCATTGCCGTAAATATTGTTGTGCTCTATGAGACCGCGACCCTCGCCAAAGATGTACACGCCACCTTGATGTCCGTTGTAGATCTCGTTCTTACGAATGGTGGGATTGCTGTTTGATGTTATCCAGACACCTTTACAAAAAAGAGTGTGGGTTAGAAGCCAATTAAGATTTACACTTGAAGCCTTTCTTACCTGCAAAGTTATTCGAATGAATTCGGTTCTCGATGAACTGACCAAGTCCATTTTCATGCACATAGATGCCGCCCGTCTGACCATGATGGATTTCACACTTGACCACGGTGGGATTGGCTCCGGCCTTGACCTCGAAGCCAGCTATGCGATTGTTGTGGATGTCATTCTTCTCAAAATAGCCCTAGAAATTAAATTTTAATGGATAAGAAATTAATTTAAGGTCAATAAGTCATATAATAAAATAAAATGGTTTTAAAGTTTTTCTGGCATAACATTAATTTATCTTGAATTAAACTAGTTTACAAAATAATATTCTTGGTGTGCTCCCAAGCAATTGATGCCAAATTCTGTTAGTGTTGGACCCCTAGATCACGAAAATACCACTAATTTTTTTTTTCGATGGCACATTTTTTTTTTTTAAGATTTTTTAAAGTTTGAAATGTTTAATTTCTGACTTTTTTCGAATTTCTTCTTATATCTCGGCAGATATCCACCCGATTGAACCAGTTTTTGTTTTATTTTAAAGTCAATAGATCAGAGCTTAACTTTGCCGTACAGATCAATATGATTGCATAAGTAATGGCAGCGCAACAGCTCGACAAAGATGAAAAATGTGTTTTTTGGTCGAGTAAAAACTCGAAAAAAATCCGTTGAAAAATCAAAATGGGTACCAACTTAAAGTTTACATGTGTTATTTTACTAGTGTTATTTCTTTCTGTTTTTATACCCGTTACTCGTAGAGTAAAAGGGTATATTAGATTCGTGCAAAAGTATGTAACAGCTAGAAGGAAGCGTTTTCGACCCTATAAACTATATATATTCTTGATCGGGATCACTAGCCGAGTCGATCTAGCCATGTCCGTCTGTCCGTCTGTCCGTCTGTATGAACGCTGAGATCTCAGAAACTACAAAAGCTAGAAGGTTGAGATTTCCCACACATATTCTTTGGCTTCCTACGCAGCGCAAGTTTATTTCAGCCGAGCGCCACGCCCCCTCTAACGCCCACAATCGCCCACTAACGATTTTAAAATGGGTCCTGCGCCCACATTTTTAAAGATTTCCGAGAAGTATAAATGCAATTTTGTTGTGTATATTTATACCTATCGAAATGTAGAAGACATTTTTCAAATCGGACCATTCATTAAAAAGTTATACGCAATCAAAATATCTACATATATCTATCTCCCTCGCACCCTCGTAGTCGGGACACCAACCCGAGTACAGCGTTCGTTTTAGCTGAGTGACGGGTATTAAATAGTCGGGACACCAACCCGACTATAGCGTTCTCTCTTGTTTATTATTAATTTTCCTTAAATAAATCTATATTTGCTCAGACTTACCATTCCATTTTCGAAGGTAAAGATGCCCACATCTCGACCGTGGTGTATGTGATTCTCCCGCATAATTGGACTGGCGAAATTCTTCACCCATATGCCTGCCAGGGCGTTCCGGCTGATCTCGTTGTGCTCGTAGGTTCCCTGGGCGTAGTCGGTGACGTAGAGCCCGACATTCTCGCAGTCGCTGATATCGCAGTTGCGGATTACGGGATTGGCATTCACGCCGCCCACGCAGACGGCAGCGCCCACCACCGAGGTGGACCGAATGATGCAGTTGTCCACGGTGGGCGAGCAGTTCTCGCCGATGTCCAGGCAGTAGTGCTTGTGATGCGACACAGTCGAAGTGACTTCCGGCGAGAACTTGAGCGTGAGGTAGCCCACGTAGGAGTACTTGGCTCCCTCGACGAACATCACCGTGGATCCGGCCTCTCGTTCGAGGATCACCGATTCGGCCACATTGCCAGGCGCTGCTCCAACTAAAGCCACATCCGAGTCGATAAACAGATATTCGCCCTTGTAGTGGCCAGCATGCAGGAAGATCAGCGGTCCGGGATGCTCGGTGGGGGCCACCTGCTCTTCGTAGATGTTGACCAGCGCATTGACGCTGGCACCACCACCTCCACCGGCGCCCGCCGCCGCACTTGTGTTGGACAGACCGGCGGAGACGACATTGCCAGCTCCTGCGCCCGGTGGCACAAATGCTCCCGATGCGGCACGCTCTTCTGGATAATCCAGAGCCGCCTGAATGGTGTTGAAGAAGACAATGCTGCGTCCGGAGCTCCGACGCTCCTGGTAGCCGGGACGCACATGCACACCGCGGTAGAGCTGGCGAAAGCTCTCCTTCCACGGATTGGCGTACTCCGACTCCTCAGGCTTTTCGAACACGAACTTGCAGAGTTCCGGATTGAAGAGCGGCAGGTCGTACTCGAAAACGGACTGGTAGAGGCGCTTCCAGAGCTCCGTATCGTTGGCAATCGTATTGAAGCGCTTGCAAACGAGCGCCAGGCGGCAGAGGTCTTGTTCCATCAGATAAGAGAAAATGGCCAGCAGCACCTCGTCGGGCAGTTCGTACTGCAGGTACTGGGCCGCCGTGGGCGCACAACCTGCTGCTCCGGACGCTGCCGATCCACCTCCGGCTGCTTCTCCAGTCGCACCCGCAGCTGGACCCATTTCGCCGCCTTGCGTGTAGAGGCGACGCGATCTCTTCCTCGCCGGCAACATGTAGTTATTGTCCTCGATGGCCGCGCCCACTGGCAGCGCGCCACAATGCTGCTGTGGCACTGAGCTGTGGACATTGGGTGGCTGGGCCAGAGTGGCTCCCGTGGTGGGTGCATTGTTCACCGGAAAGGTGGCACTGGTCGAGGGCGCCTGTACATTGGACGAGGAGCTCGAGGAGGAGGCGCCGGACGAGGAGGACGAGCTGGAGGAGGAGGAGGACGACGAGCTGGAGGGCGAGGCGCCGGGATTGACCAGCGGCGGCGAGCTGCTCGAGGGTCCCACGAGTATGGCAGAGGCGGCGGCGGAGGCGGCTGCTGCCACGGCGGCGGAAGAGGAGGAGCTGGTTGGCCACTGCTCGTGGCTGCTGGCGGAGATCTTGCGGCGCAAGTCGTACGGACTCTGGTGACTACTTCCGGCTGCAGAGGAGGCGGCTGCAGCAGCGGACGTTGTAGCCGCACTAGCTCCGGCTGAGGCGCAGGTGGACTTTGCAGAGTTGGTGGTGGAGGAGGCTCCCAGCGCAGGTGGCGTTGATTGGCTGGTACCGGCGCCCGAGCTCTCAGTGGTGTCCATCATTTGCAGGGCATTGTAGAAGCTGCCAGAGAAGCCTGCTCCGCTGGAGCCGCTGGCTCCCTGGCCGCTGTCAAAGTACTCGGCTGAATTGGAGGCTCCTCCGGCTGCAGTTGCTCCTCCTCCGGCGGCGGCTGCAGCTGCTGCTGCTGCGGAAGTGGATGTGGCACTGCTGCTGTTGTTGGAGGAACCGCCTCCGGCAGTACCGCTACTACTACTACCACTACTACCCGAACCGGATGCACTGGCTCCCGCTCCGCCGGCGGCGGCCACATTCTGCTGGAGCATGGGATCCATGATGTTGCCCGTCGGCCGGTTGGGCATCGCTATCCGGTTGGCTCCTTTCCGGCGGGAGCGGCGCACGTAGGTGCGCGACGAGGTGAACGAGGCGCTCGGCATCTTCTTTTCACCTGCCCAGTGATGATGAGTTCCGTTTTCCCTTTTTCCGCGAGTTAATCGGAGCCAAAGACTTTTGCGCTTGAGTTTTCACAGTTTTCCAACCCCATATGCACACGCACTCACACTGGCAGCCGCATACACACACACTGGCACATGCACATGCACAATTTGGCGACGACTTTTCTCTCGCCTTCCCCTTCACTTCGCACTTTCGCAGTGGCAGAGGCAGATTGTCTTCGATCGGATCAGATCGGCTGGCTTTATCCTGGGACCCTTCGACTAGCAATTAATTAAACTCCATTTGTTTTAGTTCTTCTGTCTGCTGCCTGCTCTTCTTATTGCAAGTGTGTGCGCGCGTGTGTGTGTGTGCCTTTTTCGGGGTTTCTATCCTTTGTCTCTCCTTTGTTTTGTTTTATTTGGTTAGAGGAGCACCGCTAGCGCATACACTGGGCAGCTGCTGTCTCGCTCGCTCATTGTTACTCTGTCTCCCCTTCAATTCGTCTTCGCAGCAGACACTCTGCTTTCTTTTCGCTATTTTCCCGGCCAAAAAACACTTTTCCAGATGCTACTACGCTAGCTACTCTAATTAGCCGTTGCACTTGGCACACTTGAACACTATTTTCCCGAAAATTCAGCAGCAAAACCACGAAATTAATCCGATTTTTTTTTTAGCGTTCAGTGTGACCGCGGCTCGACTGTCAGAATATTACCATCGTCTATGCAGAATATACCAAAAACAACAATCCTACAATTTGGTATTTTTCTTTCCGATAACTTTTAAAATCGAAGGTATCGATAATTTTGGCGCGCAACCTTTAAAATTTAAGTTTATAAAATGTACTCAAAAGTAAATTTGTTGATGTACAGATTGAAATATTTCAAATCATCTTCGATTAGAAATCAAAATTATAATACAAATAAGAAAAGAAATAACTAAACAACTGATGAAAATACAAAACATATGCTTTTGACAGTGACCTACGAACTCGAAAAGTGCAGCAAACTGAACTTTTTGAGAGCCCCGTCAAGCAGTCAACATGCAAGGCCGCGCCACGCCCCCATTGGCGAATAACACTCCTTGTTCACCTGTTTGTCATTGTCATTTTGCGCCATGTTTTGACTGCTTCATTGAATAACTGCCCAGCATTGAACTTTACACACGCGATCGCATCGACTTTGGAAAATCGAGCTTCAATGTTTTTGCACATAAATAAGTTTCTGAACCAAATGCAGGTGCACGTGCCATAAATAAAACTCTTTATTCCATTTCCTGGCTAGCTGGATTTCATTGTCATTGCCCAGTGGCAGCTGAGCAAACCAAAAATGACAAAGTTTTAGGAAAGGAGGGACATTACGAAACTGTAATAAAAAATACACTTGCAAAAATGTTTAAAATTAAAACTAATGCAAAACTAATCAAAATATGATTTAAAATATTAGTAGATGGGACAGAATGCTAAAACATTTTTATATTACAGAAATGTATGTTGTTTGGGATCTGACATTTACAAAAGTAAAATTGTAAACAGTTTAAAATTGTATTATATAATTTAACCATTTTTTAAAGCTTACAATGGGTTTGAACACATGCACAAAAATCGGCAATGCTTTTAATTTATTATATAATAATTTCTGTAATAAATAATAATGACAAAATTGCAGCTTTTGGTAAAACTATAGTTTTATTGTTTTTGCAGCCCATTTGTGCTTCGGTGTGGAGAGCCTCCTCTTCCATAGATTTCCTTAATTTTTTCCGGTTTTCGCCGCTTGAACCAGTAGTTCTACTCTACTAAGTATTGTTTTGGTGTGCGCTTTGTGCTGCCCATTTAGAGGGCATTACGCTGCGCCTTCTTCCTTTGCTTTTCCCGGCGTGAATGATAATGGCATACGCATCCCTTTGGCCCGACACCCCTCGAAAAGGGGGCTAGTGGGGTGGTTCGTCTATGGGCCATATGTTCTCGGGGGCCTGCTGCTGCCCGGCACTCCCCTCGCCACTGACCTCAATAATAATTTCGTCTAATTGCTTCGTAATTATGCCGCGCACATGCTTTTCTTGATTCGCCCGTTGTTGGTAATTCACTTGGCCCCCACGGTTACCTTCCTATCTTCGCTGGTGCGCTGGACTCTTGTGGGTGGTGGCCCTCGTCCGCGTCGGCCATTTTGGCATGTTATTATTTGTCTCTTTTGTTTTGCGCAATTTTTCGTCATTTGCTTCATTTTCTGTCATTAGAGGCATTTAACTTTTTGCTGTTTTGCCTCTTTCCGATTTGCTTTCATTATTCAGGCGGCCGCGACCACTCGCATTTCCCATTTCGCATTCAGGCCGCCAGGAAATGTAAATGGATTTTTCTGCGGTCGGGCTGAAGGAGAGGAAAATTGACAGATTAAATTATGATTGTTGCGATAATAAAAAAGAGTATAGTTAGTATAGCAAACTTATAGATTTTTGTAAGAAGACAAGAAAATATAAGATTTAAATGTCTTCAAAATCACTTAATTTTAAGTTTTTAAGTTTTTTACAAATATTTTAGAATTTTGTATTTTGAGCTGCTATGTTTTAAAAAGTACTCCTTGAATTTTTCGTCTTAAGTGATTTTAAAGTCCACTATATTTTCATTAGGTCGAAAAAAATGTCAAATAATCTAATATTTTATTTTCTAAGTTTCGCTCTGGCTTTGTTTACTTCATGTGCTGATTTTAATAGAGACCTTGTAATGTGCGGCGACTGCACTGGGGACAATAAGGGCAATTGCATTATCGAAAGTGATCCGGGATACTATGTTGAGCTATCTCATTTTACTAAATCTAACTATTTAAAATCATCGTACCCTCCGCTAACCGCTGATTTGGACAAATGCATACCTAGCAAAATGAGAATCGATGGTATTTGAAAGTGTCAGCAATAATATATTTTTAATTTATTCAACATATTCTTTGTTCAGTACAAGATCCATTTTTTCGATATATATGTGTTTGGTCACCAAAGCTTGGTTGTCAAATTATTGTACCTAAGAACTACACGAATCAAGCCTGCGTGATGTGCAGAACAGGGGATCTAGATGGAGTAGAGATTTGTCCGTGCAAAACACCAGCAAATAACCAAAGTGAAACGAAAGTTGTCAAGGATAATGATAAGTCGGGATCAAGGCAACTTTACACCGGTTCTCTGGATATTACGATTGGTGCTTGCATAGTGGGAAACTTACTGACGATGCGCCTAAGAAACATTGCCTTACAACTAATGATATTCTGAAGAGTAGAAGATAATATGCTAAATAACATCCAAGATATATTTTTTTTTAGTTGTTGTTTCGTTATTTTTCCGATTATAAATAAAATAAAGAGTTATTTAATTCCAGCAAAAACAGATATATTTTAAGTTCTTTAATTTCTTACAAATGTATATATTTCACAAATATTTAAGTGCAGAAACCAGTAAGGAAGTTACCTCTTTAGCCCACTTTTTCAGGCCAAATGTTGCTCGGGCCTGCAGCCAAGGAGCGTATCAATGTGTGTCAATGGGCTGTTGACTCCAATTGGATCCACCTGTCCGCTTTTGAGAGGGCCAAACTGCAGTCAGGCTTTATTTTCCCCTTGACATGCAGCATATGTGAAGTCATTTAGATGGTATCACTCACATTTTTAATGACAACTAATGCGAGTGTCCTTTCAGTAACTCCCGATTGCCCCTCCGTTTTTGAAGGGGCCTCCCCAGCTTAATCAAATTTCGTGGAGGGGGCGTGTCCCGCTCTTTTGGCACAAGTATGTCTAATGCGCAGAACTTTTAATTGAGTTTAAAATTGTATGAGGAAGGGACGAACAGAAGGTCCTGTGGCAATGGAAATCGGCAACCGTAATTACACCAGAGTGCGTGTGTGCGAGCGAGTGTATTTACGTTCGCAGTTTTTGAAGTGTGTCGGTTTCAATCTCCGTAAATTGCCCATGAAATATTAACTTTGCCATAATGAGACTCGATTCTTAAGTCTCGCAATTTGCCTGCCTTCCCCCGCATTCACACACATGAGAAGACAACCGAAAGGTTGAACGTTTGAATTATAAATGGTCGGTTTTATGTCCTTAGCCTTTCGCTGGATAATGTTAATGCACCTGTCCCCGCGTAATCCAATCAAAAAAAGGTAAAATAAAGAGCTTGCGAGAAAAAGCGGCATAATCCTTCTTATTCAGCGGTCAAGCCTCGCACACAATGGACAAATTCTGTGACCCAATTATGGCCATGAAATTGTGACACATTGAGGCCTCGCTGCACTCGCCCTCGCCTTCTCGCCTTACTTTCGATGTAATCCAGTGCCGAATGAAAAATGACTCAATTTGCAATGCCCCAGCACCTTGCCCTTAAGCCTAGAGTCCTTCGAGAGACCCCTCCATCGCCTTGCTACACGGACACTGAAGAGACGGCACCCTCATTACTTTTACCGTAGTGGCCCAACCCTTAATAAAAAGTAATTCCTTGGTCCACGGATAGTTAGTGGAAAATGACTTGGCTTATAAGTAAAATTTCTTGCAATTTCGCATCGACAAATGGCTTTTGGCTACACGGCACGTGCAGAGGCAAAGGAAAACAAGCGAGAACGAATGGATCGAATTTTCCGACTGGCAGATATCCGCTATAAAGATTTATTCCATTGTGCATCATGTCGAAAGTTGTTTAATTGGAATTTCACAGGCGTGAACTGCATTTGTACATGCGTATAAAACAATTACAAGCGGAAGAATCGATATTTTATTGCAATGCTACGATTGGCAATATAAATGCAATAAAACTACTTCAACTTTTGAACTTTTAGAACGCAAAACCTCGGTAAATCGAACCTCTCACAAATCGATTTGTTTTTACCTTTTTATATTCCTATATTTATAAATTATTTTATATTTTTTTTCGGCTTGTGAATAATTTGTTTTAAGAATATGAGTGCACATGTGATGTAATCAATATATTCGACTTAAACATATATAAAAAACCCATTTTACATAAAACCTATATGCTCGGACTACTGTGTAGCGAATGTAAACAAATACTAGCGTTAAATTAGAATGAATTTATGTTAATGATACTCTTCCTTATGCTGCTCCAACCAATCGAATTTAAAATTCAATCGAAAAGCATTTTGTTGAGCATAAAAGACAGAACTGTGATTAGTCGGTTATAAAGCATTACCTCGAGTGGAAGCGGATTGAGTAAACTTTGAAAATGGCAGATTTTCTCAATAGAACCTTGATTATTTCGAGGGATCCTGTCCAACTGCCACTTACTGGCAGTCCTTGGCCTCCGTTGACCATTCTCTCCCTCTATCTGCTCTTCGTGCTGAAGGTGGGCAGAAATTTCATGGAGATTCGAAAGCCCTTCGATCTACGAGGAGTGATCAAGGCCTACAATATTTTCCAGATCCTGTACAACAGCGTCGTTCTCTTAGGCGTAAGTAGAAACCAATGACAAAAGCTTTGGTTAGTACAGTAAGTACTGTAAAGAAATATCATAAATAATTATGAAGAATCAACGAAGAGAGCAAAATTGTAATGTAATATAAAAATATTATAAATTAATATTAAAATATTAAAAAAAGTGTATACGATTTAAGCAAAATCTAATCGAATATTATGTCCAAAATTTTAAGTTTTAAACCAGAAGAGTAATCTCTCTAATGAATTATTTTTATAATTACAATAACTATTTTTCAGGGTCTTCACTTTTTGTTCGTTTTAAAAGCGTACGACATGAGTTGCATCACCACTCTACCGCTGGATCACGAGTACAAGAACAGGGAGAGATGGCTTACCTACTCGTATTTCCTGAACAAATTCATGGATCTGCTGGAGACGGTGTTCTTTGTGCTGCGCAAGAAGAATCGCCAGATATCCTTTCTGCACGTTTTCCACCACGTGGTGATGTCCCTTGGCGCTTACCTTCACATTGCTCAAATCGGATATGGCGGCACCTTATTCCCACTGTGCCTCCTGAACGTGGCGGTGCACGTGGTCATGTACTCCTACTACTATTTGTCCTCCGTCAGCAAGGAGGTGCAGACGAGTGCGTGGAAGAAGTACATCACCATTATCCAGCTGGTCCAGTTCGTCCTGGCGCTCTCGAACTTGAGCTACACTTTAATGCAACCCAACTGCAAGGCCTCGCGACCGGTGATATATTTTGGCATGTCGGTTGCCGCGTCTTTCACTCTGATGTTCGCCAACTTTTATATTCACAACTACATACTTCCCGGCAAGAAGAAGCCGGAGCTGAAAATCCAATAAATCCAAAAGTCCTTCAGCTGTGATTAGGTTTCGCGATAGCAGGAAACTAATAAATACGCATTCGAACAGAGCCTCAATAGTTTCGATGCCGCTGCACTCACAGCTAGATAAACACTACCCTTAGCCAAGGCATACGTAGGTAGTTTATTCACTAGACTTTTAATATCTGGGAATAACTTAGCATTTCTGCGGAGCCAAGTACTTAAAAAACAAACCGTCATTCGAAATTAAAAATGCGGACCCGGCAGTACGAAGTTAAATTACTCATTAACAGTTCCAGTTTAATGTATCAAACAAAAAGCCATTGTGATAAGGTAAAAATCTAGTGACGATCGCACCTTCAGCATAGCAAATTTCTGATATCAACATTTGTGACGAAGTAATTGTTCGTACATTCGAAAACATAAGTACACTTTATAAAATTTCCTTAATCGTCACACTGCAAGAAAAAATGTTTGTGTCTGTAACGAATAATTTATTTATTTCTTTAGATTCTTATCTACACAGGGAGTTTATCCGGCCTGTTCCAGTTTTCACTTGAAAGTGAATTGGATTTCATGCTGGCGGATTTAAGACCGCCTGTCAAAAGCTTTGCGGAAAGTTTCCGTGTGAATCTTTCGGGGGTGAAAACTAGGAAAGGGCCGAAGAAATCAAAACAATTGTAGACAAGACAGATTGCTATAGTCGAGTACCCCGACTATCAAATACCCATTACTCGGCTAAATGAGTGTGAGAGAGATAGAGATAAACACGACTGCTAGGACTGCTTGCATTCCATTATTTGCTCATAACTTTTTAACTAATGATCCGATTTTAAAATTTTCTCCAACATTTCAATAGGTACTTATAATTTTTTGAAAAATCAGTTCATTAAGACGATTGTGGCGTTAGAGTGGCCGTGGCTCTCAGCTGGAGCAAACTTGCGCTGCGTAGGAAGCTCAAGAAGCTTAAGATTGACATGTATTGTGATATATATATATATATAGTATATATATACTTTATAAGGCTAGAAACGCTTCTTTGTACGTGTAAAATTTTGTCCAACGAATACAAATATACCGTTTTACTCTACGAGTAACGGGTATAAAAATAGGACAGACAGAAGTTGCATTCAGCTTTCCATTTGCAAATGGCCCAGAAACACAAAAAAATAATTCATTTTTGAACAGAGCGCCGTATTTTATTGATATTATAAATACAAATATGGGTACATTTTACTTAACTGGTTTCCACAGCCTAAGTTTTATAAATTTTATTTTTACTACTTTCACGTATGTTCTCCTAAGCCCATCGCCTTTGATTTAAAGGGAAAAACATTTCCCTTCGATAGGTGTTTGTTTATCTTATTGTAATCGGATTATCGTAGCAGATTTTAAATTCTGCGATTATATATAGTAGTCTCTTCTTGCACACTCTCTATGCGATTCGTTACTACGTGGACTGCCGCCCACAGTCATTACTGCTGTTTTTTTTAAGTTTATTTAAAGCTTTCCCTTAAGCTTATGTTACTTATGTAACTTTAAAAACAAAGGGTACCAAAGACTTCCGGTTTATAAATAACCCTTTTATATATAAGTCGATGTATGGCGCAGTGGTAGCAGTGGATCTTCGATTAGTTACACCCAAAAAAAAGTAGTCATCAATATGCCCCTATTTAGGTGTCAATGTGACACTATTGAGTGGAAAAAAATCTTTGATCCGAACGTCATTAAATTGACCCTATTCTGGTGTCACTTTAATACTTTCGAAAATATTAATTTGACCCCTTTTGGTGTCAAAGAGCCACTAGCCGGTGTCATTTTCTTAGTATTAAATAAAATTTGACATTTGCTTGAAAGCTCCTGTAACCATTCTGCCATGGCAAAAATTAATATGGGAATGGCTCAGGGGCCAAGGCGCTTGGTTCTGATATTATTTTGTGCTCGGGGGAACGAGGTTCGAATCCCGCTCGCAACAACATTATTTTTTTTTTTTTATCAGTAATCTAACACAACTTAACATTTTTGTTCTTAAAATGATACATTTGCATTTTAAAAACTTTTTACCTACTCTGATTTATCTGGGTTTCGAACCGGGGACCTCTCGCATCAGAGGCAGACGCCTTACCAACTGGGCCATCGAACCATTTTGCGCGCGAGCGAACTCTTGACAAGTATAAACGAAATCGATACTCGAGTAAAACATCGCCGAACTTCGAACTTCGAAAATCAAAAATGATAATTATTGGGATCGATGTGAACCTAGTTTTATCAAAATGACACTATTTAGTATCAAATACGATTTTTCTGAAAACGCGGTGTACTTTTGACACTCATTTGGGAGCAAATTGACCCCAAAAATTTGATCCTAGGGGCAGTGTCATTTTAACCCACAGTTATTAAATTGACACTCAGGATTTTTTTTTTGGGTGTACTTGTAGAACGTAGATCAAGAGTGGAACGGGCTTCCACATAGCCACTATGCCCGCTCCAGTAGATCCTGTGAAGCTGCCCATCTTCAGCGATCCATGGGTGGTTTCGGCTACTCTGCTCGGCTACCTGCTGATTGTCCTCGGAGTGGGTCCCAGACTCATGATGAACCGAAAGCCCTTCGATCTGCGTGGCGTTATTAAGGTCTACAATATCATGCAGATCGTTTACAACGGTGTGATTTTCGTATTAGTAAGTATTGGGATGCCAGATTGATGTGGTTTCTCTGAGGAAATTATGGAATTAGTAAATTTGTAGGGATTCCACTTCCTCTTCGTCTCGAGGGCCTACAGCTTGAGCTGCTTCAAGCATCTGCCGATGGACCATGAACTGAAGGATAGGGAGCGCTTCATCACCAGTTGGTATATGGTCAATAAATTCGTAGACCTTGTGGAAACTGTGTTCTTCGTTCTGCGTAAAAGGAATAGGCAGATATCGTTCCTGCATGTCTTTCACCATTTCTCCATGGCATTATCCGGTTATCTGTACTATTACTTCTTTGGATATGGCGGCATCGCGTTTCCGCTGTGCTTCCTAAACGTAGCCGTCCATGTCGTCATGTACACCTACTATTACCTCTCCTCGATCAGCCTGGAGGTGCAGCAGAGTCTGTGGTGGAAGAAGTACATCACCCTCGTCCAGCTGGCGCAGTTCGCGTTAATCATGTCCCTCTGTATGTACACGCTAACGGATCGAAACTGTAGTGCCAACAAGCCGTTGACAATTGGATGTGGTCTTCTGGCCGCCTCATTCACCGTGCTGTTCTGCCAATTTTATTTCAACACCTACATCCGAACTGGCAAGAAGAAATCGAAACAGGACAGCCATTAACGGTTCAAGTCCTTACAGGATTAAGTTTAAGAAGAAAAACCCTTTAAAATTGTATATTCTCTTTGAAACTAGTTGGTGGGCATAGCGCAAATAAAAATTAAAGACTACTACACTGCGTTTTATACTAAATTAGTTTGGATAAAATGTTTGCAAAATGCATGCAAATGATAGCACCTAATGGTTTGTCGTAATCTTATATAAGACCACCCTCACTGACCCCAAAAGAATGTAAGATTTGCATGGAAATACCATTCAAGGGATTTTGAAACGCAGTCCAAGCAACGAACTTTTTTTCTTGAATGTTTTAGTTATGGACAAACTATTTATAAAAGAGTCACACACTCCCTGCAAAGGGTAAAAATAAAAATAGGACAAAATCAAAGGCAGGAGAAAAGAAAAGGGGGCTAAGAGAACTACACAATGCACGTTTAATGTCATTTAAAACGGCAATTACTCAGCACGCTCGGTGGCTCGAACAGCGGAACCAAATGGGAGCACTGGTGACCCAGCCCTGCCCAGTTATAGACCCCACTCCAAGGTCCTGAGAACCAGAGAACCGGGGACCCAACTGCACAGTGGTGGCGCCCATAGGCCAAAAATAAAAAAAAATCGACAGAACCAAACATTTTTAAAAGGTAATCAAATTGTTTTTAAAATATCCAAGCTTCTTAGTGTCAAACCAGATTTTTCTGAAAAACTATCGAAACTTTCTGAAAATGGATCAAAAGAACCCACTTATTTTTCAAAGCGAACTTGAAAAGTGTTTATTTATTTTTCAAATTAATATTTTGATTTTGAAGTTGAAGGTTATTTCCATAAATCGAGATATTATTAAAAAACGTACTTGCGAAATGGTTCTTGTTACAACAATTTTAAATAATACATGTTTTGTGTATAATATGTGAACATCTTTTTTATGAATAGCTCAGGTTTTAGTAATGATCCCAAAAAATTCCACAATTAATTGGTATGCCAATTTGTTTGTTTGGCTTTAATGTAATATATGTGTTAAAATTAGCTAGAAGATTTAGAAGATTTATAGGATCGTAGAAAACTTACACCGTCTTAACTTTATTTACTTTTTACAATACATTTTTTTTATTTGTTGCTATGTTTATGAATTTTTGATTGTATTTAATCTTGAAAAGCATATATGATCAACCACTGTGAGCTGGCGAGCAGAACCCAGAGAGAAATGCACTTGACTCTGTGGCTTCGCTTTAATGTCACTGCATGGCCGCAATTATTCAGCTGGCACTTCGACTCTGATTCGCCGCATGCGATTCCTATGCAAATTCGGGCAGTCACGGGTGACCCTTCCGGTGCCATAAATCGCCTGGACTGGCCTAGCTGGGTTGCTTATATTCTAATTAAAAGCAGCATGGAATGTCCATGTCCACGTGCTCCGGCAAAAAGAAAAGTCCTGCCGGGCATGCAGATCACGTGCGAGAAACAGAGCCACGAGAAAGGATCCCCCGATTCGGCACACCGGAAACTATGAGCACTTTAGATGGGGCCCTTGGGGATTTATTCCGGGCGGGGCCAACTCCTTGACCTCCACGGCTGCATTTGAATTAAGTGTCGATGCATTTGAACTCATCTATTATTCAAACGGCGCATATGCAAATGAAAGTCTACACTTAGGCAAATGAAAATGCGTTTCTCTTTATTTAAGGTACCTATATGAAATTCATTTTTAATTTCTTTGAATTTGTACTATGATATGTTTTTTTTGGTTTAATTATTTGTTAAACAAGTTAAAACATTTCTTAAATTTTACAGTGCCAATGTTTTATAACCGTTCCATTTGTAGAATAAAAAAAAAAGTAGTTAATACGGCAGAACCAGTTGGGAATTTTAGGAACTTTCTGGTAAAAAACGTATTGAAAAACTTAAAAATGAGAGACAAAATGTTAAGACGTTTACAAAATTATAAAAATAAGTTTGTTACCAGGCTTTTAATAATTCTGCCGTTTTGATCAAATGAATCACAGTGTAGCAGTTGCAATCAGTTTGCCTTGCCCTTGGACTTGACCTCCTTGGGTCGAATGTAGGTCTTCACGTAGAATTTAGAGAACATCACAAACATGAAGAAGCTGGCCCCGCCCGTGACGTAGATAACACCCCGTGAAGCTGAGCAGTTGGGCTGGAAGAAGGTGTAGGCGCCGTGCAGGAACATCAAGAGGAACTGCAGCAATTGGCCCAGAGTGAGGTACTTCTTCCACCATAGGCTCTCCTGGACATTCTGGCTCTGCGACGAGGCGTAATAGTAGCCGTACATCACAATGTGCACCAGTACGTTGAACATGCAGATGAAAAAGACATGACCTCCATAGCCGTAGAATCGGATCAACAGGTGCGAGATGAGCACCATGAACACGTGGTGGAATACGTGCAGGAAGGTAATCTGGCGCGATTTCTTGCGCAACACAAAGAAGATGGTGTCCATCAGGTCGAGCAGCTTGTTCAGGTGGTACAGGTAGGACAGAGTCCTTTCCGTGGACTTTAGTTCGTGATCCTGCGGCAGGACAGTCATGCAGCTCAAGTTGTACGGCCTAGACACGAATATCAGGTGAAAGCCCTGGATAAATTAAATAAGATATTTAATAAGATAGCTATTTGTGGTATTTTTCAAGGTTTCACCCTTCTACTTACCCACACAAAAATCACCGTGTTAAACAGGACTTGTCCGATGTTGTAGACCTTAAGGACGCCACGTAGTTCAAGAGCCTCATGCTTTGCCATCAGATCCCGACCCAACTTCAGTACAAATAGCAGATATATTGTGATAATTATCACTGAGGTCCGGAAGTTGCCGACCAGCGGTAGCTGGACAGGATCCGCGAATGGCTTATCGAACACATCAAACATTTTAGCGCCTTACGACTTATCGAGTGTATTGCTATTTCCCTTCTAGTCTTTCGTTCATTGATTCACGGTAGTCGCAGTGCTATTTACTATTTGCTAATTACATGAGTGCAAATTGTCGGTATGGTAATCTACTATTAACCATAAAAATGCACGCCTAAGACCTTGTAAAGCAATTTCAATACTTTTATGTAGGAACTTGTTTTCATCGAGGAAAAGCGAATTTTATTATAATTTCTATATAAACACTATTACCATGTTTATGGTATGCGAATCATGATTTCTTTAAGGCGCTATTTAAAAACAACGTCTGTTTATGCGACGGCGACGAAATTATAAAATAATTTTTAGAGTAGTCACCTCCATCTTATGCATTGATCATGAAATCTTTTAATGGCAAATTTATTAATGTAAGATTTATTTGCAGCTTATCAGAGTGAATATTTTAGACCAGAGGGCGGCACATAATACACTGACTTATTGCGTACAGTGTGTGTGTAGCGAAAGACAACCGGAAGAGATAATACTTTTTCTAAAAACCCCAAAAATAAATGCAATATGGTTAATTAAATATAAATATGGTAACTGGTTTTTATTCAATGTACCCTTCGCGATGTCTTCTTTTTTTGAGGAATTATGTAAGCGCGAAGGTAGAAGTTTCCAAATAGAATTATGAATATAACCGAGATGATTGAGCCCCAAGTGGCTGATAGGCGGGATGTGTGGCAATCGTCTTGTCGTAGGATATAGATGCTGTGCGACAGTATAATCCCGAACTGGATCAGCTGGACAATGGTGATGTACTTCTTCCACCAGAGATCATTTCGTAAGTTCTGATTGACAGACGACTGGTAGTAGTAGGTGTACATCAAAACATGCACGACTACGTTGAAGGTGATCAAGAAGAAAGCGTGGCCGCCATAGCCATAATAGTACAGGTACAAAAATCCAAAGTACACCATGTACACGTGATGGAAGACGTGCAGGAAGGTTATCTGTCGATCCTTCTTTCGCAGGACAAAGAACACCGTTTCCAGCAGATCCATGAATTTGTTGAAGAAGTACGAGTAACTCAGCCAGCGCTCCCAGTTCTTGTACTCATGATCCAGTGGCAGGTTGGAAATGCACTTAAAGCTATAATCTCCAGGCCCGACCATAAAATAAACAGCCTACAGATGTGGGATACACAGAAATTATAGTAAGTACCACAGAGTTTTTCAACAGATCACTTACAAAGACAAGCAAAATCATATTGTATGCGATTTGAATGATGTTGTAGGCCTTTATTACTCCATTCAGATCGTAGGGCTTTCGGCTCTGCATAAACATCGGACCCAGAATTTTTATAAACACCAAATAGGTAGTCAGAACTATCAGGACGGGCCAGTGGCTGCCGGTGAGTGGAAGTCGCACAGGATCTGGCGGGGATCGGCCTAAAAATTCCAGTATGTGGGCAAACATGGCGCAGGTCTATGTTGTATCGATGTCGGTGTGAAAGCAACTGATCGATACATTTCATAAAACACTGGACTACGGTCGTCGCGACCAATGAAATGTTAATTTTAACGTTGTTAAGTCTCAATTATGTGCGCTTGGTTTTATATAAATACCTATGTACGGAAGCAAACCCGATTACGGCTCGTTCTCGAAAAGGTATTGCGGTCACAAAAAAGAATAGAGAATAAGACGGCTGTTAAATGTATTTGTATGTTAAGGGTAGTCTAATATAATCCACATTCTAAATTACATAAAAAGTCAATGTACGCAGCGCGGATAGTAAAAGTGACGTAAGTAGTAACCTTTTTAAGATTGTGCAACAAAAATAATGGCCTTTAAATTTACCTCGATGGATGCCAAAGTTAAACTGCGTTTTCCAAAAAGTTCCTTGAAACAAGGATTCCTTGCACAAGTTCCTCAAAGTTCAAAAAATTCTAAAATTGGCCAACCGAATTCATGGTAAGTTTCGAGGTAAATTTTTGATGTTGCATAGTGTTATACCCATAAATCAAAAGGAGCATGGATAAGCTAAGAAACACACATTTTTAAACTTTATTAATATTTTAAAATAAGATTAGATGACAAAGACAAACCATACAAATACACATTTTATAGCCTTGCTATGCTGATTTTATTTAGCATTTTCTTTATAAAAATCTTAAATTAAATCTTTAATCTCTATGGAGATCCAAATGCTTTACTCTAACAAGTCACTGACTGGACTTCACTTAAGTCATCTTTTTTGCGGGCTTTTTGGGGCTGATATAGGCGTGGTAGTAGAAATTGCTAAATAGAATGATAAAGACCACCGAAATGCTTCCCGCACAGATGGCTGAAAAGCGGGCTGAGGGGCAGTCCGGTTGTCTCAGAGTGTAGATGCTGTGCCCCACAATGATAAAGAACTGGACCAGCTGGACAATAGTGATGTACTTCTTCCACCACAGATCGCTCTGCGAATTCGGGCTAAGGGAGGACTGGTAGTAGTAGGAGTACATCATAATGTGTACGATAACGTTGAAGAAGCACATAAAGAAGCCGTGGCCACCATATCCATAGTAGTACAGATACATGAAGCTGAAGTACAGCATGTACATGTGGTGGAAGACGTGCAGGAAGGATATCTGGCGATCCTTCTTGCGCAGCACGAAGAAGACCGTCTCCAGGAGATCCAGGAGCTTGTTGAAGAAGTACGAGTAGGTGAGCCAGCGTTCCCAGGTCTTGTAGTCGTGATCCGGGGGCAGGTTGCTAATACAACCAAAGTTATAGTCGCCGGGACCGAACATAAAGTGGACCGCCTGTAGGTTGGAATTAATATTAATATATTATTATTATTATATATTATATTTTATTAATCACTCACGAAAACAAACATGACGACATTGTACAGGATCTGCATGATGTTGTAGACCTTTATCAGGCCCCTCAGATCGAAGGCCTTTCGATTCGCCATTACCTTTGGACCCACCACCTTCACGAAAATCAGGTAAGTGCCCAAAATCATCAGGACGGGTTTGTGGCTGCTCAGGAGCGGCAGACGCACAGGATCGGGAGGGGGTTTGTTTAAAAAATCCACCAGATCGTCAAACATTGCGATTACGTGTGCTTTCTGTTTGTCGGTATTCACGCGACTAATCAGTATAGGTCTTGATTGAATTGAATTGGGGTCTTCAATTGAAATGGTAATGCAGACCTTCGCCTAAGTGTGCTGGCTAGGCAATGTGTGAACCACGCGACAGAAGCATGGTATACATATATGTTCAAGGTTGTGTGTACACACTTAAATTCTTTCATTTACTTTGTGAAAACATAGGCACTTTCCTCAAACCATCAGTGAAAAATAAATACCCTTTGCTTTAAATCAATACTAATAATACTAAACTTCGCAGAGTCCTTCGCAACTTTAAACATGATTATGGAAATTCCATTAAAAGTTTAATGGGTTCCCTGGAAATGTTTGAAAATCACGCACATGCAAAACGGATGGGGTAACGAGGGGGCGGAATCGCATTGGGTTACGCAGTGGGCGTGGCAAAATTGCAACTGCAGCGATTCCAGTCGAAGCGGATGCGGAAATGGGACCTAAACAAATACCGCCACATCACGCACATCCGGTGCAAAATAAAAGTGGCAATAGCCAAACAAATTTAGAACTAAATATAGCCAACAATATTAGATTCCTGTAAAAGAGCGTGAATATGTTTAAATTAAAATAAGAGACAACAATAAAGAAATTTAAAAAATATTATATTTTTAAAAACCTTTTTAAAGAGGCTTCCACATTCGTTGGATTTATGTTTCTGGAAATAAGCTGACGTTGGTTTAGTAGCTTCATTAAAATTCCAAGAACCAAGAATCAAGAACAAATTACTCGTCATCGGCTGTCTCACTGATGGCCACATATTTTCGATTCTTAATTATCACAGTTTGCATAACTGGAGGCGTGATTTTGTTCATTTGTATTACTTTATGAGGATCCTTTATTTTCTTATTATCATCAATTCTGGGAAGAGACTTGACTTTCTCGGCGGTCTTGTGATTTTCATTCAGAATAAGTTTTGCCTGTCCATTTCTCTTTAAATTATCCGATTCTTCTTTTTGAACCTGGCTCTTGAAGCAACTCTGTGAAAAGGGGATTTTAAATTTACACACGTAATGAAAATATATAAAGGAAATTTCCTACCGGACACACGTAGATTTGCTTCAAGGTGCGGGGGTCCTTGACCATCTTTCGGGTCCTTCCCTTGCATATGGAACAGGCGGAAAAAGGAGGCATATTTTAAGAATTTATATTTGATATACAAATAATAAAACCAAAATGATTTGCTGCAAAAATCCTTTGTTGCTTTGTTTTCAGACTTTTTCGATAATCCAATTTCCTGTTGTCAGAAATTAAAACTTAAATGAAGCAAAGCCGAATTTTATCCCAGGAATGTTGTCGACTTCCATTAGCATTCGTTGCCAAATTGCTCAACTTTTTAAGTGCTTTGATTTGCATTGCATTGTGAGTGGAAGTGGATGTGGATGTGGGAGTGGGCCCATTAAGCTTTGGCTTGGCAAGTGCACCCAGTCTCCAATCTGCAATCTTCAACAGCATCTACATCTGCATACGAAGCTAAAACTGAAACTGAAACCGAAACTGGAGCTGTGTAAACGACCTTTGATGTGGGGCTGGCTGGTTGGTAGTTGGTTTAGTCTCGACTCGTATTCGCATTAACGCCATTAGGCCAATTTGGCACTTTGCCCTGGCCCCGAAAAAGGCCCCGCACGGAGAACTTTCACAAACAAAGGTAACAAACGGCGGCCGGATGCTGCAATATCTCTTTTAGAGCCACCCAAGAACCACCCAACTTTGCACCCTTTGCCGTTCCACTCACATGCCAATGCCCGTGTAAATAAAAGTCAAGTGAGAAAAACAAATAAATTAGAAGCGCATCCTCTGCTCGTTGGCAGCGGGCATTTCTCTTCGTTATAGCGCGACTGCCTTTAATTACGACACCAGGCGTCTAAAGAGGAGAGAAACTCGGTTCCAAGTACCAAGTTCTCTCGGGGATTCCCCATGGCCATTTCCCATTCCCCATTTTCCGTTGCACAGCAGCATCCTCAATTTATGTTTATTTGAAAGCTGTTGCACTTGACTAATGTCCTCCGCCTGACCTCAGCCTCTCATCCTGCCACTTAGCAGGAAGCTGCGACATTCACAGGCCCTTGGACTTGGCCATCTGGTATTCGGTATTTGGACTACCAAATCCACATCATTTGGGACAGAAACCGGAAAATGGCAGTCGATTAACAGTTGGCTGTTGTAATATTTGATTTGTAATTTTTAAACAACACTCTGAATAAATACAAAATATTTTTTCCCTTTATAACTCTAAGTTATTTTTACATATATTCATTTTTTCCTCACTATTCTATTCAATTCATTTCGATCTATCGATCCATTATCCAAGTGGATCCTGTGTCGGCGGCGTTCCACAATAAATTTGATTGTAATTGACGGCGCATTTGATTTATTAGTTTTCTCATTAAACAAATTGTTGAACAATGCCGGGCAAAAGAACAATACACTCGGTACTCGGCGACACACGCACACATGCCGGCTTTGTACTTGCGTTTATTTATGTAGATTGATGGTCATTCGTGTAAACACATCCATTGACGTAAATTTGAATAAACATTTTCATTAGCAAAATGTCCATGAGCCCCCGGAGACAGTCAGAGCTTGATGTCTGATGTCCGATGGCCGATGGCTGATGGCCAGCCATCCCGGATTGGTAATGATGACCTGGCCAACACATTTGCTCAATTGCTTTCGACTGCTGGGCGCTGGAAATGTTTGTGCCTGAATTTGGGTAATTTATTACACCGGCTAAAAGTGCCAATTACCAAGCATCAGATTCAATCCTTTCGAAAATTCCCCAGACAGCAATTGGCCTTTGGTCGAATTGGTAATTGCCTATTATCACTAGCTCATAAACAGCTGTCATTTTTGATTCCATATTAAATCAGTTTAAAGCCGAAGTAAAATTACAAGTAGAAATTTTCAAATGGGTTAAAAAAATACCTATAAGAATTTTATTATAATTTCAATAAAAAAGTTGAGGTACACGTTTATTTAAAATTATTATAACCTAACTCTCTTTTACATCTTAGTACTTTTTTTGTGACTGTGCATTGTTGTTCGGGTCAAAGTCGTTTAGTGATACACGGGGCACATCGCTTAGGAGGTCTATTTGCTTCTGGAACTTCACAAAGTCCTCATCGACGATTTCAGGGGCATCCCAGTAGTCATCAGTGGTCTCATATTTGGGATTTTTGTCGTAAAACGGTACGGTGAGAGTGGAGAGCTGGACTTGTTGTCGAATCTTCTGGAACAGCTCAACTTTCTGCAGGCGTAGCATCCTCGTCTCTTCGATGGCCTGCCGGAAAACGGGGTCCATTGGACCCAGGTCCTGGGCACCTCGGACCATGCTCACGATGATGGCCCTCTGTTGATCCAAGGTGAATCGCACCCCGTCCACGTGTTTCTTTCCGGACCAAATGGTCAGGCAGCGGGCGCACAATCCGGTCACAAAATCATACACCAGCCTGGGACACATCTCGCACTTGGTCACCTCCAGGATGGGATTACGTCGGAATGGGTCCATAGCTCTTAGCACTCGCAAAGGTTGTGGGGAAAAGAAACTCCTCTCGACAATTCACAAGTCATTGGCTAGTATTGGAAAATAGCACTTTGCAGCCTAACCTCAAAAATAATTGATTGAAGGAAACCCTTTTTATAGAGTTTTAATCGACAACTCTGTTGGATTGGAGGAAACCCTTTTATAGGGTATTAACTCTGACAAAGGAGGCAACCCTTTTCAGGTTTTCAAATGGGTTAGAAAAAGTAAAGCTCTGTTGGGCTTTGTATTAGAACTTATCCGACCTTATAAGTTGTATTCTGGTATGATAAATTCTAGACATTCTTTCTAAAAGTCTAAAATGTTAAATGTAAGTGTAAAATTTAAAAAATCATATTAAAAATACACACAAAAAAAAGCACGTCGCCGTAAAATCGATGTTCAGGTAAATTTCAGGTAATTCAGACTCATATCGTTTTTACCTGAAATATTCATAAAATTGATCTTAAATAATATCATTTTGCCGAATTCTCTCTCTCGGAGATTCTCTAACTTCGAAATAGAGCGCGAAAAGGAATATGGCAAGCAAAATTACGTGAGTGGAAGCAAGAAAGACGGATTCGAAATTCGAACTGTAAGCATGATGTCTCGCTTGCACTACTATAGGAGGTAAGTAGAGCTGCCGAACAGAAATGAAAAGCACGTGCAACTGTGCATATGTATGTATGTACATTAGAGGTGCAGAAACATCGATGTTTACAGAAACCGATGTTTTCCAAATTTGTTTAAATTATAAAATATAATATTAAAATCTGAATGGAATTTTTATTTATTCATCGTTTATCGAAAGCGTGAAATGATAGCGTGAATTCGGCATCGTATAAACACAGTAATAGTAATATTCAACTTTCGTGTGTTGCCGAATTCACGAAATGGCGTTTAAACACACACGAATCGGCTAAAAGCGTGAAATGATTGCGTGAATTCGGCATCGTATAAACACAGTATATGTGTATGTGTGCGACTATGCTAAGAAATATTGATATTACCGAAATATCGCTTTTACGGTTCGATCATATCAAGTTAAAATTGATCTTAAATAAGGTAAAATTGACCCATGTTTCATATCTATTTTTTTTGGGTGTACCGTTTTCTGAAACAGTTCCCTTTGACAAGTAGGCAACTTCCTCGCTTACCACCCACCATGTCAGGTGGCTAAATCCTGTTGAAATTCGCAGCTCCTTTTCCACGCTCTCCTTAACTCTTTTGGCGGTCGGCGCTGCTCTCTTTTTAGCCCAGAACGGAATTCGTTTAATTTCTTAAATTGAAATTATGGTAATTTCCTGCAGTCATGCGAACCTTTTCATACACGTTCGTGTCTGGCCGGAACCGATGACGAGCGGGCGCGGAGGAGGATGAGGGTTCCTGATGGCTGATGGGCTGTTAGCTAACCGAAAGTCAAGTTCATAAATTTGAGAACCCAAGGCCCGAGGAGAGGCACCTGTCCAGGTTTCGGTGGCCGCATTCACCGCTGCAGCAGCACGCCTCATGGCTCAATTCTCGTGCCCCCTCCCCCGTCCCCTGTCACCTTTCAAACCTCCAAATCCGAAGGTTGCCAACCGGCTAATCGATAGCTCTCCATGGCGATGGTCGGGGTGTTGATTTATGGCATTCCCCACGCACCGAAACTCGCTCCGGGATCCGACGAAAGTGACACATTAATGTGTTCAATTGAAGTGCCAACTACCTGCCCCCATTGCTCCGCCACTCGGCAGAGGAGCAGACAGAACAGTCGGAAAAGTCGGAAACAAAAAGCGCCCCTGGAGCTCTGGCAGCTTGTTAAGCTCGTTGTCCTCTCAATTGCTCCTCCAAGTGGAGCGCTTCATTCGTCCACCTCCCTTTTTCGAAAGCTGCACATTTTTAAGCTCATCACTCGCTGGAATGTCTGCAGTGATGGGAAAGGTACTTTAGTCTAATTTTTGAAGCAGGTGATTGAAGAAATAACAGTTAACAATATTACTGGAGACTTTAAAATTCGTATCACATTAAATTTAAACTATACTTGAAATCCCAACTCTTCTTCGACCTTTATAATATTTAACTATCGGTTTCTATAATCAGAAAACTAAAACTTAAAAAAGTTTAACAAATTTTTTAGCAATGAAAGGTCTAAAAAAATCTAACCATAGTTTAAGGGCCGTTATTGTAGCTTAGAAAACAGCTGATCCATTAATCAGTTACAAATGAAAATCATATTATTTAAATTTCAAAAATAACGATACATCGTTGTATTCAATTCTTCTTCTTTTTCTTACCTAAACATTTTTGAAAATTTGGATGCGTTTTCTTGGGTTATCGAATGCTTGTAGGATTGCTTTGTTATGTTTATCGATTAATTTTCGACGATTGGTTAACTCTGCATTGAAAAGTTACCACCTAGTCGCAAAAAATTATGACGTTACCTTGACTTGTCCTAAAGGTACATTTGTAGGTACGCATATTGAGATGCGTTCAATGTACCCTTATGTAAATATTTAGGTACTCTTCATCACTGATAGCAGTTACCTGTTGAGGGGTGCGTAGCCCGAGGAACTGGGTTCTTGTTGCGATTTGTGCTCGCAACTTTGTGCCAGGACTTTGTGGACGAGCATCCGGTATGGGGGACTCGCTTCCTGCCCGACTAATCGATGAAGGATCAACTGGGGCTTAAGGTTATGACATCGTTCCCGTTTCCTTTCTTTTCCCCCCCCCCCCCCCCCCCCGAAACTTTTCGCACCAACCTCACTTATCCACTTCCCGGAGAATTTGTGTTTGTATTCCTGCACGGAGGACGACCGCAGAGTCGGGCTAACTCAGTTTTAGGGTTTTGCCAGGCAAACAACTTGAATCGAAGGCTGTGGCTCCTGTTTCTGCTCCATCTTCTTCCTCCGCAGAAACCACGGCAATTTCTTTCGCCCCATACGCGAACACAACAAACGCACCAATCGGGTAAAAATCAGTGGGGTTCCGGGGGCTGTGGCATGTAGATTGTGTTTGCCAATGCTGCAGCTCAAGTGTAAACATCATCTGGTGGCAAGGATGTGTGGACGAGCTTTCCCATAAAGCGGGGGAATTCGGCACAGGAAACAAATGGTCTAAAAGATCTTCAGATTTAATAGGATTTTTTTAAAATTTAATAATGAAAATGAATAAAATTTCTATTGAATATTATTTGTTATGATTTTGTTTTTGCTGTTTTTTTGTTAAGATAAATAATATTTTTGTAATATTTTAAGGTTGTAAATTGTTTGACTTATAATGTAGAATAATTTAAAAATCGTTAACGCGCTTTCACTCATAAAATGTGAATAGCGCGATAATTATAAGTGTGCACTTGAAGCGCTGGGATGTTAAATAAATAAATTAAGTTAAATTAAATTAAATTAACAATCAGTTCAAAAAATGTTGAGAAGGGCAGATATTAAAGCGCTTTCACTCATAAAAAAAACCTGGTATATGTGTTTTCGTTCAGTGTACATCCTCTTCCTGCTCCAATTTCCCTTGAGCCGCAATGTTGCATGTGTGTGCCCCTATGCGTTGGCTTCTGGTGCCTCCATCAACGATGGATGCCTTTGATTTCATTTCACTTCATTTCATTTTGTTGTCGGTGGAGGAAAAGCCGCGACTGCGTCGATACACAGCCCACCACCCACCACCCACTCAAGCTCACCTCCATCGCATCGTCGTGATATACGTACCGATGGAACCGAGGCGACCTCCCTGAACTCATTCTGCATTTGAGTGTACAAAACCAACGGCGTGGAATGACGGACGATGGCTTGAGATAATTTCTGCTGCCTAGTGGTTTTGGGTGGAAATGCCGGGGATTTGTGTAATTTACTTCACGGAACATTTATGCTGAGAAATAACCAAGGATACAGTAGGTTCACCAGTTTTCCAATCCAACCTGTGCCCAGTAAATAAAACGCCAGGGAATGCATCTGTTTTGTTATGTTTTCCTTTTAATTTCTTTCAGTAATATGTATGTCTCAATTATTATTCAATATGCGTTCTAGTTCTATTATTTTCCATTATTTCTCTCGTCATTATATGTGTGTGTATAAATTAATGTCCGTTTTTCAATGCGTGTGGTGTCCGCCTTAAATGCCAGACATGCTTTCAAGTTGATCGAATTTATAAAACGAGTTTCCTTTCACTGACAAAGCCAATTTGCGGTGTATAAAAAATCATTGTGCAATTCTCAAATTCAAATTTCCTTTAGGTATAACAACAATGATAATAATAACAATAATAGTAAGAAATACGCGAATGTTTATTGCATTATTTACTGTAACAACAGAACCAATTAACGAAACCCCCTCCTAAGGGGGGTGTGTAAAAATGGAATAATTTTTACGGCTTCTCCTCAGTTGGTTTTAATTTTCCTATTTTGGTTTCCTTATCGTAGTACCTTTGCCCTCTTGCTGTGTCTTAAAAAATGTATTAAAATTAGCTTAACTATCAAAATTATATGCCCTTTGTTGTAGCTTCATTTGCATCTTTGAGTTCGTTTTCAAAAGTTTATATTTTATTTGTTTTATTTTTTTTTTATACCAATTTTCTAGTCAGCTTATATACATTTTGTTGTTATGTGTGTTCTCTGTTAATTGTTAGTTGGTAAATGTTTTTTAGTGGCTTGCCTTGTCTTAACTATGAACAGTTTGATATTACAAATATAATGCAATTATCCTTGATGCAATCGGTAGCTATCTTCTCATATCCCGTTTTACTTAAGTTTAGTGAGTGGCATTTACATGTATCTACATGAATATCAAAAAACTATGCAGGTTCCTCTAATTCCAACAATGTTCTGCAGCTTATTCAAATAAATGTTAACATTCAATATCTCCTAATCTCTCCTCGTCCTCGTCCGAAGCCTCTGTATCTCAATGTGGAACAGAACAAGCGGTTTTAGTTACAAATTGGGCGCAGCATGTCCATGTCCTGTGAGTTGTGCCAGTGATGGAATGATTAAAGAACTCCTTTTTCGGAAATTAAATATTGTCAAGCACGAATGGATGTGGGTGAGTGATCGGCCTCGAAACCAAAGATAACCATAGTTAGTATTTAATATATGATAGACGAGTGGGTGGGATTATCGATCGGGGGATGATCTAACTACACTACGCTGATGGGGAATTATATAGAAAACTTCTAGGCGAAATGTGCTCTGGCGTGCTGGTTGATTGTTGATTGATGGCTGATGATGATTGAATCATGACCGAGAAGTTAATTGCTTTTCGTAATTTTTTGTTGTCAACAACAATACTCAATAATATCATATTTCTCTATATATCATTCAAATGATCACAGTCAAAAAACGTTCATTATTGAATTATCTCTTTAAACATTTTAACCTTTACATTTTACTACACCACAAAAGATTCGGTTTTTTCCGGTTTTTCGAAAACAACATTACCTGTAACGCAAAAACGAAAAATTTTTTGATTGAAATTTGACCAAATTCTCTCAACTTGGGGCACTTTGTGAAGGGCATATGAATGTCGTCTAAGACGAGCCTCATACCGATTTCTACAGCAAAACCAAAAGCGATTGATGGTCGTGGGTTGCGGGTAGTGGGTGTTACAAAATGTGGGCGGATTCTATATAAAATGAGGCGTGGCGTGTCTACATTTGTGTGGAGCGATTAACCGAAGCGTAAAATGTTTTTTGCCGCTGGCCGAATTTCCATTTGAATACCAATTGCATTTTCGTAACGTCAATTATTTTCTTTTTGTTTTTGTATTTGTATTTGGTTGCATTTGTAGTTTGGGTTGCTTTTGCTTTCCACGTGATTAGCTGAACATTTTATTGTATTTAATTACTAATGCATTACAAACTTATACATTACCTAATGCAAAATTGTACACTTAACGTTAATGTTCTGTTTTTTTTCCATTTTGTTTCCCTATCAGCAGTACAAAAATTATTCATTGCATTTTTCTGTGTTTAGTTGCTTTGTTATGCCTCTGTTGTTATACATCCGTAATGATTCAGTTTTTCAGTTTTAACTAAATTTACACATTGCCAATTTTGCATATTTTAATTCGTACACACATACACATATTGTTTGTATACGCGGCTAGAGATACAAATACTTACAGATGCCACTGCCACAGCTTAGAACTAGATTTCGATTTAATTCATTAACCGATTAACACTTCTGTTGGTTTCTCCTTCTCTCTTCTCCGCTCTTCTCGACTGGTTTAAAAATCATTTACGCTAAAAAGTAACTAAATTTAATCAATCTTAGGAATTATTCAGTTGGATCAATTATTAATTTATGTGTGTGTTTTCGTTTGTGTCTCATTAATCTGATTCATTTCTGTCCTGCTAGTTGCACTAAAACCTCTGATAGTGTCGGTTCTTTGGCCATCTCCCATCTTGCATATAACATCTTCCATCTTTCATCTCCGTTCGAAGTTCGATTGGGTTGACACTATGTTGGAAGAACAAATAGATTATCCTTAGCTAGTTCTGCAGTGTGTGGTATCAGGTTCTGCTAGAAGTCGCTGCTAGTCGAGGGATTCCCTAAATTGCTCTCCACAGTGTCGTCCTTGTGTCAGAGAGGCGGCTTGTAGACTTCAATAGCAGGCGTGAGCATGTCCACTCGCGTTGATATCGAAGTATCACTGTAATAAGAAGAGAACAAATTGTTTAAATTTATTAGTAAATCAAGTTACAATGTAGGTACGTTAATGTATATGGTTATGTATCAATTTCCGACAAAACTATCAAATTGACTGTTTCAATTTTATTGATCGAATAACCGTTGAAGGAGTTTAAGATCCCAGTGACTTTCGGTTAAGTCACCAATAAACTTCTTTGCACTTTAGTTGGCAAACATAAAAAGTTTAAAGACACATCGCAGAGGGGGAAAAGTGTTAGAAATAAGGACACTGCTCAGGGAAATGGGGAAAGGAAAAGGAAAAGCCGAAAACTTTATCGCACCGAGTGCAGGCAGACAGCTGCTGCTCTTTGCAACACGTTGAGCCACACAAACAAGGAAAACTAATTCCAGTTTCACCATCAGTCAACAGTGTTTCACTAATTGCATTGCATTGTACTGGTATTATTTACCAAGCTAGGTGATTTATAAAATTTTTAGAAGTGTGCTTATAAGCTTTATTTTAATCCTCTTCAACTATCTTGAAGTACAAACTTTTTTCTTTAATAAAAAAGGAATTAAAGGAAACAATACGGTTAATTTGCTGGGTTATAAGTTATGTTATAAAAGTATGATGATGCATTTTTATAAAAGGTATTTCATTTTAAAAGGAATATTCAGTGCAGGTATTTTTATTTCAACCTGTAAATGTTTTCCTTTGAAGGCGAATTCATTTGTGTGCACCTGGCACTCCCACTGTGTAAGGATGCAATTTTCTTCGGCCAGGAGTGACTGCTCCTGAGTCCTGATTTCATTTATTCGGTTCAATTGTTACATTTATTTATTATACACACCGACATGTATACCCGTGTACATACATATTTCCTTTCATTTTCCGACCCCTCGACCTACGACCGCCAACTATGTACTCTCTGCTTCTTCATCTGAATTTTCCTTATTTTTCCGATTTTCCCCATTCTCTATTCTCCATTCTCCATTCTCCGTTGGCTTCTTTATCATGGGCACCCACTGGATTGGAGCTCCTTTGTTTGCTTGTTGCGGATTCGGTTTCGCATTGTAAATGAAATGGAATTAAATGAAATGTGAAATTTATTGTATTTAGGGGATTTCCATGCGACAAGCGCTGCGGAAACGGATGTGGATGGAGATTGGGTTTTGGGCATTGGGATGAAGCGAAACAAAGCACAGCAATGCGAAACAATCGCCTTTTCGCTTACTATTTCAAATGTAATTTATACGCGTACTTATGGCCCCACTGTTCACTGGCTGTTCGCTTTATTGGCACTCTACTTTAGTTTTATTTGTGTTTACTCTCGGCCCCAGTCTATGATCGCATTCGTCCGTCCAGCTGGCTGCACTTACCATCTCATATTGAATTAAGTAAAAATCTCATTTCTCGAACGGAAGCTGTTCTTTTTTCGCCAGCTATTTACCTCCTTGCAACACTGCGTTGGCTTTTAATAAATCCCCAGACTTACATACTTAAATTCATACACCCACACCCCCACTTCCCACTGGCCAGTTCATAGAAAGTTCAGAATAGTTGCTGCAAGTTTCAGTTCGAAGCAAAAATAAACAAAACAGGCAAAAACTGAAAGATATTATGAAAACTTTCGAGTGTTGGCAACTCCTCGAAATGCGCTTAAGGGTCATAATTAAAACGAGAAGCTTAAAACATTGAACTGGAAAAATATAATACATTTTAGAGATAATAAAAACAGATGCTTTAAATATTTTGTAACACATGGCTAAGGGGCTCGTAAATATTTGAGTAGGCAAATTAAGAGAGTTGAAAAAAGCTTGGTTTCCCATTTTTGCTTTCTTTAGCTGACCAAAGCGTTCCCTCTAGTCTTTATCATTTTACTTCCGATTATTTAGACTTAACTTTACTTTTCTTTTCTTTAAGGAATGCATTAAATTAAGTTTGCTTTACTTCCTGCGACTGGACAAAAGTTGAATTTTGCAACTTTGGGATGAATTAAGAGCCAGGAGACGCAGACCATCTGGAGCTGACCATTCATCAGCATCAAAAAAGAGGGAACGGATGCTGTTGCATTTGGGGAGCTGAACAACAGCAAAGAACCCAGGACAAGGAACACCCAGGACATGGAAAGTGTGCAAATTGTTGCCAAGCTGTTGAAACTGTGTTCCAATTAAAAATGCAACAAATTCGAGCACAAATAGTTCGCATGCGGCTGCAGCTGCAGCTGAAACAGCAACTGCAATTGAAAACATAAAGGATGCCAATGCAATTAAAAAGCTTTTTCAATTGCATTTAACATGAAATTAGTTTCGAGAGCTATAAAAACCATGAAAAGCTGGAAAAGTGCCTGCGGTTATCTGCCGCTTGCTTTGTGTCACTTTGTAGCCCTTTTTGTGCAATGCCAATGTAAAACTTGAACTTTTCCATTGAATTTATGATTGCAATCGATTGCAGAACGACCTTTGATTTAATCCATGAGGTTTCCGTTAACCACAGAACTTTATCAAAGTTTTGACTTGGCCAGGAACTCATTTCGAGCAATAACCAAAGTTGTTGGAGATTTCAGCACTAACTCCACAAAGCTGACGGGCACAACAACTTTATGCAATTAACTCCCACCCAAGTGGACGACCTTCGGGCAAGAGGAAGATTATTACAAACGACAACAAGCAATGTAAATGCCAACTGGCAGTGAGAAATGGCCAAAGGCGGCGCTTGGCCAAGACGAAGAGGAATAGCTGGCCGAAACCAGGTCAAACAGGTGTGTGCAGGTGGGATGGGAGTGGCGGAGAGTGGAGAAAGGTGGAGACCCTTGGTCCGCAGGACTGCAAAACTTCCCAGCGTATTTAATTTGAAAATGCGACACTGACACTGCGGCGTGCTGAATGCTTGGTGTAAATTAAATTACACGCGCCACGCCTTCCACGGCGACTGGGGGATAGGCCGGCCAACCCGAAACAAGGTACATTAAATTTTCATTTGGCCAAAAGTCCCACAAACTTTGGTAACAAGTCGCTGGCGCTGCAAGGACACCAGCATCGGACGCGTGAAAGCAACAACGGGCGGATATACACGCAGAAAAATATTACAGCATCGACAAAATGGCTTCAAAATTATAAAAAAGTCGTTAAAGAAATTACCAAGGATTAAGTTCACTTTATATAATTAAAGGGAATGCCCTAGAAATTTTGTTACATTTTTAAAATATATAGTCTTTAACTTAGGATCAATGAGATTTAATAGTTTTTGTAGAAAAATAGGAAATAACCAACAGAAAAATTGTTTTTTTACATTTTAACGTATTAAAAGCAGTAATTTACACCAAGAATTTATTAAGGAGCGAAAAAAATATAATAGCAAGAATAAAAGTTTTTCTTTAAATATAATTTGCATTAAAAATTGAACTTGGCTATCCATGGATATAATGTATCTCCCTGTGTACAGATACAAATACAAAGATACAGATACAACTGGCATGCGGACAGATTTCTGGGGTGCGAAAGTGAGGGCCAGCTTAGAGGTCAGATTGCTGCGGGCTCGGGACTTTGGGCCCCGGCACCTGGGTCGGAGCCAGAATCTCGGCTGCTATCCAAATCCGCAGCCTGCAGGCGACAAGTAAACACAAACGTCGACACTCAAAATACACGAAACACCCACACAAAACTGGCTGAAGTGTCGAGTGGAGGTGGCAAAGTGGGAGTGGAAGTGGGAGAAACTTAAAATCTCATTAGTTACATTTTTGAGAGGACACGAGCTTTGGCTGTCAGCTCAAAGCAGCAACAACTGAAAGTTTTTGGCGCCCCCTGGTTGACTGGGAAATCTGTGCAGTTTGGCAAACCATTTCGGGATTCACTTGGCCACGCTGACCGCCTTTCATTCGTCTGTGAAACTCTAAAGTTTAAACTGATAAAATCAAATTCTTTCAATGGCCGCAAAAGTTTGCCTACTCTAAGCCAAATTCTCAGTTCCAGGAAGTTTCTCGAGTGGTGCTTTAAAATTTAAATTAGCTGATATACTGTTATATAAAAAAAAGTTTAAAAATCTTTTGTAAAATATGCGATATGTTGAATATTAAATTTCTCTTTTCAATATTGTCAACATAAAAATGTTTCCCATTTGATTGGAATTCAAAAATTCTTTATTAAGTTTGAATAACCATTTACTACTATTTTTCTGTGCGCCTGACAAAGCCAAAGGCTAAAAAACGGCAACTAACAGCCAGGGGCAACCATATTCGAAAGCTGAAAAAGTGCATTGGAAAACATTTGCGCATATAGGCGGGGGGTATTTAAATTTTTTAACAGCCTCTATATGCCTGGGCACGTTTCTCCGTTTCTCCTCGAACTCAGTGGGTGGCGAGTGTGTATATAGGGATATATCGGTGTTGTCTCTCCCACTGATATTGCCATACTGCTGGCCATATGGCAGCACTTTAAATGCAAATGAAAGCGCTCAGAGCTTGTCCTCGGCGTCTGAGTTGATGGCAAAATGTGGTGCGTCGAGGTCGCTTACGATTTGAGAAGTGCTACCCCTGGCTGGAAAATTTGCATTTGCATAAAGCTCCCACTCCCCCACTGCCCCGTGCCCCTTACCATTCCCCCACCAACTAGAATGAATATTCGGTTAGGCTTTTTCCTTGCGGTGCTGATGGCACGTGACTGGCTCATGGACGGCCAAAGTTTTGTGTGTCAAGGCACTGCAACTGCAGATACATTGTCCTTTGGATACTTGTTGAGCCTGGCCTTCGTCCTGGGAGATATTCGTATGTACCTTGAACACTTCCAATGACAGCTGTATTGCCTGTAGGTCAGCGCCAGCTGACATCTCAAATCAATTCGAAGCCCCCTTCTCGAAAGTCAAACAAAAATCGGGCTGCATTTCTGATGCCAGAAACAACTGGGGCGTTGCTAACTTGTGTTTTGTCATTTGCGCGGGCGTGGCCCAATTCAATTGCCAACTTGCATTGGAACTCGAAACGAACTCGAACTCAAACTCAAACAAGAATTCAGACTCAAATGAAGAGGGGCGTTTCTTGGCCAAGTCAACAGGGGGCGGTGCTATTAAGTAGCCCTGGCCGAAAGCTACGACAATTCATCATCTGTCCTTGTGTCCAAGAAACTTTTTACGAATGTAGTGAAAAGTTTCTCGGTTTTCCTCTGGGCCATTTCTCTGCGGGCCAAGACAAGACGAAGAAAAAGAAGAAGATGTGTCCGCCCGGCGGCCATTAATCAAACCATCTACGTGATGTCTAGCCCGCTGGCCATAAATAAACCCATACCGCCCGCCCAGCCAGGGAATAGAAAAATCCAAACTGCCCGAAAAGGATTTATGCAAATAAACATTTTTTATTCCCGATGCTGAGTGATGGGCTGGCAATTGCCAGTGTAAATGCAATCGATGTGGCAGGAAACCAGGAAGGCAGGAAGCTCGGTGGGAAATCTGCACTAGGACTAAACATAGCACAAATATTTTGAAAGTATATTTTACAAAATATTTTGTATTATAAGTTATTTAGGAAAAAGATCATGGAATTAAGTTATAAAAGTTAAATGGCCTGAGATATTCAAAAATTCTATTTAAATGAAATATTTATTCCAAGAAATTGATTTTAATTTACAAGAAATCGATTCTATATTTACATTGAATAAATATTTTATACCAATATTAAGTGAATATTAATAATCCTCATATTTTCTACGCCTCCAACTGTAATTTATTTTTTTCTGTGCAGTGTAAGAAAACCTGGAAAACCCCTGGAAACCCAGAAATGTAGTTTCCGTTGATTAATTTCCGCTCACAGCTCAATCACCAGGTCTCGCAATTTTTCGCATATTTCTTCCTTTTTAATATGATTTCCACTTGGCGGCTGAATATCGAACCGGATTGAAGGGGGAATTTCGAGTGGCGGCGGCCTGAAGGCTATCATTTCAACTGACTTTCGGGTCTGAATTAAATTTGGGGCCGTGTTCGTTAAAAGGTCGGTCAAATGATTTATTTGCCGTTCCCGCATTGATTTCAAGTTTCATTACGATTTTTGGTTTTCGGTTTTTCGCTTTTCGGCATTTGGTTTCCCGCTCCACTCGATTCGATCCAATCCACCTAATGAAATCATTCCGTGACACTCCACACTTCAGACCCGCGTGCAACCCTCTTAATTGTTAAATCGAATTCGCTGCTTTGCCTGTGCGCGACAACGCGGCGTATGCGTAATGCGATTATTGAAATGTGCTGATTGGAATCAAGTTTGCATTTTAATTGGATTGCCATTGTTTGGCACACACACACACACGCAGGAAATACACGATGACAACAAGCAACCGCTTCCAAATGGATTACACATTTTAGTTATGAACTCGAGGTGGCATCCCGAAATTCGTGGCTGTGCTTAAAATTTAAATCGAATCGGATCGACGCTAAATTGGGTTGATTTTTTGGTGGCGAAGCAGGAGCGTATGGGGTATGCATAGTCCACTCATAAATTATATGCACTTGCCATATCCCATATCCTTTAAGCTTTTTCGGGGGCTTAATGGCCTGGCCGTCGTGGGAGTGGGTGCAAAGAGCAAATATGAAATATTTCCCAAACGAATGTGCCATAACAGTTGAGTGAATAAAACATTAACAAATATTTATTTCCATAACCGCTGCCGCTGCTGTTCGGCCCCCGGGGGTGTCCTTTTATTTTATTATATTTATTTGGCCTCCGTTCTGTGTTTCAGTTTTTTTTGTATACTTTTTTTTCTGTTTTTTTTTTGGTTGCTCTCTGCAATAGAGCATGTTGTCCTTGCGCCAGTGCTGCGATTGAGATTATACCAAGCGGCAAATAAATAAAACAACAAGGAACACAGCACACAATACACAATCGCCTGCACCACTCGACCCTCGGAGCAACGCACGGGTCACAGGGCAAACCAGAGTTCCACCGCAGAGCTTGGGTTTCGGATTGGGTTTGGGTTTTGCGTTTGAGTTTGGGTTCCCCAAACGGGCTTCTACCGAAAGTTGCGGGAAATTCTGCAGCCTGCAGCGCCGAGCAGTCAAAGCGTCAGCATTCCGCCATTCGAGTTTTCCACTTTTCCGCTTTCCCAGCCCGCTGCTTTCACAACCACACCTTAAAAACCCGCGTGGACTGGTGCTAATGCAGCGTTTAAGGCAAAACTCTCGCCACTCGGTTTTATTTCTCTTTTTTTTTTTTGACGGACAAACCACACAACAGAAATGGCAGAAAGCCAAGGCGCACCTCTCGCATCCGGGGATTCCCATTCCCATTTCCCCACCGCTTTTCCCAACCATTTTCCCCGCTGAGCTCTGGTGGCCACGTAAATTGCGTAAAATCCCCGCAGCTAAAGCTGCGAAGCCAACGCGTACTCCTCACTAATTGCACATTTTTATCTCAATTATTGCGGCTTACTTCTTCGGAGTCTTGGAAAAGCGCAGCCGGGCAGGACATAAAAGAGCCAAGGATGAGAAATAGGACGACAAAGGAGGGGCTTCATTAAAGGATTATGTGTAGGCTATGTCATGTTGCGTCTTTTGTGCAGTTTCAGAGGGTAAGTGCATTTAAGATTTCCCTGATTTCATTCAATTTGGTAACTGGAAAATTAAAGTACAGATTATCTTGCATCTTTGGTAAATTTATCAAGAAATATTTTTTTTATTAAACTTAAAATTGATTGCCAACAAATTTAAGTTTTTGTAAAGATATTCGTTTCCATAACTTTCGCCCAAGAATGTCAAATTATGTCAGAGCTTGAAACTTAATATCAAAAGTTCTTAATAAACATTTTTGTAAAACTCCCATTGTTGCGGAAAAAGCTAGACTTTTAAAATAAAAAATCTCGCTCGAGCTTCCGCAAGTTTACCAAAAAAAATAGAACAAATATTTCCCCAACTTGTTCGGCAACTTTAAACCCATTTTCTATTATCAATGCAGGGCGGGCATTTTGGGCCTGTGTGTGCAAACATTGTGGCAGGGGCCAAGTGAAGCGTTGCCAATTACGAATAGGCGAGTCAACAAACTCAGTCAGCAGTTTGGGCGCCAAAAAGTATGCAAAGCACGAGATGGGAAAGTAGGGGGAAGTTTGAGGCATGGAGCGCAACTCTCTTGTCATTGAGCCCAAGTGAGTTACTTGTAATTACCACAAAATTCAATATATACACTCGTAGCTGCGGTTAAAAGCCCCTCCTTAAAAATGGATGGATGGCCGGGGGAGGAGACAGCTGCTGCCGTAGTCAAACATCATTTGGCATAGTCGCGCTGTTGGGAACTCGTTTTGCCTAACGACCCGACCATCGACTTGCGTCATAGTCATATCCCTCCAACTTGTCGAAGATGCGACGACCGTACGCATCCCATTCCATCAGATCCCATCCCATCCCATACCGTCCCATTTTATACCATCCCAAAGTTGGAGGAGCTGCCTCGAAATGGCAGCTGTAAAAAATCACAGCATCAGCATAAAAGTGCTTAAAAGCAGCCGCCGTGTCCTTAGAGCGGGGCATGCTTTTGCTTTTTGCGCTTCACTTTGCACTGAATTTTCCAGATTTTCCATCACCCCTCTTTCGCCTCTTGAAATGCTGTCTGTAAAAGTTGCGAGCAGTTTTTCTCCCACTGATTTCTATCTAACCGAGTTTACGTTCCTCGACGTTGCTCTTTTGGAATTGTTGCCGGCCAAATTCATCTCATCAGACTTCGGTTTCTGGCCTTTTAATGGAATTATTTGGAAAAATAAATTATGAAGCATTTTAATTGCCACAAAACAGATTCCATTTCCCTCCGCATTCCTTTCCCTCTCCACTTCTAGCCTTGTTAATGCGGTAACTTAATTAAATTTCGCATCTTAATCCAATCAGCAAATTGAAGAATAATTGGTAGTAAGATGGGCACGCAGGGATAATATTACGTTTTGCATTTTAATTGGGATTTACTAATTAAAAAGTTTTCCTGCTTACACTTTGCCATTTGGCCAAGGGAAAACAATGAGCCATTTTCGAGAAATGGTTTTGTTTGGTGAGCTTACATGGTTGGATTAGGAGGACCTTTGTCATCTGCCCGTGGTTTCACCCCCCTTTTGCCGGATTATAAAAGATAACTGACCCATGAGGCCTTCAATATTAATTAACAGGGATTCTTTTGGGATCTTTTGCCTTCAAGTTTGTGCTGCCGAATTTCGGAAATGCCAAAGTTTTGTATTGTATCTCATATCAGCCGGAGTAATTTTAAATTAAATTCTGTATTACAATATTAACAAAGGTCGCAAAATAGATCACAATTATTGATTAAAATCTATATGTATTCATCAATTAATAAATTTTTTAATACAAAAATTGTAGAAAAAACAATAAATACCTTTCGTTTAATCATTTAAAGCCAACTGCTTAAAGCTTCACATAAACGATTTAGCAAATTATTGTCGCTTAAATAAAGAAATAATTACTTATTTATTTATCACCCAATTAAATATTTTAGAAAACGTTGTGAAGGGAATCGAAAACGGAATATAAGAAAACGGTCCCAAAGGACCATTCCGAAAGGCACTGAATTGAAAGCATCTCGAAGTGCACAAAATTCCCAGTTCGGCACGCATCATTAAATTCGTCTATGCAATTTGCTAGCGATTGACACAGTAAAACAACCAAAAAAAAAGAAGGGGGAAAAGGAATAAATCGAGAATATTGCGCATAAATGTATTTAAAATTACGCATTGCTCATACGCAGCGTATGGCAATATTTCCGCTTGACGGCGTCCTTTGTGCTATGAATGTGTGTGAGTTTGATTTCTGCACAGGCGTCGGTCACTTAGTATTCCGCTCATGGACACACAGCTGACACGTCGTTGGCCAAAGGATGGTTCCTATGGTTCCTACGGTTCCTTCCATCCTTCAATATCGCCTAGCAACAGTGGCGACCAAAAGGACATGTGGCATCCGATTGGGACGGAGGTCAGGGGTTCGTTCGGATCACATGCCGTGTTTTCCAGCTACTGAAAGGATAGGGCAGCTACATGGCAGCTACGCAGGCCAATTTGCAATAATATTGATTTTTCATTCGCCGCCCGGGCTTTGGTTTTATATTTTCGGTTTCATTGCCAGCAAAAACTAAACCCAAGCGAGTGGCCAAAACAAAAAGTTGACTGGAACACGCTTTTGGCTTGGCCATGCCCAAATGCCGTGCAAAAGCCAGCGATGAGCCAACAATCACACACACAGCGATTATAGAACACCCACCCATTGGCCTGTCTCGGGGCCAGTTAAATAGTCAAAGGACAACAGCGCTGGCGTCGGCGAAGGCAACTCTCTATGCCACTGGCAAGCATAAAGTTTACAGTCCGCCAAAGTATAGACCTTAAAATACCATTTAGTTTTTTTCAATTTTTGACAAAGCTCTTTGAATAGTAGCCAAAAATATCCTTAAATTGTATAAATATGATTTGTTTTCTTAAAGCTTTTATGAAGCTGTCTATAAGTATGCTAAAATAAATTTATAATGAACCTTAAAACAATTAGGATGTTCAATTGAGTTGCAAACTTTGTAAAGTGTAAAAGTGTAAATCAATTCCAACAACAATTTCTATACAAAATAGTTTTCCAAAGTAGGCCTTTAAAACTATTTTGTATAGAAATTGTTGTTGGAATTGATTTACACTTTTACACTTTACAAAGTTTGCAACGCAATTGAACACCTTAAATGTTTTTTCAGACACTCTTTTAGGTAGATTAATTTTAAAGAAATTAAATTCAATTAAATTAGCACTTCATCATGATCTTAGCCTAATATACCCATTAATAAATATAGAGGGTGTAATTTTTTTGTGGGCTCCGCGACTTTTGCGCTTTGGGTTGCCAAACAAAAGCAATAGCAAAATTACGAAGGACAAAATATGATGAGTGTTACGAATAAGAAATACCTTTTGTAAAATTAAACATCGTGTAGCATACTTAAAAGCAAGATTTCCTAACAAAATAGTTAATTTTGTATATCTAGTAGATATTATCTAGTTAGATAATCTCATAATTATAGTAATGCTTTATATCTCAAAGGAGCAAAAACACAATATACCCTTTTAGCTCAATTTTTTAAGGGGTATACAAAATAGCAACAAAAACAGAAACCAAAAGTAAAAGCAAAAAGCAAAAGCAAGCAAAACAAAATTAGTTTCATAAGTTTTTTATGAGTTCATCGCTTTTTTGTGTGTACGGCCAGCAACACAACACACTCACACTCGCACACCCACACTCACACGCGGAAACAGTAACCAACACATGCACACAGCGGAGTCGCCTGGCTGACTAACCAGCTTTTGTGCCAAGGGTCGAGTGTTGGGGCGTTCGTCGCGTGGGTGGACGCCTCTCCGCCCCTCCGCCCACCGCCCATTGCCCCCTGACCCCTCGAATTCCACTCCCCCTTTTGGAAATGTTCTGGCACTTCCGCCCACCCCCTCCTTACACACTCACACACATACAGCAGCAGACTCATATACAATTTGAGGAACTTTTAGGCAGGCAAATAATTCACAGAAATATACATATACATATATAGAGCAGGAAGCCAAGTAAAATATATTGCGAGTAAATTTCTTTTGTTGCTCGGCTAGACGTTTAGTCGCTGTGAGCGAGCGAGAGGGAGTGAAAAGCAAAAGCAATGGCGACAATTTGTTAAATTGTTATTGTTATTTCTATGTTAAATGCTCCACTGCCCTCACAATGGCCACCCTAGGAAAAGCCACCCACCCACAAAAGCACACCCACCCATCGCCCTTCGCCCATTTCCCTTTCTGCCTTCGCCACCCAACGGCTGCTGCACGTAACGTCGATCTGCATAAATTATGTGAAATTTATAAGGACAACAGAACACAGCCTCTGGCAGCTAGAAAAACTTATTACGCAAAACAAATATTGTACAATCATTTCCCTTTTCATTGTTCGGTTTTTGCCATTTTTTTTGGTGACTGACCCTCGGTGGAGACGAGGTGGGTTTTTTTCGGTGAAATCGGAGGTCCTGCAGGTGGCTACTTAGGGGACTTGCTTTAATACAGTCCCATAATGCAGTTCCCACGGAGGTGAAGAAATGAAAATACAATAAGGAAAGGGGATTTAAGAAATAAAGAAAAGAATTTTTGACAAAAAGGAATAGTATGAAAGGAGCTTTTACAGTTTTTAATATATTTTTTATTAACAATTTAACGAATAGTTTATGGTAACGATGTTTATGTGGTCAAATACAAAATTAAAAAAAGTTGTATACAAGATAGAAATTAAAAGTTGTATAATATACTGTACAAAATATTTAAAAAAATTTAAAAACCTACCCCAACTCCAACCGTTAACCTGTGAAACGTAAAGAAATTGTAAAGTCCACTTTGGAAACGATAATGATTTGTTTACACGCCGAATGGGTAAAATGTAAAGCAAACAAAGGGAAAATAAATTGCATTCACGTTCGCGGCGCCCTGCCAATTACAGTAAAGAGCGCATAAATTGGGGGCCACTGGATTGGGATTGGGATTCGGGGGGAGGGATTGTGGGTCATCGCCAGTCATTCCACATGTCACATTCTTGCACGGCATATGACTGACCATTTCCGCTCACATGTGTGGCCACAAAGCCCCAACCAAAACCCCACGATTTTCCACGGTTTGTCATTGTTGGCTTGTAAGTATATGGCTTATGCATGTGTGTGCTGGCAGGGAAATCGAGTTCAAGTGAACTAACTGCCTGTGCTGTGCTGGAGCCTTGGGTTTCATTAAGCCAACAAAAAGCCATAACAGCAATGGCAACAATGTCCATAAACAGAGCAAAAGGCAATTCCGATTCGTGTGAAGCTCTGCGAGTTACGAGCTTAAGTAGCCAGCCCCATTCAACGCCCCCGAGAAAAGGTGACCAATGTTAGCGGGAACTTAACTTTGCGCCACCCACTGCCTCCCACCACCCATCCGAATAGGCCATACAAATTGATTTTCCCACTCCTCGCAAAACTCCTCCACACGGCAAGTTGATTTTCGCCCTTCTTAGCGTTTACATTTCGATTCGTTTGTGATAATATGGGAGTCCAGTAATAAAATCGAATCATCCCGCTCGCCAGTTAAAGTTTTCCTTTCCTTTCGACTTTTCCCATTCGAAATCTTTGGCATCCTTAGGCGGCAGGCACATGTCAATTATCCAACAGTCCAAAGTCAGTCAGTAAGTCCGGTAACAAATCAATTAGTCTGAAATACTCCGATGTGAATGTGACTGTGGAGTGCAGAATGGAGTTTCTCCTGACGTGGACCAGATTAATGTTGACTTACTTGACCATTAATTCTGGCAGTTGACAGCTGCAGATTAATTCAATAAGCCCGCGGAGTTGCGTTTTGCTGGGGCTTAAACGAGTGAATCGCGTTTTATCAAGTGAACAAATGGAAATTAATTAGGTTAGTGATTTAGAAAGACGAAAAATCAACATAGTTAACAAAAAATAAGATTTTAGGTACCTCTGGATGATAAAGATTTATACCCGAAATAAACCAAAAAATGTATTTTTAGAATCAAGTTCAACGTCATAAAAGAAATAAATATAGATACAACCGAATTACAGCCTCCAGCTTACAATCTATATAATACGACATTCGAAGCGTATGCCATACATTTCAATTATATTTTTTTATACCGTAAATTGCGTTTGGCCCCAGGTCCCTTGGTTAATTATAACAAAATATTGATGTAATAAAGCAAGGGCAATTTTCACAGCTCGCACGCTCACGAATGAAAGTCAATCTCGCGCGCAAACATACGCAAACACACTCAAAACAAACACAAACAAGGAGACAAACAAACAAACGGCGGCTGACAAGTTTCAGTTGTCATGTGCAATTTGCTGTGAAAGGTCGAAGCCCAATCGATCGATGAGAGTGCTTAATTGTTGGCCAGAAAATATAATTTCCCGGGAGTGGGCCTTACACATATTACGCATTCATCCATTTATATTGACACTTGTCCGTGCTTAAAAATTAATCAGCGATGAGGCGCTTGTGTTCGATTTGAGTTCTCCATTTTCAATCTGCACATTCATCATTTTTTGCCGCCCACCTTGCTCAATTATTTAGGCCCGAATGGCAGGAGGACTGCCGAGAGGAAAAGCTACTTAGCGGCTTAGCCAGGGATGGACCCTCCCCTCCGGGTGACGACAAATGGCCATTGTGTATTCATGTTGGTTTCGACACGTGCCAAATGTCCGGCAAGGTCAAGAGATTTATGGTCGAAAGGGGAAGCTGTGGAAAAGGAAAGGACCTAGCAAGGACTAATCTAAACCCAAAGGGTTATGGACACGTCCAACACTCTGTTTAATTCATTTTGTCCCTGGTTTTATCTCTGATTATGCCAATTAAATACTTCCCAAAGCCCCTTGATCTGTGGCCAGTTTCAATTTGTTCCTTTTATTGTTTTTTCAACCCATCAAATTATGCTCAAGAGCTGCAACCGTCTTCTGCCGATCCGATCAGCCACCGATGAGCCCGGCTCAGTGCGGATTCATTGTTTGTTTTATTAACCCCAATTAGTGCGTCTGCCCGGACCCAGTGGATTGCATCCGATGCAATCCGATTGGCTTTCAATTAATTGACAAGCCATCATAATTGATGCTCTGCTCACATGGCTACGCATTTATTGGGGCGACCAAAATTAACTTATAGCCATTGCCTGTCGATAATGTTTTCCTGTATTAACTTCATATTCAGTCAATCGATTTCCCATGAGTGTCAACCGCTTTAACTGCATGTTTGCTAACCAGAAACATATTAATATGTTGATAGAGATTAATAACAATTTGATTACTAAATACTATTAAAAAGATTCATTAAACAGTAATGAAATTAGAAAACTTGTTTTAAATTTTTAAAATAATCAAATAATATATAGAAAAATGGAAAACACTTTCTACGACTTCTATCCCCCTTTTAAAGAAACAAAAATCCCTAATTCTTTGGCCGTTCATTTGATGGCTGTCATAATACTTAAAAATAAGCGATAAATTTAAATCAATGGCTCAATAAGAATGATTTAATTGCGTTTTCATTTGGCTGGTCCGAATGGCAAGAGTGTCTGGCGAGCTGTTAAAATTCAAATTAAAAGCCCGAACGTGACCAAAAAGTGAAATTGTGCTGAGGGCGGCGGTTCGGCTTTAATAGGCAATTTGCAGTCGTAATCCAAATGCAAGCAGTGGGCAAAAGTCACGCACAGCCTAAGGACAACAATAATGGCCAGCGATTCAGATACACCATCTCGCACTCAGACTCACACTCACTCTTACACTCACATTCACATTCAAATTCAGCCGCAGGACAGCGAAATTATTTTACACATTTAAGGCGATAAACCCCGGGTCCAAAGCAAATGCAACTGGGCTGAAATATTAGTGGCAAATGCCAGGGCTTAATGGCCAATAAATCGATTTGCTTTCGGCAGGGGACGCACTGCAGCCTTGCTACCAATTTTGGCATCGAATCGGGAATGGGGCTGAAAGGGAGGGGCCAGTCCTTATCGGCACGCATGCACGCAGCTGGCGGCAATTTGGATACGAAGATAAAACATTTATTGGCCACATAAAACGGGTGAAATTACCAAGGACCCGGGCTCCACAGTGGCCACATCCTGTCCTCTGGTGCGGGATATTGAGTTCGCTTCAGATTCCGATTCCAAACGCCTTTGTAATTTCCCTCTGTTCTCTGCCCTCTGCCTCTGCAGCAAATCAATTTTGGTCTTTACTTTTCGTACTCCATTCAACATTTTGAGCCCACAAATTAGACAAATGATTTTGAACATTTGTCATAATCTGGCAGAAAAGGGATTGGCTTTGTCCTGCCAATGGACCCAACTGTTTTTCAGCCTTCAAGCTGTTTAAATCAGCTTTAAATATTCAAGGACCCTTCTTCTTTATTAAGATTTACTCCAGATTAACTGCTTATGAGAGCTTGTTCAAATATGTGAATAAGTTTGCACTTCCCTCAGGAGAGTAATAAATATTAAATGATGAACATGCGTGGTTGGGACTTTCTCAGTGCCTTTTTTATTTCGAGTGTATTTGAGGTTTATATTTATCTGTTTTTAAATGCTGCACATGGCAGGTAAAAAGCCTGTGTTAATATTTATGGAGCTTGAAATTCGAATAAATTAATTTGTGCATAAAGATAACATCAATATTTTTAGCTAGCATTCTATTAAAAATTTCAGACAAATTCATTAGCCGAATAAAAATTAAAGTCACGTGTTTATTATTGTTCATTCAAAAAAATCTAAACCTTTGTCATCGTAGGCTCGTTTCGTCATTTCCCATCCATTCGTTTGCAGTCCTTTCGAATTTATCATTTCGCGGAAACTTCAAAAGCACGAGGCGGAAACTTTTGTCTCAAGCGGTGCAGAAAAGAGCGAAAAAAGTTTAATTAAATAAATTACAAAATGCTTTGCCAGCGACAACAATTCATTAAAAGGACCGAAAGACAAAAGGGGCGAAAACAAACAAAAAGTTGAGGCATCCTCCTGCCAGACGACGAGATGTAGGGATGCGTTTTGCAAGGCTTCAGGACGACTGACTCTCGCTGGCAAATTAAAAGCCGACTGTGAAGGCGCCCATAAATCTCAGCCAGCAGGTGAGTGGGCGGTGGGTGGTGGGTGGTCATGGGTGGTGGTTAGTGGTTGTGGGTGGTCTGTGCCTAGACAAAGGCGGCTAAGCAAAAAGCGGGCAGCCACAATAACTTTTAAGAAATTATTATGTTGTTTTTGCCGCCGCCTTTTCCCTTCCCCTTACAAATTTGCCATAGCCGAAGAGAACTAGCATGGACATGGAAACGATGTCGACTTATTTGCATGTTTGTCAGGGTTCTTTTTTCATTTTTTTTTATTTCTCTTGTTGGGTGCTTTTAGTTTCCGGCGCGTTGCACTTGGAGCGAGGTTCTGACAAAGTTGCCGCACAGACAAACAATGCGAAATTGCGGGGGCGGGGTCCTTTCAAATTGCGTTGAAAGCTCCCGAATGTCCCATTTTGCTGGTTTTGTTGTCCTGGGGAAAAGGCCAGCAAAAAATAGCGAATAAAAAAATGAAGCCAGCAGAAAGAAGGCAGAAAAAAAGCAAAAATATGTGACACGAACAACGGCAAGCGACAACGTTCCGGAACAGAAACGGAAATTGTGAAATATACAAATGTTCGTCTTGTTTAGGTGAGCTTAGGTGAGAAAAAAATAGTCGAAATTAAAAATAAGAAATTGAAGACCAAAATTGCAGTCTAAAAAGTTTGGTTTTGAACAACAGTCTTACAAAAAACATTTCTTGAACATAGAAATTGTGTCATTGATAAAATATAATTGCGTTATATATTCTTAGATATTCTTACTATTTCGATGGTAACTATCCTGGTTTCTTTTATAATATTATTCATGTTTTCCTAACATTGTTACGACATATAAGTTAATATTTAATAAGACTTTCTTATTTTAAAATTTGTGCTATTATTTCCCTTGCTTTTGCCTAAATGAAAATTTATTTGTATAGATGGTTAGAATCATGAAAAAATATCCAAAAAAAATGCCAATCTATCGTGAATTTGACTACTATTTCCTTTGTTTCAGCCAAAATGTACGTCGAATTTTTCACAGTGTAAGCCCGAGCGAGTGCGCCTCCAGAGTTTAGCGGACAAGGGTATAAGGAGCGCTTTGTAATAAAAATATATGGATCTGGCCTGGACAACGGCAACATGTCACATTGTTAAAAAAAGAGAGCAACACAAAAAAAACGGAAACGGAGGACGGCAGGGAACAGAACGGAGCAATCCCGACAATTTGTAGCCAGGCGTTAAACGCTGGAATATCCGGTGAAACACGCTTATTAAAACGGCAGCATTTAGGCCGGTTCACACCCCACTTTGTCCGCAGGGATAACAAATTGGAAGGACAGCAAATAAGACAGCGAGAACGACCTGATCGTGTAATGAATGTAAAAAGAGACTGCCGACACCAAAAAGGTCGCCCATTGTTCAGAATTCACAATTGCACAATTCAGGCATTGAGGGCAAAAAAGAATACTTGTATAAATTATTTAAATTTTTGCTTAAATCGAAATGAATTTCATTCGAGTGGTTTCAATATTAAAAATGTTTTCATAGGCAGAAACCTGAGGAAATGGTTTTCAGTTCCACACATTTTTGTGAAACTCATTAGTTGTATTACAAACAATAAATATATTTTCCCTTTAATGGGTCGAAAAAAAATCGACGAAAAATATATTTTTACATGTTGTAAATATCAATATTTTTTAGGGATAATTACAATTATATGTTTACAATTTCACACCTTATTTGTACAATTTCACACCTTATTTGCACAATTTAAATAAATCGTTTTAATGGATTAGGCTAATCAAAAATGTAATTTAATTCCCAAAATAATAAATAATTAAAGTTAAATTGCATCGACATGAGAATAAATATTTAAATTTATAAATGTGTTTAACTGTGTTTAATTTTGACATAAATTTGTATTTTTCTGTTCAACTTGTAGGCTAAAGGACAGTATATTTTATATGGGATTCGTCTGCCCCAGAAAGTAGGCAATAATCGATTGCCTTGAGAGCCTTCGAAAGTCGAACCGCAAGGTCCTGGGTTCCAAAATATGCCTCTTTGCTATAATTGCCTGTCACTGCCAACCGAACGAAGCGAAGAATTTCGTAATTAGTTTTGAGCTGCTCCCATTTTGTGTTTTTGTGCGCTTTAATTAAATCAAATATCCTTAAGGCTTTGATAATTGGCAGGGCCGGCCGCAAGAGCTGTCAGAAATCATTGCAAAATATTGGCAAGCCGAATACGGATGCCCGGCAAATGCAGCAGGCAGTAAGAAAATGACTTTTGGCAGCTGGCCAAGAAGGCGGCGAGAAAGGATTTGTAATTACGAAATTAAAACAGCGACAGCTGGCCCAAAAATGCATGATGGACTGTCCGAAACTAAATGAATGGATATGGATGGGTGGCTGAGCCTTTTTGGGTGGGTGCTATATGCTATATGACTATGACTAGATGGATTGGCAGGCGGACAGGCGAATGTGGGTGGATCAGCCTTGGGGTGTGGGTGAGTGGGTTTATGGATGTGTGGCTCAACAATATCCGTTCGGCTGTGCCAGCTGAGCCGCAGTGCTCAGCTCCTGCCGGCATGTCCTGCCACTGACGGATGCGGCGGATGCACCACCAGCAGCACGGCAGCACCACCACCACCACCATCACCACCACCATCGGCAGCATAACCGACAAAAACACGGCCAACAACAAGTGCAACGTGTCGTGACCGAGGCCACACCCCAGGCATTTCATTGGGCTCTCGAGTGGGTCGGATTGGGTGGCGTTTGGGTGGCGTTTGGGTGGCTTTAGGGTGGCTCGGCGGCAGGTGGTCTCTCATTGAAATTTGTTGCATTATGCTCGGGATGCTGGCTGAATGTCCTTGCTCCGCTCACTGCTGCACTTGATTGTCAACAAAAATTGTTTTGCAGCATGTCCTTGTTGCAACAGCAGCAGCAGCAGCACTTCGTAGCACTTTGAAGTGACTGCAATGGCAGGCAAAAGGACACGCAGCTGTAATTAAATTTGTGAAAGAAATGACTCGTCTAAGTCCTCGGCTTCGAAATTTAATCTTCTCTTGCGGCCAAATTAGTGCCAAACAATGTGACATTGTTGACAATTTAAACCTAAATAAACACACGTGGTCTATTCTCTTTCCTTGTCTCTGCTGCTTTCTGTTTTTTCGCACGTAGACACGACTACACTTGAAGACGGCCATAAAGATAAATGTTTTATATACGTGAATTGCTTTGAATAAAAGCTTTGTTTGCCCTGTTTCACGGGCCTGCTACAAACACAGACAAACTAACAGATGAACAGAAGGGGGAGCCTCTTTCCCTCCTTCCACCATGATAATAACTCATACGCCCCGTGGTGCGTTACACCATTCGCACACTCAAGCGAATCCTCGCTCTCGCTTTACATTTGAAGCTTAATTGCGATTGGGGGGGAGGAGAAAACATGAGGAGGACTCAAAACGGAATTCCTTAATGTGCAGTTAAAACTTTAAATGTTGCTAATTCAAAGTGGCAATTCGTGGTAATCTGACGAAATTAAGGGGAGTTTCAGATACAGTTCCTTGAAGCTAAAAATTATAAAAAAAGCACACACTGATTTTCTCCACTTCTCCTTCACTTTGCCTTGTCTCCGCCGTTTAATTCAGTCCATATGTCTGAAGATTCTTATGTCCTTTAATATAATGTTCTAACAGCGGTATTAAACCAAATGTCTGACCATTAAAAATCGCACGCGTTTCCTTGGCAAAAGACAAACAGCTGTGTTCAAAATAATAGTATCTCAGTGGCCAAAAAATAGAATTAAATAATAATTAACTTTTTTATATTTTCTTGAAATAAATTTAATTTGTATACTTTTTGTAATACTTTAATTCAAAAGAAAATATAAAGAAAAATATTTTTGCTTGATTTTTTCTAAAGGATTTTATTAGGTGCATATTAATGCTTACTCAGCTGTATTTGGCTGAGTCTCCCTACCCTTCTGAGCAAATGTGTGTGTGCTCCCCATTTATTATGAGATGCCTCATCTTTAGGGGCCGTCAAGCAAAAAAGGGAATATGCTGGCGGGGCCATAAATTCCTTTTAATAACATATTCAAATTTAGATAATATCCGCCTCTAGTGCAATATTAATGCTTGCATCCCTCACAGATATATGGGGATTTTCGTTTTCCAGGACTTGAACTTTTCTTTGACGTTTTGTTTCCTTGCTCAACTCAAAGAGACTCAATGAGGTCTCGTATTCGCAATCCCATTCCCCGCCCCCGTTATCATCATCTGGCCGTTTGCAGTTTCATTCGGGATTCATAGTTGGGACACAGAAAGTTCTTGGCATTTACGTAAGAACCTTCATGAATATGTATTCCCCGGGGAATGTCTGCTGTGAGCTCATGTTATTAATGAAGCATTTGCAACGTCTCCACTAACTTGGCGAAGCGGACTGCTCCCGAAAGAAACTGGGGAAATGGCCATGTTGGAGGAGGTGTAGGGATTTGCTGGGGATTTACATGAATTGACTGACGACGACGACGACTGAATTTGCTCCTTGGCCACGCCCCCAAAAGCCAGGCAATCGCCCATCGCCCATCTCGAATCTCCAATTGAACCGAACAAGAAATGGAAATTTATTGAACAGCATTCATATGCTGCGCATTATTAATATCGATTAGGGGGCGTTGTGGGCGTGTCGACTCAGGGTGACTGGCGCATCTAGTGGATACATGTGTGTGCTTGCGAGTGTGTGGGTCCGAGATTGAGATAGCTTGCACTTCTCTAGTTCCCTGTCGGCATAGATAAATAAAAAATGGGGGCCTACAACAATGGTCTCTTGGTTCTCTTCGGGTATCTCAGCCATCTTCTTGGGTATAAAGGAGATCCGCTTTTTTGTGCCACCATTGTTTCCAGCTCTCCGGCAAAAGGGATACGTGACACTCACCCGAAACGCAGAACGGGACGGGCAACATCTGTCTGCAACTAAACGGCATTTCAGCAATAATCAAGCGTCCTTTGTTGTTGTCATTAGATTGCGGCAGGCTGCCAACCCAAATCGAACCGAAAACCGGAGCCACATGATTATGTGAGCTTTTCGAGGGCCAAAAACAGGTGAACCTTTCGGTAAAAGGTTTAGTTTTTCAGATTGATTGTAAGCCCATAGAATGTCTAGTATATATATGAAAACATTTCTCTCTTTGACCATAGCCTATCAAAATTTTCCCCATTTAAATGACAAAAAAAGACACTCGATTCGTAAAAAAATCATTTAGGAAAATGAAAGACGTGACTTCGTTGCATTCTCAGCTGCTTGGGATGTTCATAAAAGGAGCAAAATTGATTTTTCTATAAAAAATAAAATAAAAGAAAGGAAGGCAGCACAAAGTGGCACACTCTCGCACAGACACACACACAAATACACAAAGAAAAACGCTTCTAGGCAGCCGCAAAAGCAGAAACAGAAGTAGGCCACACTAGGAGCATTTCCCCCATGGCACCCATTCCCAGCCATTACCACCCATTCCCACCCCCAAACACCCACTAGTTCGCCACCCCTTTAACCCCACCCTTAAACTCTTGTTTGAGCTGCACTTGAAGAAGATGCTGATGGTGGCCATACCCTCGCCAGGGGAACCACAAAACCATGAAGCTAGTTTAGCAAAATCGCACTTTTCAAGCTTTGTGATTTAATCATCCCCCGATGAAACTTTTTACAGCTTGCTCATTTTTATGGCAACACCACTTGACGACTGCATTTAATTAAATTTTTTCTAATTAGCCAAAAGTTATTCAAATGCTTACACTTAAATTAAATGGCTTTTTATTAATAACGGAATAATATTCAAATGATTCTGCTAAAATTAAGTTTGTACTAAAGATAGTACCAGGAGTATAATAATACTTAAAATTCTTTTTATATTTTCCACTTTTATTAAAATATTTTGGTTACTTAATAATTTTGTTTTTGATTTAATTTAAGTTAGCAAAGGCTTAAAAAGCTAATGTGAAGAGATTTGTTTTTATTTTTAGTTGTAATAGATTACATTAGATAGAGATAAGAGAAGGAATAACTTTTCACCTTTTAAATAGGAAACTTAATATTAAGAGCATAATTTAGTTAAATCCGATTAAAATGCTAGGGTATCTCGTCATCGAACCCACTCTAACCTGGTCTATCCTACTTGGCTATTAACTCCTGCTGGCTAAGGCTACTTAGTTGCAGAGGCAGTTGGTTGCTTTATTGGCTGTGATTTAGTTGCGTTATGGCCAAATGATTGAGTGGCCTAAGAGTGCCGCTAATGCGGATCGTGCTAAAAAGGCTGGCACTCGAAAGTGGCGGCAACGTGCGAAAGTGGCATAATGCTGCCCCATAATCATTAGCCAACTGGCAATGTGCTGTAACTATTCGAGTTCTCTACTTTTGTTGCACTTTGCATATTGTTCGAATTGCGAAAGAGTTTTTAGTCGACTGCCGTGTGAATGATATCCTGCAAATCCCTCAGCGGCAACTGTGACTGTGAAACAAAGTCGGATTCAGCGACAAGAAAAAGCATCAACGAAAGGTAAGCTGATTATGTAACACACATCCAGGGGGTGGTTTGGATGTGTGTGTGTCAGCGAGTATGTGTGTGTGTGCCACTGTGCATGCCAGATAGCGGATGGCTAAAGCTGACGCCATTTTGTTTCGCAACTTTTCAACAGCTCTTTTTCAACTGTTTTTATTAGTGATTTCCGTTGAAAACAAGTTAAAATATGCGCATTAGATACATTTTTGCACCACCTGTCTTCGCCACCACCGCCACCGCTGCCAAAGGAATTTGCAACTAAAACTTTTTTGTGGGAGAATATGTTGAACATGCACCTGCAGCTGTCCGCAGACTTATTCGCACATCCAATATTGCCTTGGACATGCTTACACAGAGCTAAACCATGCCTCATATTGGGGATTGAAATCCTTATTACTTTTTTTTAATAAGGAAAAAATGGCTTTGGAGCTGAAAAATGTTTTTTATTGGTGCTAGAGACCTTTATTGCTATCTTACAACGCTTATCTAGATTCATAAATTCTGCAATAAATCTATTTTAAAATTTAAAAGTCTTTAGTACCTATATATTTTGGAAGTTTAACGCAATTAATATTAATAAATATTGTTAACAAATAACTACAAAAATATAGAAATATTGCTATTTTAAAACGCTTATCAAGATACATAAATTCTGCAATAAATCTATTTTACAATTTAAAAGTCCTTAGTATATATTTTGGAAGTTTAAGTCAATTAATATTAATAATGACTACAAAAAAAAATACAGAAATATTTGAATATATTTGTTTAACAAGTTGTTCTTATTAGTATTAATATTTAAAGATTTTACGAAACTTTTTGTGATTTATTTCTCTATAAAAACTCTACTTTTCATAGGCTTTTTTTGCGTCCATAAGTATGCTACAAAATTGTGCCATATTTGTAAACCGTATTCATTTGTGTATTTTCTCTTTGTGTTAAACCTGACTGAAATGGGGTCACCTTTATTATCGACGGTCGTATATGGACGGCAATTATTCGGCGATCTGTGCGGCTTAAGAAGGATTGCAAGGCAAGGCACTCTCCGCACTTCACCGACAATTGATGGAGCCTCTGGGCCACTCCAGTCCAAGCCAAACCAAGCCAAGCAGTTGGATGAGCCAGACAGGGGAAAACAAAGAATTCGATTCGACGGGGAGCACTCGGCGAGCTTAAATTGCCCAGCCTGGCTGGCATGTGAGAGCGCCCTGGCTGCCATGACATTTGAATAATGCACGTACCAAGTGAATGGGCGGACAGGACAGGAGAAAAAGGCGGAGGAGGAGGGGGCGAAGGAGCTACCACCAAAGGGGAAGGAGAAGGGGACAGACCACCAATTCATTATCGATTGAATCGATGTGCAATGAGTACTGAAAACTGATGGAAATTTCCTCGAAAAAGGAAAATGGAAGGCAAAACAATGGCACAGATTCGATAATGCCACAATTCAAAGGGAATTCAATAAAAACAGGCATTAAAGACCAGCTGGCAATGGAGTTGAAGTACAACGAATCAATGGCCTTTTGTTTTCTATTTACTTGATGGCCAAATGTAATTGTCAGTGTCCCGGAAAGCACCGCACACCCCTCACTTCGAATTCCATTACCGACGGCTCTGTCAACAGCTCAACATATCAATCATACGCAATGTGGTGCGTGCTTGGTGCGTGCCCTAATGCCTCGTCTGCGGTGCAGGGTGGCGCATACATGCGACGCCTGTTCTTATAAATAATTTAGACCGCATATTACTCCAAAATAACAACACCCCCTACTACCCTCCCTTGACACGTTCTCCACCCACCCACACACTCAGTACACACAAGCACACAAAAACTGTCATTAGTGAATTATTTAAATTACGCCGACGCCAGGAAAGCAAATATTGCAGACAGAAAGGAACTTCCTGCTGAGAGAGTTTTGTTAAATTAACTTACTGGCCAAGAGGAGGAAAAATATGTAAAGAAGAAATCGTTTTAAATTCATGTATATTTGAATAACATAATTGAAAAACTGGGTGGTCGGATTTTTTATAAAGGAAGAAGATTGGCCTGTTGGTTTTATAAGTTTGAAAAATACAATCTACTCAGGAATAAATTATTTTACTTAAGAAGTCTAAAGCTTAAAAAAATAAATTGACTTTTTATGATTTATTTGAGGTAACGTTTTATTTTAAATATCAAGGTTTTTCAAAAATTAAATGTTTCATTCGAAAAATGCAATTTACGGATGGGTGAAGAATTATTTGTTATAATAAAAATAGCAAGGGAGAACAAGCAGATTTTATAGACCCTAAGATCTCGACCTAGTTGGTTTTCAGAACCCAAAAGAGAACTCCACGATTCAAGGCCCTTTGGTAGTATCAAAAACCTCTTAAAAAGACTTCCCAACTCACCTGAGATTCTCGATGCGCGGCCTTCGGCACTGCGGCCGATTGCGGCGGTGGCTGCGATCCTTCTTGCAGCGGCAGTCGCAGTGCATGATGCAGAGGGCGATGGACGAGATGACCGTTATCACAAAGGGCACCGCGAAGAAGTGGATGATCATGGCCACCTGGTCGTCGTGGTTGTAGGACGTCAGCACCACCGTCTTGTTCTTGCGCGAATAGAAGCACGGAAAGATGGCGCCCTCGATGCCGTAGTAGCCGTTGAAGTTTTTACACGTCACCGACGGCGGATAGCCGCATCCCTTGATGTTAACCAGCAGGGTGGCCTCCCCCGATTGCTCCATGTCCGACGTAAAGTTGCTATAGTCGGTCATGTTCTCGGGTATCGTTATGTTCTGCTCGACAAATGTCACATAGATATGAACGCAGCGGTACAAATCGGAGGTGCAGCCCTCGCGGCACGAACTCCACGAGCAATTGAATATGCCAACGAGATCCTCGCGACGCGTCGTCGTGCACAGCGTTGGCTTCTCGATAAAGTCGTGGCTCAGCGTCGATATGGCCGGATCGACGTAGAGCGGTACGAGGAAGAGCAGCGAGGCGCCGGCGGTCACCGAGAAGAAGGCCAGTGTCGAGGTGCCATAGAAACGCGCACGTTCCCGCCACGAACGAAAGCGCCGATTGCCATTTTTCTTTTTCGGAGCCAGTTCTCGGATTTTACGTAACCGTAGCTCTTGTTGTTGCTGCTCGAGTAGTAATTCCGAACTGCCACTCCTCATATTATTGTCGGTGCACACAGGGCGCTGATGTTGCTGATTGTTGCTGCTGCTGCTGCTGCTGCTGCTGGCGTTGCTGTTGCTGCTGCTGCTCGTATTGCTGCTGTTGGCTGCGCAGCAGCAGCTGCAACGGCATCAACGCTGCTCCGTCGCCGCTCCGTCGCTCTGCTGCCGCTCTGCACTCCCGATGTTGCACTTATAGTTGTGTGTGCAACGTCCCTCCGCCTACCGCAACATCCAGAGAGAGAGAGAGCGAGAGAGATTTTAGGTTATGTACACACGCTTCGGCGCAGGAGAAAGTCCGGAGAAAGTCTTGGCAGCCAGAGAAGGAACAGCTGTTCCGGAGAAAGTCGGCGAAAGGGAGCGACAGAGAGAGACAGAGAAGGGGAGAGACAGAGACAGAGAGCGACAGTCAGAGAAAAGCGCGCTCTGGCGTTTTCATTTGTCCTGGCTTATTGTTTACTCCGCTCGTTAATTTCGCACTTTTAACTTTTGACAGCAGCTAAGACACTGAAAAATATTATTATTTAGTTGGTTTTCGAAACTTGAAGTTTTTTATATATTTTTTAAAATTTCTTTTCCGTTTTTCTTCATCGGTTTTCTTTACATTTTGCGGCTTGCGTGGGTGGCACTTTTTCCACAAGTCACAGCTGTTGATGTAGGTTAGTTAGAGAGCAACTTTTACAGAGAGCGAGAGAAAGAGAGATAGAGATTGTGTGTGGGTGAAAGTCCTGCTGCCCAGGCTGACTGCGCTGCCGACGCCGACGTCGACGCCGGCGTTCGAATGTCTACTGGTGTCGCCCTAGTGACTGTGTAACCTTTTTTGTCTCTGTGTGTTGTGGGTGGAATTATTTATGCTACACATTTTGTGCGGCGGCTTTTCGCTTTTTGGTTGCCAGTTTCCAGTTGCCAGTCGCCAGTGCCTTGGCATTTTGCTTATTATTCTTCAATTTATTTGCATTTGCTTGCCTGGCCACGACAACACCCTTGATTTATTACAGATCTCGGCGAGAAGTCGGATCTGACTAGTTGAAGGCCCAGAAAAATAAATAAAATAGGCAAAAAAAAACATCCTCTGGTTCACCTTGGTGGTCTATTTGAAAATTGCTGCTGCTGTTGTTGTTGTTGTTGCAACTTCGCGTGACTCTGGACTTTTGGACAGGTTCGGACATTAGCTCTCGTCCTTTGTTCCAGCCCCGTTTTATTGCTGGTCTGTTTCATTTCATTTCATTTATTTCGCTGCCTTTTGTTTTTGCCATGGCACGCATTTCACAATTTTCATCATAGACACCCACACACACAGAAACACAATCACAAACACATACACGGGCATACAGTAGGTGAACTTAACTGTTATTGCCTCTGTGTAGTTGGTATGATTTCATTTTCATGCTTCGCTCGGTCAACGCGGCGTATGAGTAATGCACTTGGCTGGCACATAGATTTCTGAGTAAATGATCCAAGCCACGGCTACATGGACATTAAAGGCGCAGGTTCTGGAAGCTTTTCCATCAAGCCTCCAAGAGGAACGTCAAGAACAACAGCAGCAGCAGCAGCAGGCCAGGAAAACGCTCGGGAAAACTCCTTGAGCGGCTGTCATTGCCATAAGCATTAAGTCGCAAGTACACCGCAAGAATCACGATGGTCCAAGGTATTGAAACTAAACTTCTGGTTAGACATTTAAATCTTCAATTTAATAGCAGAATTTTTTAAATAAAAATAGAAAATCATAATTCTTAAATAAGACATAAGTCAGTCTGTTATCTTTAAATTTGATAGAATCCAATCAGGAATTTAAAATAAAATTATAAATCAGAAATAAGATATTAAAGCAAGTGCATATAAAAAAGGTTTCAATATTGTGGATATTATGGTTTTCGATACATTAATTTGTATCAAAAGGATAAACAATATATTACATTAAATAACTAAATTATTAAAGTTTTACAACTAAATTGATTTAAAATATTTAAGATAATTTAGCCGTTTACTTATACAGAAAATATAAACAAATAAGCTTCCCCTATATTATTATAGAATCTATTCCCGTAGTATTTCCTCATGTTGTATTCCCACTTTTTTTCGCTGTGCACCGCCCACGCCTTTTGAAGAGCTGCAAAAGTCTGGAGGACGAATGAAGGGGCGTTGGGGGTTCAGAGGAGGCAGAGGCAGAGGAGGACTAAAAACTAAAATAGAAATAAAAATGAAAATAAAACATTAAGCTCTCGAGTCGAACTAACTTTTGACAGCTGAACTGGCAGCTGAAGAGCCCGCAGCCCGCAACCCGCAATCCGCAACCCGCTCGGCGTTTGCCGCTCCGCCAGCGCACTTTGTTGATTTTGTTGCTAACGGTAGTGTTGCCCGTGTGTTGGGTGTTATGGTTTTTCCTTTATTTGTTATATTCTTTCTTTGCTTATTTTCAGGACGACTGCAGAAGAAAGAAAGGGGGCCGCTCGGCAGGTGTTTGTCGCCTGTTTTTTTTCTTCTTCGAACTTTTTTTTTGCACTTTCACTTTGAATTTTTACGTTTGCACTTGAATTTGCCAGGGGTGAGGGGGGCGAGGGGCCAGACTTTTGCACGTATTTCGCACGATTACGGCACGGTATTTGCCACAGAACTGGAATTGGCTAACACCGACGCTGCCATTGGCTCACGCACACACAGGCACATACACGCTCTCACGCACACGCTGGGCGGACAGACAGACTGAATTCTCGACCACGAGAAGCGCGCGCGCTTGGCCCTGACGTGCCGCTCGGAGTGTTTGTCCAAAACTGAGGACTCGCAACGGGACGCCTAGACGGTAGACTCGAGAAAGGACTCCGAGGCAAGGACTCCCGCCCGGCCTCGCCCCCTTTTTCGTGCGCTCGGGGGCGGCGCCGCAGCGGTGCGTCGACGTCGGCAGCGCTGCTTGTCGAGGGGGACGCAACTTCGCCGAAGTAAAGTAACGATAACTGCCACACAATCGTCAAGGATTCGCGTGTGCGCGTATCTCTCTCCCGAGAGAGACAAAGAGAGAGCGAAAAACAGGACGCGGACGCAGGCTGCACTGCTTGCCCGATTTCCTCGAACAGAGCCGCTCCCATCAAGTATACGCACCGTCTGCCGGCACAGCAAATGATAAAGTAAAATATTCCCGCCAAGCATTTAAATTGAAATAGCTTTGAAGTAATTATAAACAAATATTTCATTTTATATATTAATTCATTTTTTTTCCATTCAAATTTAAAAAAAAAAACACCTAAATGTTTCTTGCAAAAAGCTTTTAGCACATACAAAAACCGCACGGCTAGCTTTTATGGGCAACATTTTAGCAAGGTTCTTTATCAAGAAGATACAATTGCAAATATTTATTGCAGTGCACAAAACTACGCTGAAAAAACAACCCAATAGAAGTACATCAGATTTATCTCATATAATAAATTACTTTATAATGGGTGACAAATAAAAAATATTAAAACTTTAATAACTATAGTTGAATTTTAAAGTTTATAAGATTTTCTAAAATATAAAAGTTTTATTTATCGTATTGTTAATATTATATTGTCAATAACTTATCTTAACTTATTGTTCGCTTATTACTGCAAATAGGTGTTTTGATTAAAAAAAACAATTAAAGATCAAAACAGCGTCCTAAAAATATTGAAAAAATATTTTTATTTAATTTTTAAACGCTATTCACAAATTATTATTTTTTGATTTTGCTGTGACTTTAAAATTTTGAATGCGCCCACCTGCTTCTGTGGTTCAGTTAGATTGAATTTTCTAAAACGACCGTATAAAAGAGAAATGTAACTATTTAATTCCGAAAAAATTACCAAAATTGGTCGACCACTCTTGAAGATATATCCCAGAAGACGAAGAGCATTTGTGATTTTTATACCCTTGCAGAGGGTATTATGATTTCAGTCAGAAGTTTGCAACGCAGTGTATATATTCTTGATCAGCATCACAAGACGAGACGATGTAGCCATGCCCGATGGCCGTCCGTCTGTCCGTCTGTCTGTTTCTACGCAAACTAGTCTCTCAGTTTTTGAGCTATCGGGACGATACTTTCGCAAAAGTCTTCTTTCTATTGCAGGTAGTATATATGTCGGAACCGATCGGATCGGACAACTATATCTTATAGCTTCCATAGGAAGGATCGGGAAAAAAAACTTTAAAAAATTCTAGCTTCGGTGTTTTTTGAAATATTACCTTCTTTTGGGGATTGTATTTTTTAAATATTTCTGAATCAAATAAAAACACCTCTTAACGAGGTAAAAAACTAGTGACGATCGCACCTTCAACATACAAAAGTTCTGATATCAACATTTGTGACGAAAAATTATTAAACTCGTCATTAAATAGACTTTCTAATATTTTTACATTCGGCCCGCCCTAGCAAACTATTCCAGTCTTTTTCCCTTCACAGGCATTTTCTATTGCAGCGTGCCGAATGAGAAAATATTAGAAAGTCTATTTAATGACGAGTGTAATAATTTTTCGTCACAAATGTTGATATCAGAACTTTTGTATGTTGAAGGTGCGATCGTCACTAGTTTTTTACCTCGTTAAGAGGTGTTTTTATTTGATATCAGAAGTTTTTGTTTGTTTACATTTGCTCTCATAGGAGCTAATATATACATACATTTAAATTTAAATTGGTCAATCATAATTTGTAAGCCATTGTATTTAAACAAATTAAGTTAAAAAGGCGTTTAAGTATTTCAAAATACCTTTTAAACGATGTATAGCACATATCGGTACCTTTAGTAGTGTAGAACTTACAAACTAACGAAATTTAGCTATTTTTAGCTTTTTCCCGCTAAAGTAGCGGCTTTTTCCAAAAGTCGTATAACAAAAGATTCCTATATGGAACTTTTAAGTGCAAATTTACTGATTCCATGACCCTAAAATACAGTTCGGATACTCTCCCACAAAATTCAATACTCAGGGAGCGTTAATTGTTCGAGCTGGCTAAAGTGGCTATTTTCGAATAAAAATAACTTTTAAACGTGACTTTTTACAGTAATGTGTTATATACCAAAATTTAAGGAATCTCAAGGGCTATACAGTTTAAGGTTTTAAAGAAAATCGTTAGAGCCGTTTTTGAGAAAAATTAAAAAAAAGCTAAAAAAAAAGTTTTAAAAAATTGTCTCTTGTTCATATTTTTTTAACTATTACATTTACACAAATTGCATATAGAAGGCGTTTATAGCATTTAAAAATACCTTTCAAACGAGATGCAGCACAAGCCTGTAGCTTCAGTAGTATAGAAGTTACGGCTTTCCGAATTTTAGCTACTTATAGCTGTTTTCCCGCTAAACTAGCGAGTTTTTCCAAAAATGGTAGAACAAAAGTTTTTTATATCGATGTGATGAACGTCATATCAAATTTTCAAAACTTAAAAAACATGTTTTGGACAAACTGACAAACTGACAAACAGAATTAAATTTTCATTTTGGGGAGACGAAGAAAATCTTATTTTGGCTATAACTTTTGAACGGAGCGTCGGATTTTGACAAATGACCCCTCATTCGACGGGTATTTTCAAAAGGAATACAACTAAAGCATTGCGAGGGGGCATTTATCCCCACCGGCCCCAACAGCTCCAAATTTCGAAATTTTCACTTTTTCACTTTCACCGCTCTCTCTCCCAAGCCAATTAATTTTCTTAAAGTCTTGGTATGCAATCCTTTAAGTTTTTGCAATACCATTCGATAGGTGTATCATTCATTATGATCGGACCATCACAGCAGATTTTCATTTCTTCGTGTATATATAGTAGTCGCCTTCGCACACTCTCCTGGTGCGCTTCGTCACTACATGGACTGCCGTCCATAGTGATTTCGAATTAATTATTTAAAAAATCGGACTACTATATCATATAGCTGCCATAGGAACGATCGGAAAATTAATGGAAAAGTAATAGGAAATAAATTCTAGCTTCTTTGGTTTTTATTGTATTATCTTCTACTCTAGGATATGACTCTTATTAAATATTTCCGAATTTCAATTTTAATTTGATCAAAATCGGAAGACTATATCATATAGCTGCCATAGGAACGATCGGAAAATTAATGAGAAATATTAGAAAATTGAACATTTTTGCGATTTGTTAATTAATAGGAATGATCTGCAAGGGTATATAAGCTTCGGCTGGCCGAAGCTAGCTTCCTTTCTTGTTTTAAATTTAAATTGGCAACTTAAGCTTAGAAAAGCATAATTTACCGAAATAAAAGGGTGGCAGGCCTGGACAACGACCCATGTCCTATTTTGTCGACCTGTATTATCTCCACAGGTTTAAAAGCTACGATTTATTACCAAAAAAAGTCAAACACAATTAATAATAAATACACATTTTTTAATAAAAAGAAAGGGAAAATATAACGAAAAATTCAGGAAAGCGATTTTGACATTTTACACGGTGTTTTTTAGAGATGACCTATGATCGATAGATATATCGAAATCATCACTCACCTCTAGAAGGTTGTGAAAACCAAAATAAGTTCCTGGGTTATTTAATAAAATAAAAAAAAAATAAAGCAAATCGCAGTGATATACCTGATAAAAATGGTATACACAAAGGTAAGAAGAAGAAGAATCGTTCTCCAGCAAGTAAAAATAATAAAATCCATTGGGACCATGCTCGGATCCATTTGGGGATGATATGGGTGATGTATACCCTCCACTCGTGTGAAAGATGAAAGGAATTTTGGTACTCAAAAAGAATCCAACAAAACAAATGTTTTAATATCACCTCTACAACAAAATCCTAGATCCGCCACTGATTGGGTCTGACTCATAAATGACTCATGTCAAACGTGCCGCTCATGTTCCCAAAATGGAGAACTTTTTTTGATGAAGGCAACTTGTATAGGCCATTTATTTAGTTACATTATATGGGTGATATCCGGAAGTCCTCCTACTAAACGCAGCTTTGGTAAATCGCTCACATCTCTCGACACAGCTGAAAATGTTAAATTTCCTATTATGGCAGCGATGTGTTATATATATATAGATCGATTTTGATAAAATTAAAATATTTAAAAAGAGTCATATCCCAGAGTAGAAGAGAATACAATAAAAACCAACGAAGCTATAATTTATTTCCTATTATATATTTCCATTAATTTTCCGATCGTTCCTAATTCAAAATTCAGAATTAGATAGAAAATGGTATTTCCGAAATTAAAAAAGTGTTAAAAACAACCAAAATATAATTTTTTTACATTGTTTTTCCAAATTTTTTCAATAGGAACTATATGATATAGTTGTCCGAGCAGGCTCGTTCCGAATTATATACTACCTGCAAAAGAAAGAAGTCTGTTGGGGATGTTTTAGCCCGATAGCTTTAAAACTGAGAGGATAGTTTGCGTAGAAACGGACAGACAGACATGGCTAGATCGACTCGTCTAGTGATGCTCATCAAGACTATATATACTTTATTGGGTCGGAAACGTCTCCGTTACTGCGTTACAAACTTCTTAATAATACCCTCTGCAAGGGTATACAAATACTCGTCTGATTTTTGGGCGAAGTAACCTGAAAAGCCAAAAATATTCGTTATAGTGGTCTTCAGGAGGGTTACACTTTATACAATACTTACTTTATTGCGGAATTATGCTGGCGACATTTCTTCTTTGTGTATGGTGTTGTGTCGGCATGAGGTAGGTAAGGTTACCAGGACGACCCTCGACGATTCACGCATAGGCCAATATTGCTCTTAGTTGAACCTTGAGATTATTTAGAAGATTTCAATGTCCATAAGGATCGAAGTGTTTTTGGCAAGGGCAAGAAATTCGCCTGGTTTCCTTCTGGAGGCGTCCACAAGTGATGCCAGGTATCATTTTTTCCCTCGTGAAAGAGCCGGGCACTGAGCCACTTCTCCCGCTTTCCTAATGGCGAATAGTTCTGTCCGGAATATTTTGCAGTCGCTGGGTGGCTTATAGGACAGCCTTATTCTAGTGTCCATACAATATAAGTCCGTTTCTTCTCCTCCTTCCATCTTGGCGCCGTCTGTGTATATGTTGAGATGTTTCCACCGATTTCCATTTGGTGTAGGCGATCTGGTTTGATTACAGGAGTCTCATTCCTGATGTGTAGGTTCAGCAGTTTTTTAAAGTGTTGAGTATGAAAGAGGTAAGGCTTATCGGCTCGGTTTATCCGAGAGGTCCTCCATTGGATTGGCCTCCTTGAGGTAAAGTGGCTAAAAATATGAAACATAAATCTTTATCTATGGTAAAAAAAAGTACATTTTACTAATTCTAAATTAAAGATTAACATCCTGGGTAATACTCTAGATTAGGGGACTCGATCGCGAAATTCGCAAAAAAATTATACTCCATGGACCGCGATTTCTCAATAATTTACAAGCAAAAAAAACTTGGTCGTCACCCATGGTTCTCTGGCTATAAAAACAAGTATGATTTTCAGGTATTTTTAAATAAAATAATTACATTTTTATAAGATTCTGTAAAATTAATTAAACCTTATGAGGTTTTTAAATGAGTTGTTATGGGCTAGAAATCTCTTTGCTGAACCAAATATAAAGCATTTAAATGTAGTGCATTTGTTTGACCTGCGGCGCATTTTTTTTTCCTTTACTCCTTCTATGCAATATCTAAATATATTGTATTCTGGAGTTAACAATCTGATCTCAGATTTCTGGATTTTTAAATTTCGTCTTATTTAGTGGTGTCACAGAAACCTGCGATGGATTTGGGGCGGTTGGTTTGGAAAAAAAAACCCATCAAAACCGTAGGTGTCACAGATTCAGTCGAGTTTTCTAGGAGTTTCTGATTTTTTTTGGGGGGAAAATTTGGTTGGAAGCAGAGCATGTAAAAAACAGTTGATCGTTTTTTCATTTGCTGTCTCGGTCTGAACGAAACCGAAAAAAAATTTAAAAATTTGGTTTCGGTCTGAGCGAAACCCTTCATTTCAGTTTATTTCGGTTTTCGGTTGACCGTTCTAGACTGAAAATACATTTTTTCGGTCCTTCAAAAAACCGATTTTTGGGACCGTTTGTATGAAGCGGTCCCAAAAAACTGTTAGTAGATGAACAAAACTTTGAAATGCTCAGTAAAAACGGTCTTTTTTGACAGTTCTGCCTTTCGTTTGCCTTACACCTTTAAAAATTTAAGGTAATATATAGAACATATATTTGAAAATACATATATGGTAAATAACTTAATTATTAGCACCATTATCTTCTAAAGAATACGCTGTTTTCAAGTTTTATGATAAAGCGCCATTGCTGATGCTGTTATAAGAGTAAAGACATACAAAGGCCATCATCTTCTGAAGAATTCGCGGTTTCTAAAGAATACGCTGTTTTCAAGTTTTATGATAAAACGCCATTAGTGATGCTGTTATAAGAGTAAAGATATACAATTTAAGTCTTGTAAGATATAGCCTCTAAGTGATGGTGTTATACGAGTAAATATACATAATGACCATCATCTTCTGAAGAACTCGCGGTTTTTTATTTTGTTTGATAAAACGTCTAAGAGATAGTATTATCCGAGTAAATCATCTTCATCTTCCATAATCTTCTGAAGAACTCGCGGTTTTTCATATTTTACATTAGGTAAAAATATAACTGGAAATATTGGTCTGCTAAAGTTCTGTACTTTGCGTTCAAGCCTAAGACACAATAAAATCCAAAATACTCTTCGTTTAAGATTTTTATAAATAAAAAATGGAATTATTTTTAAAAATTTAATTTAAAACATGTAATTGGGTTTAAAATATTTGGAAAAAACAAACAACATTTTTGGAGTATAGAACATCTTCTCTGTTTAAACACATAGGTATAAAAAGTCAAAAGACCGTTTTTGCTCTCCGTTCAGTTCAAACGGTCTTTGATCAACCGAAACCGTTTTGAAACATAAAAATCGGTTACTGGTTGAGCAAAGACCGAAAACCCTTTGAAAGGAAATAAACAATTTCTATGTGACTATTTGCTCAAAGGGTACCAAAGTGAGAGTTATTTTGAGACAGCTAGAAATAGTCAACTGTTTTGTACATGCTCTGGTTGGAAGGGATTTCACCCCCGATTTTGACAAATAGGGAAATGCAGGCATGATTGTTTTTATAGCAAAACACGCATCTTTAAAATTACATTACTCATGGATCGACTCTATGTTCCCCACAATTTATCTATTGGACTAATAAATTCAAGCGATTTACTTGCTCAAAATGTCACATTCGACCTATGGCCTCCAGAATTTATTTTCTGATCACTCTTGGATGCCTGTAAAATAAAACAAGTTAATAAAAATAGATTTTGGGGGTAAACAGGAGCAATTTGGACCAAACCTGAAGGCTTCTTTTCTGGATCTTCAGTATTATAATTTCAAACGATGAAAAGACACTTGTCCGCTGCCTTTGTCCGGTTAGCCTGTTCTTCAGCTGAGCAAATAAAGATTGACTCACATCCAGAACTGTCGCAATCTTTAAAATGTAAGAAAACAACATCTTGCTGACTTATATATTCATACATATTGCATATAGTACAATTGCTGATAATTCAATTTTAAATAAGTAATTGGACAGCAAGGCCCTAACATTAGCGCAGGCTGTTATGCCCTCTGTAAGCTTTATCTGCCCTTACCGTTTTTAAAAATTGTACTTGCCTCCAATGTCTAAAAGACTGCGTTAGCTTTTAGCGATTAACCGTAAACATGTAAGTCAGTTAATTAAAATAAATTGGTATATATTCAATATATATTGTGTTGTCTTTTTATTTATATATACAAAATGGAAGGCAAGACATCAATATATTAAGAAGGAAGAATATAAAAGTAAATAATATAAGTTAAGTAATATTAACACAATTTGAAACCTTTATTACTAACCACGTACTTTTTTTTAAAATTTGCAGTTTTGATTTAATTGTATTTAATTTCTGGAATCTTTCTTTTGCAAATTCCTGACGTGCCTCTTGAAAAGAAAGAAGGTACTAAGTATAATTGCATAGGCTAATAATGCACAATAGGAGGTTCAAGAACTTTTTATTGATACTGAAATCTTATCTAGATTGTTAGAATTCATTTATTGATAGCTTCTTTATCAGTACCTTATTGAATGAGTGTGCTATTTCTTTAAACCATGGTTAGTCACTTAGAAAGTAGGATAGAATTCATCCATTAAAAATAAATAAAATGCTATAACCGTTCTTTCACACAAAAACAAATTGGCAAACAGTCCCCAACAACAAAAAATTGTCAATTTTGTCAAGAATATAGGTGTGTGTCTTTGCTAATTGTGTGTATTTGTTGTTGTGAAAGTAACTAGTTTTTTTTTGTGTGTTTCAGACCATCGCTTTGGCCAGCGCTTTCCTCTGTATAATGATAATGACACCAATGGCACAATCTCCTCCACTCATCGAAGAATGCGGCTGCATCATTTCCCTTCGAGATGCCAAAATGAGCGCAGACTGCAGTATTGCAACTGATCTCAAGTGCTTGGCTGAACTGCGTAACGTTCAAATCTTGAATATTTCCGGAATTGGTCTTACAGAAGTGCCGGAAGATCTGAATTCAACAGGATTCGAGAACATTTTTCACCTAGATCTCTCAAACAACAACATATCCAATATCCCGAGCTGGAAGTTCGATGCAATGCCACAGCTGCACAGCATAAATTTGAGCTATAATCATATCACAAAACTGCCCGACGAAGCGTGCCGCATAAATTCTGTCTGACCGATATGTCCAACTTGGTTGGCATTTTCAAAACCAAGGCGAGAATCAGGGGAAATCCCATTCTGTGTGCTTGCAATTCGAACATCGCAAAAAGGTTTTATGCACAGGTTCGTTAACGTTTATCAATCTTTGGTTGTGACTTTATGACTTTCATCTGTCATTTCAGCCAAGTGTGTCCAGATTGGAAGGAATCGAATGCATTTTGCCCGGCTCCAACCTGTCAAAACCTCTGTCGACGCAATGCAACAACGATTATAACAAAGAGCAAGGGACTTGGAATTTTGTGGCATATTTCTTTTGCATATTTGTATTTTTAAGCATATTTGCCGCGGGCATCATTTTAGTGTGCATGTTCGTGAACGCTTGCAGCTTTTAATAATCTCTAACATATAGGCGCATAATGCCATCTCTATTCTGTTCTATATACTTTAAACTATGTACAAGAAAACATGTATACATACAAAAAAATCTCTTTAGTTTCTGGCAACGCCGCTAAGACGGCGTCGCTTTGCGAAATTCACTTCAGTATCGAATAGGCTTCGCAACTGGCAAGAATAAAAATTAATACAGTCCACACATAGGCAACTCAACTCGTCTTATTTCTGACCATATGTTGGTCCTTTGTTCACGGATTCTTGGACAGTTAGTGGAGTGCTTTGATTCTCAGGATAATTGTTTGCTATGGAACAATTAAAAGCATTTATGAAGAGCCGTTCCAGGCTCAAGGCTAACATCACACGTTGTCTCTCATGGGCAGAGCAATCGGAATCTGCAACACAGACAGAGATCACCACGCGCATACAACTTCTCCACGATGTTTGGAAGGAGTTCAACGAGTTCGGCGATGCCATTGCTGTCCACGAGGAAGTGGAAGGTTACGTCGATCCGGAGATCGATAATGCGATTTACGAAGAAAAGTACCTAAGGGCGATCGCAATTCTCAAGGACAGAAGTGATGCTCTACAACCGAGTACATCTACAGGCATTACGAATGGCAGCAACGGTCTGCATTCCAACAACGACGCAATTGTCAATTTGCTGCAACAAAACCAACAACTATTTGAGCGACTGGCTGCAAATCAGGCTAGCTCGAGCACGCCGGTTCAAGTTGGTGGTGACGTCACTTTGGCGAATTTAAGTTCGGTATTCGCGGCGAATTCTAATCAGAGCGAATTGCCAAAAATTCAAATCAAGCGGTTCTCTGGCAACTACACAGAGTGGCCCTCCTTTCAAGACATCTATGAAAACACAATTCATAACAAGCAGCATTTGTCCAACACACAGAAGTTCCATCACTTGAAAACACTTCTTGTTGATGAGGCTGCCAACTTGGTACGGCACTTGGCCATTACGGAGACTGCTTACAACACAGCTTGGGAACGTCTTAAGGAGAGGTACAATCGTCCACGGCACATTGTAAACTCATTTTTGGAGCAGTTTATGAGCCTACCAACAACTACAAAGGTAGATGCATCAATTCTACGGAAGGTGTCAGACGGAGCAAACGAAATTGTTCGCGGATTGGATGCGGTCAACCAGATGGGCCGCGATTGCTGGATCATCTATCTGGCGCTGGAGAAACTAGACGCTGACACGCGGCGCAGGTGGATTGAGCGCAGCATGGACACGGATTCACCAACTCTCGAGGAATTCTTCAAGTTTCTCGATTCTCGTTGCGAGGAACTGGAGCTGAGTAAAAGGGAGCTTGCTACTGGTGGCAAGACAATAACACATGCAGAAAAACCAAAAAGGGTCACACAATCGATGGTTGCGGTCGAAGGCAGTGGCTGCACCAAATGTAATTCTGCAGAACACACTCTGTACAGCTGTCCGCTGTTCTTGGATATGTCCGGGATGCAGAGGCGATCCTTCGTAAAGGAGAAATCACTGTGCTACAACTGCTTGCGATCTGGTCATGGGGTCAGCAAGTGCAAGTCGACATACAAATGTAGGCAATGCAAGGGAAATCATCACTCCCTTCTTCATGTCCAAGCGAATCCACAGGCTATTGGGAATCTTGCCCAGATAGCAGGGGAGGACGAGCGAAACACAAGCGCGTCCAACAACACATCGGTGACTCTCAGTCATTTCGCCCAAGGAGAGGGCACTCAATCGGCTGTATGTGCACAGGGCACTGCAAAATCTGCACAGGAATCGGAAGTAAAGCGAAGCATATTACCAACTGCCATGGTTTATGTTCAAAACGCAAAGGGTGACCACGTAACATGCCGTCTCTTATTGGACACGGGCTCCGAGCTTTCCTACGTATCCGAGCGTTGCATCCAAGCACTCGGATTGACACGGTCGGCATCACGCATCTTGGTTACCGGAATCTCTTCGGTGAAAGCAGACACGACCAGGGGATGCAGCACCTTGCATATCAAGTCTCGTATCTCCGAGGATCAGTTGATTGTCTACGCCCACGTGCTAGGCAGGATCACTTCTTCGCTTGAAAGGCAAAACATCGATGCATCGGCGCTCAAGGTTTTCAAGGATCTGCAGTTGGCGGATACTGAATTCAACACAAACTCACCTGTTGACATTCTGTTGGGCAGCGAACACGTATGGTCAGTGTTTACAGGACGAAAGATGTACGACAACAAGGGTAATCTTATCGCCATTTCTTCGGTGTTCGGATGGGTAATAACTTCACTCATCACACCGAGTCCAAGCAACGCTTGTGCGCTGACTACAACAGTGGACATAGGCGCCACGCTTCAGAAGTTTTGGGAACTAGAAAACGTTCAAAGCAGCGCAAAACTGGAACCGGAGGATGATCAAGTCGAGAAGCACTTTCTCACCACTCACAGTCGCGATGAAAACGGGAAGTATATCGTGGAACTTCCATTCAACACTGAAAACCCCGAATTCGGAGAAACTCTACAAGGAGCGCTAAAACGCTTTAAATCGGTTGAGCGGCGGCTGCAACAGAACGAGCAGCTGCGTACGCAGTACGTACACTTTATGAAGGAGTACACAAATCTGGGGCACATGCGAGAGGTACCACCGGAGGAAAACGCTACTGGAGATCAGTTTTATCTACCACATCACCCAGTGCTGGGTCGGAAGCTACGAGTAGTTTTCGATGGATCTTTTCGCGACGCCAATGGTAAGGCTTTAAATGACACCCTGTTTACAGGGCCCAGTATCCAGCGCGATCTATTCGCTGTGTGCCTTCGTTTTCGAATGTACAAATTTGCATTCTCAGCGGACATCGTAAAAATGTTCCGCCAAATATGGGTCAACGAAAAGCACAGAAACTTCCAGAAAATCGTTTGGAGAGAAGATCCATCCGATCCCATCAAGCATTTCCAATTGTGCACGGTATCCTACGGAACTTCGTGCGCGCCATTCCTGGCGGTGCGAGTGCTGGAACAACTTGCTATCGATCATCAAGAGGAATACCCAAATGCGTCGAAAATCCTGCTGGAGGATTTTTATGTCGATGATGTTCTTACTGGGTCAAACAGTGAGGATGAGCTACTTCGAAACCGAAACGAGCTGGTTCAGCTGATGTCTTGCGCCAACCTTGAGCTCGGGAAATGGGTATCGAATACACCATGCATACAGACGAACGATGGCGACACACAATCTGCACAAACGTCACCAGTAAAGGTTCTCGGACTGTACTGGCATCCTGGAAAAGACATTCTAACGTATAATGTCGGTCTTGCTGCAAATCCTGATTGCACAAAGAGACAAGTCTTGTCCGACGTCTCGAGGATATTTGATCCTCTCGGACTCTTGGCACCCATTGTCATTCAATTCAAAATCCTTTTCCAAAAGCTCTGGCTCTTGAATTTGGACTGGGATGACCCACTCCCAACTAAACTGGCGGACAACTGGCTGAAGTGGAGAGCAGATCTGGACACTCTTCAAAAATTCCGACTACCACGATTTGTTCCCAACGACCCGGACAACATCGAACTCCACGGATTTTCGGATGCTTCAACCAAGGCGTATGCTGCTGTGGTGTACAGCAGAGTTACAAACGACGATGGATCCATCTCGGTGTCCATTGTGGCTGCGAAAACAAGGGTGGCTCCACTGAAACAACAATCCTTGCCACGTCTGGAACTTTGCGCAGCACTTCTCCTCAGCCAACTGATTCGTTCGATCACATCTGGTTTACGCCACAAGAACATAACTGTTTTTGGCTGGTCCGACTCTTCAATAGTGCTCTCCTGGCTATCGTATGCGCCAGCCCAACTCAAGACATTTGTTGGAAACAGAACCTCGGAAATCCTTGACACCATTCCAAGGAGTGCTTGGCGTCACGTCGATTCCAAAACAAACCCAGCTGACTGTGCGTCCAGGGGACTGATGGCTGCTGATCTCATCGACTTCCATTTGTGGTGGAATGGGCCTCAATGGCTACGGGACAAGGATCAGTACCTGGTAAAGTTAAGGGGTTATATACCTTTTTTGAGCGAAAAAATTGAGGGAACTTTGGATTTTTTTTTTGGTGTGTAGCAATTATTTTATGACAGTGAAGTTATTATTTATTGATAGTACATGTTTTTATCGAAACAACAAACCTTTGTTCTTGAAAAAATATGAAAAATTTACGAAGATATGGCAATTCTTTCGGAACCCTTTTTTTTTATAGCGGCTTGCGGTGACCACGATGGAAGTCCAGCAGGTCAACTTATATCAAAAAACCAAAAATTTTTAGTTAGTATAGTATTATATCCAGTTCGTGAACGATTATTTTTAAGAATATTTGCTTTTTTCTGCATACAGTAACAATTTTTCCAAAAAGTTGATTTTTCGAGTTCTAAAAATTTTATTAAAAAATTCTGATCTGCGAAATTAAAATTGGCGCATAAAAACTGAATCGTTCACGAACTCGGCACAATCATTACGAATAATTTAAAAAAAAATTGAAGAAGATCGATCGATTAGTTCTTGCGCAATCGTGGTCACAGCGAAAGCACTTTTGGAAAAACACGACTTTGAGATAATCGCATTCAAAGTTTTACGTTGACGTTGCAACTATTGAAGTCGAGCGCGTCAAAACGCTGTTTTCCTATCGAACTATTATTCGGATCTGTATGAAAATTTGGGAAGATGTTCTCTAGGGGATATACTTTAGGATTCAGCAAAAAAAAAAATTTCGTTTTTTTGAAAAAAAAAAAGGTATATAACCCCTTAAACGATTCACGGTTCGGTTTATCTCTTACAGACAAACGCATTCAAGGAGAAGTCAAATCCAACTGCTTGGCTACATTAACAGAAGCAACCCAGATTCATATACTTGATGAACTAATCGACCGAGTGTCTTCTTGGATTAAGCTCGTACACATTGTCGGCTACGTGATGCGGTTTATTCAACGTACTCGAAATCCATCTCGCGAAAAGGTATCCAGAGCGCTCTCATTTGACGAGATCAAGGCGGCAAGGATTCTTTGCATAAAGCACGCACAAGGGTGTTTCCAGGACCCCTCAAGAACCGATCACAGCTGATCAAACTTGCACCCATAATCGACGAAAACGATTTGCTAAGGGTAGGCGGACGACTGCACCACTCGCAGTTGTCAAGGGATGCAAAACACCCAGTTTTGCTACCGAAAACACATCGCATCTCAAAGCTAATACTAGAACACGAGCACCGAGTAAACCTCCACCCTGGAGTTTCCTCACTTTTTGTTATTGTTCGGCAAAAATTCTGGATATTTGGAGCACGGAATCTAATTCGGAAGATAACACACGACTGTTTAGCTTGCTTTCGTCAACGCTCCCATACATCCCAGCAACAAATGGCTAATTTACCCAGCGTACGCATTACTCAAGCGCTTCCATTTATACACACTGGTTGCGACTATGCAGGTCCAATCCTTCTGAAGGATGCAAAGGTTCGGAAGCCACGTATCAGCAAGGGTTACATATGCCTATTTGTGTGCATGGTCACCTCGGCCATCCACCTGGAACTTGCAACAGACCTGACGACGGAAACTTTCTTGGCTGCCTTGCGGCGCTTCATATCCTTACGTGGCAAGTGCAGTAAGATCTACAGTGACAATGGCACAAACTTTATTGGAGCTAAGCGATCCCTCGACGAGATGCAAGAATTGCTTTCTTCACAAACACACAAGGACACCGTTTCTAGCACACTAGCGGATGATGGTATCCAATGGGTACTTATTCCCCCGAGAGCCCCTCACTGGGGAGGGAAATGGGAGTCGGCAGTTCGTTGTGTCAAGCTACATCTGCGCAGAATCACCGGAAACTCAACGCTCACCTTTGAACAGATGCGCACACTTCTTGCTCAAATAAGCGCAGTGATAAATTCACGCCCCTTGTGCCACACACCGGATACGGAAACCAACTACCTATCACCCGCTCACTTCTTGATCGGGCGACCTTTAACCACAGTGCCAGATCCCGATTTGAGCCACATCCCAGTGGGCCGATTAGGATATTGGCAAAGCATCCAGTCTATGCTTCAAGGATTCTGGAAAAAATGGCATCAGGAGTATCTGACTACTCTGCAGCAACGTCCTAAATGGACTACCTCAACACCCAACATCTCCACCGGTAACGTTGTGCTCGTAAAAGAGTCCAATTCACCACCGGCATCCTGGCACATCGCACGGGTTATGGAAACCTATCCAGGAAAGGACGACCTCGTTCGAGCAGTCAAACTGAAGACCCAGGCAGGAGAGATGACCAGACCGATCACGAAAGTTGCTGTATTGCCCCATTCAGAAACGGTGTTTCAGGGCGGGCCGGGATGTTCGTGAACGCTTGCAGCTTTTAATAATCTCTAACATATAGGCGCATAATGCCATCTCTATTCTGTTCTATATACTTTAAACTATGTACAAGAAAACATGTATACATACAAAAAAATCTCTTTAGTTTCTGGCAACGCCGCTAAGACGGCGTCGCTTTGCGAAATTCACTTCAGTATCGAATAGGCTTCGCAACTGGCAAGAATAAAAATTAATACAGTCCACACATAGGCAACTCAACTCGTCTTATTTCTGACCAGTGCAGATGGATTAAAAATAGTAATAACAACAGCTCAAACACACATCACATACTTAAATAGATTTCTGTCCTCTTTCATATTAGGGCTAGTACTCAACCCCCAAAACAAAAAACTTCATATGAAATAAAATTTCTTGACGTTTTTTTCATATGAAGTATATATATATATACGACTTTTTGTTGCGTTTAGTGCTAGCCCTTAGCGAATAACCATTTCATACCAGTATTTTTCCAACTTTAATTCACTTCTCATGTATTCAATAAAGGTATAGTACTATACATATTGTATGTGTATACTGCCAGACACATAGATATTGTTTTAATTTAGAAACCTAAGTTCCGTTTTTTCGTTATTTGGTTAATAGCATTCAAGATCTTGCTATTTTTTTGAGTTAAGAAACTATTTTTGAATTTTACAAAATGTAGTTCTTTGTAGATTTTTAAAAACCTAAAAAGAAAGTGTTCAAACCTTATTTCCGCCGAAAAGTAAAGTTCAGCAGGCAATAAAGTAAGTAATAGGCATCTACATAATTACTACGTAAAGCTGAGACACAAACCATTCCACTTTGTAGAATCAAAGATGGCTGTTTACAAAAATAAAATGGCCTAGTTTCCTATCCTGAGAAGTGGAGCAGCCCTGACATCAAAACGCTCTGTGGGTACCAAAACTGGGTCAAGTTACACCTCGTCTGGGCTTGCCCTTGACAGAATGTCCTTGGTGCTGATAAAAGCGAAAATGTGGAAAGAATTCTTAGCTATTTGCAGTCAAATTTGCATTAGAATGGTGGCATATTTCTATGTGAATTTCTGTGCACTATGAGTTGGGTAGAAGTTTAAAATAAAAAAAATAAAATTTATAGCATACGAAATCAATTACAAGAAATAAAATCAACCTTTTAACCATGTAAAAAAAACATTGAAATTGATTTGAGATATTTCTTAAATTTCGTTCAGAGCTTATTGACACAATTAAAAAAATATTTAGATATAAAATATTTATTTTTTAAATTAAATATTTAGATCTTATTCGTCAGATGAAATTAAAAGATTTATTACATTTTTTAACTATTAAAAAACAAATACATCAGTATAGCTGTATATTCTAATAGTATAATACCTCATGTTACTTTTTGTTTTGTAAAAATCATAAAAAAATGTATTTTTTTTATATTTTGATTCTTAAATTTTTTTAAAATTAACATTTTTGAAAAAACACATCCAAACTCATTAGTGGTCGGTAATATTTACAGTGAATGGTATCAATTTCTTTCCCTTGTTTTTAAGAATCTTTTGAAAATGTATAATGTTTTTCAATGGCCTAAAATCGGTGCACTTGGCACAAGGATACAGGATATTTCACAGCCACCGATTGGAGCTGCCCAACATCCCTGACATAGATTCTGCAACCCAAAAACTTGAAAGTAGGTCAGCAAGTGACGTGGCTGGTTGACCCATTTGCGCCCTGAAATTCGCCTAGTTGCAAAGTTGGCAAGTTGGCTGGCGTCTTTGGCCTGATTTCTCGCCTGCATTTTCCACCAGGGGTAGTTCTATTGTGTGTTTACTCGATTGAACTCCGCCTGCGAGCGGCAATGTCAACAGTTTTTGGCTCTGACAGCTGGTTGCAGCCTCCTTTCCTTTCCTCTCCGAAAAACTCAAACCCCCGCTCCTCGAACCACCCAACCCAGGCCGAAAACCCAAACCCAATTTCATCCGAGGCATTTATTTGTCTATTGCTGCGTATCGGTGTTTGCCTAGTGCCCATATTTGTGTATTGTCCAAACAAAAGTCTTGCATCTGAGCAGCCAAACAATGAAAACTGTTGTCTGTTTTCCACCAGAATTTATGACCCAATGTCAACGGCACGCACAGTTTCCATATTGGAGGTTGGAGGCGCAGCTTCCCTGCTCCTCGGATTCTCCTTCTCCTTGTCCATTCCTGGCTTTCCGATTGAATCGTCCATCGGTGAAATCGGCCCCGCCAAGGAAAGTTGCTGTCAGGTGGCCGCTTGACCCCAGTTGATTGTCGAGTTGGGTTGGCCGGCAACTCCGGCTTTGGCTCCCAGCGAAAAACTCCAAAACTTCAAGACTCCAAATGCACCAGGAAAAATAAAGATAATAATCTCATGGTCACCTTATAAGCTTTATATTTCTCTACATAACCATCGAAATCAGGGACCGTAAATAATCATTATTTGAGATTTTTATTTTAAAAAGACTACTGTGATATTTTGTTTTAAACGTCAAAAATAACGTTATTTTTACTCTTGTCCACAAAGTATATGCATTTCAACAAATCTGGAAAGAAAATTAACTGTTATTTATTCATGTCTATAAAGTGCATAAAACCAGTAAAATTATTGATTAAAGCTTGTAAAAACCTCAGTAGGCCTTTTAAAATAAAAATCTCAAATAATGATTATTTACGGTCCCTGATCGAAATATTATAGAACAAATTGCTTAGATCAATTTAAAAACAAAATACATTTGTAGTACCATTTCTAGAAATGAAATTGGATTTCAAATCATTTTTTTTTGGTTCTTAGAAAGTAATATATTAATTAGGAAACCTAAACTGTGAAAATGTCCAGTAATAATTTTATCAGATTAAATAAGAATGAATATTAGGAATGCAAATATCTAGATGGTAAATTTAAAACTTGTGAACAAATAAAAGAATCACCTAATTAACAACAAAGTCCAGTGATTTTTTCTCGCCGTGCGGAACCGGTTGTCAAAACTCTATCAGATTGTGGCGATGGCGATGCCTTTTTGTCATTCACATGTCCCGACTGCACATGACATAAATTTGTATCTGCAGCTGATTGTGAGTCGTGTAATAGCAGCATGTATCTTGTATCTGCGCTCATCTTTGTCTACAATTTATGCTTCCTGCCAGTCCAATCCAATGCAATCCAGCCCAAACCCCATCCCCATCCACATCCACATCTCCGTCCACTTTCATGTCCGTGCTGACATGTTCACATCAATCACACGACCCTGTTGTTAGTTGGTAACTTGATTTTCCATTTCGTACAAACGAATCTCCCCTCGCGACCTGCTGGATGTCAAAGAAGCGAAAAAAAAGTGGTAGATACTCTGGCCAGCAAACAGTTAAACATTCTAATGATCCCCGCACGCAACTTCAAATGTCAAGGCCTTCGGATTTCGTATTTCAGATTCGGAGTGGGAGTTTTTGACTCGAAACTGGTGTCCAAGTTTATATGCTAACTTCGAGTCAAGGGCGATTTTCCGACATCTGCGATTTGCGTTCGGAGTTTGTTTGTTTGTTTTGTGTAACTTTATGTTTGGCGACTGACATCTTTTGATGGACAACTCGACGCGGTGTCGGTGGCATGTCCACATCAACATCCATGTCCATGTCCAGACTCGTGTCCACGTCCAAGTTCGCAGTCATGACAGCAAATTTGCCTTACTTGACATGTTCCTTGCCAACTTTGGGGGTGAACCGAAGCGATTCTAATTAGTGAGTGCTGGCAGATGGGGTTGATTACGTAATGCTGTAATAAGTTCTGAAAATTCAGAAGATTGGGATAGGTAATAAGCCATAAAAGCGATGAGAAGAATTAGGAAGGTCAAGGATTTTCATTAATCTTCGTTAATCTTATTTTTCGATCGAAATTAAAAAATTAACGGGATGGGAAAAATTAAATATAAGATCTAAATCAGACCTCTTTTATCAGTCGGGAGTTTCAATAAATATTTTTATTTAACTTAAAAGGTGTGTAAAAGTTGAAGGTTAGCTAAAAATACATGTGGGGTAAAAAGTGAGAGGAAATGTGGTATTCAAGGAATGTGCAACAAAAGATTTTTCTGGCTGGAACAAACCTATTTGGGTAGTTTTAGAGTTAGATACTTTTAAACTGTATTTTACTACCACAACTTTAAGCAAACATTTAAAATTAAAAGTGCGCTGGAGATAATTTGCGCCCCATTAAAATCCGATATGGACATTTAATCCGCCCCGATTCAGTGTCGTTAATTTGCATACAGCTTGCACTTTCTCTACGTCATCACCAGTGGCAACTGCCCTCATCTTCTCAATCCGCCGTCCGATCGGGGTAATTTCAAGTTGATTTCTTGCCAACAAAGGCCGTCCATTGTGGGACTGAGACCTATACCTTCGGCATATACCTAGGCATCAGCGTAATTGAATGGAACGGTATGGAATGACATACATATTTTCGAAATCCGGTTTCGAAGGCGATCCAATCAAATCCCCACTCACACACGTCAGAGTGCGCATATCTACGGGTATAAGCATGTGATAAAGGAGGGAATGGAAATACACTCGGAATCCGAATCGAATTTAAGATTAAGAAAAACTAATAATAATCTTTTTTATGATGTTTAGATCTTTGCTTAAGCGTTGATACTATTTATAATATTAATTTATGGATATTTTTATAGATGTTATAAACATACTTAAGAGTTTAAGTATTCTAACTTAGCTGTTTAGTTTAATATACCATGAAATATTTTTCAAATGTCTTATAAATTAATACTTTCCGAGTGTAGGAAATAAAAGCGGTGCCCTACCAAATGCAGCGGCTATAAAAACACTGACAAAAAAGGGTAAAAATAGTAATTACAGCTTTACACAGAAAACCGAAAATCCGGTTTAATTTTCATAAAATTCGAATAAAATCTTAAAATTGGTATGTGGTCAATGGGTGGGTGAAGAGGTGGGGGGAGGGGATATACTCAAGTGCAACAGCTGCTAAGAACTTTTAGCTGGCTGTCCCTCCAGTTGGAGCGAGTCCAATCAGAACGGCCAGCGAATTGAGGCCGCTGTTAGCTAACAGTCGATTCCCGTTCTAATTGCGCTCTCTTACAGCGCTGTAATGCTCTCTCTTTACAGCACTTTACAGCGCACTCGTATGCACTCTCTTCAGGCGTTGGAGCGAGACGCCATCTATTTTCTATTGCCCTCTCAGCTGGTTGACCTATTTTCCAGTTTGGGTAATGTGTCAATGCGCCTGTATGGGTGTATCTGTGTGTGCATGTTTTCTGTATCCAACTATCGCCATCTCGCTCCATCTAACGCCTATGCTTTGTTTTGGTTTTGCCTCTTGCCTTTTGCGTTTTCCTTCGTTCGCTCGATGCCTTTGGTTTTGCTGTTTTGCTTTTGGTGTTGTAACCCATGGATTGCATTCACATTCACATTTACATTCACTTTGTTGTTTTCTTTTCGTAACTGCGTATTTGTTGTAGCTCTGGTAACGCTCTGTTGATTCGAATTGTTGTTGTTGCTGCTGCTGCTGCGGAATTTCCACTGGAGAAATGATTAATTGAATTTACCAGATAGTTCATCTTTGCACTTGGCCGCCACTCCTCTTCGTCTTCTTCTTATTCCGCCCTCAAGGGGTGGTAAGAAATAAGCAATCATCTTTTACCCATTTGAAATATCAAAATACCAGTTGAACTTCTATAAATAATGCTTCATTAGATCTAAATACCATTAGTACTGCTAGTTTTAATGGAAAATAAAGTTTGAGTACAAGTTTATCTCAAGTTTTGAAATAAAAGCTTTCATAAGTCAAGTTCAGAATCCAAAGGAACCATATTATTTCGTTTAAATTTTCTGTGTAATAAAGTTGTATTTATTTCAATGGTAAGCTTCTTTTTTTTTGCTATTGTGATTATAATGTTATTGATTTTTATTTAATAATGACGTTTTACATCATTTCAAATTCAAATCAAATTGAATCAAATAGAAATTCATCCTGCATAAATATCAACATAATTATAAAATGTCATATATATTTTCTCTGTGTATTTTCACAGCGATAAGGTCTACATAAGTTTTTCCTTCGGCTGTAATCAGTAGAATTTTCGGCTAGATAAGACCTGAAAGCATTATTTCCGCACTATCTGACCAAGGTCTTCCGTCCGTCCTCCATTTTTGACTTTTATTTTTGGTTGACTTAACAATCAGAGCTGATGGAGTGGGAAATACGCAGTGCATTTTCCTTGATTTCCACTCCGTTCGCAAATGACGTCTTCAATAAAATGCTGGCGGCGTGAAAATCCCCAGAAAATCCACCCCGAAAAACCAGAAACTCCAGAAACAGAAACAATAACTACGCAAATCTTGGCCCCGTGGCGTTTCGGATGGATGTGATGGTTATTGGAGTTGAAGATTGGAACGCCCCCTGCCACTCCCCTTCGCCAGCCCCCCGCAATAAACGCCCCCTGCCCCGTCGACACTTGCTGACGTTGCCGGAGAATGCCTATGCCTACAGAGGTCATTCCAAAGGCAACAACAATTCTCGAACAGCGGAGAGCCCAAAAATACCAGAAAACGTCCAAATATATCCACATCCATCCGCAGCAACAGCAGCATATTCACATCAACAGCGCCAGCATGGAATTGATGTAAACAAAATCGAATGAATTTCAAAGCACATAACAGCTGTGAGTCGCCAAAAGAGAGAGAGAGAGAGAGAGCAGCGCTCTCCCCCGCACACACACCAATGGAAAACACACACACACACACAGTCAACTCAGCACTCTCTTTAACTGTTAAATTCTGTGACGTTATCGTTGCAGACCATAAAACCGGCCGGCTCTTTTCCGCTGCCCTACTGTAACATTTGTGGGGCCTATGCGACTCTGTCAGGGAAAATGTATCATAATATTTTGATCATATCAAAATTACGTTGATTCAAAGGCAATTTGATTTCCAAACTTCCAAACAAAAAATTCTAGCAACAGTTAGTATTAATAAAAAGTGAATAAGATCTTAATCCTCTCTAGTTTTGAACATATGTAATGTGGTAAACAATGCTTATGCACTTTAGGATTTAAAAATGGCTGTTATTGAGAATAACTCCCTGAAGTAGGCAATGCTTATTTTAAAAGAGGGAGTTACAAAGGAAGAATTCGGGATTTTTTAATATTTATTATTTTTTATTATATCTTAAGAAAGTGGTTATTATTAAACTTTAAAATATCTTTTTTTTTGCTATTTATATTGGACCATTATTTCGGATTTCAGACTAACCTTGAAGGCAACGCCTTGAAGTATGCAAATATTTTCTTTTGTTAGTCAACAATAGGAAAATTCATATGACTCGTATAAGAGTAAGGATCGTAGGACCTTTAAAACTTGGATTGTATTGAAGAGGGTTTTAAGTTAGGGTTGGCCGATCCCTTCAGGCTCTCTCTCGTTTGTTTTGAGGCTGAGGTTCGCTGCTCAACAGCTGTTTTCGCAACATTGTTGCTGCGCCGCCTCCCACAGCTGTTATCGCTCTGTTGTTGTTGATAAACCAGAGCGAGTAACACACACACACACACGCATGCACAGGGGAATTATGATGCGGGTATGCGTTGACAAGTGCCCTATAGATTGGTTTTTTTTTGTTAACTGCGTAGTATGTTATGCTGCTATGCTATGTATGTTTTCCGATCGTCTAGTGATGGCGTCATTGGTTTGTTGATGGGGGCTACTGCGCATATAGCATAATTATATGGGGTTTACACCTCGATTTCCCAATGTTAGCCGTGGAAATTGCAGTTTTCCTCCTCCAACATTTTTATGCTGCGGGGAGGCCTCACACACACATCAGTTTTATTTTGCTTTTCCAAGCGCAGGTAGATGCCATAGAAACAACATGTATATATATACATAAGAGAGAGAGCGAGAGAGTAGGAGCGGGAGAGCGAGTGCGAGTGTGTGTATCTGTGTGGGTAACTGTAACTGGCCGTTTGCGTTTCGTTTCGTTTTTCGTGCGCTCGCCTCAGTCTCTGATAGCCAACTCTCGGGAGCAGACCGATAAGCGCTTTTCGGGCCTTTCCGCCAAACCAAAACACCAGAAAACCAGCCATTCAGCCAACAGCCAAGTGAAAAGCCAAGCAAACTAAGTAAAAAAGCCAAAAACCCAAGGCAAACGGGCCCATCTCTTGGTGTTTCGTTTAGTTTCTTGGGCCATTTACTCAAAGAAAATTAAAAATCGAAAAACCCGAAGAGGAAAACTCAAAAGCCAAAACAAATCAGTGCAGCAGCCGCCAATTGCATCCCATATTGCTCTCCGGCGAGTTTGTATCTCTGTGTGTTGTGTGTTACCAGTGAGCGTGTGTGTGTTAGCCAGAAAACTGAGAGAAAAGTGAAACGACCGGCAGCGAAAGCGAGAAAAACAACAACAAAAAATAACTTTCAACTTGCAGGAAGTTCAAACTGCAAGCTGACATTACAAGCGGTCAAAATTGGATTATGCTTAGGCACAAACGCAACTGCCACGCCATTCAGACGCCCAGCGACGCCGAGCATGTGAAGTTAAAGCCGCATTTCCATCCGCCCCAGTGGCTCCTGCACCGCGTCACCTTCTCTCTGGAGCTCTATCACAAGAATATCATCAAGAAAGTGCCCAGTTTCGGCAAATCCCTCGTCTTCAGGCTGACCAAGAACGTCTGCCAGACTTAAGTCAACCAAAACAACCCAATATAATAAAAATAAACTCAAAAAAAGACAAAGTGCGTTTAAAAATAGTGAATGTAATTTACAAGAAAATTTAAAGAGTGCAAATAAAGTATCAGAAAATCAGAAAATCCGAAATACTCAAGTGCAATACAAAGGCAAAAGTGTTTAAAGTGCGAGAAAATGTGGCCCACAACCATTAAGGCCAAGTTCAGGCTCTAAGTTCAAGCAAAAACAGACGAAAAAACTAGAAAACAAGCGTAGTAGAGCGCTGCTAAAGTTAAAATTTACCCACACCCAATTGGAAAAAGCGAACGTACAAAAATGTCGACCGGTCGCCGTTTGGCCAAGCGCTCCATCATCGGCACCAAGGTGTGCGCCAAGGGTCCCGATGGCCTCTGGTACTCGGGCACCATTTCGGACGTGAAAACGCCGCCCTCGTACATGGGGCCGCTCTCCCCGCCGCCGCCGCCCACCTTCCTGGCGCCCGGCGAGGCCCAGCTGAACGCCGACACGCGCTACATGGTCCGTTTCGATTTCAAGACCGCCGTCGAGTCCACAGCCGCGTCTTCTACTTCCACATCTACGTCGTCCTCGTCCTCGTCCATATCCTCCACAGATCCGTCGGTCATCGTGGAGCCGCGTCGCGTCGCCAGCGTCCACATCAGTCCCGCTCAGGCCCTCCGCCGCAGCGCCATGATCAAGGAGTTCCGCGAATCGGACCTCATCGGACCCGGCTTCCGGTCCATCATGGACACCGAGCTGCAGCCCGGCCAGAGGGTCTACTTCACCTACAATGGTCGCGAGCAGAGCGGCGATGTCGTCAAGCACGATGCCACCAAGGACGAGGTGATTGTCAAGATCACAACAGTTGGAAATGAGGTGAGTTGGAAGGAGATATAATGATATAGATAACTTAATACTACGCAGAGAAAAAAAAGAAACAAAAATAGTCAGTTTTTTATATCAATTTTGGTCCGTTCTGTGTTCATATCAAAATGATATTTCCGAACATATGAGTTAGTACTATATTGATATGAAATCATACCATTTTGTTATGCGAAAATTGATATGAAACAATATCAATCCCATATTGTTCCGTTTTTTCTCTGGAAACTTTGACTACATTTATTTACAATTACTTTAAAGATAAGGGTTTTGAAATTGTAAATACGACTTTCATTTTGTTTTATTACTTTCAATATATTTATTCACTTTTATATACCATTTTAAACCTTAAATACTGCAAATCCAGCGTATTCTATTTTTGTAATACTCACTATGACTAATGTTTCTAAAAGTGTGTTTGCTTTAAAAGTCCAACTAAAACTTAAAAACAAAACTTATCACAAATATTTTCCCTAATTTTTATCAATTCCTACATAAACTTAAAAATATTCACAAACTTGTATTTATACCACAAGCCTTTTTATGGAATTCCTACTCTTTTATCATAAAACGAACATAGAACATTTTTTCTTCAGTACCCACAACTACTATTTGATAAACTGGGAACAGCGAATTGAAAATGCGAATTGTGTGCAGCTTTTAGATACTTTTTTTTTGGGGTTGACCGCTGCAGCTGAGAAAGGCTGCTGGCTGTTCTGTCGACGTTGGCGTCGTTCATCATCGCCAACATCATCATCATCATGAACGTGGGGCGGCGGAAACTGTGTCAAGGTTGGCTTGGCCACAGCTAGCCCCTCCCCCTTTTCGGGGGCGCAGCATACACATGCACATATGTATCTATGCGCCTATGTACTTGGACTATTCAGAGCATATATTTACTCGCACCCCAATGTACAGTGTACCGAGTGTACAGTACCGTTCGAGATATAGTGTGTATGTGCAATCACGTTCTATGTGCAACTATGCAACGAATAAAAAAGAAGAAAAGCACAAAAAATACTTGTCGAGGGTCGCATTCCGCTTTTTGGCACGTAATTGGGTTACGCTCTGCTCTGGGTTGGCCTTCTTGCGTGTACGCTTCGATATAGAATAACCCCCTCGATTTCAAGCCCCCGAGATTAGATTGACCCAAGCTGAAGCTTCTTCACATTTAATTATCTTCGATGGAATGGGATACCCCTAAAATTCTCCAAGTCACTTTGATCCAAAAGAGACTATAAAATTCCATATTAAATAGCTCTGTCGAAAAATGCAACAGTTTCAAGGAATTTATTGCTGTTTTTATTACCGAGTATTACCACTCATTCGTGAATTTTCCTTCTATGTCTGTCTGTATATTCCCTATTAATTCAGCTTGATCTACCTAATCCTCCAGCCACAGCCCCTTTGCCATTACGTCACTCGGAATCGTTGAACTGCTCGCTAAACAAGCACAAACAAAATTAATAAATAAAGGCGGCGAAAAATAATTCAAGAGTGAAACATCATCGGATGGGGCATTTATAGAATCGCCCCGAATCCAAATGCGAACCCAAAAAAATCTCAATGACGACGACGCTGTTCTGGGGATCGCGATGATGATGATGATGATGCTGGTGTCGTAATGAAAATTTGTTTAGAATTCGGTTTCGTGAAAGAATTCCGACAGAGGAACAAACACCCACAACAGCAGCGAAAATTAAAAAAAAATTGAGTAAAATACAAGCCAATAAAGAGAGGTTAGAGGAAAAACAATTGCAATAAATGCTCTACAATTTCAGGGCTAAATAGAGATACATGGCTTGATGTTTCTACGCTTTACAGCTAATTATATAGATTAATTCTACGGACTGCGGCCGCGCCTTGACAACAACAACCGGCTGAGAGAAAAGGACGGAGATACCCAGAGAGAGAGAGAGAGCGCAACAAGATCAGATGAACTTTTCGAATTGCGTCATAAGTCAGACATATAGATGGCAAAGATACAAAGATAGTTAGATACATGAGCGGGGCACATGCATTCGTGAGATACATGCTCGCACAGATACGAATACTAATACTAATACGCCACATAGGTTTGCCGGCTGACTGCGCTGCGGCGGGAAAGAGATGCAAGAGCCGGCTTCAAGCTGTGCTCTGTCCCGCTCTCTTCCTCTCGCCATCTCTGTCCCACCAGCGTGACACTTTGCCCGGCACCTTCTGCTTTCCCTTGCAGTTTCCACTGCAGTTAGTTTTTTTGCCGGTCTGGGGTTTTTTCTCTCCACTAATAATCGCTTAAAACATTTGTAATTGTTGCATACGTATGCCGAGATACTCGTCACGAGCGCAGATGCACTGAAATAAATTGGCTTAGATTAGGAAATAGGTAAATTTAGGGTTGTAAAAAGTGATCTAAAATATTGTAAAGGATCTCTGAAGATAGGTGACATATTAGAATTAAGGGATTAGCAACGCTTTATGTTTATCTATTTATTTAATAGTTTAATCTTCGATCTGATCAGCTTTTCCTTCCGTGTACCCGTACGTTCCGAGATACAGATACAGATACGCGCTCCCCAATGCCAAGTCGGCTGCGCGTATCTTTTCCGTGTGGCGAGTCGATAAATTTGTCAGTTAGCTAGCTGGCTGCCAGATGTGTGGGCTTGTCCCCAGACCTCAGTCCGATGTCAGCCCATTGTGCCCAGTATCCAGTATTCAGTATTCAGTATGTGGTATCTAGTATCCAGCAGATACAGATACAGCTATAGATACCCGTACTGTGACCCGATCGAGTTTGATGTGTTGCCCAAAAGGGGAAAACACTGAAAATGTAGCTATCGCAGCTTGTTTGGCTCGTTCGCCGGCTTTTACGATCTCTAGCAATGGGGGAGGGGGGAAACTGAAAAGCCTCGGAATCGCTATTGGAATCTTTCGGCATAATCAGCTATGGAAATGTGAGCCGTATAAAAACGTGCGACTTACAAGCTCCAACTTCTATGACCTCATCATTAGCCACGAATTCGAACAGAATAAAAATAAAACTAGAAAAGTGAAGAGCTCAAGTTCGCCGCTGCTGTTGTAAGTCAATCAACAATTGGTTTTTGGTTTGCTTTTTTTTTTTGGCTGGTTTCGTAATCGAAAAAAAATTCAACTGGCCGTTTGGGGGCGGGGAAATTTGTTACATCTATCAATAGTTGTCCTCGCTGGCATGTGATGGTCACGTGTGTGTGTGTGTTTGACTCCAGCCGAAATTTGTGTTTTTCGGTTCAACTTGAGCAATTGCCTTTGTTTGCCACAAAACAAGTTTTTTGTTTGCGTCGGAAACGTGAGGCAATTAATTCTAAGGTTATTTCAAACGAGAAACTTGTTGCACGCATTTCCATTTTCATTTCCATCGCCGTCGTAGTCGCCATCTCCATCTCCATTTTCATTTACATTTCCACGTCCATTTCCAGTCGCATTTCAATTACGATGACGTATAATGGCCGGGCCCATGAATCAACTGTCCAGCAGGAGCCACTTGTATTGTATAATTTGCAAGCTCATTTAATGGAGGGCGCGTTTGCGAGGAGGCCAAGAATTAAGCTCGGCTGCCGGCCAAAATGTCGGGGATAATTTGTCAAGAGCCGGTGCTTCGGCTCCCAAGACGGGTAGCCCGCTCCGATTTGCTGGCACTTCCGGCTTGTCCCGAGTAATTTGTAGTTTCTCCCTCGTTATCTCCCCTTCTACCTGCCTACCTGTGTTTTGCATTTAAAACGAAATTCATTTTAATGGCATTGAAATTGACATTGCCTCGTGATTTTTTTGAACGCACGCAACCGATGCTCCCATTTCTCCAGCTGGTCGTTTTACTTTCATTGCTGGCCCAAAAACAAAATCTATATATATAAATTTAACCGTGTTCTGGCCTCTCACTTTTGCTGGCGACCTATTTTTTTGGGCCCCGACTAAGAGTGCATTTTGGCCAGCTGACCAGGTGAATGGCAATGACAGTGACTACCACTTTCGAACTAAAATTCATCAGCGGATTTTTTCGTTTTCACTTTGGCCAGAAGAGCTGCCAAAACTTTCCACACTGTTTGGGTTGTTTATAAATCCATTACCTCAGCGATCGTTAATCAAGGGTCTCGATCAGCTGAGGAGTTTCAAATCCTGTCCGCTCCTGCTTTTGCTTCTCTCTCTCCTTCGGGGAAGGAGTACGACTACGACTACCCGCTGTTCAACCCGGTTTCTGGATATCGGAATCGGCTAACGACCTGCCCAGGGGTATCCTCTAACCTCTCACTCGCCGTCTAACCCACCTTTTTCCCCTGTATCTGTATCTGCCCCTGCATTGCTATGGTTTTACGATACCGGCAAAAACATAAATTCCCTTTTTTGTTTCGTTTGCCTGTATGGTATGCCGTTTTTTCTCCTGTTTTGTTTGGAACAGGCCAACAAAAAATGAAAAAATTTACTGGCAGGCCACTTGAGGACCGCTGTTTGGGTTTTTAGTTTTGGGTTTTTAGTTTTCAGTTCTGGAACTCTGGACATGGTATGGTATTGGTATGGTTTGGTCTGGGTGCTGCACTCTAATGACTAATCGACCTTGTCGACTACTCGTAGATCTTGCAGGTAGAAAGTGGCCGCTTTTTGGCAATTTATACCCGACTCGACAGCGAAATAATGCACTCCAATTGGAAGCAATAAATCCAGGGGAGTAAAATTCATTTGGCCTTTGTGCTGCTTTTGCTCCTCGATGACCTTTTTGCAGGTTGAACGACTTGACCTCTGGTGGTTTTGGGTTACAAGTGGTCTTTGTCATAGCCTTAATTTCTTTTACGGTCTTGTGACTCACAGTCTTACCGATCGGCCCAATCGAAAGGGAGCTATCACCCACCATTAGCGATTGCCAACCAAGAGGGGAAAAAAAAACAAAGCTGAAGGTGAGACACCAAAATCGAAACGACTTTCAAAAAATGCATATAGCTTGTTTCGGTTTCGTTTGAGTTAAAGTTTTTTGTTGATTCCAAAGCAGCGCCTTTTTGTTGGCTGATTTTAAGCTTTTTCAAGCGGCCTTTCAGCACAAGCTCAACCAGATATTCACACACACACACACACCTCTGAACACCTGATATTTTGACTATGTCTGGGTGAGTCTGGCGTTTTGGGTACATGCCACCTTGGTATGTGGGTCAATTTGAAATGGGGTTTTGATTAACGCTCAAAGAAAGACGGCGAGCATTAAGAAAATACGAAAAATAATCGGGTCCCAAGTGTTTAAGTTTTTAGTTTTGTGGGAAACTCAGCAACTCTTGAGAAAAATGGCACAGGCATTAAGATAAAACGATATCGTATTATACATATTTGCGAGCCATTAAAAAACTTTTATTTGCATAAAACTTGAAGCGAAGACTGCAGTTTTTAGTTATCTCCCCACCCGGAAGACTCTATTATTTTTAGCCATTATGAGCGGCATAAAATATTCGCCGAAATAGAGTTCGTTTTGATTGCGGAACTGCGCCAAGGGCTACCCAAGTCCAGTTTCAATCAATAAGCGAGAGAGCTTTAATTATTGATCTCCAATCAATTTTTTTTGCGCAGTATCTTATTCACACGAAAGTAGGTTAAGTTTTTTTTATGTTTATATTTTTATTTTCGAAGTGCGTTATAAGGCTTTTTATTTGCTTGGCTTTATTATGACTTAATTTAAAAGTGAAAGCGATGAAGCTGAATTTCGGTGATTAAGTAAGGCATAGAGGGTTTTCCCCAAACGGAGAGAAAAAGCGAAATGTATCTTTTTCTGTGTCGAGCCACCAAACAGAATGTAACGCACGGATACAAAGATACGACAAACTTGCAGATACAAAGAGGCAGTGGTGTTGGTGAGTGGGGCGTGGTGGGTGGGGGATGGGGGGAGTCAGTCGTGGAAGTCGTGTGCGTGTCGTGGTCTCGTGTGCGTGCCACAGAACGTAAACAAAAATACGAATGTTAAGAGGAGGCGGAAAGTGCGAGATAAACAGAAAACAGCTGTACACACCAGCTAACCGGAGAGCGAGCGAGACGGAGCTAGCCAAACCCGTTTCTTATTAACAACAGTTACGCACTTTACGCACGCTCAGTTTGCCGGCGTATAGGTGTGTGTGTGTGTGTCTTTGAGAGAGTCTTTTTATAAGAATACTCTGTTTTTTTCATTATACATTTTTCGCTTTGAAGAAAAACCGGCTCTGGGTTTCTTTTGGGTTCGGTTTCCACTCGATTCTGCCAGCGGAAGCACACGCACACAGCTACATTAACGTACAACCCACACAAAGAAGAAGAAGCCACGCATGAAAATTGCTTTTCATGTGGCAGAGCACAGCCGAAAAATGGATAAAATAAAAGAAGATGTCAACGTCACCAGTTTACGCCGAACATACAACATCCCCACCCCTTTGCCGAGACCCATTTAGCACCCCCCTCGGCGTTCACCCTTAACCGCTTTTCCATTTTCCCCCCTCCCCCACCCCCTTTTTATCACAATTTTGATTTTGTTGTGCGCCCATTTCGCTTCTCTGCGTTTTCCCTTTTCGGTTTTTTTTCCCTCTTCGTAATGCGAGGCCATTGTCACTCTTCCTGGGGGGCAAAGTGGGCGGTGGGTGGCGACATTCGTCTAGGGCACTGAGAATAACTGTTTCCGGTATTTGGGTCACATGAAATTTAATCAAATTAAAATGTTTCGACGCTTTTTCTGGCTTTCCTTTCCCTGCCAACCCGAACAGAGCAAGAGGGAAAAGCATTTCCTTATATCTGTGGAAAAGTAAGGGGTGACATAAGGGGTGCAATTGCATTCCATTGCTGCTCGGCTGCAACAGTTGCCCCTGCTGCACCATCGAGTTGGCAGCCAAATTGATTCTAATTTGAAACAAAACAATGGATTCACGCTAAGAAATGGGGGCAGCCAACGAGGGTCGAACTGATGTTATTAAAAAACTCTTATTATTCATTTCCTATCGATATTTATAGTTATACCATTTTTATGACAATTTAGAAGTCAATAACAATTGTCATTTTAAGGAAGTTTAGCATTGATTGTTATTTCTATAATAACCACTATATTATTTCAGGAATTTTAATGATTTTTAAAAAGTGTTAGCTTTATAAGTCTTTGATCTCTATGTTAGTTTTTCTGTGCATGGCTCTGTTAGTTTGTGTGTGGCATCAGCAAGCTGTTGACTTGATTTTCACAAATTTGTTGCCACTACTCGCTTCATCTGCTCCTCGACTCCTCTTACCCCTCCACCCCCTGCTAACCCCTTCGGCGCTGATGTGCAATTGACAGCAGCAACTTGCACCCGGGGGGAATCAGCGGCAGCTGCCGAGCTGAAGTCGCAGCTCAAGTGGCAGGCACATTTCAAAGCTGGAAATCCCTGAAAAGCAAGGCGATAGTAAATCTCGCACGCTTATCGTATACGGCTTATCACGGCCGGACGGACAAACGAGTTCTTCGGACATTCAATTGAACCCCAAGTGGGTGGGGAGGGGAAGGAGGCGTGTGTGGAAGGCGGAGATCCATTGCAAGCCGATGATGAAAGTTGATTTCGGGGATAATTACGAGTGTGGAAAACAGAGTTGTGGGGCTTTTTCTGCAAAGATGTTCAATTTCAATTTTTATTTAATATTTAGAATAAAATATGACTGGTGATCATTACAATCACAAAACAATAATCTCTAAACAACGATTAAAACAAAGCAATTTATATTTAATATGAAAAATAAAATATAATGGTTATTTTCAGACACAAAACATTTAAATCCTTGTTTATATCAATCGTTAGGTTAAGTATTTTATGTTCATCGCCTTGAGTTTTATAATTTTCTCTGTGAAAAATTACATTATTTTTGGTCTGTGCTTTAATCCATATCTAAATCGCAGCCAAATACAAACATAATACCGGTGGCTGGTAAAAACAAAGTCGAAAACTTCACACTTTCTACCGCTGAGCTGCCGGCTGTGGCCACTTTCTACCGCATTTCGAATGCAGCGTCTGTCAGTTGGCCATTTGTCCGTTTGTCCAATTGGCCAGACTCTCGTTCAGTCGGTTGGTCCGTCAATCAGTCGGTTAGCCACCGGCCGGCTGGACCGCCAAAGTTACCAAAAAACAAAAAAAAAACACAGAAAAAACGCTGAATAAAACACCAAACTTACGCACCCGTGAGCGAAAAACAGAGAGAGGGAGAGGATGAGGCGGAGTGGGGGAGAGATGGCGCCAAAAACAAAATGGCAGCCTCCCAAGCTCCGAAAAACTACAACGCAATATGGTCGCCATTTTGTTTTCTCACCGTTATGTTGGCCCTATGCTCCCGCTCCCTTTGTGTTGCTTTTGCTTTTGTATGTATGTATGTATGTATTTCGATTTGTTGTATTTCTTTTTTTGTTTATTTCGAGGCTTCTTCTTTTCATTTTTCCCTTGGCCGCGTAGGCGCGATGGCTACGTCATCGCCCAATCCCGCCCATTGCCGCCCCCCGCCAAAAATCCCATCGTTTCGGGGCTCTATTTTCGTTTATTTACATTTCGAAAGCCACACCGCCAGGCGAATGGTGGGGAAAATAAAGAAAAAAAGAAGCTTTTGAGCCGACACACGGCCGCTGTCTTCACGCGTTTTCGATGCCAATCATGCGTAAATTACGCGATTAAATTAACTTGAATGAGTTTCGTGCAGCATGCAAAACAACCAAAATAGAGACGGCCTTTTCTCGCCCTTCTTCGATATTTTCTTTTTTGCCACCCACTCAGCGATGGGTGGGTACTGTACCTAAATTTTATAGGCCTTAGATAAATTATGGAAAATATATCATTGTGGGGTAAAATATATTTGATCTTCTTTATATAGTCAACAAAAAACAAGTATAATTATAAGAAATATGTTAAAATTTAATCAAAGAATTGAAATGATTCAAATTTGAAACGATAAAAATATTTTAATTTACCTAAAGACTACATTTATATTACCCATCAATACATCAAGTTTCGTGAGCCTTCCAGCCTTCCGAATTTAACAGTTTTCACCTCACATACCAATCAAATTCGCTTCTCTGCCTTTGCTTTGTCTTACTTCTTCCGCCTTTTGGGCCATATAAATTCCAAGGGGGCGTTGACAGCGGCGTCCGCCGAAAGGGATGACCCACTAATGGAAATTCTCGGTAGCCGGCGATGCTTAATGCTGGCATCGAGTACGCCCCTGAAGCCAGTGACAATGCTTCCGTTTCATTGGCATCTTCTCGGCTGCTACGCAATTTCTGTCGTCATCATTGCTCACTGCGTATACGTAATGGCGGTGTGAGCGGCGAGTTTGTTCGGTTGTTTGTTTGCTTACGTAGCATTTCTACGCCGAGTGCTTATCACACTTCCAAAGAGAGAAGAGGAAAGGCCGGATTCATTTGACCCTGTTTTATTTGCTCTGCCTTGCCATCCATTGTAGTCCTCTGGATTATCCGTGCAATTTCCATTGCAGTGCCATATTTACGAGGCGATTAGTTGCCAAATGTCCCGAAGCCCTGCCTCCCGGCCATTTGAGTGGGTGTTTTAGCAGGGGGTGGGTGTTTTTTCCCCCTCCACAACACCCACTTTCCATTTTCACTTACCGTGGGCGGCAACTAAGAGGGCGTGGGCGTTCAAGTGAGTGTGGGCCATAAACACTGCCTACAACGACGTCACAGGATAAATATAGAATTCTCACTACGGCATTAGTCACTTGAGGGGTTGCTTGCGATGACGTCGTCGATTCGTTTGCCATTCAGATATTAATTGAACCAATGCAGAAATTCCTTGAGCACTTGAGCCATAACAGTTTCATTTTTTTGCAAACTTTTGGCCACAAAAAAAAGTAAAGTGAAGTAGAAAAGTACGCATAGCAAATGAAAGACAGACAGAGATTCCAATTCGCATTTTCTTGACAATATTTCTATGTTGTTCTGCTGCTACAATGAAGGCTCGTAAAATTTGATCGCTCCAAATAAAATTTAATTGAAACAGGAAACTCTCGCATAAATTCCCAGATCCGTATTGAGACATGAATGACATCGAGGGGACGACAAGACAGGGAATGGAATCCTTTGGCCCCTCAGTCGTTGAATGCAATCCGAATAGAAAGGGGGGTGGTTTACGACACATAGGAAATGCAACTGGATATGTTCAATATATAAAGTATCGGGGCCAAAAGCAATGAGGGAACGGAGCTGCTGCTGAAATGTGAAACGAAACTCTGCAAAGCTGATGATATTAGGGTAAGCCCCAAGCTGTGATATCATTTATTGTCCCCATTTATTCGTTTTGGGGACTGGGTTCATATGGGGCTGTGATTACCGATCGATGTGCTTAGTCACCCGAGGTTTTATCATCGGAACTGTTGATCATCTTACACAGAACTCTATATTACTCATGGCGCCTCACTATGATAATATCTTAGGTTGAGTCAAATTTAGACTAGACTTATTCGTATTATAATTATAATAATAATAATACCCCTCCCCGTTCGCTTTCGCTTCCACTTGGTTCTGAATTTTTATACGCGTTCCTCTTTTTGTTTATACGCCCATTTGGGTTATTCAACTTTCGGGTACGAGAGCCGTTGATCCCGTTCGAGTCTTCCAACTGTTTGGGTCGCTGGATTTTTTGTTTGTGTTTCTGTTTTCGGTTCTCGGTTCATTTCGGCAGGGGAACAAACGCATTTACATATTATTGATTCCGCCGTCTCTTTCCCCAGCCCCTCCGAGTGCGTTTTAAATCGCCCGTAATTGTGCTTGGAATTTCAGCTGCAATCTTTGACACTTGTCTGCGTCTCGCTTCTTCTGCGTTTTGCTTTCGGCGATTATGAAATTATGTAATAATTTGTGAGCCGAATAATGCGATTGCAGTTGAGCCTTGAGTGGATTTTGTGCCGCAATTTTACGTTTTTCTTTGGTTTCATTTTTGTTTTTTCCTTTCAAAGAAAAATAAGATATATGGAAAAATAACTGATTTTTGTTTGAAAAATATTACAGGATTTTTAGCTTAGAATAATAAAATTCCAAATATTTATTTTACAGATTTTTTAATGGCAAATTTTATGAGAATAAATTAAGGAGCCATCCAAGCGGGGGTTTCCTAGTCTCCTCCGGTTCCGTTTATGTTTCTTTTACCTACCCTCTGAGGGTTAATAATATGGCCCCGTCTCCCTCTCGCTCACTGTCTCGCCATCTCTTTCTTTGAGCAGCTGCAGCAACAGGTGATCCTTTGCGTTGTTTTATTTAATTTTTTTAGTCTGCCGCAGTGTTGTGTCTGCCTGTTGCCCTCGCCAGATTTTGATGAAGGTCAACAAACTTGGTGGTGGCTGCTGAACGTGAGGCAAACGAACTCGCTCCTTATGCCCCTCTCCCTCTAGCCCAATGGTGCTGTCTCTCTCACCCCCTGTCTGCGGGTTTGGTTCCTTTTCTTCTTTTTTTTTTGTGGCGTCCAACGAAGCCTAAAAATCGTAATTTGAATCCAATCTTGTGCTCGGGAATTCTCTTGAAACGCCATTCAAAACGAAAATTCCAAATGCGAGTAGCCGGCTATCAAAACAGAAACCATACGAGTGTAAGACTAAGAAGAAGTCCATTAAATGGTAAAACCGTCGTAAAAAGTCAGGCCCAGATGCGTGTCAGATTTAATTTAACTGTAAGCCATGGGTTGATTTCGTCATAGGTCCGAAAATATGCCGGTTGTTGGTCAAAAAACTCGGCGAAGAGAGCGAAGAAGAATGAAAATAAATAATCAGCTATGAGACAATGACTCGACTGGGAAGCAATTTGAGTCTGGTTGCTGGGCGCTTCCCAGGTTTAAGTTTGTTGACCATGTATCTAACCATCTATTCATCCATCCATCCGTTTTGGCCAGTGACGAAATAGCGGGCTGCTGGTGATTGGAACTCCATCATCTATTAGCTTTCTGTTTACATTTGCCGGGGGTAGAGAGAAAGAAGAGATCAAAGCTGGGGGATTAATCAACGTTTTTCGGGGTGGCCCTTTGGCCCCATTTGACCCAGTTGCAACCTCCTGCCAGACAAAACAAAATATTTCACTCGGTCGGTTGGCAGGCCAAACGGAGGAAGGAAAATGGGTCAAACACTCGATGCCGGCAGGGCAAACTTGTTGTTATGGCTAAAAACAGAGGCGCTGCATGCAAATTCCCAAAGTAAACAAGGCAACAGAACACGGGGTGAACAAACAAACGAACGAGCCGGGCAAATTATGACATACATTTTGGGAGCGAAGAAAGGGGAATTTGAGATATCATCAAAACATGGATTCCGAATCCACCGGATTGTGGCTGATTGAGTTCGTGTTTGGAACGGGGAGTGGTATAGAGGAGTGTTTCCTTTGATTCCATATGCAGCACGAACCGCGAATATTGCGTAGCCGACAGGGTGACCAAGTTGCGAGCTAAGTGTGTCACTACTGCCGGCTGCATTCGCTGAGGTTTTCTACATTTCGTTTGCATCACACGAAATAGCTCGAAAAGCAAACAAAAATTGCCGTGTGCCAGTTTGGCAGCTTCCCTCCTGTTTTCGTTTCAGTTTCAGTCTCTTTTGGGAGTCGGTAAACAAATTTAGCGCCTTGCCTTGTCACACTAAAACTAAAAACTAATTTAAAGCCAAGTCCAAAAAATGTATTTGGTGTCAGTGCTAAAATGTTGTCATGTTTGTCATGTTTTTTTCTATGCTGATTCCGATTCGGGGGCAGCTCAAGAGTAAAGAAGAAACGCCCACAGAAATATTTGATATGCTAATGCGGCAATTGCCAAAGTCATTATGCAATTGTGAGTCGTTCAATGCGTACCTGTGATTGTGATGCGATGTGTTTACCCCATGAATGTCTGAATAGCTGAACATCTGAATACCTATATGCAGTTGGCTAGTTGGGCAAGTCGGTGTGAACTTTTTTTCGGTGTGAAGTGAATAATAACCTGCTTCGCTTTTCCCAGATGAATTATTCGCCAGTCCCAACGGCTCCATCCATCACCCACATAACTTGAATATATGCTGGCATTCAATCTCTCAGCCAGAAAATCAAAATCAAATTCAAATTCTCATTGCAGCCGAAAATTCTTTGCTCATAAAAAAAGCGAGGCGAAAATTGCGCAATTTAATTGCTGCTGGCAGACTTTTTGATTGAAATTTATGGCCCATGTTGTCCTCCGTTTTCCTGCACATTTCTTATTTTCATCTCTAGACTTGAGCGATTTTACATGTTAGCCGTGAAGGCGGCAGAATGTTGGTCAATGGCACACTGAATACACACGGAAAAAAATCGAAATTAGAGGAATATAAATCTTAAATAGAAAATCTTTCAGCTTTGCCATTCTTTCTTCTAGTGTAAAGAAATGTTTGGATGCTCCGAATCGAGAAAATTACAATATCAATTTGTCTTGGAGTGATTTACTGCGAGTCAAGCATAATAGAATTGATTGAGATACTGTATCTGTTTGTATTTTTAGCTGCGCAGTTTGTTTGCACCTCGCACTCGAGGAGAACTATTTCGATTCTCTTCCTATATGCAATATACAATATACAGTGCATACAGTTCCCAGCTCCCCGCGCTTATCTGACCCAAGTGCCGAGTAAATATGCTCTGATACATATTTAGACGGCAGCTAATTGAAAGGCGAACGGAGGAAAACATTTGCATAGAGCTGCAGCTCAGCTGCAGATAATGCAAGGCAAGCTCACAAGCGCACAAAGAGTGGCCTAATTAGTGTCAAGTGTTGCCCCAACAACGACGACAGCAGCAGCAACATCAGCAGCAGCAACTTCAATGAAAACGACAACATCGCTGACAATGGCCAGACAAAAGAGGGAAGTCAATTAGAAAGATACAAAGCGAGGCACACAAAACTCTGGCTCTGGCTGCTATGGGATGGGATTTGGTTTGGAAATGGAATCGGAATTGGAATTGGGATTGGGATTTCGATGAGCAGATGCTTGCATTCGTGCTTAAATGGCAGCCGGCGAAACAGTAGCTGAAAATGTATCCACAAGTTCGCTTTGTTGACAGCCAGTGGGCGCACTCGCGTTCGCTTGGCAAAGCGAAAAACAAATCGAGGCGATTGTTGTGATGTTGTATTGCGGCTGCTATTGCTTCGAACTGAATCATGACCCAATAACCCAATTTTCCAAGCGCAAGCGGCAACCGCAATGACAACTGCAAGTGGCCATAGCAAAAGCAAAAGCAACAGCAACAGCCAAGCAAAGCAAAGCAAAGCAAAAGCAACAAAATGTATCGCTCAGATACGAACAGAAAACAACAACAAAAAAAGGCTATACAATGGCAACAAAACTCGGATAGGCTTTGAGCTTTAAGCCGTTGGCATTGAGATGGCTTTAAGGGGGCGGGGATTTGCCCCCTCCTGCGGAAGGTGAACGGGGATTCGCCACTGCACTCGCACTCGTTTTTAGCAGTGCAACGGAAGACAAAGCAACAAAATATAGCAACACCGAGGCAAAGCAGCAATAAATAAGCTTATTTTTAGTTAACTTGCTCAATGCTTTTTGCTCTTTCTGTTTTCGCAAACAAATTTCGAGCGATGCATATCGAGAATATTTACAACTGAATTCAAAATGATAGTAGAGCGAATTAAAAACAACCATTCAAAATAGTTATTAGTTTTATAAGCTTGGCTAACATAAATAAATAAATAATTTTGAATATTTAAACATCCTTTTAGACTTTAAATTTTTAATTTTATCATAAATTAAAATAATCAAACGAAAATGTATTTATCTATACTTTCTCATTATTATCCAATAATGTTAAAACTACTTTTGTTTGCATTTTAAAAACATGAAAATCTGTACTGCTATTTTAGTAAACACAGCTGTATACACATTTTAAGAGCTCTCTTCTTTCCGCCGCCATTAATAAGGCCTCAAGTCAGATTTTGGCACTCGCTTTGAACTCTGAGACTGCACCCAATAACAACTGCAAATCAAATAAATGAATGCAAATATGTCAATCAGTGTCTCGGTTATTGTGGCATTCTGTCTTTCGGGCCATCAAAATATTTATTAATTAAACTGGCAAACTGCTCGAATCACAATCACAGTGCAGTGACATGGAAAATGCTGGCATTTCGCTTGGGAAAAGTGTAGGAAATCCAATGCTATGGTAATCTGTATTTATCTTTTTGGTTTATATGCTTAATGCAAAAAGTTGTGAATTGCATTTACACAGAGTTTCCATCGTTGATGCTAATCCAAAGAGTCAGTTGAAATGTGCAATTAAAATAGGTTTAACTTAACTTTGACAGTCCAATTAGTAGGCCATTTATTTTTTTAAAGAGATCAACGTAGGCCAGGTATCACCCATACGCACCGTTTCCCAATATTTACAATGGCCATGCAAATGGCCGAACAGCGCCAGCTTTGCATTAAACATACATATTTTGGTGGGCTCTTCTTTTGGGGAATTTATGACGTAGATAAATTTTAATGAGTGGCGGCACGCCTTGAATTTTAATGCACAGCCTTGGACAATCAAACAAAACTGTTGGCTTATAACTTTTCCATTTCGGGCCGAGCACAATAGGAAAACATGGAGCCAAACTCGAAAGATCGGTTCAACTGGGCAGCCGAAAAATAAATAAACAAAATACAAAATACACGAAACGAAAACAGATAAATATATATTTAGCTCACTTTGCATGCTGCCATCACGTGCTGTCGCTTGAGCTTGAGAATTATGTTTGAATTATGTTGATTTTATGTATTCCGCGATACGACAAAGTAAATGGTTTCATTTTTGACCAACAAAAACTCGATACGAGTGACGTCTGATTTTACCTGAGTGGCAGACCACTACAGAAAAACTAGAAAATAAAAAAAAGGCGAACAAGGAAACGAGTTTGTTACGACATCACTTTTCGAATATCTGGGCATGGGGGTAAAAATGTTAATTTGAAAATCTATATAACTTGGGATTGGGACTGGAAGCTGTCGTCTGGCGGTTCCCCCGCCGATTATTTGAGTTTCTAGCCCCTTTCGACCTTAAGTATCTCGCGATTCTAATTCTCTTTTACATAGTTTCCGTTTCGTTTGGCTTCGTCGAACTTTTTGTGGTGTGTAGGCGCTTATAAAACGAATTCAAGGTTGATTACCGACATCAGCACTCGTGTGCGTCCCTTCCCCCGATCAGCCCCGCCCCCTCAGCCCCTCCGGCCCCTCCGCCCACTCCACCATATAGCGAGCACTATCACCTTCGTGAGTTGCTGATTTGGACGACATATGAAAAATTCTCGCGGCCCGGCAGCATTTACTGTAAATAAATAAGGGCCCAAAAGCAACATTCTCTATGTTCTATTTTTCGGCGCTGGTTGTGGTTTATTTTATTATTTATTTATGTGGCTGGTTAGCCTGTTTTTTATCGCGGCCGCTGTGCGTTTGTTAATTTCATAAATTAAGCTGCCATTGTATGCTGCCGTGCGTGTGTGTATAGTTGATTGGCATAATGGTAAAGGGCAGGGGGTATATGGTATGGTATGGTATACTGTAGTTCGGTTTTAGTTCCAACTGCTGGTAAGAAAAAAATAATAAATAACATGTGAAATATTTTCCCCATTTGCGGTCCATGTAAACACTGTTGATTGTGTCATTCAGAAATATCTCTACTAGAGCCCTGCATGAGTGGAGTCATAGGGCCCTTTGACTCACATTTTCAAAAAAGGTTCAAGTAGCTCATGTCGGAAAATTTTTTGGATCTGAATGGCTCAGCTCATGGCCTGGCTAACGTGATCCACTTGATCTGATCTACAACCTCATGACTCCTATAGCTCATGACTCCCTATGACTCATGACTCCCTATGAGTCATGACTCAGGTCAAAAATATCTCGAATCTGTTAATCACAGAAATAACTATATTTTTATTTTTGTAAAGGCAGGATACATATTTTTTTATGATATAAGATCCTTTAAGTCAAAAGAATTCGCTCGACGCGAAGAATTGACATGAAGAATCCGCGAATTATTTGACCTTAAGAATACCCGAACCATTCGACGTATAGAATTCGCGGATTATTCGACCTCAACAATACTCGTATCACCTGACGTGAAGAATTCGCGGTTTATTTGACATGAAGAATCCGCGGATTATTCGACCTTTAGAATACCTGAATCATTCGAAGTGAAGAATTCGCGGATTATTTGACATGAAGAATTCGCGGACTATTTGACCTTAAGAATACCTGAATCATTCGAAGTGAAGAATTCGAGGATTATTTGACATGAAGAATTCGCGGACTATTTGACCTTAAGACCTGACTCGACCTGAAGATTTCGCGAATTAAAAGACGCGAAGAATTGGCGGATTATTTGACACATAGCTGAAAATTCATCTAAAATATTACCATGATAATGCGGTTATTCCACTACATCGTTCGGATCATTCATTAGTACAATTTTTTCTCAGCCCATACGATTTTACGTAGGTGCGAGCAAGATCCGATTTACAGTAGCTCTAATAAATGAGCAAAATTGTACTTTTTAGATTCAATTTTGCTCATACAAAAAAAAATAAAATGGTGGCCTTCGGTTTTTAAAATTTTGCTCATTAATTGCTCATTGCAGCTGACATATATCTGTCTTGCTCGCACCTACGTAAAATCGTATAGGCTGAGAAAAAATTGTTCTAATGAATGAGCCGACCAATGTAGTGGAATAACCGCATAAATAAATATCAGAAATAAATATTTTTCACCAAATCAACTTTTTATGTTGACAATAAACCCTATGAGCTACTAGGTGAGCTATACGAGTCAGCTGATGAGCTATAGGAGTCACTTCATTTCTTATGAGTTAAGTAGGTCATGGCTCATAGTATGAGCCATGTTTCATAGGAGTCATGAGCTATAGGAGTCATGACTTGAAAAGCATAGATAGATCGAATGGCTCATGAAATCAAAGGGAGCTATGACTCTACTCATGCAGGGCTCTAATCTCTACGACTTGATTTCAATTTATTTATCAATCGCAGCCCTCAACAACTCTTTGAATACTTGTTTAATTTCAGTTTTAGTTTTTGTTGCTGTTTTTGGTTCTCTTTATCAGTTTTGTGTAAGTTCTGTTAGTTTTCCCCCTTCGTTTTCATTGCTGTTCAAGGTGAATTATATTAAAAAGAATTTCGTAGAGTTCTCGTTTCTGTTTAGATAGCTGTAAATGGGCTGCGGAAACTTGGAAGTACAAACAATGTGGGGCCGATTTTTAGTCAAAGTTTTTTATCGTTCGTCTCTTTACATGGCAGCCAAAAATTTCGTAAGAGGAAAACTTAAATATACAAATGGGTTGTATTTTTCCGGGGGTTGGAGGAATGAGATAAATTCCCTGGGAGATGGTCAATCCAGTTGGCCTTAGTAAAATATTTACCTAGTGTAGATGGAAATCAAAATAAATGTTTCATTCTCGTTTTCTTCTTTTACTTTCAGGTAAGCATCCTTTGAACGATAAAGTTGAACTTATTTGATGTTTATTTTGGCACTCGTAAAGGTAAAGTCACTCTACATTTCGAACCCCAATTGAATTTGCCTGCGTTGCAGTTGGTCAAGAGTTGTTTTGAATTGTAAAATCAAAAAAAAAAAGAGGAAAAGCCAAAGAAAAAAAGGCAAACAACACGCGCAGGTTGTTCATATAAAAGTTGTGCAACAAGCGCCCCGCGCTGTCTTGTCTGCGCTATTTGCGTTCAACTGTCATGATAACAACAAATAAAACTATTAACTTTCAGCAAGTAAAATTAACAACTATTGCCGGCGTTTGTTTTTTACGTAGTCCCGTGGTTGTGTAAGTGTGTAAAAAAAATACCTGGCCGGCCGAACGGCAAATGCAAACCAGAACAACAACGCCGGCCGCAAAAGCTGCATTTTTAATTGTTTGTCATGTTTTAGCTGGTTTTTCGGTGATGCAACGCGATCGCCTGACTCTGGAGATTTTAGCTGCCGTTTCAAATGTCTCAGAAGTCTGGCGATTACCTCGCATATATCAAATACTAATTGATATATACCTACTGTATATATATATGTATATTCGACCCTCATTAGTCGATGGCTTGCGGTTATCAAGCGGCATTAGTGGCGAAAACAACGCGGCAACAACGCACCCCCATAATATGGTAAATGCAACCTTGGGGGCAACAACAGACGGCAATGCGAAGCGAAGGCGAGCCAATGGCATAAATGGAACTGACATTGGCTATGCAAATGCATCTATGCATGCGAGAGGGTTGATCGAGTAGTTTATGCTTACTGAGTTACCAAAAAAAAAAAAAAATGTTACAAAATAATTTTAAAAAATTTATTAACAAAGAGATTCACTTCACTTGGTTTAAAAACAAGCTTATTGGTCCCATTACTGTATATATTTATTTTAATAAGTTTTAATTACACATCCAGTGTAATAGTTTAAATTTCCAATTAAAATTTATTTAATTTCATATAAATTCCAATTAGTTGGCATTTTTTTAAAAACTAATATTGTTATTGGTGACTTCACAGATATTTCATAATCTATTTTTACAACAACTAAATTGGTACACAGAATTTTTAAAAGTATTTATATTTAAAGCACTCAAATTAAATGAAATAATAAATAATTCAGATAAATTTATAAATACAAATATTAACTTCTTGATCAGCCCGCATTTTCCGATTCAGCATTTGCCATTCAAACCTATTTTGGCACGTTTTTGTCCAAGTTTGCGAGAGCCGGCGTTTGGTTTTGTTTCGTTTTGGCCAAGGATGATGAGCACGGCGACCTCCAACCTCCATTCTCCACCCTAAGAAATAGACCACCATCCCCTAAAAGCGCAAGGGCGGAAGGCTTGCGGCTAGAGTGCATTTTTTGCACACCCTGCTAATCCGACCAACATTGTCAGCTGAAATTCCTTTTAATGCCATTTCCAAATGGACGTCTAATGGCACCTGGTCCAATCCTATGAACAAAGCTTTGGATTATAGAGCAAACTTTAATCCCACTTCCTCCCTGTGATTGCGTTGTTTTCTTTTTTTTTTGTACGATTTTACAGTTGCACAAAGCTTCCCGCAATCATCGTTCATTTAGCTCGATCGCCACATACATTCGCACATAAACGTGTGCCTAACCTTGCGCAAATATTGCAAATTGACCTTTACATAAATAAACGCTCCGTCGCTGCAGTTACAGTCGTCATATGTGGAAATTCGTGCTCTTTTATTGCACTGCGTTGCATTGTTGTTCGCCATTTAACGCTTTTTTGTACGTACGTTAATTTGTTTTGTTTCTGCTGCCCTCAGTTGTTTTTTAATATTTATGAAAAAGTTTACCCTTTTTAAATCCATATAATTTTTGAATATTTAGTAGATCTATAAATGCAAAATAATTTTTAAAATTACCATCATATTTGCATTCTGTTTGCCTATTTATAAGTTGTTAAGTATTTGAAGTGATAACTGACTTCCTCATTTAAATTCTTTTTCAAACAATTATTGTGCTTATTTCCCAGAAAGTCTTAAAAATGGAAATGTCAGTAACTGGAGTTACTAAGAAAAGGCATCAATTTCTTATCGCTGTCGTCTCAGTTCGTTTTTCAAGTTAAATCCGTTTTGGTTCCAATTTTAAGTGTTATTTCAGCGACTATTTTCGGAACCAAAGACTGGAGACATAAATCAATTAAACGAACATTTTTCAAAAGACTCTAAAATGGGTTGTTCGCTACCAAAAATTGGCTTTGCACTCGCTAAGCTACTTAACCCTGATGGTGGAAATTAGTGTCGGTGCTCGAGTGCAGGAACAATCAACAGAGTGACGTCAATTTTAATGGCATTTTAATGGGTTCAGTTGGCAATGGAAGTTACGAAATTAGGGGCGAAGACGAAGAGCCAGCCATAAATGCCAAATATGTAATTTGCATTTAATTTGACAGTCGAAGTCAAAGAAAGTGTGTCTTTTGGGCAATTAGAGCAGTGACAATGTAGACCAGGTAGTTGAGGTGTCTTCGGTTTTGGGTTTCCCTCAAAGGATGCAGCATTCCTAGGGACTTTCACCCATCCGATGATGACCATCTTCTTCTCCGTTCCGAGTTCATTTCCCCGTAAGTTTTCATCGGGTTTATTTACCCCGAGCTGTTGTGGAAGTCTCGCATTTCGCTTTGCTATTTAACCGCTCTTTATGACAACATCAGCCAGCCGGCTAAAAGCGAGGCGCCCCTCTTGGCCACTTTGCCACTTGGCCGCTTGTCAAGTGCAGTTGGCAGTGGCAGGATTGCAGTTGCTTCCGTTGCAGGGCCGTTTGTGCCTTTGAAATCGTATTAAATTTCAGCTGAATGCTGAAAACTGAAAGCTGAAAGCAGGCTTTGTTTATCCCTCCTTTGTAGTGTGCCGTCAATCTCGGGGAGCAGGAAAGAAATTTATATTAATTAGCCGAAGACAAAGTGAGAAGTCAGAAGTTTTCTTGGGGGTCAGTGAAATAACACCGCTAGTACGTAAAGTTTAGAAACTCTTTGAACTTATTTCTGGAAATGGAAAGTAGTATTTTCTATGGGTTTCTTTGGCCATAATTAACATAAGAGCCAAGCACAACGATCCATAAATTATGTTGCCATTTAAAAAGCCGTATACGTAAATTTCTTAAAAGGTTATTATCGCTCTTTTTGCCCGCTTCTGAGCAGCTATTTTTGGCTGCTTCTTAACTTGTCTTATGCAAAAGCACGAAAAAGCACAAAAAAAGTTCAAGAAAAAAAAGCGAAAATTGTGCAAAATGCGAAATGTCTTTTAGCGCGTCGTTTACAAGCCATTTCCATTTTAATTTTAACTGCAATCGACAGCATAAAACAGTTGTTAAAAGCAGCAGCGGCAGCAACTAAGTTTAAAAAACAGAATTGCGTGTAAAGTCAGTGCTGCGGCAACAACAACTACAACAGCAACAATATCTGGCAACAAAGTGTGCGAAATTTTAGCTTCAAGTTGTTACCCCATTCCAACTCCCCAACTCGCTAGGCCCCCTCTCTTTTTTCCCCTCCAACTTGTTTTATTGCATTGCATTTGCAGTTGGCCATTTCTCTCTATTACCACGGGGGGTTTTCACTTTTTTCACCCAACCAATTTTCCAACCAACTCCCCCTTCGATCTGCTCGGCCCATTCAATGGGTTTTGGCGTAATTATGAAACTTTTTGCATTTTAATTGGATTTTTATTGATCTTACGCACGTGATGGTCAGCTACATACGAGCCGAGCCAACTCGGCTTCCGATTGCAATGTGATTAACCAAGCATCGGACAAGAAATCATAAAACAATGCAATATGGACCTAGCCTAACGGCAAACGCAGCCACCAAATGGCCAAAACACAATGGCCATTTGGCTGGAAAAACGAGGAAAAACGGCCAACTGCAGTAAGTTGCAGAAATGCTAATGGGAAAACGTGAGCTTGGCTCTCGCTCATTATTTCAACTGAAATTTGCCTGCGTTTCTTGGACCGATGCACCAAGGAAAAGTTTGCCAAAAGGGGTATGCTCAACTTGGTACCTAAAAAAATTAAAAAAAAAAAATATTTTAAGAAAAATTCTTTTAACAAAATTTGAAAAAAAAATATTACATTATAGTACTTTTTTTTTTGATAAAAAAGCTAATTAATGGGTATCAGCTTGGTCCAAATATCCTTCTTGGTATCCTTGTCGCAGTGATGGAAACGCAGTAGATAAATTTCATAGAGTGTGATAGCCGTATTTGCACTCGCACCATAAACGGAAACCCTGGCCAGCTGTGCGTGCACATCGGCGGCCCTGGCAGCCCTGGCAACCCTGCCCCGCCTTTCGCCATTGTTGCCACCAACCAAATTGCAGCAGCAGCAACAAGTTGGCGTGCGCACTTCTATATTTCCCAATGCGATAACTGCCGAGCGATATGTCAATCAATTGCCATGGCCCTCTATGGTTATATTGTGTATATTGTGTATGGGAGTGCAATTAACCCAACACGCGGCCATCAATCACTTGGCAGTTAACAAATTCATGGGCCAATGCGTTTTGTCCCTTTGTTTTATTGCCAATTGAACAGACAAAGTTGGCTTTTTATTTAGCACCAATTAATTAAAAGATTGTAAAGTTTTAATAAAATATTTCGGATCAAAAATTAATAGAACCTTGTGAAAAGCATAAATATTTAGTGCCAATGCTCAGTGACGGATGGTTTAGCACAGAGTGTAATTGAATTTCAAGATTGTTTGAAATATTATGGGGCCAATGAAATATTAAACCCAAATTCCTGTTACCTTATTCATTTTGGGTTTATTGAGCTCTCGGTTGAAGGCATTAAATCAATGAACTTCAGTGGAATATAATGGCTTGATATCAGATTTATAGCCAGGGCATGCACTCCCTGGACTTTAACGGTAAACTGTGAGTCAAAAGCAATCCCCGAATTTATAACACCCAACCGGTTTATTTCTCTCGCTTCTCAGCCGCTTTTTTTTCTGTTTTTGTTGGTGTCTGGATGAATCGGTTTTTGGGGAAAAAACGGGAGGCGGAGTCAGAAGGGCATATAGATATATTCCAACGATTCTCGTTGCCTTTGAAGGGCATCTGGCCCTTTTATTATTTTTCTGTATTTTTGGGGGCTTCCTCCCCCGTCGCCGAGTTTCGTAATTGAAGTGAAAACCGAGAATGCCAATGCAGTGCCGAAATTCGAAAGTTATTACGCTTAATTTATGGGTCAAATGTGCACTCTCCGCTTTTCCCTTTTATTTTTTTCTGCGCTTTTCCCTTTTATTTTATTCTGCGTCACAGATTTGAAAGTGGAGATATGATGGTATGCCTTGACTTTTCTGGGGCCACGACCTTAATTTATGTGATTAGCGGACTGCGTACGGCTGCAGATAAGACCCAAAAATGATTCATTCAAGTTGGAAACGCAGTGGCGAACAAGTGGGTCAGAGGTTTGGTCGAATCGAAAAGCAAACAGAACCGAAACCCAAACCCAAGCCCAATCCCAATCCCAAACCGAACCGAAATGTTAAACAATGCTGTTGCCGTTGTCATTTGGCAGGCGTTTCGAATTACGGCAAACAGCTCCTTTTACAGGCAACACTGTGTTGCAGCCACCGAAACAGAAAAACAGAAAAGCAATATGCAATATGCAAAAATCCAATGGCAAACGAGACGGCGAGGCGATGTCTAAATTTCCAAATACGCAAAAATGCTAAAATGGCACGCCAACTTTTTGGTGTCTGTGCGCTGAATTTGTAGTTTCCTTCGCCTTTTCTCCGCTTTTTTGTTTGAATAATTGAAGGTGAGGCGAAAAACGCAGGGAAAATGGATTCGCAATTGGAATTTCAAATTTCGTTTCACGCGAAAACTGGCAGAATGCATCAGGATCTCAGACTGGAGACGTTAGAAGAAGTGTTTGGCTGGGAATCGAATCATTTCGTATGCACTTCGCATCGTTACACCCTCAACATTTTTTTGACAACTTGTCCACAAAACATACACACGTGTCCAACGAAACCCCAAAAGGTAGTGCAATATTTGCGGTGACTGCAACAATCTGTGGCTTGTGTAATTAAGTTACGTTGCCGATTGCCTGGCAGGACTCCGAATGTTATTACCATTTGAACTGGGTGTTGTGGGCCCTCGCCTCTCGACTCTCGTATTTATATTTCTCAGTGGCTGTGGTTAATTTAAATGCAATTGTCAGCAGCAGAGGATGCAATTTAATTAAGCTGTCAGAGGCTTATTGTTGCGGTCAGCAGGAAGTTGAGTTGAGTTGAGTCAAGGGTCCTCGCCACGCACAAAAATAAATTGACCCCTAGGAAAGGAATTTTGCCAGCTATATTATGAGCCAGAAGATTGGAAACTTATATAATTAAATAATAAATAAAATATATGTCAAAAGATACCAGGGAAAACTAAAGTGATCTTAGCTTTAACTGTTTTTTATTGCCCCAATTTGGTCATTAGCAAATGGGTCCGTTGAACCAGGTCTGCAAAACACCCCGCGGTCACCAATTCGAGGTGAGGTGAGATCGCCGGGTGACTAACCACCGATACTAACGATCGGATTTATCAATCGCTCGCCTATCTGATCCCGCATAAACAAAGCCAGAAACACAGAAACAAATTGGCCAACCCCGCTGGCCGGCCAGTTATGACCATTTAAGCCCAATCGGCTAGCGAATCGCGAATCGCGCTCCATAAATATTGAGCTCATATTGCGAGAGCGGGAGATTGCAGATTGATGGGGCAAATTGATTTGCGGCGCTGCATCTCTCAATCTATTGCAAAATTGAGTGCACTGCTTGTGCCGCTGGTCGGGTGAGAATTGATTGAGCCAGCGGTTTGGGGCCTGACATAATTAAGCCACCCCCCTCGGAAAGTATTCGAAGGAAGATGAAGTTTTGGCCATTGATTTATGACCGGGCTTTCGGGAGCTGGAGGACTCAGGGAGATTGAAACATACATATTTGCCTTTGCAGCTTCTTTGTTTGGCCAACGCATTGCATTCAGCTCGCCTGCCGCCGTCAAAGCGAAACTCCGGGCATAAATCAGTTGGCCAGCTACCGGGCTTTCGGTGATTCGGGCCCTCGAACGCCGGGATCCGGGCAACCGGTCTGCGGTTTACCCCATACCGCCTCACCCTTTCCATTCCCATCCAGATATGCCTTCGAAGTGCCGCACAAAGGGCTGACCAACTGGACAGCATCCAGTTTTGACATCGACGTTGGCATTGGCAACGGGTGAGATGCGAAAAGCGAAAAGCGACAATCGACACACGACAACAAAGGACAGCCGAGAACCGAGAGCTGCAACCTGGAACGCACTTCTCGGGGGGGCAGGCCACTGGGTCCACCTTAAGGCCATTAAATTCCGCACACATAAAGTTTTCAATGGGCTGCAGACATGCAGAATTAGCGCCCAAATGCAATTACTTTTTATTATCACATATTTTGAGGTGCCACTTCAAGGGAACAATAGCTAATTGTATTCAAACTACAAAGAAAAAACTCTCAAATATCTATTACATTTATTTAATTATTTGCTTAAACTCAAGCCTTCTATTTATTATTATTATTTATTTATTATAATTGAATTAAAAATAGCCAACTTCAAGCTTATACTACAGCTTGATTTATTAAAATATTATCGCGTATAATGTGGTTAGAAACTAGTATTTTTAAACATGTTTCCCTCTTTTTACTACTAGTATTCGCTCTTTTAAAGTTTATGGCAATTCTCAGCGAGAGTTCTTTACGAGAACTCGTAAAGCGTAAAGCTTCGGTGGTTAAAATTGCAATAGAGCCCTAAAAGTATATCTTCAACTTCGCAGACCGACTCATTTTAAATTTGCGTATGCATGTTACCGTTTGTGGGTGGTTTTTAGGTCCTCTGAATTTTGTTCTCATTTTTTAACTCTTGTCTGAGGAAACTGAAAGTTTTGCACGTTTGGCAGTTTGTCGAGAAATTACGTGACTGATAATCGCAGTTGAAATATATTTAGTTTCAATATATAAGACACGTTTCGGGGGCGAAAAAAGCGAAAACGATTTATTAGAGAACATACAGACGTCGAGTGGCAATTAAATGACGTAAAAAAGCTTTGTAATCGGGGCAAACAGAACTATACTATTCAATTTTCCAACCGAAATAAATGTTTTAGATCAAAATTATTAGCTGCTGACATTTAAAAGCCATAGTTAAAATTGACATTTCAAAGTATCCGATTTCGTTATTAACTTTGATCAACATTGTGCTCCTTTGTAAAGTGCAAAATTAATTATTACGACCTGCGGAAAGCCGCTCGAACAACTGCCATTCGGCCACGCCCACCTCCGGGCCACTCCACCGCCCCTTTTTGCCAACTTGTTGCGTCAGGCCTTAACCACCAAGGCAACAGCTCAAATCATGCGGCCACAGTGTTTTTTAATTAATTGCCATCATAATCGTGCACCGAACGACCACTTGCATGTGGGAGGAGTGGGCTATTAGTATGCGGCCGCGGCTTCGCTTTTTGCAGCCACTGTGCGCACTTTTCATTCAATTAAGAAGTATTTTTTCGTATGCAAACACCACGCAAAAATTGCAGATAATTAAAAAATGTCAAGAGTTTCAGGGGGAAAAAATCTGTTGCGTGTTTAATCATCAGAACAACCGCAACTATGTATGTTTGTGTAACTTTCAGCCACCGAACAAAAAGCGAAACAAAGTTAAAAACTGAAAGGCAGTTGGAAGTTGAAAATTTGAATTTAATTGTTGCCGGCAATGGTTTCATGGCCACCTCTTGTTCGGTGCAGTTTTTCTGTTTTTGTGCTCTTGCCACATTCATTTGCATAATAACGAATCATAAACTGCATGGCCAACTTTTCTGCTTTGCCCTGTACGAATATTACAAAATGTGGCGTTTATTAAAAACATATCTGGAGTATAAGTGATCCCAAATCGACTTCCGTTTCGATGACAGATAAATATAAACCTGGAGAATTTCGATCGGTTTGTGGAAACCATAAAAGTTAACGAGTGCAATTGCATAATTTAATGCGCACAGAGCAAGTAATCATAATCATTACGCATACGCAAGGGTGTCATTTTACAGCTCAGCATTTCAATTTCTCACACTTTTTACAGCCATAAATTTTATGCGATTTGCGCTGCACACAATTTGCGTGACTTTTGTCAATAACTTGCTCTCATATCGCACTGTCTCATTATGAAAGTGTGTGGTGTTCGTATTCGTTTTCGTATGGCAGGGCACTGGGTTCAAAGTGTCACACATGGATTTCCGCATATTTCATGTGCTTGCATTCCCATTTGCCGTATTTTTATGTTAATTTATTTGAATTGGGAAAAAGTCGACACAAAAGTTTCCGAAACGGGAATTTTCTTCTTTATTTTTTTATTTTTTTCCACGCAAACCGCAACGCCGGGCTTAATGACATGACCCACCCCCTCGCACCACCTGCCTTTTTCCCTTGCTCGGTTTTCCCCCGGAAAAGGGCTCACACCCTTTTGTCCCCATGCCACTCATCCAGAACGGGTACAGCGGCGGCAACAAATATCATAATTCAGTCACATTTATTGCGCTCCCAACTTCCGGTTAACTTTGGCTGGAATTTTAAATGCATTCCCCTGGAAGATTGAGAAAAGCACTATAATTGCGGATGTATTTTGAGATGAAATCTACGAAATTAAATATGGAAAAATATTTACAGAAATTAAAACTACTGAATTAAATTTTCTATTAAGAAACTTAAATTTAAAACTAAAGTGTATAAATTATTTCAAAAGTTTTATACTTTTAAGAATTTTTTACCCTTTAAATTTAATATATTTTTTAAAATTTAAAATATCTTTTGAGTGTGTGGTTTTAAGCTCCCCTTTAAACGAAATATATTTTTAAATATTTAAAATATTTTTTGTGAGTGCGGTTTAAGCGTTTTCGTGGAAAATCTCCTTCTCTTCGATTTAAATGTTTTTTAATATGCAGCCAATAACCGACTGCAGTTGAGGATAATTGGATGTTGGCAGCCCGGGTCAGAAAATCCAAACGATTTTTCACAGCCCGTGGCCAACTGACTGATTGCGGTGCAAGAGAGAAAGACAGAAAGGAAAAGCATTTAAAGCATTTTCACAATTTGATGCATTCATGTTTTTGTTTTGCTGTTTTTCTGTTTCTCCGCTCTGCGTTGGGATCGTAATCAAATCATTTTGAGTGAACCAACTTCCGCATACAAAAGCGAACGAACTTGAAACATAAAGTTTTTCGACTTTCACTTGGATGGCGGGAAAAATGCTGAAGAGGAAAGGGGGAGGGACCGGGACCCCACGGTGTATCAGACTCACAAATGAGGCCCCACTGTACCCTCTAAAGCCCTCGGCTCCGATGAGCTGTCAGGGTAAATTAAGCCAAACAATTTTGACGCGAACACAATTAAGCGGCTCAAGACTATCAAAAACCAAAAAAAAAAAAAAAACAAAAATGAAAGTCGCAAGTTCACTTTCGGTTTTTCATTTGTTGTGCAATTGCCGGCGCCACGAGGCCAACTGCAAAATATGCCGTAATCGGGGAAAAAAACACAACAAGCTTATGGGAGCGGGGGCGCCATCGCATAATTCAATCAAAACAGTGAAAAACCAACGCTTTTTGCAGGCGGTAAAAGTTGAAAATTCGCTTCGAGGGAGAAGAGGAGGGGGAAGGAGAACCCATAGCCATTCACTTGAGCGCCCAAGAAGTTATCGCAAAGTGCATATCAAGCATACGCCGCGTTGTCATTGAGACGGAGTTATTTTTAGTATAACCCACATGCCGAGCTGCAGCCGTGCCACATATTTCCCTGCACAAGTTTATTAATTTGAGCCGCCAACTGGTTTGCCTGGCAGATCGCCGGAAAACCGGAGAGGAGAGCCGGCCAAAAGCCAAAAACCGTAATTCATTTGTAACTTGCAACGTGTTTTGTGTATTTCTTTCCTCTGTTTCTTTTGGGGTGGCCGTAAGGCCAAAACCAGTTTGCAGTTAAGCCAAAAGGCCCAGAGGCCTCGTTTGCCACCGACTCTCAGCTGCGAGGAGAGATCTACGAGCTGCGATAAAATGTTAAATGCTACACAGATTGATTTCGCTGTGGCATTTTCAAAATGAATTATGTAGCCCCGTATGCAAATTGCCTCAAATGCACAATCAAATTGAGTGCTGGCCCATCCGGCGGAGTCTTAGCCACGATTTGTTATAAATTTAAATTTTAATTTAGATTACAAATATTAATGGGTGCTCTTTCGCTTTCGGTAGCCAAGCGAACATGATTAATTTTTTTATGTCGTCAACCTTAAAATAATTCCCTAAATGGGGCTTAAAAATACTCAGGCCTTTCTGTTTGTCTTCAATAAAAGCGTAGCAGGTGTTTATAAAATAATGGATTATGTATTAATAGCAAAACCTTTTTATACATTTTATTTAATAAAGTAAACAAAGGGTGGCCCCAAGTTGAATGACATTCGGTGACTCTGAACGTCTGCTTTTAATGCCTTTAAGGGCTTGTAGAAAAGGCTACTTAGTAATTTTGAGTTAATTTATGGCTTTATCGGCTTAAATTCATAATGCTTTGTGCAATGTTCGACTATGAGTTCTCGTATCTACCAATTATATCGATGGCAGGCGGCAGGTCACTCCTCCGAACAAATGGATATTAAATGAAATCATGCGTTAATTTCCCCAACTTAATTACATGTCGAACAATCTCTGGCAGCGCAGGCTTCTCATTTGCATACCTGTTTCATATGGTTTACACCTACCTGCCAGCGAAACAAAGTGTTGATCGCAATTTCATTAACTCCAATGTTTACACGAACAGTTCAAAAAAAGGGGGAAAAAAAAGGAAACAACTTTATTGGCCAGTGAACATGACATGAGGCGTAATACAATTTTAGTTTTCATTATTTTATTTTCGGCCCCAACCAATATTTACAATTTTCTTGCGGAAATTGAAAATCCAGCCCTCATGTGGAAAGTGGCCCTCTCTCTTCTCTCCACTTCGATTGCAGCCTAGTAAATTACTTTGCGGTCAGAGGACTAAAGGCCCCAAATTAACTTAAGCCAACGCCATCGTTGCATAATCCCTCAGATTTTGGGCCATCAAGATAATTGAGCTGCCCATGTGTGTGTGTTGAAGTTGAATTTAATTCAATTTTATTCAAATTGCTGTCGGAAAATTGCCGACACCGGAGCAACAGGGCAGCATGGCCAGTGAAAATCATATTTTTATGCTCGCACCGTGTTCGAGGGCAGGCGCAGTGTAATTTCATTCCATAAATTTCCACTTAATTAGCGGTCAGCCGGGGTTACCCCCTTACATCCACATCCCCCCCTTTGGCGCACCTGACCGTCATGGTCAGCAATTTATGCTTAAATTTCCGCTGCACATTTTTCAAGGCGATTGCGTACACGCTTTTCAACTTCCACTTAACCTATCCCGTAATTTATGCTAATTTACGCAATTTTCCTTACATATCCGAGGCGGAGGCTCTTTTTTTCAGACTCTGACTCAGTCTATATGGGCGTGGTCGGTTATGGCGTGACGTGTCGTATATAAATGCAATATATCGAGCAGATTATTCGCACTGCAACAGTGTAAGCGAAATTGTCATGCAAAGGTGGCGAATTAAAGGGGCGAGGAAAAACACAAGGGTAAAATTTACCCAGCGATAAAAACTGTTCTGAAATCGGGATTTCCTACACCCAAAAAATAAATTGATATGAAACGATGATCGATTTTACGTTATGTGGTATCAATTTTATAATGTTGAATCGGTATCGCACGGTAAAAACAATATAATAGTGTGTATAATTATTTTTCAAAAAACAAATTACATTTAAGTCTCTTTCTTTATGGTTAATTTTGTTAGTTTTATAAATCACCCATAGTTTGTAAGAATTTATAAATCAGATTTAATTTGAACCGAGATTTTTTCCGAGTGCGTATACTATACGAAAAAAGCACAGAAAAGGAAAAACGCGACGAGGCCAAAGTGGAATCAAATTAGTTGGACAGGCGGCTCGGAAAATTTATTTCACGCACCTTGGACTACTTAGAGGCGTTGTCATCGGTCAGCGGGCCAAACAAGTTTCCCAGCTAACGCACAAGCACAAAAAACGCACAATAAACATACATACAACACACGCACTTGCCAAGTCTCGAGACGCCGCCGACACCTACAACAATTCGAACAACACAACACCCATAAAATCCAATAGCAACGATGTCAACAGCAATCGACGCCGGCCGGCCAAGATATCTGTTTATATATATGTACATACGAATATACATAATGAAAAATAAATGCATTAAAATCGAAAATCTCAACCCGTTCAAAGTGGCACAAACAACGGTACCCACACACACACATACTGTTGCAACACGACAACTTTTCTATCACTCGCACTTAATTCATTTTGATTTCAGTGCAAAGTGGAAATTTATTTGCATAAATTAAAATACAGAAAAAAAGGAAAACAAGCGAGAAAAATAAAAAATATATGTATATTCCACATGCAACTATGTATGTAAGTCCCCAGACCCTGCGATCCCCCATTCCCAACCCCATACCATACCATACTATCTATATGTATTCGTATTCATGACAAGTTGCCGGTCGGTCGCTCTGGGCCCGTTATGTTGCCAGTTGCCTGTTGATGTTGCTGTTGCTTTTGCGTTGATGTTGCTGTTGCTGCTGTGTTCATGTTGCTGGTGGGCTAGTGCTGCTGCCGCATCAGAAAGACAGAGATGGGTGTACGCTAGAAGGAGACAGAGCAACGCTGTCGAGGCTGTTGCATAAATAGAAAATTTATTTATTGATTACGCCGTCTGAATTTTTATATAAACATTTTATAGGTTGCTGAGTGCTTAAAGCACGAAATTCTCTTTAGGCGAGCTTTTATTTTTAGTGTTTTTTAACTTTCGGGGTGCTCATTTAATGCAATTAGTGTTTAAGATGCATCATAAAAAAATAAGACATAACTATAAAATTATTTGATCTTAAGTAAGGGATCTGAAAGGGCGAAAAACACCCAGAAAATATATTTTCTGTATTAAAGATTTTTAAGCTTCCAATAAATTGAAGTTGGCTTAAATTCCCCAAAAAGTTCACCTTGTTTGATTAATGACATTGCAATCGCTCATTGCGAATTAGCCACTTCATTTTGGACTTCCTCAAAGCTTTTGGCCTTGAGCAATTGGAATAGGAAGCCACAATGCAATGGCAAAAACAGAGAAAATGTTAATAAAAAGACGGTGTGAAAACGAAGAGGAGGAATTGCCAACGCAAACAGCATTTTGCACATTGTTAGCGGGCTGAAAGAGGCATGCAACTAATCATTAGAAGCTTGTTTTCCAATTTGTTGCTGCCTGCTATTGTTGCCGGGTTTCAATGTCAATTTGAATTAATTAATAGAGAAACCGACATGAAAGAGGCAGACAAATGATCGAACGCACACACTCGATGCTCCAAGTGTATCTCTGTTTTTCTATCTCAGTATCTGTATCTGAATCTGAACAAAAAAGATGCAACGCAGCCGAGCGTAACAAATCCCCCGAGACGGGTGGGTATTTGTTCGCTGCTGCTGCCTCTGCCCCTCTAAGTAAAGTCGTAATGGAAATTATCATTCAACAAACGATATCAACAATAAGAGACCCATAACAACAACATTATTATCGCCAGCATCAACGCCAACAGTTTCAGTTGCATTTTTAATGATTTCCATAGAAGCGAGGCGAAAACGGCAAAAACTGAAATCGTTTGGGCATACATAAAGGCATACAGAGATACATTCGAGCTACAGATGCAGATACAACTTGCACATGCTGCCCCTGCCCATCCCCCTGCCACGCCCACTCGACCCCCGCCCGCCCACGTAAGCGGATTGCATGTGAACAATGTGTAAATAGTTTTAGCAGCGAGCAAAAAATATCATCATCACGTATGTAAGAGATATCAATTTGTTAGCACCCAGAGCCCCAGAACCCAGCAGCAGATGCATTTGCAACATCACATCAACTGACTGCCCCATCAACTGTCCGCCTTTTGAGAGAAGTGTATATTACAATGTTTATCAGGCCATGTTCAGCCATGAAGTTTTGATTATGGCATTTTAATCAGACGGAAGAAAAAATAGTGGAATGCTTGGGGCAGCTTGATAAACTCCATCATAATGTGCACAATTATCATGAGCTGAAGCGTTCTGAATATGAGTTAGAAAATAAGTCGATCTTTTCAGATTTAAGAGCTCGAAACATTAAACAAATAAACATAAAACAAATATATTAAATTCAAATATTTCATATTACTTATTAAACTAAAAAATAAAACTCTAATATGTAATGCAAAAGATATTAAATTGCTTGATTTAATTGGAAAATATTTCAATTAAGCTAGAAAATATAAGATACAATGTCAGTCATATTTATGTTTATTTTATTGCAATACTTTATTTTTATATTTCCATAATTAAAAATAACAAAAATTGCTAAGTACTTTATATATCAGTGTTTTTAAAAAGTAATGAGGAAGATTTGTGGAGGAGTTCTGTTGCACATTTACTTGCCATATTAACTTACCTTTCATTGATTTTATAATGCAATTCGCTGATTTCCAGATAATAACAAATATGTTTTTCTTTTTTTCCAGGTACGTAATGATGGCAATACATGTTGGCAACTTGAAACGGTAATTGAAACAGGAACAGACAGATTTTTAGCTGGGTGATCTACCTCTCAAGAAGGTTTAATTCCAATCCGTTCATCAGCAGGAGCGTCGCTCTCATACTCTCATATTCAGGTATCTAAGCAACCATAATAATTGCCAGTTGAGTGGAGTGGAGCTGTAAGCTTCTTTTCCTTCTCCTTCTCCCCACGAGCCGCGTTGCACGTTGCAAGTTGCAACTGCTCGGAGTGGCAACAAAATGATTTACAAAAGATAACAGAAATTGCTCGCTGCTCGTATGTTGGCCTACAAAATTCGAGAAAAGCAAAATAGGAAAATAAAAATCATGGTTAATGTTGTGGTGCCCCCCCTTCACCGCCACACTCCTCTGTTCTTTATTTTTTCAGTCGGCAGCTAATGGTTCTGTGCATTGTTTTTGTGGTTTCGCCCCTTTTCCATCTCCCCATTCCGCCCCACCAGGTGATGCACTTTAAAATGATTTTCCAAAGCTTTGCCACAGCCCCAAGAAAAGCAGCGCAGAACCAAAAGCGAAGCGTTAAAAATTCAACTTGAAATTACTTGTGCGCCTGCCTTTTGGTTCCTATTTGTGCTATTTGTTCCATTGCCGCTGCTGATGAGGCTCGTAAGTCTTGGCCACATTACTTGGCCAAAGTCGGAGTGCGGAAAATGGCCGAAGCTGGAAAGAATTTCCCTCAAACGTGAGAATGGTGGCGAAATAATTGAGAACGATTTTTGTGGCATTTGTTTTGTTTGTTGCCAAAGGAAATTGATTTCCAATGGCAGAAACACCAAAGTTTTCGCTTGTTGAATGAAGATGTATGAATGTTGTTTTCCTTTGAAAGTATAAGCTTTTATTATTTTTCTTTTTTTGTATTTTTCGCGACCAATCCCCATTTCTTTTACAAGCCAAGTTGGCAGAGGTTAAACGCCGCGTTAGCCGGCAACAACATGATGCCTGATCATCAACATTAAAGCCAAGTGCCTGGCCCATGGCTCTTTGCCTTTGCGTTTGCTTTTGCCTTAGCTTTGGCTTTGGCCCCTTTTCGCAGCCCCCCTTGATAAATGCAGCTAACCTATATTTTAGCTCTCTGCATGGCTGAAATGGCGTTGTGAAAAACATTATTAACCGATTTTTATTGCATTCTACTTTGGCCGTGGCTGTGGCTGCGGCCTGAGCTGTGGCTTCAGCTGCTCCAAAGGCATTTGGAGGCGGTTAACTGGCCATTAAGGGGCGTTCCTAATGTATCTCGATGCCAAGATGGAGAGACCTGCCTTCGGCTGGGGTCTTGGGTCTTCAGTCTTTCGTCTTTCGTCTTTAGTTTTCTAGCCAGGCTAAAACGCATCGAACTCCATCTTTATTTCCAGCAACTAGAAACTAACAACTTGCAACCAGCAAACCAGTATCCAGCATCCAGCCAAGTCCATGGAGTTGGAAAACATTTTAGTGCCATTTGAGCTGCCTGTTGGTGCTGCCGGCTACATGCGAATTTTCCTTGGCTTGGCATTTGGCCGCTTGTCTTTGGTGGGCTGAGCCCGACTCGTAAAATCATAAAACAAATTAATTGGCACTGCCGTGTGCAGAGTATGTGCTTTGCCAACTAGCCAACTAGCCAACAGGCCAGCCAAGCAGCCTTTGTCCTTGCCATTTTCAACATTTTCAAGCTTTTCAGTATATTTTTTTGCGAGTTTTTCCATGGCGCGGTTTCCGCTTAGCTAATTTGCAATGCAGTTTGCTCTTTTCGTTGTTTGAGGTTCTGTCTACTTTTTTGTTGCCTTTATGGGTTTCTGTGTTCTCTGTGTGTTTTCAGTGCTCTGCTCGGCTTTTGAGGCCACTTTTGAATGCAACTCGTCGATTGCTGAATCGGTTTTGTGTGTCGCACTTTTGGTTTCTGGTTTATTTAATGACTTTTTGCAATTGTTTTCGTGAGCGGATTTTCAAAATTGGTTTCACTGAGCTCGGCAGCGGCTTTTAGTTCGCTTTTTGCCATTTTGCAGCTCAAGGTTAAGTGGCATTCGATTCGTTATTGCAAGAGAAATAAAAGCTGCGCCCCTCGTCGTCGTCTTAATGGTACAATTTCATTGAGCTGCTAATAAGTGCTGCTGCCGATTGTTTATGAGCATTAAATGTGGGTTGTGCGGCCCCGAAATGTCGAGCGAAAATTGCCTTTGGCTTTGGCTCACGGGGCGTATGCGCAATATGCTGCGAGTGCGAGTGCGAGTCATTAGAAGCTGGCTTATTGGCTCTATTAGCCGAGCCCTGCATGGCACTTGATCGATGGTTCCGCAGCCATAAGCCATCATTAGCCATGTGGCAATTTATATGCTGGCTGATCTCTCGAACGATTATGATCATGATCCGCTGTTTGCTTGAGAAAAGTTCTTAGATTAATCGAACACATTGATCAACATTGGAATCGAGCAATTGCTGCTGATCCTCGGTTATTGTAAACGATGTTGTAACAAAGCATCCATCAAATTTGTGATAAAAAATCTTCCGTTTACTTATCGTGATCTTTGAAGCTGGATAAACGACCTTCCATTCTCTTAAAATTAAATACAATCGCATTCCGCTCTCAAATAATTCTTTCATGAAAATCCCAAGTAATATTTATTCCTAATAATATTGATAATGATTAATGTTAATATGATAAATAATAATTTTGTATCTCACTTTAAAAGCACAAACATTTATCAAAAAGTTTATGAATACATTAAAACCAGTGTGAATAAAAGTAATCCCCATCATTTGTCTTTTGTGGTTTATTTTATTTTTGATTAATTACTTGGCTCTTGATCAGGGGTAATATTACGCCCTTAATGGAATGATAGCAGTTTAATCTGAAATATTTTTAGTTTTTTGGGGAGGTTTCATCCAGTTGATGTACTTTAAAATTTCTTTCTGTGTGTCAATTGCATTGGTAATGCCTTTGCCATTGGCATTGGCTTTACTTTGATATCCCATCTGAAGCTAGCTCTCGAGCAATTTACGCATTTCATTTGATTTCAGACATTGCAACGTTGTCGATGTCGTTTTTGCTGTTGCCTTTGCCATTGTTGTTGACGATGGCAACGATGGCGACCTTCCTTGTTACCAATGTGCCATGGCGAAATTAACGGCAATTAACTTGATTCGCTTTTGTTTCCATTTGGCCCTCCCCTGCCTTGACTGGCAATGCATTTTTCTTGCTGTCTCCTTGCCATTTTTTCCCCTTTGTTTTTGCCATGTTTTTTTTTATACCGCTCAGCAATCAGGCAACATCGGGCATGAGGTAATAATTTACGAAATTGACAAGTGAATCATTCAGCGAGTATGGGGCTTTCTGCCAATGGATGAGCGAAGAGAACGACTAAGCAGAAAATTAACGAGTAATTAGAAGTTCCTCTGAAGGCGGCATCATCTTTATTGTTTCAGTTAACTGGGGGCGTGAGTTGTTGGTTGGGTTGGGTTGAGGAGGAAGTGGAAGTGTCGCCACTTAGTGGCGTTTTGTTTGCTTTTTATTCGCCCGCATTTGGTTTCTTTGTTTTGCGAGGCATTGATTAATGAGCTGCGTAGCTGCCTGGTGGCATTGACTTTGATGTGGCAACGATATATGTATAATGCAGCTCAATATCATACCTCATTCCTCGTGGTTTGCATGTTTTTTTTTTCGCGAATCGCGATCGACAAGCGGCTGATTAGCCTCGAACACGCCGAGGATACCGCAAATATGGCAGCCAGCATGTCGATTATATCACAATGTGGCAAACACAATTTCCAGTGCAGTAAACGCAACAAGGAAGTGAGTATGTCCAAACTCAGATCAGCCGGGGAGATCACTCTGTTCCAATAGATCTGCTGATCTTTGGCTGAAGTTCACCTGCGGCCTGCTATTAACTTGATGATCACTCGGCTGATCTTAAACTCAGTTAGCTGAATCGTATACCCAACGATGTTGGCCATTAGCTTATCTTTCAGTTTAACAAGAAAAATAATCTAAATCATTATGGGACTAGCTTGTGTAGCAAATATAGGCCATTAGTCTTGATCGTAAAAGTTTAAATAATATTATTTATCATGTATTATTAATATTATATTTATTGCTTTAAGATAATACACATAAACTGTATTATTTTCATTTAATGGTTTATTTTCCAAAAGAAAACGTAACATAAAAATATTCCTAGTGTGAGATCCACATATCTTATCATTTATACTCTCTATAAGAAATCTCCACTCACAGTTAGTGACTCTTTGGCCGAGTGAACGTCCCCATCCAACAAACATCCCAAATCCATCACTTTTAATTCGCGTCACTTAATTCCCAGTTAATAAATATTTAACAGAGTTAACCTTATTTGGGCACTGGCGATCAAAGCGAGTGCCTCACAAATTGTTTGTGACTAATTTACACAACGAAAGGTCATTGTTTCCACTTCAATTAGCCTTTTACTCGCCGGCCAAAACAGAGGCGCCTGCACTGGCTGTTGTTTTCAGTTTTCTGGCCTGTTCGCTGACCAAATTGGAGTGCGTTAATGCCCGATGTGTCTGTCTGTCTGTCTGTCTGTCCGTCTGATGACTCCGACTCTTAACTCGCGGACAACTCGAGCCGACACTCAGCGGCATCAGCGGACTTATGACAACAAAATCGAAAGAGTTGCACCCGATTGCAGCAGGCAGTTGCATAAAATGCCAAATTGTCTGGCCCGGCAAACAGCTCACAGCAAACAGCTAACAACAAACGAGGAATGGCCAAATTTGGAGCTGCCAAGTGGAAAATGCAAGCCGAGTTGCGAGACAGCTGGTTTTGCTTTATGGCCGACTCAGACCGGCCGGCTTGCAGGCTGGCTAACTGGCTAGATGACCAAAATTGGCCAACCACTCGGGCTGCATGCAACAAAGTCTACGTCTGCTTCTCCTATCCATTTAATTGCCACTAAAATGTCACAGCGGGCAAATTAAACGGTTTTATTATGACGGCAACTAATTCGAAGCAGAAAAGTAGAAATTAAATAAGAATCAAAACAAGTGCAGGCAGCAAGAAGTAAGCAAGCGTCATAAAATTAAATTTAATCCGCCTGAAAGTGGCTTTGCCTGTTGGCTCTTTCACCTTTGGCCACACCCATTTTACCTGCCTTTCTGTTTGTTTGTTTGTTTGTTTACGTGTCTCGTGTAATCCGCCTTTTGGCTGCATACTTGCAGCCGTGCTTATTTATTCGCCAACTCATTTAAGCAAATGACCAGGCCAAGACAACGTCCGCTGCGATCGCGATAAGTCCGCCAAATACTCATATGCCGAAAAAATCCGAACTGAGCATGGCATTCAACTCTTAATAAACTGATGTCCGATCCCCATGTGGGCCGCTTGTTCCTGGACCAGCTCCTTTTTCATTGGTTTTTTGCATTTCATACCCTGAATTTTAACCAACAGCTTGGGAACACATCAGACAATTAGAAATAAACGCATTAATATTTTCACTATTTTTTTGTTTTAGTTTTATATTGGTGTATACAGATTTTAGTACTTTCCTGGCTGGTTAAAAGTAGTAATAACTTAATTTAATGCCCATGCTATTTTACTAAGGCGGAAAGCTTTCTTTTACAAGCCTATTAAAAATATGAATTATTTAATTAAAAAAATCCTCGTAATTTTCAAGAGTATTTTCAACTTCGGCCCTGCACTCAGCCCTCCTTATACACAAGTTTCCTTTATTTTGATTTTTTTTTGGTAGCTGCTTATCGGCTTGTCGTCTGCTTAAAGTGTTAAAACACTTTTTATTCCGACTGCTGCAAAAGCTAAGAAATAAAAATGACTTGAGCGGCTACTTGAGCGGCTTTTGTTCCTTTTTGTTTGAGTAAACGCCGCATTTGGGTTAATTTTCGTTTTGTTGCTCGTGCTGCTTTTTATTTTCAGCGCATAATTAATTTAACATGCACTCTGAATAACCCGAATCGGGCATCTTTCAAGTGCCACGGCACTCGAGTGAATCAATCTTGAGATTTCGGAGCGCTCTTCTCTACTTCTTGAGACATTTTTGAGCGGCGACTGGCAATCGTTTAGGGCGAATTTGTCATCGAAAGCCTTGAGACGAAGGCATTATTTATTTAGTCATAAGCCCTCGGAACGCAACTTTATTAAAGCCTCCATTAGGCCGGCTTTTGCAAGTGGCTCAAAGTGCATTTTAGCCCGGCGAAGGGGAGGCGAATTAATCCCGCCCCGTTGGCCAATCGCCATTAACATGGAATCGGCTTTGAAAGTTATTAACAAGAGCTATTTGGCCCAGTGATTCATTCTCGTTCGGCGGCAGGCCTTCATGGCTAATTAAATTGTGTGAAATCAAAGTGATTCAAGAGAAGGTTAATGTGTGGGTGTCGGCATTCGTGGGGCAACATCGAGCGCACACAACTGCAGCTGCATATGTAAATATATGTATGTTAATAGCCCGGCCGCCCACGCAGAATGCCGAAAATATGTGACACATTTAGATACATTTTATGCACGAAAAGAGGAAAATGGAAAATGTCAAATGGAAAACTCATTCGAAAGTAGTTCAGGGCAACAAAGTCTGCTAATTACTCAATTAGAATTCCGTTTGGCTGCCCGAAAAATGATTTGTTGCGGTGTTTAGTTAGGAGAGTGAAAAACCCCGTCTCAAGAGCAATTTCCCATTAGTTGTGGCACAATAAAATTGCTGGCTGCTCGCAAAAAGTGAGCGAGGCAATTAAGCAAATTGGAAAATTGCATGCTCTCCGCGCAAAACGATGTTTCGGACACTTTTTCCACATTTTCCCCATCCGTTCCGTGTTGCTTAATGCCAAGATATGCATCGACAAGGGCGCGAACAGATGTTCGGGATAAATTAAAGTAAAATATAATAACGACCTGAACTTTATAGTATTTTTATAGCATAAATTAAAATGAAATATAATAATGACATGATGGAACTTTATAGCAGCTACATACATATGATGCCTAAATGTCAGTTCCCCAAGCAGACAAGAAAAACTTATAAATTAATCAGGCGTCGCAAATATGCAAAGCTGGATTTCCCTCCTGGTTTGTATTTTACTTTGCGGCCTGCATAAAATTTACTGCAACATTTATGTGGCAAGCGTTGCCGAAACGGTAAACGAAAAAGTAAAACTGCCGCGCCTGCGCGGTTTTTTGGCTTTTAAGCTTTTAGTATTTTTTTTCTTTTCGCTTTTAAACTGGATTTGAATTTGGAAGTCGGGGTTCTGGGAGTGGCGCCCATTTGGCCCGACTTTGGGTCTCCGGGTGTCGCTGAGGCCAAGCGTATCGTTTTGTAAACAGTTTTCAGTTTTCAGCTTTTGTTCATTTCATTTTTCATTTTTAGATTTTGTGGCCGCGGCTTAAAGGCCCAAATGCTGACAGCCAAATAGATGGCTAAGTCGAGACCTTGTCCCGCTCACTCGATTCTGTTCGAGATATGCTATATACACTCGAACATTACATAATTGCGGCCCTGGTGGCTTGATTGAATTGGAATTGAAAATGAAAATGAAAATGAAATGGGAATGGAGCGCAAGTCAAGAGTTCAGAAATATCGTTTATTAGTTGCGAGTTCTCCAATTGTTACCCAATTTGTAATTTGAACTTCACAGTCGAATGCCTCAACTGTATCGCTTTGTATCTTTTGTATCTTTTACGTCTGTGTCGCCTGCCCTTTGGCCCTAGTTGCTATAGTCTTCTCTTCTCTAATTGAATCCAAAGTTTTTCCATTAACCCACTCCTCCCCCCCGAGAGATGTAAAACAAAACCAAAAGCCAAACTGACAGCGGAAAAGTGGAAAATTTCTATACACTTTTCCGTCGCCGTTCCTTCTGATGCGTGAGTTGCATAAACAAGAGGGCCCGCTGTTATTGTTATTGTTATTTTTATGCTTTTGCTGCTGTGGTTGGCTGGCTGATTATTGCTTCAACCTGCCTCGCAGTTAGTTGCTTAACGCTTCGACAGTTTTCCTTAGTTGACCTCATTCCCAAAAAAAAAAAAACACAAAAAATGAAACATAAATTGGGGGAAGCAAATTAGTGTAGACCTGGAGCTAATGTCTTATAAATATGATTTGGGGTCGTCGGTTGTCTTGGATTTCCAAACCAATTAGCAGGGCTTACGAATGTCAACTCGGTTTCCCTTCTTTTTTTGTTCGGTTTTTAGAAAATGCCACACAGAGTGCGACAAAGTGGGCGTGGCTGGGCCATATACTTCCCGGTTTCCAGTTTTCCGCTCCCCCCGTCGAAGTGCAAAGATCAAATAGTAAAGCGACCGCTAGCGAAACAGCAGCCCAAGTTAACTGTCAGCCGGCGTAATTAATTGCCGGCTACAACAAGTTGACTGCTGCGACTGCAGCCGGGTCTTAACTCTTTGCCACCGGTCGGTCTGTCGGTCCAAAGTCGGTCCAAAAGTCGGACTCTTTATGCGGCAGATGTGCTCGTAAAGATTTCCTCATTGTTGGACGTGTGCATAAAAAGCACTCAAGGAATTTTCACCTGCCAACGGCCGAGGATGGGGAAATAAAATCTTTGCGAAATGTGTGTCACTCGACGCGGACATTTACTTTCAAAAATGTATAATTTTATGCATTTTTATTGTTTGCCTCTAATGTTCTTGAACTCGGTCATGTTCTCTATGTCATTTAACAACAGCCAACAGGTTTTGGCAGTTTTCATTTAAAATAAAGTTTATAAATTCAAATTAAAAGTACGAAAAATATGAGTTGTTTTATTTACATCTAGTAATTTTAAAGCTGAAATTCTTATCCTTAAAAAGTAAAAATAAATCAAATAAAAAACATATTAAATTTCAGATTTAATTTAAAAATATTTCAGTCACATTGAATGAAAAATAATTTCGTTTTAGAAACAACGTTTAAAATCCTTAAATTAACTAAAATTGTTTAATTTAGTACTAATATTAAACTATTAAACTACGGTTTTTGTATCAATATATGGTTATTTAACATTTTTGAAAGCGATTTAAATAATCATTGATTTTCCAAGACAGTTCTTCATATTTATAGTTCTTTCATTTCGTTAGTTCTTTATATTTCCACCACAATTTGATCGAAATGGGAAATGGGAACACTGGCGATTATTGGCAATCCGTTTCGAGTTGTCGCAATCCAATTCAAAATCGGCGAGGGCGATTGTAAACTGCGCACTTAGATGCGCTGGCGATGCATCTGCAATCGAATGCCGCTCGACGATTAGAGGACCGAGCGGCGACAATGAGCAATTAAGTCGCGTATAATGAGCTAATTAGAAATAAAGCACAAAAGACACGAACAATTGTCTGTGATTCTGCGCAAAAAATAAATATAAAACTACGAAAAGATTGCCAGCGATTGGCTGGCACTTCAAGTGCACGCAGCTGTGCGAAAAATGCAAAATCGAGATTAATGTCAGGCTCCAAGATCGAGGGGTTTTCGCTAAATGTGGGACGTGCCAAAGTCGCGATTCGCGAATGACACGTGTGCGATGATATGGGGCTACCATATAATTACTTATAGCCGCCCGAACAAAGCCACGCAAGTTGAGGCCAAGAAAAGGGAACGCAACTGAATGCGTTCCGCTAAATGGCCAAATGGCAGCAGATAGTGATTGCCCGCTGGCTAATCGGGCCAAAAAGCAAACTGTATTTTCAATGCAACAAGCACGTGAGTTGCGATAACCAAAATGCCAGCGGAAGTTGTGCCTGTTTTTTGGCCTTTGTTGGCTTGCACTGCCTGGTGGCACTCGGCACTCGGCGGCTTTTCGATAAGAGCGGGCCAAAAATATTACGAAACACTCGAAACGACTGATAAGCGCTTCAGTTGTTAACTTTGTTAGCAGTTTTTGTTGGCCAATTGAGCAAAACTTTCTGCCGGCCAGATATGCAGGTGCAAAGTGATGCAATTGCCAGGTAGCAAAACTAATGTCATAACAGAGTCTCTTTTTTATCACTTCTTTATTAATTTAAACTCTATTTATACTCGTTACTGAGTATAAGAGTAAGAGGTAAGAGGTATCTGATAGTCGAGGTACTCGACTGCAGCGTTTTCTCCTTATGCATTCTGTTGGTAAATTTAATTTTACTCCCTACAAAATACCTCTTATGGCGCGCCTTTAAGCCCCTAATTAATTTCATATTTTCCCGAAAAGTTAAAAACGCACTTCATTTCAAATTTCCATAAACAAAAGGCATTATAGACAGCCATATAGGCAGCTCGACTCCACACACGATGTCGGGGACCAAAGCGTGAAATTTAAATAAATGCACTTGAGGCCTTCGGCAGCAGCCTTTCTTCGATGTGCCGCCGGGCAAATGACCCCATTAACATTTCCACGCGTAGGAAAAACGGGGGAAAACCTGCCGGGGAAAACCAACGCCCTCACAGCAACTCCGCTAAGGGAAACTCTCTTGGGTGCATTCTACATATATTCTATTCTACCACGTGACTATTTTTAGGTATGCTATCTCTTCCTTTTTCCCATTTCATTTCGGCGGCTTCAACGAGTTTGAGTTTGAATAAATTAACAGCCTCGATGTGGTTCGGTATTCGGGGTCTCAAGTATTCGCCTTTAATTACATGCAGTTGTCTCGAAATTAAGTGGCTATCTGGCCCCGTGTGAGAGGCTCTCTAATTAGGCCGGCGAAGCAGCACCTGAACCTGTGTAAAATATTATGCCTCCGCGGAGACGACAAAGATAAAGCCAAAGCCCAGTAAATTCGAGTGGTCGAGTGGCAAAGTGGCAGAGGCAACGGGGCAGAGAGCAGAGGATCGTAATCATTGACTGCGGTCAGAATGTTTGAGAATTCCGGGGAAAAAGGTGTTGAGCGGCTGGGGAAATGCCGAAACATGGCCGCAGATACCTTTGTGTATCTATGTGAGTCAAGTGTTTGGTTAAATATTCCCGGCTGGGTCAAAGGTCAATGGAACTGAACTAGATGGGGAAACAAACCACTAAAAATTGTATATAATATGCAGAAAATGTTTTTAAAATTTAAAATATACATAATTATTTGTATATTTATTATTTGCTGCACTTGAAACGCTTTGGTAAATATTGTACTTGGCTTTCGATTCTTTTGTTTCGATCAATGTCGTAAATCTCTGGCAAAGTGTAAAGTATCGCTCCACTTGGCAGTTATTTATATCTGCATTTTGCTCAATTGTCAAGGCGTATCTGCAAGATAAATAGCGGAAGGCCGGGCCGAGACATGTTCGGACTAGCGCTAACAGTTTGAGCAAATAAAGAGCCGCAAATCCCACCTTCGTTTTGACCACAAAGCCCACACACACACAGACAGAAGTATCTGTATCCATCGGATACATGTTGTTTGCCTGTATTTACTCGTACTGCCAACCAAAGGCAAATATTTCCGCATTCGAAATGCAAACGCAGCCTTCGCCTTTTCTCGATTTCTGATCGCTTAGAGCTGCTCGTTAGTTTTGACAACTAAACTTTGGATTTTTTTCTATCTTTATCTGGTTATTTGAATACCTCTATTCTCGGATGAAAAGTTTGTTTTTCTGCATTCAGATTCATTCAGCAGTGGAAACTTGGGTTTTCTCTCTTGTTTGCTTCTTTTTGCCAGTTGTTTATGGCTTATTGGCTACCGTTTTGGCCATTGTTGTTGGTGTGTAACTTTGTTGCATTACTTTCACTTTTTTCGCACGGCAGGCAACAAAAGCCGGCGATTTCTTCTTCTTCATCTTCTGGCTAAAAGTGGGAGCAACTTGGCTTTTATGCAACAACTTTAAACAATCCAACTGCTTTATGGCGGCAATTGCTGGCAGTAGACCTGCGATTTGTGGCTTACAGGTGTTTACCGGCAACATTCAACATCCCAAAACAAAAACAAAATAAAAAAAAAGACAGCAACCGGCAACAGCTGTTGGGAAAAAGAGTCTGGGGCACAATTTACAATCGCCGCGATTCCTGCTGTGGCAATTTAAATGCAGCACTTTGTTGCCACGCTTTATTGAACAGTTAAACAGCTTTTTAACCCACTTTTTTCTGTCCTCTCTTTCGTTGCAGGTGCGTATTGCAAAAGGCTCGATGATGGGGTAAAAAGCCAATAGATACTTAGTAAGTTAGCTGGTTAGCTGGGTTTTCTGGTCAGTGGTAAGTACTTCCTTATTGTTTTCATGTGGGTTCAACTGCCATTTGATTGGGTTTCGGATGGGGAGAGATTCCTTAATTAAACTTTAGTTTCCACAAGTCGGCTTTAAGCTATTTCCAGCAAGTGCCAGTGCCCCATGCCGCATGCTGCATGCCACCCGGCATATCATGGCAAATGGGCAACAATTTCAAAAGTTTTCAAAGCCAACCGACCGACGAAGCTGCTTCTGCCTCCTTCGCATCTTGGCTGTTTTCAAAGAGTGCAAATACTTCGACAAGGCAACAGAGAGATAACAACAAATGCCAATCATTGTTTGCGTAGCTCATCAGCAGCTGTTTGCTGGCTGCACAGGCGCAGATATGCCGCATCCATGAGATACTTTTATTTTACTTTACCTTATTTTGTTTCACTTTGTTTAGCCGCACTCTTGAAAGTGTTAGACTAGTGTGAAGTCCGAGCTTCAGTTGAGATATACCCACATCTTTCGGGTGGCAAAAGGGGTGGTCGGGATAGGAATTGAGCTGTTTTGCCGCCTTGCATATCTGTTTATCTGCGGGCCTCGGGCTTTATTTATTTACCGATGCAAAAACTTGATTATGATTTCCTGGCCTGTGCATATCTTTAATCAAGTTATGCAAGCATGAAACTCTTGAATAAGTTTGGCTTTTAAAACTTTTCAATCAGGAATTTCAGTAATTAGCTTTTAACATATTTGTGATTAGAAATTGTATAAAAAAACTTTGGGATTTTGTTACTCTTGAAACTTAGTTTAGTTCAGGAATTAATTTTGAGTGAATATAAACAATCTGCTAATGGAAAAATAATTAATAAATTAATCAATATTTAATATGTTTCTTTAATTTATTCCACTTAACTACTCTCTCTCTTTTCTCTTAATTATGATTTATTTGTTTATGAGACAAACCAAAAATGATGCAATTTAAATGATGCCGTCTGCAACTTTAATGAAGCCGTTTAACATGTATAAATAGTATGGTTTTATATCTTTGGCACATTTAGCGCATAAAACGACTCAACTCAGTCAGTTTCTGCCACTTTAGTCTCTAAGGTCTTTTGTAGTTTTTGGTTTTTGCTCATTTTATTTTTTTGATTTTTTTTTGCATTTGGTTTTGCGTTTTATGCTAATACCGAGACGTGCAAAAATTCGCACTTTCCAACTCGTTTGGCATGCCAAAATTCCCATTCCCAATCGAAAAAGGCGAACTTTTTGCATTGCGGCTTCGGTAGTTTGTAGTTTGCGAATTTTATAAGTTTTTTCGCCAGCAGAAGCTGGCGAATGGCCCAAATATCAATTAAGGCCACAGCCATATAACTATAGCCATGTTTTCACTTTCCGTTTGGCAAGTGGGTCGCATCGAGACCGAGAAGAATGCCGGGAAAATCTTCTCCTTCTCAGCATATGTATACGTAGTATGCTACGTAGGCCTGACCCACTTGCCGCTTGGTTGACCAAAATCATATAAACCATAAATTTGCGGCATCTAATCGCATGGCAAACAAGTTAATTTGCAACTCCGCCGGCAGCCAACTGGGACAGGCCACACCTGCAGAAGTGCAACGTGCAACATGGCTATATATGCTCCATGCTATATGAGTCAGTTTCTGTTTTCTGTAGATCCCGCGCAGCTGCGTAAGTTTCCGGGTTAATGCTAATGCTAATTCAGTGCCGAGCCCCATTGTTGTTCCCATTGTTCTGGCCAGAGATGCAATTGCCCAGCTGAGCAGAGATAGCGGATGCAGGCGAAATGTCAAAAGTGAAGCCACATAATTATAATGCTCTGAGTTGTATGTGCCTGGCTTTTCCATCCATCTATCCATCCATCCATCTATCCATATGAGTTGGCCAAGAGACTTCGGACCGCCTTGGCACAGTTCTCGTTCGCCTTCTCCTTCTCTCGCTGAAACGAAACTCAAACATAATTGCACAGCCCCGCGAGTTGGCCCACATTGGGTCTCATTACTCACTAACTCGTATCTGTATCTGGGCATACACGATAATGACACGTCTACGCGGCTCTGAATTTGTCATGTCCCTATGCACTCATTTCGAGGCTTATCAAATGGCCAATTTGGAAATCATTAAGTTTTATGACTCCATATTCCAATGAAACAAAGTCCGGCAAACAAATAATAAAGCCAGGCAATGGCGTGCTCTCTGAAAAGTCTGAAAAAAAAAAAACGTATAAAAGGGGGAAATTATGGCATTCGCTTGGCTAATCGTTGCCGCAGGATAATGCAACTGGATACCGAAAGCATCGCCGCTTCTAATTCGCCGTTTCCTGCCGCGTAATTGTGGCACATGAAAGTGCCTTTTTCGAAACAGCCAACTCTCGGCTGCGTGTTGGCAGCGAATAAAAAGACTGCAGTTATAGTTAACGGCATCTAATAGATACTTTGCCACCTTGGCATTAACAGATGCAAACGTGGTGAGGTGCGGAAAGTGAGCCGAGCAATAAAGCAGTAAAGGCCATAAAGCAGCGGGAAATTGAATAATCAAGAACGGGCTATAGGCTATGTGATATATGCTTTGCAAGTGGAAGATTGAAAAAGGGGAGCACTCATACGCCCAGTGGCCGCGTATGACAACGAGGCGTATGAGCGTTGCCTTCGAGCCGAAGTTAATTTCCCAGCCCTAAGCTCACTTGACTCCATGCTATTTCCCACTGCACTTTCACCAACGCCCCACTGGGAAATTAATTACCCAAATGCATTCTGCCATTAGTCAAACGCACAAGTGCATTCTGGCCATCGATTTGTGTTTGGCCAGCCAATCGCTTAATTGAAATCTTCGCTTTTTTACTGCAAAGTCGAGATATTTCCAAAGAGCCCGAGGCGGCGGGATTTCAAGACATTGTGAAACGCCACGAGTAAAAACCCAACCGAATCTGGGGAGCCACCCGCGAATCTTTCACCTGCTACAACTTCGTCTGGCCACGCCCACTAGGCCGCTAGCCGCCCACCGCCCCCGCGACGGCAAATTGCCTGGGCTACAAATTGAGCGCAAACGCATAATTAATTCCACAGTGCCAGGCGATGGTGGAGGAAAAATGGGAAAAAATTAAGTTAATGTTTGGAAATCAGCAGGTAGCCGGCAAGCGGAGACACACAGACAGTCGTAGCTCAGACATAACGGTAATTGTGTGGAGTACGAGGGGGTGGGGAAGGGGGAGGAGGAGAAACAATAGCAACAACACAGTAGCAGCCGGCATTGTGTGGCATGCCCCCAGCATTTGCAGCTACCACATTCGATTTCCAACCGCCCGAAAACAACTGACGAACATCAATCTGCCACTTCAAATGGGGGTTTCTTTGAGGCTTTTAAGTATTAGAGATGGCAAAATTGGGAATTGGGAATACGGGTAATACGCCATCGAACATTATGATCTGTTAATGGATCTATTTGATTTTAATCATATAGTAAATATATGAAGTCGGACGTTCTAAAAGGAGTTTTCTATGATCAACGGCGATTTTTCTTCTAGATTATTTTTAAAGAATTAGATATAGGTAATATAATTTTCATAGACTTGTATTATTAAACTATTTTTGGTACTGCTTGATATTATTTTTCTTGATTTATTTATTGGTTTTGTAAAATTCAAACTCTTTTTGATACCTTAGGATAATTATAAATAATTCTAATGTCAGAATATTTAAAAAATAATACACATAGTTTTGTATAGTGTTTATGTTCGTATTATCCTTTTCAAAGGCTAGTCATGATTATACATTCCCATAGAGAACCCCCTGTTAGGCCTGTCTTCGAATGGATTATCGATTCGGGGTCTTGACAAGTCAATCGCCCAGCCTCGAGTTGCAGTCGAGTACTCCATCATTGGAGGACCACTTTGGCAATTAACCGTTAATGCGAATGCGAATGCCAATGCGAATGCGTCTATGGCCCCCAGACACGCTCTCGTGGCCGAAAATGTGCGAACAACACCATCGAGTGGAATTTGAATTTGAATTTCAATTCGATTTTGATGATGATGGTGTGGAGCATGGAGTAGAGTGGAGCTGGGGAGTCGATCGAGTCAATGCCGCTGGCGTTTCGCGCTGAAAGTTTCTCGCACCTGCGCAACTCACTTCGATGACTTGCCAGCTTGTCTGCTCACCTGGCAGCTCCACCTGCCCCGCCCCCCCTACGCCACCCCTGCCTCCCCTTCTTCTATTTGCAACTCCAAATGCTCGAACGACTTGCGTTTCATAATACCCATGAAAGCCGAGACGTTGCTGCCTTGGTTTTTGTTTCACTTTTTCGGTTTTTTTACTTTCACTCGCCTCGTTTTTTGTGTGGCCCAAAAGAGACTTTGGTCAGATTTCGTGGAGTGCTCGACGATCAAGAAATCAAATTCAATTTCATTGTTGCACCACCAACAAACAACAAACAATCGCAGGCACCCCTTTAAAGAAAAAACCGGGTGCTTTCTAAAATTGTAAAAATTGTACAAATTCGATTCGCTTTTGATTGAAATTGTGAAGCATTTAAAATTGTTTTGGGTCACCATTAAATGTACGAATGCTCCTCCGATTTCCCCGCCTTCTCCACTATTCGCTGCACTTTCGTTTTCCGCTTCTATCCGCTGCAATTACGCCGCAATTACAGTTATGTTTATGTTTTGAATTTTCAGCTGTCTCGCCAGCGAAGAAAACCACTGAAATCACAATTGCCAGCGAAATTAACCGTTAGCCATGTTACGTACGTGCTACTTAGAAACTTCAAAAAAAGAGTGAAGTTTCAAGTGCCTTTTTTTTCCGCCGACAACATTTTCCATTTTTGCTTTGCGGGAAAGTCGTCTGCTGGCATGGAAAACGAATTATGCAGCCATAGCTTAATTGAGCTTTTATTTCTGCGCACGTACCGAGATCTTGGTCATGTGTCAATTCCCGCGCCCCATGTTTGCATAACGCTCACGGTGTTCAACTTGAACTAAGCCCCAGTCAGCGGGCGGTATTATTGCTACTTACCACCACCCACCGATCGGAGATCTTGGATTTACGATAGGTGATCAATGCTCCGTGCACGAAGGAAAATTGAAATGGCATTTAATAGAGTGAAGCAAAATAAAATTTATGAATTTATTTTTAATAATCCCAATTAAGTTGTGTATTTTATTGCTATTTATTTATGAAAAAATATTAAAAATATTATCTTCTTTAGTATTTTTTTTTGTGTGGTTGCAACTTGCATCATTTTTCAAACCTGACCAGGCCAACAGATATTGCGAAAGCGAAGCAAATTGAAAATTTTCGCAGGTATTCGTTTTATTATTTTATTTTGTGAGTTAAAATTCAACGATTGGTCTTATATAATGACCCACAAAATTAAAAAAAGTTTCTTTAATGACTTTTCAGGCTGCGGCTGCGCTTGTTTTTCATTTTCTTTTTCGAACTTCAGTCGCATCTGTGATCTAATAAAGCATAACCGAGTCTCTGCCCAGCTATTCGCCATTAGACAGCTCAAACTGTTTCGCATTATGCTCGAAATGGGTTAAGTGGCTTTCAATTTAGACACATAGCGAACGCACACAAAAATGCGAACAATATTCAATTCCATTTGCCCTGACTTGCTGAATGAGTCAATGAGGTTGTTCGAGTGGGGGGGGGGGGGTTTTGTAGCTGGAGATTGGGGCGTTTCGACCACGCCCTTGTGAACACAAAACAAGCTTCCGGCAGAGCATATATAACCCATCGATATTGAGTCACTCACATGCTCAAATGCGATGTGCGATCCAAAGACAATTTGTCATTCAGTTCGAATTCCTGCTAGCTGTTTTCCATTCCATTCCACTGCGATTTCAATTTCCATTTCCATTTGCCCATTTCAAGTTGAAGCGCAATTGCAATTGCAGAAGTTGCACGATCGGGAGACATGGCGATGGCGGGTTACGTAAATTCCGATATTGCCTTTCCAAAGGTAAATAAAATAAATACAAATACAAAAGCAACGCCAGACGGAAGGCGAATGTTCCGTTCCGTTTTCGAAACGCGTCAAATGACAATGGCAGAATTTATTATCGTTCAGCGCACCACAGCTGACTCAGCCAGCCGGTCGATGGTCGATGTTCGATCGATGGATATAGGGTCTATAATGCCGTATATTCACGATACAAACACGAGTGTTGCACTCCATATTTCCCCATACTCCCAGGCGAGTGTCGATGTCAGAAATGCCAGGCGTTAAGCGGCTTTTTGTGCAGCAATGCAACAATGGACGCTGCCTAATCCGCAGACAATTAACCCAAATTGCGCTGCTCAAGCAAAGTTGGCACGTGGGCAACTCTCGCATATTCTTGCGAAAATTGCAGCAGCCAGGATCACACTGGGGAAAAGTTGTTATCATTTTCCCTTAAAGGAAAGACAAATCGAAGTTCATTTCGTATTTTAAAAATTATTTGATTCATTATTGGTTGTATCATAATCCAAATCATGCATTAAAAATAATAAATAGTTAACCGAGCTTTGGTAAGATTATCTCTTATTTTAAGTAATATTTTTCTGAAAAGTATACATTGGAATATGCAAAATATGCAAGCAAATACATATTCTTAAAATTCGAATTCCAGCGATTTTTGTTAAAATAAAATTAAAATACATAAACCATAATTTCTTCTGGCCTAAATTTAATTTCGAATTTGGAAGAACGATTTATTTTAAATCGAAATTCGCTTAGAATCGAATGTTTAGAGTACATTTTTGGAATATAATCCGTATTTTAGTTTATTAGTTTATATAAATAAATTGTAAATACACTGAAATACCTTGCAGTGCAAGAGGGATAATTGCACAAGACGACGTCGTCATCGGCGGCAGCTGGCAGCAAATAGCAATAACAAAAACAAAAGCAACAACAACAGCGGTCGACTGGCATTTGAAAGTCTTTGACTTGCTGCAGTTAGCTCAAATAAAAACTGCCTCGGCCCAAGGTAATGGGCAATTAGCTGCAGCAACCTTCTGGGCCAACATGGGCTAGTCAAACAAATGAGGCAAGCGGAAAAACAAACTCAAGAGTGGATTGTAGTGGAGTGGAGTGCGCCTGTTATGGATACGGCAATTTGCTGGCCGGTCGCAGAATGCTCGCAGATACAGATACACAGGCAGATAGCCTTTAATTGGGTTTAACTGGCTGTCAATGGCGGTAGCCAGCTGGCCAGGGGGTGCTCACTGCCCCAGGGGGTGCACTTGGACATTAAACCAACCAGAGCCGCAGCCAGGGGGTGCACGATCATCGGGGCAATGAGTGATCAACTATACGGGGTAGAGGTGCTCTTCCACCCGGGGGTGCCTCTATTGAAAGCCATAAATTAAGCCAGAAACAAGAAGGCATTCGATTTTATCTTTCAATATCATTGTCGTAACTTTGAATGGTTTTAGAAATGCTATCGTTTTATATATAGCTTTATAGATAGACCACTTCTAGCCCATTTAATCTTCATAAACGATATATAATGAACCAGACAATTTCTTTTTATGCAAACATTTGTGGAACTCCATCACCATGCAAATATTTGCTATCCCGCAATCGATATCCCATAATTAGCCCCACTTCCGACACATTTTTGACTACCAGACAAGAGACCCCAATTCGGAATCCGAAATCCGAATCACGGTTCGATCGTTTTCGGCAACAAAAGTTGAGCTCATTTCGACTCAATTCGCCACCGAAGGCAAACGGAGAATATTTACGACTATCTGAGAAATTCGCATGCTTCTCAGGTTTCCGGCACGCGTTCACGCATTTCAAAGTGATCACTGATCAGGAGTCGGACATGTTTGCCTGATAAACATAATGACAAGAGGCTGGTCGGATGTGAAATGACAAATTTTCAGCGCATGCGCGCAGGCAGATACAAGTATTTTGAGTATCTGACAGATACACACGTACTGCTGCATCGTTCGATCATTGTTGTTGTTGTTTTGCCACCCCTTTTGCGTCCCGCCCCTGCGGTCTGCTGGTCATCCTTATCTGTACCCCGTTATCGGTGCACATATGTATGACTCTGTCTGCGGAATCGTAATCGCCGTACCCCGCCGAGCGGTATTCCCAGGCTGCGGGCGCGGTTTTGCCCATTTTTTTTTTGAATGTTTTTGCGGCGAGGTAGCAAGGCCAGAGGGTGTCCCAGATAGCCGGCTATCATCCATCGGCTATCAGCGCTGTTGGTCAAGCATAATCTGGCGAACAGAACCGCATTTCACTCTCTGACCAAATATTTTGGTTTCGCTTAAAATTAAAATTGGGGTCTCGCTTAATCTCCGTCTTGAAGCGAATGACAAACAAGTTTCCACTTTCACTTGAGCATTGAGCATGGAGCTGGCATGGCAGAAGACCCGATAACCCAGAACTGGTTGTGGGAACTACAAATTGTTGTTGTCTTTGTCGTTGTTGTTAGGGTTTCGTCTGCCAGACCGCTGAGCAAACATATTGTTCTGTGGAATTTTTGCCACAGCTTTCCTCTGATAAGGGAAGACCTTACCCAATACCGGGAAATCGGGGTCAACCGGGAGGAGAACATTTTCCCCATCTATGCTTCTCTAACAATACGACTTGTTGATTGAAATTCAATGGAATTTGATTGTACTCACATTTAGTAGATAGAAGAGTGCAGAATTTTAATGAATGTTTATTATAATATTATTCTTTAAAATATTTTAGTATTTTTGACCAGTATAATTTTTTAATCATTTTTTTAAAGACCAATAGAGTAACTCGATTCTCTAGATAAATAAAAAAAAAATGTAAACTTGATGGCTACAAAACCGAAACGGTGTTTACGGAACATAAGTCTCTAAAAAATGTAAATAACATTCTTTTAAATGTGCAGTTTTCTTACCCCCTAAGTAGATTTTTAATGTGGCGGATAGAGTTTCGAGTTAGACGAGTTAGACTGTACGGTAGCCCCTCCCTCAACACCGCCCCCAATGAACTACATGTGCTAGTGCTTCATCAAGTTTTAGTATGTCCGCCATAAACACCGCATAAAGATGATGGCATTAAGTCCTAAACCCAGCGAAAATCCCCGGCGAAGTGTAAAAATCCCAGCGTGAGCTGAGCTCAAAAAGCGCAAGCCAGCGAGCTCACAAAAAACAGTAAACAGTAAAAAACCCGGCGAAATAGAGGGGTAAAAAGAAGCGCTTTCGTCATACCGACGTCATAAAGCAGAAGATATTTCTCTTAAGTCAAAGTTAATAGCACTTAAATCAAGGCGAGATCGGCACAAGAAAAAAAAGACTTTGTATAAGGCCAGTTTTTGCTAAAACCTGCAGAAAAGCTCAAAGATACGGGCCGATATCACTTGTATCTTTGAGTTACGTCACGTAAATCCGCTCTTTTGCGGGGGAGCGGAGAGAGCGAGAGCCCGAGTGCTTCTTCTTTCCGAGTGAAAGAGAGCGCGGCGGCGCAGTGCGGCAGAGATTAAGATACATAAACAAAACGGCAAAGCATGCGAAACGGCAGCACAAAGCAGAGAAACAAAAACAAACGTCGTGCAGTGAGGAACCGGAAAATGGCCAATGCCAAATGGCCGCGAGAGAGCCCGGCGAAAGAGAGCGCAGAGAGCGCAGTCGCGAAAAGAGCCGAGCGCCTGGCGAAAACCCGAAGCACGAAGCCCGGTGAACGAGTGCGACTGCGGCGATTTCAGCGCACAGAATCATTCTTGAAAGCGCGCGCGAACCTTTCGCACCAGCAGACCGCAGATACAAAGATACAAAAATTCGCAAGAAAAATTCGCAAGACCGAAAATCGCAAGAAGTAGGAAAGGCAAGCCGAGAGGAAAGCCTAGCGAGAAAAAACGCCAGAAAAGTGCAAGTGAAGTGAGAAGAGCCGAGGAGTGCGGAGAGTGGAGTTGAGTTCTTGAAGCTTATAAAAACAAATTAGGAACGAGGCCTAGTGGCCCAAATTCAGAAGGCAAAAGAAAGCAAAGAAGATCAAGCGAAAATTTGAATAATTAAAAATAAACACGCGCCGTGCGAGAGAGTGAGTGTGCGTGTGGTAGTGTGCGTGTGCGTGCCGCATAACGTATCCGTCAGATACGCAAAGCGAACCCCAATCCAATTCAAATCGCTGACGCATTTTCACCCGAATACCGTTATAGAGCCGCCAACGCTGCCGGCCGGCTTTTTGTGCCCAATTAACGCACATTCAACAAATTGCCCAGACGCGAAAAACAAATTGTTACAGCGGCATCGGAATATCGCAGTTAAGCCCAGTTTTTATAGTCGCAATAAATCGTAACAAAAACAAAAAATACAAAGGCGAAAAAAAGAAAAACCCAATAATATACTCACCTTTCGTCTCATTTAATTTCGCTGCGGTTCGTTCTGGTGGTGCAGTGCAATAGAGAAAAGTTTATAAATAAATATACAATATACAAATAACTGAATGCAGATGTTTGGCATAATAAGTGTCACAATCAATTGCTGAGCGGCGAGATCTTGAAAATACGCGAAAAGGTGATTGCATAAGGATATGGCTATATCGCAACTGTTGTTACCAAGTGACCTCATTCAAGGTTGCCCCCCAATATCCCACAGATATTGCAGTTTACTTGGTTTCTCAATTAGCGCCCACGCGCCTCGAAAGTTTTGCTTTATTTTATTTTGATTTTTAGATTTTTTGCTTATTCACCCGGTGATTGTGGGCATGTAGGGAGTGCTTACGGTGGTCTGTAATTAACCTTGAATCACTCATTATAATTCCACCTATTTTGTTGTACTTTTTTTTTGCCCTGTGAACTATAATTTAATTGGTTTTCACTTCTCGGAAATATTTTTTTGCCCTTAATCCAATCAGATTTCCAGGGAACCTGCAGCCGAATAGAATACCCCCAGGAATATGATGTGTTCCATGTCGCCGTTTTCTCAATTAGGAATCGCTCTAAAGTGCCCACACTGGGTCATTAAGTTTTAATGGGATGCTCAATAAAGTTGTGCGCTTTAATTGTTTAAGCGTGGTGACTCACGACGAGCACAGCACAGCGCAGTGAGACGATAAGAGGACTCTGACTAACCCAAGTCTGCATTCTATCTCTTCACAGGAACCCATTGAGCTGAAGAAGCGCCTGGACGAAGTGCGTCTGTTGGAATCGCGACGCTCCGCCCGTCTGGCAGATCAGGATCGCGACACCGACTTCGCCAGACTCGCCGACATGAGTGGTGAACGCCGCAGAACCACCACACACAGTATTGAGGTGCCATCGCAGCTGACGGCGCAGCACAAGTGAGTACTACTTAATAACTATGGATAAATACTATAAAGAAATACAAAATTCTGGGGCCTCATGTCTTTTGCCCATAGTAAATCCCAAGGTTCTAAAGAACTAATATACCTAACGTTACTTGACCAGCTAACTAGAATTTTGTGTATCTTTTTAACTTTACATGAATATCCGTTTAGACGTATAAACCAAGTAAGAAACCATTATGTCCCCCACTTTGTTTTGCCGGTCGTACCCGGTTTTTATTCGCATTTTATTCGTTCGTTTTGTGTGTTTTCGACTTTGGCTTGGCTTTTGCATAAATATGCAACGATTGGCGTCTGTGGAGACTGGGCCATATCAATAATTTATAAGTGGCGACAAATTAGCGGAACCGGCCACCAAGTCACGGACATCGACCGATCCATGTATAATATCTATAATAAAATTGTGTCTCCGTCTTGTCGGCCAGCTGCGCCCTCGGCTGGCCACGCCCAGGCTATTTAGCATAGACGCCGCTTTAACTGCACTTACATAAAGAGTTCTCACCAACCAACCAAGCAACCCTCCCTTTTTTCGACCCCCCTTCAGCGGGGCTTTCACAATGCTCCATTCCGCCGGGACGACAGCTGATTGCAAAATAATTCAAATTTTCAATTACTACCAGCTCAGACGTCGCGACGACTACGTCGAACTTAAAGACGGCGGCGATGACAAAAAATACAAAATACGAAGTACTAACATTTGATTACGAAGGCAAACAGTCGCGCCGGGTGTCTTAGTCTAATTGAATGCCCTAATCAAACGGGGGCTTTTATTTCTTGAATAGTTACAACATGCGCAGTGTGACCAAGGTAGAGGAAATATTAGCATGCGGCTTAATGTTACCATGCAAGAGAAAAATAGGTCAAGACTAGGTTCATTTCCAGTAGTGAGATCAATCAAAAGGAATTTCGAATCAGGTTGGGTATCCATTCGTGAACTAGATATTTCAGCTGATCACTTGGCCCCATTAATATCTCGGCAACTGCAGGGCATTAAGTTTCCGACTTGCAATTGAAGCGGCTGCCACTCGCCGCTGACGGTTGCGTATTCCATTTCAATTTCAATTGATAAGCCTCGCGCGCCGCAGTCGAAACTATTAGTCAAGTGTGCAAAAAAGCAGGAACATCGCGGCAACGCTGAATGCCGGCCACGTTCTCAATTGATAATAAAAATAATAACAATAATAATCAAAATAATGAAAGCAAAAAGAGGAAAAGCGCAAAAGGGAACTGGGAGCTGAAAACAAAAAGCGCAGGCAGGCGGCAAAATATGGCTCGTCATGTCCAGCCAGGGGTGGGGGGTAAAGGGGAGCTTTTTGAAGAGGGGGTGGTGGGGGTTTGGCGGCATAGAGGGACATTTTCAATTGCGTCGCAAATGCCAGCCGACCATCCAAAGTCGAAACTAAAAACAGCTGGAAAAACTAAAACTAAAGCCAGGCGGCAATGTTGCTGCTGCACTTGCAACTGTTGTTGCTGCTGCAGCTTATGTTCCTGTTGCTCCTGTTTCTCTGTTTCTGTTTCATTGTGTCCGTCGGTTGTAATAAAATTCAAATAAAATTCAATTGAGTTCAGCGCGAGTCGCTGGGCCAGTTTAATTTAATTAATTACAATGCCGTAGAGCGCGAGATGTGTGGCATGTGGCACATAGGGGGGACACCCTGTAGTTGTGAAACCCAAAACGAATATTGCCGGTTGTTTGGCCGCAATTTCAGTTAGTTTATCACATTGCTCCGCGGTGCCCCTTCGGTTTTATTCCATTTTATTTTCTTTTATTTTATTCTGTTATTGTTTCGAGACCCGCCTGCGAATGCGGAAGTATTTTTTCCCGCTCACACACAGATACGCAAATAAGCTGTAAGCACAAAGCTCTCGCGATTCGGAGTGTGTGTGTGTGTGTGTGTGTGTGTGCGAGTGTCTATCGTCGCCATATTCTTTATGTTTTGATATGCCATCTGGAGAGCGAGGGAGACGGCACTCACACACACGTGGAATGATAACAACTCGCTCACCTTGCACGGAACCGCTCCCCAGCCCCCAGCCACGCCCCCCGCTGCCCGCCCACCGAGTGACACGCGCTTCTCGCGTAATGCGACGTAATATCAAAACCCCCCCTTAAAAAACCCCCCCTCCCAACTTTGCTAATCTGAAATGTGATTTTCTCGCTTACGTGTGTGCGCGCTTCTTTCCACACGGAATTCGGGTTTTAATGCGATTCTTTTTATTATTATTAATTTACATAGTTTAGCAACCGATCTGATAGTTTGAGTAAACATTTCTTTATTTTTCTGACCATTTTCCCTATTTGCTAATTCACCGGGTAAACAAGCGTCGTTCTATGAATAATATTTACCTTTTGCCGGTTGTCTGGCACATAAAGCTTCCACTCGTTTGATGTAATAGTTGATTAGGGCTTTTAAAAAATCAGGAAAAAAGGAAAACTCCAGCTAACAAGGAAAATCCAGCTGCAAATCATCTTTGATTCTCAAGTAGCCCCTATAAAGAACCTTTTATTACCCACTGCAATTGCAGTTGACAGACAAAGAACGCATAATGATACAGAAGAGAAGTAATCATGAAAAAAAGAATAGCGGGGGGAAAAAAAATGGAAGCGAATTAAATGCGGAAAAAAAGTGGTAATAAATATAATAAGCGCGTAATTATCGCGTAAATGTCAATTTACGCGGCGAATGCGTTGCGTCAGTGCTAATTTTTAACGCTCGAGTGGACGGCGGACCCCAACTGTATGTGCATATAGGAAAGCACCCCTCCAAAACCCCCTTCCCCTCCCCACCCCCGGGGGTCGTTCGTCTAATGAAAGCGTGTAAGCGTCAATTGGCCAGGTTACTCAGTTATAGTTGCTGCTGTTGTAATTGCAATGATTAACAACAGCAACCGTCGCCGGGGGGAGCAAAACCCCCTCTACCCCTCCATCCCCACGCCAGTTGCATTCGCCTCTGTTGTTTATTGCAAAAACAAACAATATGGGAAACTGGCAGCGAGCAAAGAAAAGCAAAAGAACAGCACAAAAACACACACACAGCCCCAACAACAATAATAATAAAAATAATTTACAAACAAGTTTACCGTTGCAAAACAAAAAAAGAGAATTAAGAACGAAATCAACAAAAAATACACAACAAATTCAGAACAACAATAACAAGTTGTAAATAATTATTCAACAAGTTCGACTTGGTCGGGGGAAAACTGCAGGAAAATAAGAAGTGATAAAGTCAATTAACTAATGTATTAGTCATGACATCGATTTGATTTCCGATTTCCAATGCAAATTGGCTGAGAAGCGATTTAGCTACCCTTTGGCAGAAAATTCCAGTGACGAAGGCTGCATAAACAACGACGTTTGTGGTGACGTCAAGAAATTAGCAATAACAACAAGGGAAAAGTGCAGAGGTGGTGGGGAAAAAAAGGGGGAATGGGGTTCGGTGGAAAAACAGAATTCAAATCCAAGTTGGCTGGCAGCGGCAATTAGCCGAGACTTGAAAAATATTTGCCAGTTTTTATTTTTCGTTTTATTTAGCTTTGTTTTTCACTGCTGCTTGCTGCTGGCAAGAGACTATGTACAAATATTATTATGAGCGACTGTTTGTCTTGCCCTCAAAAATACGCCGAGAACCGAGCAGAACCGCTGGCAAAAATAAAAAAAGAAGAAAAACGCAAAAAAAATAATACTTAATTTCAGTACAATAAAAAGTCAAGTCGAGCGCAAAAGTGGGTCAAAATTATTATTGAAGCAGAACAAAAACAAAGCCAGCAGCAAGGCAACGATAATGGCAATGCAGCAACAACAAAAAAGTTGCAAGGGAGGGAAGGGGGGTTCAAGGGGGCACGTTCGGGGGAGAGAACAAAATTTATAATAATTTTCTAAGCGACGGCCCCTCGACGGCAAATTATTGAAATGCATTCGCATTTCGCATTCATTCGGCCAGGAGAGACACTCCACTCGAATACCAGGGACCATATAACCTATATACACCCCTTGAATACCCCCCTTTCCCAGAATTTCCCCCCCTAAAAACAGGGGGTATCCATATCCATTGCCCATGCACCGTTCCAATGAACGTAAACACAATTTCCCAATGTTCTGCACGAATAGTTTGTTTGATCGTAAAATTTTATTTCTGCATTCAAATCGCAGCGCTAAACAAAATGCAAAAAAGAGCGAAGAACGCGGAAAAAACAACAAAATGCCATTGCAGTTCGTGAGTTCGGACACTGGGAGAAAAGTATAGAATTTTATAATAAATAGTGAGGTATTAATACTTCAAATTTGTAATTTTTTAAGATTTTAAATCGTTTAGTTTAGTTTATGCTTATTAAATTGCACATTACATTTCTCTCAGTGTACTTTGTACTTTCCGTTTGGGCCTGTCTTTACCCTACGCTTTCTGCTTATGATTTGGCCAAAGAATGAGTTTCGTGCCAAAAAGGAATCCGAATCGATGCGGTTTGGCGGAAGGGTCATGAATTCCCTCGAAAAGTGGAGGCTTTAGACAAAACGAGGGACTCTCCTGTGGTCATTGGGGCCTGGCAAACACAACCTGACCGTAATTTGTGAAGCAAATAATGCGAATTTCATGCAGTTCAAATGGAGAAACCTTAAATCTGGCATTCTATTTAATTCTGAGCTCCATTTAAAATGAGTTTCCCCGCATTACTCATGCCCACCAAATGCATTAATAGGCTGTGTCAGAAAAGCTCCATTTCAACCATTTCACCCCACCTTGAGTGATGCAGAAAGAGATATATAGATATACCCATAGAGATGTGTTGACGTTGATGGGCGCAACAATCTGTTGAAAAACACATCAAGTGGCGGATGAAAAAAAGGGGGCCAATGGGCGCATATTCGTACCATTTTCGTCAGCTAGTAAATTTTTAGTGGCTCCGCTGCGGTGGCTACTGTGTCCAGTTCGAAATGGGCACACAACTAGCTAGCTGGCTGGCCAGCAAATAAATAAAAAGTGCAGATCGCGCAGCTCGTGGGGCGCGAAAAACCCGACAATAGTGTCTGAAACAGCAACATGATCAACAGTTGCTCATAAATTAAAGTTCGCCATCGTTTGGTGTGCCGATTCTCGAATCGCAGGCAATAAAATTTAACGTGCACACTTATGACAGACCGAACTGGAAAAGGAGGCCGGCGGAAGGGGCGGGGCACTTACTGTATAGTATGAAGTAAGGAGTACAGACTGTGGCCTATGCAACACGCAACATTTGCACTGCGGCCAAAACGCAAATTTCGAAGAACCAAAATTAGATTGAATTGTTTCTCCTTCTGCGGCAATTGCAGGCTAAGTCCAAGAAAAATTAGGAGGGGATCTAGGGGGCTTAGGGGGCATAATGACCGACCTGGTCTAGGCAATTTGATTGAGTTGTTTCCAATTGAAATGGCAAAAACGCTGCGGGTGTTGGCACTGATGTCTGACAGCAAGTGACTGCGAGAAACCACTTCGTAGTCGGGGATTGGAGTTTGGGTTTCAGTCCGAGACACAAAAGTCATTTGGCCAACTCAACTCAAAGGCAAAAGGCATAAGGCAGTCCAAACCGCAGCGCAGCTCTGTAATTTCCAGTTACAGTTACAGATTTCTAGCCTGCCAGCTAGCCAAGCAGTGATTTGGCTTATTTCGCCGGGCCTGCGGTGGCCAGAATGGCCGGAATGGCAATTGCATTGCAGTTCGGTTCCTTCAACTTCTACTTAAACTGCAAAAGTTGGAGCGGTTCTTTGGGTTGTGTCAATTAGAGTTTGGGTTTTGCTTTTGGGTCGGTGTCCTGGACTCTGGAGCCCTGGGGCGCTGTCATTCCATTTCCATTCCCATTTCCACTTCCATTTCCATTCGGTGGGTGACCCACAAGATTCCGTCAAATTGTCGTGTCACGTTGGTCTCGGAATGGGATTTGAATTCGGCTAATTTGAATGGCCACGCCTTCACCTTGACTTGGCCGTCAAATCAGGTAACCAAGAGCGGGGCTAAACAGAGTTTTTCCCGGGGTTTTCTTTGGATAATTAAAGTGTCCGCTTGAACGTCGCGATTTGTTAATTGAATTAAATGCTGGCCAAGCGAGCGGGTCATCAAAATGCAGGCGACGACTCGGCACATTGATGGGGGCATTGGGCATTGGGACTGGGACTGTCTTGTCCGTCCATCCATCCATCCAGAGTGTGTGCAACCCATTTAGCCAGAGTGCACTGTGTGTTCTACTGCAGTGCCAGCCACTTAACTGTAAAGGCAACGCACACGTACGACTGTCGCTTCGAGTGGGCCAAAAACAATGCTTCGTGGTTAGTGGCATAGTGGGGCCAATATAACGAAGATTTTAATTGAAATTGACATTGTTAAGTGATAAGCTGAAGCAAGCCGAAAGCGTTTCAACAAAAGAAAGAAAACTATTATTCTGGCTAGCATTAATTTAAGTGGTCCCAATGGATTTCGTGTGTCGTGTCTGAGAATTTTATGATTAGAATTTGTAAACAGTTTTCAACGAAAAAGTAGATCTAAAATATAATACATTAAAAACCTAATTTATTAAAATAAAATAATTGATGTTCAATTTCAGTCTGAAATATTTGTAGAAATTAAATTAGTTGCTTATTCTAATGGTTTATTTTTAAAAGTATTTGATTTTGTTAGCTATGCATCCCACTGTTCTCTACCTCCGTTGGCCACAGTGGGCAATTCCCATGGTCTTGTGGCTGGCTGGTCAGTCAAGTACCGCTAAATTGTTCCAGCTGCAACTGCAGTAATGCAGCAAATGCAGTAGTGCAGTAGTGGAGGAACTTCCTGACGCTTGGCGCTCTGCATGCTAATCAGCTGGAGGCGCTGGATGCCGGCAAACAGCAGCAGCAGCGGCCCACATTCAGAGTGCTTTGCCTGGTGGCAGGTGTGTCAATTCCGCACTAAACCCCCTTTTAAACCCCCATTTCACCCAACTCACCCCCCTTTTCGTGTCTAGACCAATGTCCATGGAAAACGGTGACAACTGACAGCTTGTTACGCCCTTTCGACTGTCACACGCTTATTGCTCTTGTCACCGACCGGTGACTGCTGGTTGTTGGTTCCCGGCCTGTTGGTTCTGTCACTTTTGAGTGGGACGGAGGAAGTCCTCTCTCGGGCAACTTTTCAAATTGAATTTCGCCGATTTATCAATTTCCCGAAAAAAAACACACACACAAACAATAGAAAGTGGAAATGGCAATGGAAATGGCTGAACATCGGCAGCCGGCAGCTACAACATTGGCCATGGCTAATGACATTTTGGGCCAGGTACGACGGGTACAGCGAGTACAGTAGGCCCCCGAAGGCAAGGTGCAGTGCCTGGGGAAAAGCCCAGCCCCAGCCCACTTTGAAGTTGCTTCGCTGCCTGTCGAGCCTTCCGCTAGTCCGCTTTTCCCCTGAAAAGCCCAAGGAAAAGCAGCTCATGTCCGCGCATTTCTAATAAGCCCACGGGGCACACCTCAGCTCAGCTCGGTTCGGTTCAACCAGCCGCTCAAGTTCAAGTTGAGGCCTCCTGTCGCCGATGTCGCAAAAGGGAAGGAAAATGTGGGGAAAATGGGGGAAAAAATGGAAAAAACAAACGCCAAATGGCTGAAACAGAATCGACATTGGCGCGGAATTAATACGATTTTTATTCATGACTCTCCTGCACCGAGAAAAAAGGAATTAAAAATAAAAACGTTTTTTTTTTAGATGTTTAAGTCCTATTGCAGCGTTGACGTTCATTGATGTGAACTTTCGAAAAATCACATTTCGTATACAAAATTCAATTTTGACACACTTTTCTATAGAAATTAAAAAATAAATGTCAATGCTCATTTTTTCTTTGCTTAAATCCAATATATATTGGTAATTGGATTCCAATGAAATGCAAAACAAGAGGAAACCTTTTTTAATATATCTGACTGGAATTTGTGTGTACAAGCTCTAAAGGCATTGCAATAAAATGAAGATATAATTTATTTAATACATTTTTTTTAGTGCACAGGACAGGGACTTTAAAGAGGGTTGGGGGGAACTGGGCCCATGGGGCGATAGGCAATCTGCTTCGACCGCCGGCTGGCTTCCGTTGCCGGAATGTGGTGACAATGTCTTCTTGGGCTTTTCTCCGCCTCTACCTTTTGGCTTAGGCCTTAGCTTTAGCATTGGCTTTGGCTTTTCCTTCTGGCTTGTGTTTGTTTGGTTTTGTTGCCACAGACAATTGCATTGTTGTTGCTGCCTCCTTGGCCGTTGTCGCAATGCTAGTAATTTGTGCAAATGAGCCTCTAAAAAGGCGTGGAGCCTTTGGGACGTGAACCGGGGGAAAACGGAAAAACCCGAGGGGTGGTTAGGGGGATAGGGGAGCCTATTAGGGAACAACCGAAATAGACAAAAAATGTTTAAAGCGCCATTCGGCTATGTAAACGATGCGGGTCCCGCCGAAAAACGAACAACAAGAAAGGAAAGCTGTTAAATGTTTTTCCCTCCATTTTCCAGTGCTTCGTTTTCAGATTTTTACCATAGTTCAAATGGTTCCTTTTTCTTTCGTTTGCTGTGGCGGCAGTAAAATAAAATGATTATACCGTTGGCTTTAAATGTTAATTGAGTTGCCGACAACCAGGCCAATCCTCAGACTTGAAGCACCAGAAATCCAGCCATTAAACGAATCACACAGCTCCATTCAAACTAATCAACAAGAGCACGTGCTCAACGAATACAGATAAATAATAGCAGCCCAACGAAAACAGAAAAAAAAAGAAGAAACAGCCATTTCAGCATAACTATTTACTACTACGCCTACTCTCTGACGTTTTGCCGTCGTTATCTGCGAAAAAATTAGTAGAGGCCCGAATCAAAATAAACCGAAAGTAAACATCACGCATACGGCCATAAATGGGGTGATAAAGCGGCCGGCAAGACGAAGAGGCCGAAAACACGCCTGCGCCATTGAGTTAAATTCCTGCCCTCCCCCTTCTCTTTCCAAAAAAATAAAACCCCTTAGAAAAAATACGCACACATTTTACTGTTACGCACAGCGCTTGTTTTTTTTTTTTGCGATTTAATGCTCCGCGTATTTCACCTGCAAAAATGTCGGTATTTCTCCGCCGTTCGCCTTGTTTACCCCCACTAATTTCCGTCTGGCCTGCCGGCGCTACTTGGCTTTGAGGCCACATCCCCAAAAGTCGGGCTTTTGTTTGCTCAACTCAATTTTATTATTCGCTTTTTGCGGGGAGAAGATTGAAGCAGCGCAGAAAAAAGAAGCAGAAATTATGTGTGTCAGCGGCGGGCAGGGCTAAATAAAAAATGAAACCTCCAAATTAACAGGGACAACAACAACAAAAAAAGAGGTCGCCTTGTTTAAATAAAATAAACAAACAAAAGGCGAATTCAAAATGTTTTGTGTAGTGCCATGTGAGAAAAACCTCCGAAAAAGGCAGAAGGCAGAAGGGGGCGACGAATTGACTCACCTCACGCAATGCAAAAAAACAACTGAAACTAGCACCTTGAACAACAACAGCTAACAACAATCCCAGGCACTTGTCTGATTTTTTCGGCCTGTCCAAAAATAAAACCAAAATAAAAAACATACACACACGCTCATAAAGATCGTCTGGCAACGTCATGGGCAAAATATAGTATAAACACAAAAAAAAAACAAACCATAAAAAACAAGACAAAAATGTAGGCACAAAAATATTGAATAATAAAAATGCGTATGTGTGGTGATTTGTTTTGATTTCATTTCGCTTTCCATTGTTAAATGGAAAGATTTTGCATTTATATTGCGCATACGCACCGTGGCCGTTTGAAAACTGGTTAAAATGCGAAACCAGAGCGCTTCCTGTAGAGATACCATAAATACACCCATCCATCGATCCATTTTGGGTCCGAAAACACTTGTCATTACACGATTTCCTTTTGTCCAAATTGTATTTACCTTCGCTTGGTTCGCCTTACTTTTCTTTTTCGTTTTCCAACGAACATTTCCGCTTTTGTTGTTGCTGTTTGCTGTTGACATTGGCTTGAATAAGCGCAGATATGTGCCATAGAATCTTGGCTCTTATCGTGCAAACTGATAAGCTAAAAGCTCTTTCGCCGCACAAAAACCTCAATGAAGTTCTGGGCTAGCAAAACAACAAAAACCGCTCCACTCTAATCACTGAAATCAGCCAACGACTTCAGGTCTTTTTGTTCGCTTTTTCTGTTTTTTTCGGTCGGAGGGGCTTTTATTTTCGCCTGCGTATAAATTACACTTGAAAATGGTTTAGATTTTGATTGGCGATATCTGAGGGGCCTTTTTATATGGCAGATTGCCGGCCATCGGCCACCGAGTCGTCGCTTTGTCTCCGCCTAACTCGCACTTGCGCTTTCCCTGGGCGATTTGGTGAAAGTTTCCCGGCCCAGGCCGAAAAAACAAGCGAATCTCGAGCACGTGGCTAATTCAATAAGCTTTAATTGCAAGCTACAAAGCTGCAAACTGTAAACTGCAAAATGCAAACTGCAAACTGCCAACCGCACTGCAAATCAAGTCGAAATGGAGCCGCAGCCAGCGAATTTCATGCAATTTTCCACACTAATTTCGCCGCCACATGCAACAAACAAACAAGCCAAGCCAAAGCAACCTCCTTCAGTCCGGGGCATATCATATCGCATCTCCTACTTCCTGACACTGCAATGTAATTTTGCTTTCAACACCTCTTTTCCGCGACTCTTGATTGCGGCCAGCCGAAACGTGGTCAAATAATGGCCAGGCGAACAGAAAAACAGCGAAATAGCGAAACATTTCCCAGGCTCAAGAGCTGAAGAGCCTGGCCCCAAAATCGGGCGCGAATATATCGCATTTCAATCACGCGCTCTGGGGCAATTTACGTGCGGCCACGCAGCGAGTAGGCCGAAAAGGCAGCCTGGTCAAAAGGCAGCCAAAGAAGCAGCATCAACAATGCAACATCAACATCAGCTAGTTGCATTGCAACTGCAGTTTATTAAAGTTTTTCCAGCTACAGAGCTCAGCGCAATTGGGCGGAAAGCAAACGGCCTAACGGTACGGATTGTGCGCATTAAATGGCCACATCGTGATGGCCGAAACCAAAACCCCCTTGCAGTTTCCGTCAGGCACGCGCCTTTTGCCGGCCGGCAAAAGCTTAACAAAAATGAGGGGAAAAGAGGCAAGAAGACAGCACTGATTCTCCACGGCTTCTTCTTCTCTCGGGGAAATGTCGATTTATGCGCGAATTTACTTTTATGCGATTAGCAACGATCTGCGGCCGAAATTTATCGTCGAGTTTAGTAAATTTAATTGGGACGGAAATCCAGGCAAGCTGAGGTGGCTGGTGCCAAAGCTAGTGCCAGTGATAGCCGCGCATTAGACAAAAGGCTTAAACCTGGTAGCCGAGTAATAAAGTTTTATGGCCCAGCTAGCAGGCCGACGAAGCCTGCATTCGGCTAAGTGCAGTCTTGGCCACAATTGCCAGCGGCTCTTCACATTGCACAATGGGTGGAGGGAGGAGAAAGAGAGTCAACGGCACGAGTTGTGTTTGGTGTTTTGTGTGTTTGGCCCAAAGCAGATGGCCGGGAGATAACAAAGCAGTTGGAAGGGAGTTCTGGCTGCAAATAAGCCGCTTAAGTCTAAGCATCAATAATTGCTCGGTGCATCGCTGCACTAGCTCTCCAGCTCACAAAAAAAAAACAAGTCGCTGTCAAATCGAGATGCGCATGGTAAATTTCTGGTATTGCATATCGGTTGTACCGAAGTCTCTCTTTCGGAGATTCTCTGATTTCGAAAAAGAGAGGAAGGGAGAAAGACAATACTCGAAATTCGAACCGGGCAATGCAATCAAGTCAAAATTTATACCAAGTAACGTAAAATCGATCATCGTTTCATATCAAGTTTTTTTTTTTTGTGTAGTATCTCGACTTGCACTCCAAGGAACCAAGCTTAATCCTGGCACGCATCCCTTTTTGGTTAGCCGTGGCCATGACGATGTCTCAATAGCCAAAGCATTTGCCTCAATGATCTTGGGGGAGGCACTCTGCTTGATTGTGGCGGTTATGCCAAATCAGTTTTTCCCTTTCAAATGTTTTGAATTTATGACAGTGTCGCGTCTTTATGGTTATTCCACCTCCTACCCACCAATCACCAGATGCATTCTGTCTCTATGCTTCAACCAATGTTGACTCGGCTTCCTTTGTTCAATTTATTCGAGCTCACAAACACGCTGTTCATAAGGATTTTCGCCGATTTGGCCAGCGAAGGTTGCGCCAAGGTTAGCTTAAAGCTTAAAACCAACATGGGTTGGAAAATCCAATAGATCTGGGAAATCTACCGACTGACTGAATGACGTCGCTTCAACTATGTGAGGCCGTCGGAAGGAGGCCAATTAATGACGAAACAATAACACACACAATGGGCGGCAGTTCAGTTCAGTGGAATTTGGTGGCCACAGAAATTAGTTAAATGGAAAAATAGTTTAGCGATGTTTTGCATTGAAATGCCGCTGGAGGCGATTATCGCTCAAAAAGACCTCGGGGCATTGTTGTTGTGTAAATTGCAAACGATGGGCGGCCGCTTTGATGTTGGTAAGCCAAAGGCTGCCGTTCGCCTGCGTGTCTATATCTTTATCGGCCAGTTTCTAGTTTCTATATGTAGATGAGCGCTTGTGGGGGTGGCTGATAAAATCAAGAATCAAAACTGGGTCAATGCTCAGAGCTGGAATTGATTTGTTGGTTAAATAGGGAGGGGTATGCAATAGAACTAGGTCAAGAAGATTGTCATTTAACTTAAAACTTAAGAACTTAAAATATTTTATAATCTAAAATATCTTGAATACAATTATTTAAAATGAGGATAAACTTAATATTAACCTTTAATCCTCTGACAAACTTAACTAAGCCCTCCTTTTTTCCCCTTCTTATCTTTCAGTCCCCGGAAACGTCCGCCCAGCGATCTGCAGGACTACAGCAACTACGAGGAAACATGCCGCGCCGCCGAGATTCTGTCCTCGATGAAGCTGCAGAGTCCGCATGGCTGTAGGTCATCCCCCTCCTGAACCCCGACCCCCCTTTGGCCCGCCCGATTCGCTAATTAATTTTACCAATTCCCCAGCAATGGCCGACAAGTGCTCGAGTCCCGGCAGCAGCTCGTCGGCTTCCTGGAGCTCCGGCTCCGCCTCGCCGCCCCTGAGCGACGACGGCCACGCCCACCACAGTCCACACAACATAATGTCGCCACATGATGCGGCCAACGCTCGCATACGCACAACATCGGTGTCCACGTCGGACGAGGGCATTGTCATCGACTTCAAGGAGGAGCGCAAGAAAAAGGTGAGTGATTCGATTTGATCTAGCCTTCTTGCTGAATTCAGAAATCTAGATATAGATATAGGAAATCTAGATATAAGAATGCGGCCAGAGGAATCTAGGCTGTCGGCGGTGGAGCGTGACATTTTGTTGCATTTTAATTGCAACTTTGTGTATAGATTTTAATTGCCATAATTATGTAAATGTCGGTCTGTTCTTGGCACGGCCACACGGCGTATGCTTGATGCGCCACTGCCACCGCCTCACACATCGCCCATTATTCATTACTCATACTCATACGCAATGCCGCCGGCGAAGGGAAACATATAAATAATCAAATAAATGTCGAAAATGATTCTCGCCTAGGAGAATGCCAACGCATCAATCACACAAAAGGGCAATGTCAGCAGCTCGTTAACTTGGCAAACACACACATACACATGGCAAAATCAATAATCCCCCACCCCCCTTCTGCACAAAGAGCCCACAGAGTTGGCTCTTTAATTAATTATGTTTGAACTTTAAGGGCCGCAGCCCGAAAATCGAAATCGAGAAGCGAAACACAAAACTTACGCAACTGAAAACCAACAATAACGAACGCCCCCCTTTTCGCCGCCGGTCGAAAAAAAACTTCTGCCGTTTGTTTGCCCAACTAGTTACGCTTTTTTGCCCGCTCGTGTGTTTGGCTATTTCGTTTAGAGCTTTTAAGGGCTCTTAACAGCAAACACACAAAAACCTAAAAACAACGACAACGAGCAGCGGCAAGAACAAATATCGAAGTGAGCAGCAGCCGCGCCAGAATATGTTAGCCTTGAAAGTCTGATTAGATTTTCATATGGTGGTTACATGTTTTATTTACACGAGGTCAGGCTCAAAAGAACACTGAAAAATATTTTAATAATATTTATGTAGTTCCTAAATTAGAATAAAATATTTAAAATAAGATAGACAACGCTATAAGTTTTTTAAATAACATGGAATCTGCTCAAAATACCTAATGATTGATTCTATAAGTACCTATCTTTAAATATATGATAGCTAGGGAAGGGGCCATACTCTCCATAACAACGTGACTTCTCGCCCAAATCCAATCAATTTTCCATTCATTTCAATTAGTCAAACGCTTTCGAGTCTTCGCTGCCAGCGAATGCACTTTCACTTTCTATACCTGTTGCACAACCGAGCCGAAAAAGCTGACCAAGGCGTCAAACTTCCTGCTCCGCCAGTCTTAAATAAAAAGAGAGAAGAAAATTTGTCTGCGGCTGGGAATGCGCATTTGAATTTATGTGTCAGAGTCAGGCGACCACGCCCACCCTTTTTCGGGGGCCGAGCTGGAAAACAAACAAATGCACAAACGAGCACAATGGAAAAGTTTATTTTGCCAAGGCGTGGCTGGTTAATTGAAAAGATATATGCCGCATTTCCGCATCTTGCATCTCGAATCGCGCCGAATCGCTGGCCAGCGAAAACACAAGCCAGCTGGATGGATGAATAGATGGATAAATGTACGATCGCCGGGATCGCTGAGAACGAATGCAATTAATGTCTAATTGTGCGCAATTATTGTCAGTTGTCAGCTGTGTGATGTGCCGCATCAGAATGCACTCGAATCGAGTGGTGGCGTGGATGTAGAGATGGAGATGGGGATCTTCAAGGCGGCCACGTGGCGCATACGTAATGGCATCCAGCTGACATTACTCATACGCACCGCGGCGCGTGTTACCAGATGCATTGATGATTAACCTTCGTTGAAAGCGCGATTCAAATGGAATGATTTAAACTTAAACTGCAGTGGAACACTCATTGCGGCCTTTGTCTCTCGCTGAATCGTCAACACCATCGTGCGGGTTATTATTTAAAATGCAGATTTATGTGCATTCAGCATTCGCCATTCGCCATTTACCGCCACCCGTGACAATCAGGGCCAAACGGAGCCTCGGGCTGCCCCACCGCCTGCCTTTTAATCAAGGCCCTTGCCATTGCACTCGCATTAAGGCAAAGCCAAGGCAAACCCCCCGAACCCCAACCGCAATGGGTGGTTAAACGCTCGCCCATTAATTTCCAAGCACACTCATGTGGAGTTCGCGATGGCCGCCAAAGGAAAGCCAAAGGAAAGCTCGAGTGGGAAGGCCACAAGTCAATCCTGGAGGGGAAATTAAAACGCAAACTGCCACGATGGCAGGCGGCGATGTGACAAGAGCAATCAGAGTCAGCAATTTGCGGTGACAAACTGCGGGGAAAGTGACTCCCCTACTCAACTAGATCTCTCATAGAATTTCCCCTGAATTTTCAAATTTTCAACTTAATTGGGCCAACCCTTTGAGAGCTGAGCCGCATCAGCATTCACTTTGTAGATGCGGCTAATTGCACACGCCATGTTCTCTCTCTAGTCTAGTATAAACTTTTCAAATTCCAACTCACAGTATAGCATAGTTTTTTGTTTTTGTTTTCGTTTTTTTTTCCGACTAATTTGTTTTATAATATCAAAAGGCAACAAAAACGGCAAAGCCAAAGCAAACAGGCAAATTATAGTGCACAGAGCAGACTGCGCGGCGGTTGATTCAGGGGCGGCGTCGAGGGGGTTCTTTACACTGGGCTGCTGACGGGGGGCAAGGGGCGGATGAGCGGCAGGCGTTGCGGTTAGCTGGCATTAAGCTTTCGCAATGCCTGACAGTTGAAACACAAACAAAAACAATGGCTGGCGGAAGGGGAGGAAATGGGGAGGGGGAAGGGCGGCGGAACTGCATTCGCGGCCAGCCAACATGGCGCTGCACACGTGTCTGTGTGAGCCTTGGCTTAGCTGCTCTGGCCTTTTTTTGACAAATGTGCGCGCATTTTGCAGCTGGCAGCGCGAAAGGCACACTCTTCAAAAACTGAACCCCCCAATTTCGAAACTGGCAACACTTTACCATTCAGGGCATCGTAAATATTAGTGTACAATTTTTTTGATGATAGCGAAAATATTTTTAAACAAAGAGATTGTGTTTTTAAGCAGATTAATAACATACGAGCATATATCGTTCATATTTGTGTACCTTTTTTTAGTGACGGATAACAATATTTTTAAACAGAGAAATTTGCATTATAAAGATTTAAAAAAATGTCTACAAACAACACTTATAATATGTTTTTTTTTTTAAGTAATTGTTGATTGAAACTAAAATAAAAATCATTAAAAAATGTTATTTTTATGATTAAGATTATTACAACTTTTAATGGCAAATTCCTAATGTTTAGAATTGATTTTTTATGAGTGCAGCGAACAGCAGCGCATAAACTGCATTTGCATTTATTTTTAAACAGCTGCCTCTGTTTAAACAAGCTTAAATTTATATTTGTGATTTTCGCTTACACCTCACCTGCGCCCTGGCTTTGCCTTATTTCCTTCGCGTGTCTTCGCTTAACTTTCTGCAAATTATTTTTAAACCGAAAAGCAGTGCAGAGCAGAGCAGAGCAGCGCAGAAATATGGCAGAATTTAATTAAAATTCGTACGAGTGCCTTTGAGGGGCTCTGCAGCAACCTTGAGTCAACATTCACTCACCACAAAACACCACACACTCGAGCACCTCAGTTTCAGTCTCGGAAATCAGAAATCTGAAAACAGAATACAGAGTACAGAAAAATACAAACTAAAAAATAAAAAAAACATGTAGCAATTGCTCTGCCTTTGGCACCTTGTACAAAGACCATAGATCGACGTCAGCATCGCAGTCGTGTGTATTAATTTCACTCATATGGCTGTTAACCTTGAATTCTGATTAGGAAGCGATTTAAATTTATCTATAAGTCATTTTTCTTCGCTTTGGCACTCGCCTTTCGTTCGCCTTTGCCGCTTGCCTTTATTGAGTTATTATTAAAAGTTAATTGTGCTGCTAAAAGCCATTTGGATGCCCTCCCCCCTCGAGATTTGCAATTTGTGGGGCATTAACAATTGCAAATGACTTGGCCAAAGTGTCGACATCTTGGCTGCGTTGGTAGATTAGGCAACCCGTCGACGGCGACGGGCACGGGGCGTATGAGTAATGACTGAGAAGCGAACCAGCTGGGCACAAATGTAATTACACCTTAAGCAGAATAAATGACAGAGCAACTGACTGACAGCCGGGCAGCCTACACCTCGAACCTCAAGAAACTGCAATCGATGGGAGGGGAGGGGAAAACGAAGGGAAAAGCGAAGGGTTACAGAGCAAAAAATGACTTTAAATCATGGTCAATCTTATCTTAATTCTTGTGCAATGAATTACCGATTAGCTATCGACAATAGGAGATGAATCACAAAACTATATTATAAGCACGATATACTTACATAAATTACAATTACACCTGAGCAAATATAACTAAAAACTGAAAAATGACAAAGGCCAAAAGAATTTGCCTTTGGCTTATCAAAAAATTATACTCTAAAAATAGTTGGGTATTTTCGAAACTAAATCACCACTTAAACTTATCGCCAAAGCTGACAAATGTCTCACGTCTTTTGCATTCAACAAGCCAAGGAAATGGCTGCCGCAATCCGTCAAAAGTCAGAAAGTCGGAAAGTCAGTTGCAGGAGTGCCCACAGTCACACTCACATACTCACGCACTCATGTGTGTGGGAGAAACGAACTCATAAATTTGTCATAATTGCAGAAATGTGACTAAGGCGAATGGCAATGGAAAAAGGCAACTGGCAATATGGGGGAGCAAAACAGAAATGCAATAAAAATATTTCTACATACGCAGTTAGCGGCGGCGATATTGGAAAAATGAATATTTAGTAGTTGGCTTTTCCACGGGTCGAGATCTGTGCCAAGTGCAAATGCAAACGGCGAACGGCGAACGGAAAAGCGGAAAACGGCCAGAGCAACAAATGCAGCGCCAATTTTCATGTTCAAGGTGACAAAACAATTCGAAACAAAACGAAGCGGACACTCGAGCCAAAAGCTTCAGCTCATCGTTTGGCCTCGTTTCCGTTTGCCATTTTGTGTGTGTGTTTGTTAGTATCCGTGTTGCTTTGCTGTTTCTGGCTTGCTGCAGTTTTAACCTGGCCATTTCATGCTATATTTGTCATCACTTCGGGACAGCATGGGTGGGAAAAAGAGGAAAAATCAGGGAAAGACCACCGCAAAGTAAAGTTTTCCCTAGCGCTGCTTTTTGGCGTGTGCAAGTGCAGCGCTGTCATTCGCATTGGCAGAGCCCGAAAATGAGCAAAAAAATTAAAATGAAAAAGAAAAACGCTTCGCCGAATGCGGAATTTGGCATTGGGCTCGGGCCCGCGCCTCTGACACACTTTGCCAGCCTTCTGCTTATGGCCAGATTCAATATGTGCACTTGCATGATACAATATAAATATCAACAGGGAGAAAAGCAGTGTAATCCGCTAATAGACCGAGGGAAAAAGCAGAGCAGGGCCAGTGATTGATCTAGATTTTAGGTAAATAGTTCAATTAAAGGCCACGTCCTAATTGTTATAAAAATATAGGTTTCAAATTAAGTCACTTTTAAAATAACTGTTCATAATAAACCCGAAATAAATTTTATTTTATTTCAAATATTTGTTGGCATTCTTATACCCTTGTAGAGGGTATTATTATTTCAGTCAGATGTTTGCAACGCAGTGAAGGAGACGTTTCCGACCACATAAAGTATATATATTCTTGATCAGCACCAATAGCCGAGTCTATCTAGCCATGTCCGTCTGTCCGTCTGTCCGTCTGTCCGTTTCTATGCGAACTAGTCTCTCAGTTTTAAAGCTATCGCGATGAAACTTTCCCGAAAGTCTTCTTTCTATTGCAGGTAGTACATATGTCGGAGCGAGCCGGATCGGACCACTATATCTTAAGGCTCCCATAGGAATATTCAAACATATATAAGAAAATTCTTGTTAATTTGTAGGAAGTAGGCGTTTTAATTCTTGACTACTTAAAAACAAAATTCAAAAATAGGAACACTGAATATGGAATCCCTGGAACTGCACCGAGTGAGTATTACTTTATCTGCAAGGGTATATAAGCTTCGGCTGGCCGAAGGTAGCTTCCTTTCTTGTTTTCTTATTTTTCCCAGTACACCCTTTAGCAAGAACATGCTTAATGTGCCATATTTAAATGCCATGTCCCCATTTTCAGCCACCGACAAGAACAAATTGTTCTGGCTTACATTGTGGTCGGACAAGCATGCAATCGAAATGTTTGCGAAACATCTTTTGGCAAAACGTTTGCCACGAGCCCCAAAAAAAACCCCACAAACAAACCCTGCACTTTCATTTCGATTTCATTTCGCTAGCAGCGAATAGCAAGTTTTTCCCACTTTCCACCCCCTAAACCCCGTACAAAAGTCTTTGCCGAGGGGTCACAATTAGATCAGCAAAATAATAGAAGTGCAAAGAGCCGAAAGAGGGCAGCCCGGCGAATTGGCCTAGTTTCGGGGCACGGTACACAACAAAATGGCGGCCCTTGCAACTGTTGTCGTGGCTGTACTTTTTCACCAACACATCTGCCCTTACGTATGTATATGTGTGCAGTTTTCTAGGTTAACGCACACAGATGCACAAACGAATGCGGATGTGGATGCGGATGCCACACTGTTGCAGCAAATACATTGCGCCGGCCGGCAAAAAGCGAATGTTGCGCAACAACCGCTAGCCATGAAAGTGCATTTCTCTCTCCCTCTCCCTCTCCCACTCTCTCTCTCTCGCTCCCTCTCTCTCTTGTTTTTCGCCATGCGCACTTGCTCACTTCACTCACTTCCGCTCAAATCGCCGCACTCACACATACACTGGGAGATAAGTGGGAATGATGCAAAAATGGTGGAAAAAAGGGTTGGGGGGTGGGAGGTGCAACGGCACGTGTTCGCACACCAATGCAGTTTGCTTTTGCCTTTGCTTTTCCCTGGCTCTGACGTCGTCGATAGCGGAAAATGGAAAATGGTAAATGGCAATTCTGGCCACAAATTGTGTTGGTCTACAGCTATTTATATTGAGTTTCCGGCTCAAGGATGCTGATGTCACTCCCTATTAAAGCCCAATTAAAGCCCACTTCCCACTATCTCAAAGCCATCGATCTCCGAAAAACCACTTAATTTATTCCTCTCGAAATACGCTCCTCATAATGAGCTGCATTCGGATAGAGCAAATAATATTTATGAGATTTATTCGGTGGCTAAATCATTGGCTAATGACAACACATGTATTTTCGCTCATACTTAAATTTCCATTTATTTCGATGAGACATTCGCAAACAAACCAGCCAAGATATATCAACCATAAATCTGAACGTTTTACTTTGGCCCAAGTGGAGATACTGTTTTCTTCTCTTAATTGTATAATAAACAATTTGGAAATGTGAATGCATCGCCGTTGGAATTGTTTTGCGGTCGATTCACTTTTCATGGCTAATTAATTTTCGCATTGCGCAAAATGAATTAATAACGCGAAATGCCATGAATATGCAAACGTGCGAGTTTGTGGGGCCCCCGTCGCAAACATACATATCTTGGCACACCAGTATGTTTATATCTCTATATATATTTATATGTATATATCGAAAATTTATTGTTGGCGTCGCCGCATTCGCCATAATTAAAAGCCAAACAAGCGGCAGCAGCGACTTTAGACCGCCAGGTGATTTCATTTGCAAGTCGCTCTCGGGCGCAGTTTTGTTGCTTTCTGCCTTGCCTGCTTTGATATGGCAATCTTCGTTAATTATACGCTTAGTTGACTGATCGGGGCGGGGTGTCGCTACTGCCGGTGGGGGTGTTTGCCGAGTGGGAAAACAAATGCACCCCGGCAAACAATGGAGCGCCAAGTGCTCTGCTTACATCACTACGGCGAACAGCGATTGGCGTGCGGGGGTTTGCCAAACAAATGATCTTAATACACACATATGTGCACTTTGATTCACTTGCCAGGGCAATTCGGTGAATTAATAGTAGGTGATACCTTAGAATCCAAGGGACAGGGCATTTTATTCTATGAAGAATTAAATTAATAATTTTTTTAGTGAGTTTTTAATTGTTTTAATTTTATTTATAATAGTTTATAATATATTCCTATTCATTTTTGCCAGATTATAAAGTTATATAACCAAATTAAAATTCAAAACCGAGTGCACATTTGATTTGTGATGCATCTTTTCTTCGTGTGCGCAACAAGCGCTTGCAAGCGTGGGCGGAAAAGGCAGCAACAGCTCGTTGACATTTGCATTTGGGGGCGGGTCAGAGGGGGGCGGATCACGGGGGGCGGGTCAGAGGGGGGCGGATCACGGGGGGCGGGAAAGTGGGAGGCCGGCTTAATTAAAGCAGAGCAACAACGCTGGCACGCCTCAGAGCTTAAAATTCTCTGCGTCGTTACATGCTCTGCGTACCCATACATATAGTGGATATATATATATTTAGATGACACCACCCCCACCCCCCGGGCCGCCCCCACAAGTCGCTGAGGCGAGGCAATTGTGGGCGGGAAGCAGCAAAACTGCATTAAAATTCAAATGCCGGCAATGTCAGGGCAGAAAGTGCGGCGCAGCCATGGCACTTGGCTTAATGTAATGGCCGCCGGGGGAAAAGTCAAGCTCAACAAATACACTTTGGGATGTGATGGGGAAAAATGTCAAGATATATATATTTCTGGCTCACCATAAATCACGAGACTGCATGAGACATTCGTACATTCGCACAGTGTGGTCATAATTTATATTTTTAAAGCTCATTCACCACGCAAATCAACACATTTTGGTACATCTTGGCAAACAAATTATTCTCCACAATGTTTGCAACAAGTCAGAGCCAATTCATTTCCACCTAAGCAGGCAAACATGACAGAATATCTCGGTCTTTATTTTTTGTTTGCTTTTTTTTTGCATACCAAATTTGTCATGACACAACAAGCATACAGCTGCCGAAGAAAGCCCCTCATCAATGGGGCTCTGACCAAAGGCAAAATAGCTGAAATGCGGCGGGGGGTGGGGGAAAACGGAAAAACGGAAAAGTTGGGCAAAGTCAGCGGCAAAGGCAGAGTGCCGACAAACAAACACAGAAGCACTCGACCACACGTACACACATTAGTTGGCAGCGCATGAAGGAATTGCAAATGTATTCAAGGTCAGGGCAGACATGAAAAACGAGAAAAGCCGACTGAGGCAGCGGCAGCGGCAGCAGCAGAGAGCCACCCACTCACACACACAGCTACGAAAATCAATATGGGCAACACTTTTAAGGGTTGCGGCGAAAGCCCACGCAGCCCCCTCCCTTCTTCGCCGGCTCTCCTTGAATTTCCATCAGCGAAAAAGTGGAAAAGTGGAAAAGAGGAGCAGTAACGTCATCAGAGTGGTTCAGTGGGTCGTCATAAATAACGCTTCGGGTTTCCCGCGCATTTTCCACTCTCCCGCAGAGAGAAAACACTGCGCAGGCTTCTCTCTCTCTCTTTCTCTTTGTGGAACTCCTTTCCCCAGTCTTTGGGAAAAACCCTAAGCCTGGCGAATTTTAAATCGGGAATGCTTTTAATTATAGCCCGGCCCACGCTCTCCCACTCTCCAGACTTTCGCATATAATTAAGTCCGGCCAATTACACGCAGCAACAACAGAGAATTGCAAATTGAGTTTGCCAGCAAATCGATAGGAATTCAAGGTTAGCTTGCGTGACATTTTCCCAAGCAACAATTTATATTTCGGGTAATTGGAAAAGTTGTCGAGCCGGCGGATGCACCCCAAAGTAACGCGCTAAGTAACCCCAAGGAGGAAAATAAAATGAAAAGAAAAACGAACAAAAAACAAAAACCTGTGCGTTGCGTGCGCCATCATCATTATGGTGATTGTTTGCATTAAAATGGCGACTGGCTGTCGTGGCGTATGAGCAATATTTGATTTATATATTGATTTTTGCCAACACAAAGGCCCGGCCTTTGCAAACCAGATATTATCATAATTATTGAAAGCGGCCTTTCCAATGCAAAATGCAAATAGATTTCTTATTCAAATTGCCGCATTACCAACTCACATCTCCTTTTCGCTCTTCTAATTGCAGGTGAGTAATTTGTCGCTTTGGACAGGCTAATGTCTTTAATTGACTTCTGTGAGTAGAATGCAAAACGCATATATATTGTATATATGGCAACAAAAGCCACTTATCTGCATTTATCCACTTTATTATTAAACATATCCGTGTGGGCAGCAAAACCTTGACATGTCAGCGTCGAGTTTTGCAAACTAATGGTGGTGTCTCAATCGCTTCGCCATTCGACCGGATTGGAAAGTTGCCCCTTGCGCCATCCCCATTCCCATTCGCAAACCATGGGGTTCATGCTCCCAAAAGTATGCTTGATCCTTCAGCCAGCTCGCCTCGATTGTTTTAATTAGCATAATGACACTTGGCTGCGTCTAGACAGAGAGAATCCGCCAAATCCGAGTTTATTTCTTGGTTAAACCGCTCCACTTGTCGCACTTACGATTCATGAATTACGCTTTCAGCCGCGGGACTTGATTTCAAAAAAGGAAAATAAATATAGAGATGCATAAATCAGGGCCACAACCGTTTGCTTTTCTTTTTGCTGGTCGATTCCGGTGCGAAAATGCTTTTTGCTGCTGCTTTTCAATTAAGCGAAGAGCATAAATCAGAGAATTGTGCAAACAATGCAATAAAAACTATTTGCTTGGCTGGCATAAACCGTTGATATCTAATGGGGAAAAAAGCAAAAGAATTTCCCCGTTTCATTGCCGCCTGGCAACCGAATTTCGAATGCAGTATTCCTGGAGAATTGCTAATCAATGCCCGAAACAATTAGTCATGAGCCAGAAAGAACCTCCCATGGCGAACTGAACTTTTCAGCGGCGAGAAATTCGCGAATAACTCACCGATACGCACGCACACACTCACCCACCTCCGGGGCCTAATAATAATCATAATAATAAAATAAAAACCGCTGGCCACTTGGCCTTGGACTAGGTTGATTGCATTCTAGCGGTCAATGCCGCCGCCGGCGTCGTGAAAACGATCGCTCAGCGGCTATCTCTTTCCCGTTGCGTTTTAATTTCGCACCGCTCACTCTGCCTCTGTATTCCGTATTAAAAATTTGTATTTATTTGTATTTTCGCATTTTGCAATGACAAAAGAAAAATATCGGGAGAAGCCAGCAAACAACTTGTTGTTGTTGCTCTCATACATTTTCGAAAATCAACAGCAGCAGCAACTATTTATAAAATGCGCTTGCCTGGCCAGAGTATCTCTATCCGTATCTGTATCTGAATCTCTCTGTGCTCTATCCGTATTTTGTATCTGTATCTGTGAGTAGTATCTGTATCTGTAGCGGTAGCTGTAGATTTTGCTGCCCGTGCGCGACTTGCAATGCCGGAAAGCAATAGCAAACGTCGTCAGAGCGGCGTTGTGACGCCAACCAAGCAATCCGCCTGCCAATGACGACAGCCGCTCGCTTCGTTCAGTTCGCTCAGTATCTTTTGGATACATTTCAAAACAAAAATAACACACGGGATCCGCTCTTCGCCGGTTTACCTTTGAATGGCATTTGCATAACAAGTGTCAGGCCAACCGACCGACCGACTACCCCTTCCAAAAAACCAAATGCGAAAAGCCCAGGGCCCACAGCCCAAGATCCCAGATCCTTCGACTCTCCAAAACCGACATAAATAATTCAGATTTCGACGGCTGTTTCCAGGCCACAGTGCATTCAACCGATGCCAAATGCTAAATGCGAATGCGAAATGTGAAATGCGAGGGTTTCGAGTTCATTCGCATTTGGCAAATATTTACCTGCGACCTAGTATTTTTCTACCATTTCAACAAATATCTAAAACATTATAGTATTATAAATTGAGCCCTCCTTTCACCTGTTTATGTTTCCTGTTTTCTTATATATATATTTTTTTGAGCTGCCAGCGCAGCATTGAATGATAAATTACCACTTAGTGTGTTTCGGATACGCTCAAGATCACGTCATCTTCGGAACAGGTTGCAATTGATGATGGGTCGGTCGGTAGCTGGAGGAATTAAGTATTTTATGGCCCGTAGAACCGCTTTCTCCGAAAGATAAGCGAACAACCTTGACGCCGTATGCAATCGGTCAGGCCAAAAATACGAATGCGAATCGAGTGTGTGGGTATGGTACCTACCAACGTTCTGTTGGCCTTGCAGTGTGATTTGGCTTAGAGTGCTTATGGCTAATGGCTCATGGCTTTTGGCCAGAGGTGTTCAAGGCCCACTTCCTGTTCAGTTTTCACCCTGCATGTGGGCGCAGCTCAGGTGTTCAAATGTTCAACTGCTCAGGTGCTCAGCTGGTCCGGCACGATGATGAATGACTGCAGCATTTATAAATATACGGAGCAGCCATCATCATAATGAAATAAGCTAAGCATAACAAATGCGTCGAAATATTTGCGACAGGTTGCAATAGCCGCCGTCAAACAAACGAACGGCAACAAAAAAAGGGGGAAAAAATTATATAAAATCGCCGAGCGAAAACACCGAGGCAAAAACTCGAGTCACTCAATGTGCATGGCCTTGAAGATTTGGCTGCAAAACAACCAAAAAAAAAACACACACACAACACAAACCACACAGTGAGTATCATAAAAATATTCGCACAAAACAAAATTCGCAAAATAAAATTAAATAAAGATTATAATGAAAGCCACTAATTTGCCAGAAAATAAAAAATAAACGACAAATGCATAAAATGTGAATAGTACCTGGGATTAACTGGCAATTTGCATCGGACCGACGAGCATATAGAGTTACATAAGCTGATTGATTTGTCATTAGCCGACCAATTAGGCCCTAAATTTATTATTCGAGTATTATAATAATTAACTCTGGCAAATTGCATATAAACCTAAGCCCCATACATATACATATGGGTATTTTTCGCCTCATCTCACACTCTCTGAATTTTCAATTATGGTTTTTTAATCGTGTTTTGGCCGGTCAAGTGGCTTTGGCCAAAATATTGATTAATTGCAGTCAAGGGGTTAATAGGATTACAAATTGTTGTTGTCGTTGTTTGCTGTTGCGCCGACCGCACGCTAGGTGGCGTGTTTGGCGCGACTCGTCAACGTTTTTGACAAGTCAACAACAACAACGTTTGACTGCGGCGGAGATTGATGGCGAATGAGTTGGCACCTGCCATTGGCCTTTAAGCCGCTAACCGTTTGCAAATCTCGTAAGCCGCTTGCCAAAATGATTTCCACTTGCAGGTTGGCTTTTATGATTTGGATGTGGTTTTTTAGCCGGCAATCAGCAGCCAGAAACATGAAACATGAAAACATGAAATCTCTCGAATTGCGGTTTCTTAGTTCCTCAGTTGTTTACTCATTGTCATTTGCATTTCCTTAGCCATGATTTTATTACAGACGCGCGTGTTTTGTATAATTTGTGAAATCCGACCGCAGCAAAATTTGAGTTTGCCCCTTTTGTTTAAACTTTAAACAACGAACAGCGAGCAACGGGAATTTCCATTGCACTCTATAATTGCCATTGTAGCAGGGAAACAACAATTGCAAAAAGCTTCATCATCATTACACTGGCGCTTTTTTGCAGCTTTTTGCCTTTGCTTTGGCTGCCTATTGGCGGCGTCAAGCTGTCTGAGTCGAACGGCTTTTCCAGCCATTCACTATTCACTCGCATGCATTTCCACTCGGCAATAACAATAACAATTACAGCTCGGTATTAGCCATGTATCTGTATCTATTTATTTACAACACTTGTGCCACAATTAAGCTGAGCCCATACAACATTTTTTGTCTTGCCAATATGGCAGAGTTTCTTTTTACTTCTCTTTTTCTGCTAGCTGTTATCTCGCTTACCAGTAAGCCAGCTAATTATTGCTTTATGACTCGGAACCCCGCACTCGCACTCATAAATCCCACCCAAACTAGCGCAGTAAATAATTACACAAAATAAGTCGAAAGTCGGCGGAGGAGGAAAAGCGGGGGACATTGCGTGCCATTTCCACCTGAAAAGCGTAAATTATAGCGCTATTTATTTATGCTGCCACTGGTGCTACTGCTGCTGGTTGCTTTTATTGCCCTGTGCCAGTTGCATTTGTTTAAAATGCCATTTGACAAACATCAAAGCCGCTAAATGTTACTTTGACATGTCGCACACGAGGCTCTCGAGGGGCTAAAAGGCGGGTGGGTGGGTGGCCTGGTGGCCAATTAGATGAGTGAAATGTGCCAAGCGGCGGCGAGGGATCATTATAAGCTATAACCGGTTGGATCGGAATCGGGGGAAACACCAATATATATATACTCACTATGCAATTTCACAACTCTGAGTAATGCAACAAAGCTTATCGCTGGGGGGAAGAAATGAGCTCTTGACCAAGTTTTCGATTGGAGCGACTGACTGACTGCAGGGAATAGGAATAGAAATAGGAATATTTCGTATTTATTTCACATAGACTTGCAATTACATTAAAGTGCCCCTCGTTCGTTCTTTCTTTCTTTGGCGCGGCGGATAAACAAAATGCCGCTCGCAGCACCGGAAACGGAAATAAAGCGTCAAAGAATCTGGCAGGGCCACAAATAAATGGAATCTAGTTTGCTGACACGGCACAAAGGATGCTCTCTCATTTTTTCTGCGACTGTGTGTGTGTGACATTTTTCCCCCTTTTTCAGCTGCCTTTTCCATTTGATATAGACATCTCTGCAGGTCATGCGGCTGATATACGGCATACATGTCGAATGGCCCGAAAGCCAAAGAGCTAAATCCTCCTGGTCAGCCAGCTCCCCTTTTTTCTTATTCACGTTCTCTGGCCCGCCCCTTTTTGGGGGCGTTGCCATGAAAAAGCGTTTTGTCAAAGCGACAGGTGCTTAAATATTTAAAAAGCCAATGCCCGGCGTTGCTGTGTTAGGTGTTGGCCAAAAGGTAAAAATAAATGATGTCCCGGTTAATGGAAGGCAGGTTTATCCGCAGCCGTATATGGATGGTGAACCAAAGGACCAAAGAGGCCTGAAAATAGAATGTTGGGCGTGACAGCCGAAGCCAAAGCCAAAGCCAAATGGCCTGGAAATCGCTACCAACTTTAAGTTTAAATTTTATTCGATTTCCTACAAATCGCTTGTGACAGCTGCGAGCTTCTGATTCCGATTGTGCACTTCGGGCTGCTAATGAGGCGTGACATTGATGATGACTCGGGCATGCTGCAAATCGGCGGATCATTTGTAATGTGTCATGATTATGCAATATTCGTGCAACAATTACCGCGTGGCATTTGCATAAAAAGCGGACGGCTGACGGGCCGTTCGAGTGGCAATTTTCCACTCAGAAGCGAGGAGTTTGGATCCAGCTCAACAGGAAGCTGCCTGGCTGAGTTGGCCAACAGTTTTTCCCAGATTCACTGGGGAGCTGCTGCTGCTGCGCATGCGCCGCGCCGAGTGACAGCCCAGTTTGGACAGAAGACAGAGGACTGTAGACTGAAGACTGAAGACTGAAGACAGAAGACAGATCCCGGGACAGAAACGGAGACATTGCGAACCGGCCGGCTGCCGGCGGCTGTGACAGCTGTTGATTGATGAATCCTACAGCCTGCCCCCGAGGCTGCCCCACGGGTGTCGCCGTGCCCACTCTCCTGCCTTCCAGTCTTCGGATGCGAAGACTGAAGACTGGCTCTACGATCTCTCGAACTCTCTCTCTTTCTGCGCCAAAGATTGATGATGACGCAAGCCCCTTGGACGCGCTGCTCTCCCCGTTTTATGGCCGCGCTTGTGCAATAAACACTTCTAATTGTAATTAATGAGGCGATTGTTTAGTTTTTATGTGTTGATTTTTCTGATTTACCGCCCAGCGTTGCAGTTGTCCAGCGACTAAATGGAGCAATGAACCTGAGCGAAGAATACCCTTCTGCCAACCCATGCAACTTTACCTTTACATAGTAGTTTAGTCAACTTGAAGGGTATAAAAACCAAGAACTTCTCGTTCTCATTCCCGTTCTCGTTCTCGTGTGCCGCTGACTTGTTTTTCGTTACATTGAACTTGATGGTCATTTTGCTGCGGCTCCTAGGCCCTTGGTTCTTACTCCTTTTAGCCAACATTTTCACTCGGGGTCTTCAGCTATCGACGCGGATTTATCTTAAATGCTGCGTTTACCGGGTTGTCTTTTCAGCTTCTCCTTCCCTCTGCCTCTTGGCTTCTCTGCTTGCTTCTCTGGCCTTTTAAGCTTCGTGTTTTCGTATATTGGCAAACACTTTTCGGCCTGGCTCAAATTAATGGCCCCGGGGTGCGCCTAATGATCGCCACAAACGGCAAATGGCCAGGAGTTCTCTTTAAGCTCCAATGAAAATGTCAGCCCGTGTGCTTTTTATTTGCTCTAGCCATGCCATGTTCGAGTCGGATTGGAGGAGTTTGGCTTGTCTGCGGCCGGAGGACTGCGGAATCAAAATAATTGCATTACTGACGCGTCACGCCAGGGGGGCGGCCAGCAAAAGGGGGCGTGGCATGTGTGAGTGTGTGTTGACATGGCGCTTTGCATGCGACCCGCATATAAATCTGCATGAGAAGTTGGGATGGGGCAACTAAAGGGGGTCAAGCGGCCGAAACAAGTGTAAGGTTCCGAGAAGAGAAAATAATAGAAACGTTTGGGGCCCAGAAGTTGCATACACACGATGCGATATGGCCAATCTGCTGCACTTTCCCCCACGAATTGATGGGGCCATTGTATTGCTCTTGTCTTGACTCTTTTGTCAGCATTAACATACGTAAGTGTCAGCTGGATGTTGCTACTGTACAGCAGCAGCAGCAGCAGTAGTTGCATGTTGCTGTTGCTGTTGCAAGGGGCAAAGAGGCCAATTGATTTATCGTGACAATGAGTGCAGCTCCCGAGCTTCGCTATCGATGTGTAAATTTGAATTTCGTGGCTCATAAAGCGGACAATGGAGGCGGCGGTGAAAGACAAATGTGGCAGCCACAGATTGTTGTCGGCAACATGTTGCAGTTGCAGCTATTGCAGCTTTGGCCGCAAAAGTGAATGCCCTCGCGGTGACGTCACGAGTGCAATCCAGTTCCAGTTTTTTTCTCATTTCGCATTTACCATTTCTCGATTCTCATTTCTCATTTCTCGTTTCTCGCCTGGCTGCAATTATCGGGGCGACCGAGAGTGCAACGCGAACGATGAGCAAAATACAAAATCCCGGAGAAATATGAAAAGCAAAACAAAGTGCACGAAATCAAAACAAAACAAGACAAGAGGCAGGAGGCAGGAGGGGCACCTTCCACAGCCACATCCACGTCCACCATCCACCATCGAGTGGAACGAACTCTGTTGCACTCTACGGCTTTCAACGGCCACTGTGGGAAAGGCAATGTGCCGGGTCGACGGGTGTTGAAGTGGAACGTAGCGAATGAGCAGGCCGATCGGATGGGGATTGAGATGGGGATGGGCATGGGATGGGGGGCAGTATCCGGGGGATACTCCATGGTACGCTATAGTATAGTATACTATGCGATGACTAAATGCAACAAGCGGCGACTTTCGCATTCGCATGTAATGGTAAGCTAAAGTTGATGAGCAACTTCAATGGCAGCAGCAGCAGCAACTTATCTGCAGCAGCAACAACATTGCAGTGTATGTGGCACACGGGCAACAGCAGCTGGCTGCACAGAAAAAAAAACATTTTTTACTATTAAACATAATATTTTTTACCTACCGAAAGCAAAAAAAAATTTAAGAAAAATTAAATTTTATTGCTAAATAAATAAATGCAATTTTTAGGTAATCAAAAAAAAATATTGATAGGAAAGCGGTGGAATATTTTTATTATTATTTAAAATCTAAATTATTATGGAAATATCTGTATTTCAATGTCTCCAAATGTAGATTTTATCCAAATTTATTTCCTGTGTGCCGGGGCTGATGTTGCTGCTGTGCCGAGTGCCGAAGCACTCGCAAGTTGCACAAACATGTTGCTCACTGGCTCCGCGACATGATTCTGAGGCGCAGATATAAAACCGAAAAACAACAGCAGCAGCAGCAACTGAAAAGCGACCTGAAAAGCAGCAACATCGCGGATTGGGGATAGCGAGAACAAAAACAATGTTGGGATAGGTTCCTCGGTACTCCAAACTCCTCCTTACTCCTCACTCCTCACTCCACCCGACCATCGTCATTATTATCATCTGGTTTTGGTCTGGACAATTCTCCTGCCTTCAATCCGACCAACAACTATTGTCCATTGCTGCTTATTTCAGCTTTCAGTTGTTGCCTTTGGTTAAGGCTCTTGTCATTGTGGTTGTTGTTGCTTTAATTTAGATGCATCTCGAATAGTTTTTGTTTTTTTGTTTTTGTTCTTCTTGCTGGCTGCTGGTAAACATGGCCAAAGCCATGAAAAGAAACTTTCATAAGATAAACAAAAGTTATATATGCATATATATGCATGGACACATATGCGAGTTGCCATCTTAAAGGGTTCTTGCTTCTTTTTTTCTTAAATCGGGGCGAATGTCCCCGGCTAAATTGTACATATTATCTTCCAAGCCTTCCCAATTTCCATACTAATTGATTCCATTTTCCTTCGTCTAATTTCAGGTGAGTTTCCCTCTGATGCTTGAGAATCTGGTTAACAGTAAGTCGTACATTATATGATTGCCCACACCCTCGTAATTCTGAGTTTTGGGTGCGCCCCTCATTTCATTTTTTGTTTTTGTGGAAATCACAATTCTCAATGAGACAGGAAACAAGGAGCGTAAAAATTGTTCAACCAGGTACTTTACTGCTTTTTACTTTTTTGTGCATGCGAAAATTGCACTGGCAATCAACTCATTAGCTTAGGTCGCAAAATAACAAAAACAGCAGGAACAAAGGCGGCTTGGGAGAAACCGCGTTACGCATTTTTAATTGCCAACTTGGAGCTGCCAGACAAAAATAAAAAGAAAAAACAAAAGGGAATAAATAAAGCACAAAACACCGCTGGGGCAATTAAAAAATTAAGCAAAATTTCTGCATCAGCTGATGGGTGTGTTTTCGCCTGGGGGAAAAATGCGAGAAGAGCTTGGGGCAATGTCAACCAAGAAGCCGCAGCATTTCCTGCCCAAGAACTGCAACTGGTGACTCAAAAACAGGGGCGTGTTCAAAAATTATTATTGAAAGGGGCTTGCCTATATTTTTCTAAAAATGCTATCTAAGTATTTCTCAAAATAATTGTCGTAGATTATTTTAAAGTTTACTTAGTATTATTTACTAATTCCTTTGTAAATGTGAATCTTGTTTTAACTGAATTCCATTTATTTGGTTATAGACCCTCGTATGTTTCGATTATAATTAAAATTACCAATTTTCCTAGATTAATTTTAATGCACTTTGCTTGTTTTGATTTCCACCCCCGGAAACCGCCACTGTTTCAACTTCGATGTGAACGTGGTTGTGTAGCCGTAATTTATGCGCCTCTTCGACGCGCTTGCCAATTGCTTCCTCGCGCTGCGTTTTCTTTCTTTTTTTGTTTTTCGTTTTTTTAGCGTTTTTTTATTTCCAAGAAGCAGCCGGCATCCAGCCATCCAGTCATCCCAACCGCCCCCGCGCCGCATTGCAAAGATTTCTTTATTACTTGGGCACGTTCGTTGTTTTTTTTTTTTTTTTTGCTTTCTTGTGTTTGCTATTTTGTTGTTGCTCGGGGTCGAGGCCGGTCATTAATATCCACGCATGAAGTTCACTTCAGTTCGGTGGAGCACGTCCCTCGTTCCACCCACATCCACTTATGCCATCCCATCCCATCCCAGATTCGTTCCAATCTGAATCAGCTGTATGCATAATATTTGTTGTTTGCTGATTCTGTCAGCGTCTTGAGGATCGGATTCGGATCCGCTTCGTCACTCCACAGTCGTCGTTTTCTTCAGCGATTCTTGTCCAGGTCAGTTCGTACAAAATATGGGCAGATGTTGCTGCTGCTGTTGCTGTTGCTGTGATGTTGCTGCTGTGGCATACGTGAGTGGCTTACCTTTTGAGTCCAGAACTCCAGAACTCCAGAGGCTGCTACGGTTGTGTCGCCATTTCAGCGGAGCACGACTTATCAACTCGGTTTCTGTTTCTATAGCTTCTCGCCAGAGGTTCTTTTCCTCTTTCTCTCTATCCGATGGGACAACAATCACGAATGCAGCTCGATAATGACAATGCCAATGATGACGATGGTGTAAGTGTGTGTAAGTGCTGATAATGATGTTTGTTCGCCGGCAATCACAATGGATCTGTATATATAGGGAAACCAATAATTCGGCATAGGAAATCTTATTATAACAACAAATATCCTCTATGCCTACACATATGAAACTCATTTGAAAGCAGATTATCTCTCTTTTTTACTAGCAAACTTAACCCTTTTTCGGGTTCGCTGTCCTTTGGTCAGGTGGCAGTGCCTCTTAGGAGTTGCTAGCTAGCTAGCTCGGTCTTAATCTTGGCCAGGTTGTTGTTTCTCCGCTGTAACTGCTGCCACTATTGTTGCTGTCTTTTTTGACCGGCCGGCCGGCATTATATCTCATTACAGAGATCAGCATAAATAAGCAGTGAGCACGGCTCCTCCAGCTTCAGCTGTAGCTTTGGCTGACTGCAGCTCCAAACTCCGACATCATCAACAACAACCAGAGAAGAGGAAGAGGCAGATGCAGAGGCAGAGGATGAGGCATGGGGCAGATTCAGACAACAACAGCCCACAGCCGGAGGAACGAACGAGCGATTAAGCGATACATTCAGCCATGTTCGTGTATTCCCCACAGAGAGAGATGGGGCAAGCGAATGGGGCATGGGATTGGGAGGCAGGGATGGGGATGCAGGGTGAGATGGGGACACAGATGGAGAAAGGGCAGAACGCTTGCGTACTCGCCGAGGCAATTGAACTCGATTGCAGCGCGTGAAGGTGGACATGACGATCCCGTTCTCCACTTGGCTCCTCCTCGAGGAGTATATACATATATACTTACATATACCCGATTCGCGATCTTCTGGGGCCAAATAGAATTTGTTATTGTTGTTGAGGCAGGGCAGTTCCTTGACCACATGCGTCATCATCATCGCGTTCGCCGTGTGCAAAAAACATGATCATTACACACATAACGAGATGTCCCCCTGGATTCCCCCTTCTGGATTCCCCACATGGAACGGCTGCTGATTCAGATTCAGCATCATCAGCTCCATGGCTCCGGCCTCATAATTCCCCCTTACCTCACTCCTCCTCCTCAGCCTCGTTCAGGCGTTTTTAATGATGCGTCAGAATATTGTTTACGCATCATTTTACATGTCGGCAAATGGGGAAATGGGAATGGGCTGCAGTTGCAGTTGCAACCTCATAGATACCCGGTGTCTTTGTGTGCGTTTGCCCCGGGGCAAGTGCTGAATAGATGCTGCTTTTATTCTCCGCCAGCACCGGGCTATAAAATTATGAAACCCCCGTCTGCCGAAGAGGTTTGCCAAATTCCATCGTGATGTGTGCATTAAAGCACGAATTAGCCGCCGGTTATGGCTACAAAGTTGCCAGCCCAGCTTCGTTTATCTGGCAGATGCATTGCCATCCTTATTAGCCGGCAATTTGTGGCAGGAGAGAAGCGAATATTGGAAAATGCAAAGTCCCCTTTCGGAGTCTCGCACTAAAAAGAAAAGCCCAAAAGTGCAAGTTTATGACTGAGATCGCTCTCTCTCTCCTTTATCAACAGAAGGCTAAAAGTAATTCCAATAGGGTTTTCACAACCCAGGAAAAAGTGTTGCCATGGCGCCGGGTGCAAACAATATCGAGGTGAATGTGCAACAACTAGGAACTGCACTTTGTTTACATTTCTCCTGCTGTGTTACTTTTCCCCACTTTGGCATTTATGCTTAAGCTTCTGCTTATGCTCCTGTTTTCCTCCCTGCTGTTGTGGAAATTAAGCGAAAAACTTGTCAAAGGCATGTCCTGCCCTCCACCGCCGAACTGCTCCACTCCTTCACCACTCGCTTGCACCTCGCATAAAGTCAAGTGCGAGGGGCGGGGGAAAAGGCAACTTTTCCATCCAGCCCTTCGGAGTCGGCACTGAAAAAAATTGCTAGCTTGTTAGCTTGAAATTATAATGGAAGCCCCAATTTAGATTAATGAAGAAATCCTATAAAGTTTTAAGGAAAGTGCATAAAAATAAAAAGATTTTTGATGTTTAAGTTAAAAAAAATTGGTATTCAGTTAAAATAATTTATGAAATATTTCCATTCATAATATTCTATAAATAAAAATATTTTAAAACAGGTTGTTCTATTTAAAAGTGTAGATGAAGGCCGATTACTTTTCTTGTACTTACATCGCTTTGTTTTGGACTTTTTTCCCAGTGAGCTTACTGCTTACTTCCCCCGTTTTATTTTCGCCTAGGTTGACATGCAATCCCAGGTACATGTGGAGAGTTCCCTGCCGATTCCTAACTGGGTTCAATGACATACAGGATAAGCAACAGCAACATCGGGCAGCCTACAATCCACCACCGCTCCAGCATATATATAGTACTACTACGTACACTTATGTGTGTATATATAGAACAACAACAACCGGCATTAACTTCGCTGGGGCAAGAGCACAAAACGTAAACGTTGCAAAAAGGCGGCAAGCAAAGGCAAACCCGAAAACAAAGCCATGGCTAAAACGTCCAGAAGCAGGAGCAGGCCAGAAATGGGTAGGATGATGATGGCTAGGATGGGTGGGATGGCTGCGATGGGGCAGGGGGGCAAAGTGGCAGTAGATCCATGCTGCACTTGAGGTTAAAGGCAGCCAGAAACCGAACCGAACTGAGGCAAACCTGTGTACAAATACTCGACATGCACGCCGCCCATTTGCCACTCCAGAGTCGGTATCCTGTTTGCCTCTTTACCCAACTCCACCCCTGCAATCCTGTATCCCTTATCCCTAACGTAACCCCCATATGTTCGAGTTGAATGGATTCCTTTCGCTCCAGCAGCCCGGCTTCTCTTTTCTTTTCGCTTTTTTCGGCGGCCAGGACCTCCAGTTTTCATTTGCCCTGGCCAGATTATTAAAATTCCTGCGATATGAATCGAGTTCAATAAGGTCTTGAATTCCTGATCTCGAATGTATGAATCGGAATCGCAAAGCATACACCAAGGGGCCAATGGAAAACGAAAAGTCTGCCATGGAATACCATTGTTTACCTAAGCCGGCTCTTCTGCTTCCTCAATCCCAACGCCTTGACATATTGCATTTTGCAACCTTTTGGTTTCCAGGACAACTTATAGGGTCCTGATCCCCAGGCGTCCCCGTCTTTTTTCCTGCTTTTATTTTTCCTATGCAAGCCCACCCACTAAAAAAGAACCTGTGGAGGGAGCTTAAATAAAACATGGCCATTACCGCTGCATATTAAATAATATATTGAGCCGGCCATTAGCTGAGATCGACGCTCGCTGCATTTTCATAACAAAACAATTTACAAAAGGCCACGGCACAAAACCGGAAATCCTTTCCAACTCGCATATGGCACGCAAAACGAAGGCAACTTTTCCATGGGTTGGAGTTTGAGTTTGGGTTTGGGTTTGGTGCCCCGCAGCAATTGTTACTGTTGCTGTTGCCGCGGAAAATTGCCGCTTTTAATATTACCTTTTATTTGCAATTTCTGTTTTTTTCCCCGTCTTTTTTCTTTCTTTTTTTCGTTTTTGTGTTTTGCTGGATGTAGCCTTTTGTAATAATGCAGTGCGCATGTAATAGGAGCCAGGTGCCAGGGTGCCGAGTCGCCTCCATGCATTTATATTCGTATTCGTACTCGTAGTCTAGTATTCTAGTACTCGCGCCCGTTGCAGCAATCATTTCCACCTAACCTCCTGCTGTTGTCATCTGCCACAATTTGTACGCTGTTATTAACTGACATGCCTGCCAGAAGGAGGAGGACTTTCTATTTGCTTTTCTCCGATTTTCCCTTTATTTTTTCGTTAGTTTGTGTTTTCCGTTTCATGATACTCTGCTTGTCAATCGATTAATTTTAATAATATATATGTACGGAGGAGTACCTGCAATCAGCCATACATATATCTTCATTTCTATATCTGGCAAGAATTTCAAGTTTACCTAATCAGACATTGAACCGCCAAAATACGTACGATTGGCATTGATAAGAACGAATGGAGCGAAGTTTACTGCGCTCTTATCTGATTTTGACCTTGGGTTCGGGAAAAACTGCGTTTCTGCACCGGCATTTCTGCCTTTTGTGCTTCGAAACGCCGGAATTGAAAGTAAGCCAACAAATCCCCAGTAAATCACATGCAATATCTTCGAAATTGACAAAAGCGAAGCCAATCAAACAAAGAAACTTATCGCAAACCCGATTATATAGAGCTGGTCGTCATATAGTAAATACATTGTACGTATGGAATCGCAGGGGCGGAAGACCTTTGGCAGACTTCTTGGCAGCGGTAAACAATCGCAATAGTTATACTTGCTCTTCGCTTTACGATGCAAATTGTTTGGGGACTGTCTTATCAGTGGCATGCCATAAAGTAGATGTTTTTATATGCACCGAGAAACTCGCACTGTCGTATGACAGAATGTTTATATTTATACCTTGTTGTTGAATGGAAATGCTGAATGGAAGTGGAAATGGCTGTTTGGGGTGGGGCGAGTTCATTGTCATCAAGGTCGTTTCGGCACTTTTCGCCCAGTCGAGTGTGGAAATCGCTACTTAGACTTAGGAGTCGCCTCTCGCCAGACGAACGTCGATAAGCTCATCCAGAATGAACTGCGGCCAGACGAAAGAAAAAACAAATCACAGCAGGTTCAATGCACTGGACACATGTGCAGTTTACACTACAATTAACTGCGTTAACATGCAAATTAAATTTAGTTTAATTAAATTATAAGCATTCAAATCACAAAGCGAAGAGTCAATGCACCTGGCGTCCGAAAGAAATTTAATTTAAAACAAAACAAACAGCGGCAAAAATAAAACAAAGCGATTCGCTACGAACTGAGAGTGAAACGTGCGGCGATCGCGGCGCCTGTCTCTTTCATCCACCCTACTGCTGTCTCTTTCACTCGGCATATTCCTGTCTTTTTCTGAACCCTGCCTAACCTCCCGATACCCCCAAAAACCCCCATTTATGTGTGTTTAATCTGTTGACAAGGTTTCATTGACTCGCTTAGGCAAAAACTGCAATTAAAATGCGAAATTTTGCAAGTGCTGGACAGAGAAAGAGAGAGATAGGGAGAGATGTGTGCGAAAGAGAGTGACGATCGGCGGCAAGCGGTTAAAGATTATTTACGAGCCGCTTGTTAGTCACGTTTTTGCAGCAGACGTTGCCCAGAGTTCACTTGACTCGACTGACCGACAAACACGGCTGCAAATGCCAAAACAACAACAAGCCAATAAAACATATAGTATTCGTATTCCATAGTATATAGTATGGACTATAGAGTAACAACAAAAAATTGAACTGAACGAAATGGGACAGAAACAAATCAAATCAAATGACACAAAACTGGCAATTTGCAAGGCAAATGGCATAGAATGGAATGAAATCGGAACCCGAGGAATTTCCTTATAGAGGTCATTGCTGATACGTGCTTCTTCTTCTAATTCGATACTGTTTTTGTTTTTATTTTTTTTTTACTGGAACCCAAACCGTTAGCTGCAAATGACCTTCGATGTCTAGACGTATTTGACAAAACACAAAAAACAGGCGCACACTCAAAAAGCACACTCACTCGCACACACAGATACTCAGACACAAATAATGCGTGATTCTGTTGAAAACTCATCGGGTTTATTCAACTTGGGTGGCCAAGTGGGTGGTGGGTGGCAAGTGGGCGTTGGGTGGTGGGTGAATTTACGAGCGTGGCAAGGACACGACCCCGCCAGTTTCACTTTTATCGGTGGCAGCAATTAGTGGCAGTCAGATAAGGGAATTACTCAGCCGCAGCCATGAAATGTTTGATGTTTATAGCGCCGCCAGCCGAAACTAAGCCCTGTGAGTTTTGAGGCAAAACTTAAACTTGCCTAAATAAAAACAATAAACAGCCAAATCCTTTTTTCAACCCACTCTTCCTCCCATCGGTGTTAATGTTTTTTGGCCCAGCCTGCCTGCGGTGCTTTTTATGATTTAAGATTTAACTTTTTGCCCTCGATGCGTGCCAATGACACAATAAAAGTTGCCCCAGGCAACTCGGCCGGCGGAGGGATAGGAATCCTTGAAACGAGCCACTAGCACGCAGGTCCCGAATCCTAGACGCTTACGCACCTTGCTGCCTTCGTCTGCCTTTGGGCCATAAAACCAGGTGGGGCGGGGGAATTCCAAATGGGGTTAGGAGGGATAATCGAGAGCACAGGCAAAAACTTGCTGGAGAGAAGAAAAACAAAAGGAAAATGCGGTTGGCAGACTCCGAATTAAAGCCACGACCTGCAAATACCGATTACTAAATCATTCATTTATTTTCAATATTATTCAGATTCAGATTTAAAAAAAAATGTTTTTATAAAGAAGAATTTATTATTTTGTAATTAAGAATATTTTCAATCCATACTTTAAGACTTACTACATTTAAAAATCAAACATTGTTAAAGGTACTACAAAATATCACTTTAAAAGCTCTTTAGGTTAAAGGTTTTCCATTTCTTAAGCCTAGTAATAAGGTGTTCCCTTACCAAGTAACCAATGAGTCGACTACCTTCCCAGCTTCTTATTTTAGGATCCTGAAAAGTGCGTGAGCCGGACTCGTTCAATGACTTTGGTCCTCCTTGTCTTTCCTCCTGTGTGTATCTCTTATTATTTTTGTTTTGGCCGACTGGCTCAGCAGGGCAGCTGGGTCTCTGGGCCTCAGCCTCCTTGGCCCAGTGTCAATGGCACTCGCGAATCGAGGTTGTTGGACCCCCAAGTTCTCGTCCTTTTCTTTTTTTGGCGGCCCCGTGCTGTGTGCCATATTTTTAGCCTACTTTGCGGCGCTGACCCCGCTGAGGGCGGCCGCCCAAGTATATTTAGAGGTCAATTATCTCAGCCGGGGCAAAGGCAAAGGCAATGGAGGTTAAGGCAATCCATCACTGGCCAACGCCCGTGCGTATGCAACGCTTTTTCCGTGGGCGACTGCCCACTCACCTCCGACTAATGATGAGTAATTTCGGTTCATTTTCAGTCGGGCCACGAGCATCTTTAATAACAATTACGATTGGCTAAAGTAGCGAGCTGATTTTATCGCAAGCCTTTATTTTTTCGGCTCACCAAGGTGGATCGGTGGGTGGAAAGGGGAGGCATAGAAAGGGGTTTTTGCCGGTTATTCAACTTTTGATTAATGGCGGCGCATGCATGACAAATGGCTGACGCGCACTGCACTTGTAATTGTTTTTGCCCGCCATCTCCGCCAGTCATTCAATTAACTAAATTTATAACTTGGACCCGGCATCTTAGTCATGCATTAGCCGCTGCTGTTGTTTTTTAGGCGCTCTCAATTAAAGCCCGGCCGATTTCCCAGAAAGGCGACTTCCCATGCAATCTCGCCCGGGGAAAAGCAACTCCTGCAAAAGGCCAGTAATTAGCCGCAGTTAACACGGGCAATTAGGAACTGCCAGTAGTCGGCAGTTCGTGAAATCATGTCAATGCCTCGCACTTATCGTTAATCAACGGCTGGCCAACATGAAAATGCCAGGGAAAAAAGAGAAAAACTGCGGGCGATAGGAATCGGAAGGAAAATGCATTGCATATTCGGGCAATCCGCAGTGGAAGCCTCAATTTGTTTGCTCACGAAAGTCGGCTAACAATTTGACCCCGACATGGTAAACTTGGAAATGGGAACACGAGGCTATCTCCCTAGCTCCTCTGTCCTTGCCACATGCGAATGCGGATGGGTGGTGATGGGTTGGCTTTGGCCTGGCTCGTGCCAGTTTTTGACATTTTTCCCTGGCCGGCGTTCAATGCCAGCGAAAAAACCCCACCGGAAAATACAAACCAAAACAGCGGGGAGTGGAAGCCCGGAATACCTGGAACCTGTCACATTTATAGGGTTTTTCCTTTAGACACACATATTGATTTGATTTTACATGGCTAAAAGTTTCGGTACAAACTCTAATTAATTTTATTCCTTTCGTCTCTCTTTTTAGGTGAGTGCCATGAAGTCTTTTACACCGAAAACCAACCAAACTGTAAGTTAACTTTTAAACCGCTTTCGAGCAGTCAAACATTTAATGCCCGTGGCTGCAATAGCAGAAACAAAAAGCGAGAAACACTTTTGGCCCGGCTAAAAAATACAAAAATTGTTCGTATAAATGCACAGAGAGAGAGGTTTACAAAGTTTGCCGTAAAAAAAAAACCATTGAACGGTTAACGAACGAAAATCGACCCATTGAGCGAAGCCAAAAAGGCAATTTAAGCGCCTTTTGTGCACATCGCGTATACGCCGCGTCTGCAGGGCCAGACTTTTTGAGTGTCCAGCCAGTTAGCTCTGGAGTGGAGTTGGAGCTGGAGTGCAGGTTGCCATTCGGCCTGTCCCCGGTCATTACGAAAGTTATTCATGCGAACTGTGTGCCCTGGCCATTACATCAGCAGGAGTGGACTCGCTGGACAGCTGGAAAAATGCGGAAATTTCGGCACTGCCTTTCGGGCAAGGAAAATTTATGAAAATTTCCAGGCTCCCCCTCCATTTTCATTCACTTTCCCTGTCAATTGTTTCGACTGGGGCTGCAGTAGCAGCTGCCGGCCGTTTATTTCGGCCTGGCCATTTGCATTCCACTGGTTTCCATGTCCAGCAGTTGTCAACTTGTCAATGCAAATGTTTCGCCACGTCGTCCGCTCGACGGATATTCTATCTATCAGCGTTGAATTTCAATTAAATTTCGCTGTTCGATTGCGAGGTCTATAAATTGCATTTGACCGATAGATTGGGGTCGCCCGTGGGCTTTAACCAACCCCTATGTTATTTGGGGGAACTTGATTCGCCCCAGCTGCTCCCAAAGCCGAATTATGACAACTCCGGTTGACTCCTCGGGGTCACGAACCGCTGGCTGGCATATCAGATTACAATTGCTCAACATCGGAAAGCCGCAGAGCAACAAAAATAAAGCAGCGGCGGAGGGAGAATCCAGAAAGCCAACCGCAAGCAAATTGAATTAATTAAGAAACGTGTATTATATTACCGAAGACGATGGGGTATTCGGTACAGACCCCCGCCCAAGATGATAAAGCAAAATTAATCAGGCGCCAGGAAGGGGGGAAAACGCTAAGCTCGGGTCACAATTAAAGCCCCGCTAAGTCAGTCAGAATTATTAAAATGATTTAAGCTGCCAAATTGCTCAAACAATATTTTCTTTCTCCTTCTACTCTTCTTTTTTCCAGCCAAACTTTAGTTTGGGGTTATTGTTCGAGTCAATAGCAAAGGATAAGAGCGGGTGCGAGACTCAAGAGGTGAAAGAAGGAGAATTCTAATTAAAAATCTTCCGGCATTTGGCATTTTATCTAAACAGGAAGCTGGAGGCAGCCGCAGACGAAGTGAAAAAGGAGGTGGAGTTGAGTTCAAGCCAAACGAAAGGAAAGGAAAACCCCGAAGGCAGGGCGACACTTTCGCCGGAGTCCTTGCTGCATAATGAAAAGTCTTCCGAATTGGGTCAGGCAAGAAATTAAAAAGTCACCCCGGATTCTGGGCGAAAACAAAGGGAAAAGTCGAGAGGAAAACTTCAGCTTAAAGCTGCTGCCGTTATCACATGCAATTAGAAAGCGTTGACACTTGCCAACTTTTTTTCCGCACGAAAAGTGGGAGCCAAAAATTCAGTCGGTTATCGGAACTCTTCGGAGTTTGGGAGCATCTGTCCTTATACGAGTGTAGAGTGTGTGTGCAGCAAATTGAATATTTAAATCCCGCACTCAAATCCTTGCATGCCCCAAATTGAAAAGGGTTGCCCCCGCATGCCGCATAAAATATGCAAAGAAAATGGAATGGAAACAAAATTATGTTTAATGCTGCGTTTTTCTATGTTTTTCCCCCTTGTTCGCTTCTCTTTTTTTGGGACATAGAAATAGAAATTGCTTTCAAATTCGCTTACATTTTGTATTTTTCTCGTTTTATTTTCTTGGCCTGCGTGCGTGTTCAATTTGCAAGTGCAATGGAAATGGAAATGGAAGAGAAGTTGAAATTGAAATGGAAATTGAAATTCACCCTGCCTGCGGGTGTTGCTGTCTCTGTCTCTGCCTCGCTATCTGTCTCTTTCTCTGTCTGGGTCTGAAGTTGAGTTTTGGGTTTCGGCTTTGGTTTCTACTTTGTTGCGGCTGCTGTCGCTGTTTATGCAACCTGCAATTGGCAATTGGATTTGCGAGTCTTGCACAATTTCCCGACTGAATCAAAACTTTGGAACATATATAAATAATCGCCGGGGTCCAAAGTTTAGCCTTCGATTTGATTGCTTCCCAACCATCTGGAGCAGGAAGAAGAAAGTGTGCCAAGTCCACAATTCGATTCGAAGGACTTGGAACGGCACTTTGCTAGCAAGTTGGCGCAGCTTTGCAGCTTTCAGCATTTGCCTAAGTCCGTATTAACCCATTTTTGGGGGCCCAAATGCATAAGTTGCTGCCCTACCTCAGCGGGGATTAGGACTCCAACATGTTGCACACACTACACACATCTGCCGTTCGCCATTTGCCATTCGCCATCTGCCTCCGCTTTCGGCGACACTCGAAAGCCGATTGCCGCCATGTCTAATTTGCTGGCCATAAGCAGCTTACCAACTTTCTTGGCCCCGCCCCTCCCTGCAACGCCCCTTTGGGCCATATTAAAACGGCATTTTAAACACACACAAGGCCTTCCCTTCGTCCACATTTAGCTCAAAAAGCGCTCTTTTTTCTGCTTAAACGACAGAGACAACTTTTGAGTGGCGCATAATACCTGAAAAGTAATGTGAACCGATATCTGCTGCTGCCCTTGGGGAAATGATGGACCCCCGAAACCCGAAAAGCCTGGCAAAAACTGCTTTTTTGGTCCCGGCAAGTTGATTATACTCGTATTTTCTATTTTTTTTTTGGTCATTTCGAGTGTTCTGCTGCCTTCTTTTTCCACTGTCAGTTTCCTCCTTCTGCTGGAAAATTATTAGATGGACATTTTTCCGGCACGTGCCCCTCCTGCCCCCCGAAAGGCATCAAGTTTTCCCTTTTCGGCTTTTTTGTGAGGGCCAGTTTACGAGGCGATTGCCTTCGGGGCCAAATTGAAATGTGCCTCGGGAGACTCGAATGGTTTTCGAATGGTCGAGCTGCCTGAAATATGAGCCAGCTATTGGAAAGAAAGCTTCATGCTCCGCTTAAATTGAGATATTTAGCAATTTACATCTTTGGGACTGAAGCAGAAACTGAAACTGAAACTGAAGCAGTGCAGCATAAATTCCCAGATACAGTGTGACATCGCTAGGGGCGCATATATACGTGCTCCATATATATAAAAGAGATGTGCATGCATCTCCAGTGGGGTATATAAAGCCGAATACGCTTGACCTGGTTTAGTTCTGCATCCCCAACTCGAATGGCAAATGGCAGGGATTTCCATCCTCGCTTTCCATCTATTTTCCCCTGCCCTGCAGCATACATAAATTTCGCCAAGTACAGTTACTGCCATGTATGTATGCTCGCTGGCAGGCCTTGATGTCATTGTTGTTGGCGTTTTTGTTTCGGCAGCCTGGCAATTGCAATTTCACAAGGTCACCCAGGCGCAAGTGAATCCCCCCCTTTTGACTGTATATATATGTGTATATATATCTGATGCTCTGTGACCCAGTTACTGGGACCCCTGGCTTACTGGGCCTGCATTCCGGCCAAGAGTTTCTGTTTCTGGGTCAGCCATCGCAGTACAGTTTAAGCCGGAGACAAACGCAGCTTCCACTCGGCCAAATGAAAATAGATGAGCAGATGAGCCCCCTAGCTCAACCCAATAAATATTGTTCAATTACAGGGAAGGAAAATTTATAAAACTAATATGGAAATATGAGATTAAAAAGAAGAAACGGATATTTAAATGTATTTTATGAGCTAAAGGATATAAATTTCAATTAAGATAAATTTCAAATCTATCAAATTTATAACTTTTCTTTCTCTGTATCCTTTATAACACGTATTGAGCTTTACTTGATGAAGGTACAGTCGAACTGTGTGGTATATGTGTGGTATCCCTGTCTGTCACAAAGTTGGACATTTCCCCCATAAGCCAATTACTTTTTAGGACTGACGTCCAGTCTTTCGGGCCCCCATTTCCCACTATCCAACCGACCAAACCATCCACATGGCAACCACACATCTTGTTAAAGTCCGTGTTGATTAGGACCGTTTCTGGGAGGAATAGAGGAAAAGAGGCAGGAACAGCAACCCATTCAAGCTCCATTTGGCAATTACCGCAGCAATAAAAGTCAACGGCAAATGCAGCCAGCCACACATTTTATTAGCAGCCCTTGTACAATTTACGTGTGCCAAATAATAATTTCCTTGTCCTGGCCGCTTATCTTCGGGACAAGTGAAAATCCCTATCCCTTTGCAACGGGTGAAAATTTACATTTTACAATTTACGAAAATTTTTATGTCATAATTGGATTCTGTGGGCCATTGTGCCTTGCCTGTCTGCCTTTCTGGCTGGAGAGATGTGACAATGAACAGTGATAACGGGTGGTGAAATTCGCTGGGAAAGGGAATGGGAAGGGGGAACTTTAAGCTGGGGGTTCTTGGGGTTGAACGGAATCGCCTGCGGTGGCCATTAAGTTGGCCCGAGGACGCGTAACGCCGGGCTTGTAACTCGAGCGTTTCCACTGATAAGGACTTTAATGCCCCGAGGGTGTCCTGTATTCCTGTAGCTCTGTAGTCCTGCGCTATGTTGTGGTAAATTGAGCGTGGCCGGATATTGTCGTCACTAGCACGCATATACATATAGCATAGAGAAACGAGATGGGGAAGAAGTTGGTTCCTAAAAAGCGACACTAACTCGCATTTCCACTTCCTGTAACGTCCAGCAACTAAATCAATTGCAAGAGGCCACACTAAATTGACCACGAATTTATGGCTTTAAGGACCCAGTGTTGCATACTCTCAGGCTCTAGTGCAATTTCTCATTTCAGTGCATCTTGGAGCCATTTCATTTGATCTAATTTGGCGAACATAAAAATTTAAGCCACACACATTCAAGTTGGTTTCACTTTTTTGGCAACATGTTTCCCCTCAAGTGAGCATAAAGTCGTCCTCAGTGTTCACGAACTTTTCGCATAAATTTTACACGCGAAACGTGTCAGCATCTGCACAGAGAGAAAATGGGGGTTGCGTTTTAATGGTTATTTAAATAAATTGGCGAAGCTCTTAAAGCTTTTTAATAGATATTTCTGTGTCAAACATAAATTTTTAAATTTTTATTTAGTCTCCCATGATGACAGTAATTTTTCTGCGTGCTTATGTGGGCTGTGCACAACCCTTGAGCCGCGATATCTAGCCGTTTGGGCCATGTCAAGAACGAGGCGGTTATTGTGCTTCTGTCTGCCCGCTCAAAATATCAAAATCAACGCCATTGTCATATTTGCTGAATGAGTGAGCACTCAACCTCAATTTCAGCTTCCATCGTTGCTGTTGTCATTGTTGTTGTCAGCCTTTTTTCCAGCTTTTCCCCCTGACTTTTCCCCAACCGCCGATTTCCCAGCGGCAATGACAATTTCGCGTGTGTTTGTCACATCAGTTATGCATGTGTGTTTGAGTTTTCATATATTTATGACACTCCACTCCGTCACTGTCTGCAGAAAGCAAAAAGCGAATTCGAATGCGTATGTGCGTGTTTTTATTTAAACGCAATCAAATTAAGGGCCCCAACAAATTGGCAAGGCCATCAGCAGTATGTAATCAAGTTTTCAAATTCCCCGCTCAAAGGTTGAAAATCAAATACGAAATACGAATTACAAAACACAACTATTCAACCCCTGAAAACCCGAAAAAAGAAACCAATTTGCTCTGCAACTCGTTACAAAAATAGCATTTCCCGAGTAAATTTACTGGGCCGATGAGGTTGATAAAGTCAACGAAAAGTTTGTTGAAAGCCTCACCCTTATCCGATGTGACCCAATTTTCTGGCTGCCTGTAGACTTGGCGATAAGACTTTAAAATCAACCGCTCACATGCAAAGCGCTTCGAATTCGATTTGCGGCAAGTGGTATACAAAATATATATGTATATACCCTGAGATATATGTACTCCCAATGCAAATTGCAGAAATTGCCATGACGAACTTGGGCGGATTTAATGGTGTGCAAAAAAAAAGAAAAGCTTCCCTTTTGCCCTCGGGGCAGAAACATAATTTGCGTTGCCTACTTTTGAGGGCGTCGAAATGTAAACGGCGCCGTGAGTGCAATTCGAGTTTGCCGGCTTCGCGTATTAAGCCCTATTAGGGAACGAGCCTTTCATGTCTGCTGTGTGTTATTAGCCAAGAGGCGAAAAGACGCCAGATGCCTCTAATGCTTGGCACACATTTTACTGGGCCATAAATGCCCCATACCCATTCCCAAGTCGATGTGGATATATGTGGAATATAGATATAGGCAAATTGTGCTATTTTCGTTCGTCAGTGTGGAGTCAATAATTTATGCTTCCGCTCCATTTTTCGTATGGCGGTGGGATTATGTTGGCCTTCCATTGACCCAATTTCGGTTAACAGTACCCTCTTACTACCCCATTTATGCGCTCTCTCTCTTTCAGTCCGCTCTTTAGGGCTCTCTCTTTCCCCTGGTTTTCCTCTCTTTTGCTGTTACCAGTTGGCCGCTCATTTTGGCCTAGTTTTTCATGGCAGTTAACAGCGGCTCTCTCTCTCTCTCTCGGCAAGTGACGTTTTCATGTTGCACGGACAGGGACAAAGTCAAAGAGAGAGACACCCACCCCCATCCCCTTTCAGGAAAACTCAGGGGGTGGAGTAATGTTGTGTATATACACCACTATATACTGTTGACCCAATTTCGCGGCTGTCCTTCCACAGCTGTTCTGATTTTGGTTTCGATTTCGGTTCGCATTTCCGCTTTGTGTATTTTCGGTCCGACTCTCTGGGGTTTGGGGTTGTTTATGCTTGCCGATGCCGGGAATGGGAAATGTGAATTGGGAACTGGGAACTAGGAACTGGGAACCGGGAAAGTGGGGAAAAACTCCAAGATTGTTCATCTGTCGTGTGGAGCAGAGAGAGCGCGCACGAAAACAGGAAAACTTTTATTTACCCCACGCACGTAGTCTGCGTGGGTGGGTGAGTTTTCCTTTTCCTTTCCCTTCCGGGAAGATGTCAAGTAAATTTTCATTGAATGCGAAGGCAATAGGAAATTGCATGGCAACGCAGGACTTACACTGATAACCGAAAATAAATCGATTGCAGTCGGGGAGTTATTAAGTTGGCAAATTAATAAGGATGTGCTGGCAAAGCTGATCAGGTTTTGAGAAATATGTGTTGAGTAAATACGCACAGGGATTAGCATGAAGTACGCCCCCGAGTAAATACACTTGTACTGGAGTATATAGAACTGGAACTGGCGCCAGACGGGGAAAGTCCCCCCCATTTTCCTTGCCATTTTTCCGCAAAGAGCCTTTAAGAAGATTCACGTTGGGCCGCCGCCCCACTCACCACTCACCATTCACCGGCTATTTATGTTTTCCCGGACCCGCTGTTTGCCTGCCAAATCAGGACACAGTGCGGTAGTCACTCCCGGACCGGGGTGGAATTTTATTTCCTCATCCGAAAGTTTGCCAGCTGGAGTTCGGTTTTCTTTCATTAGCAATCAGGCATCGTTTACCCCCGACAATGGGCAATGGGAGTTCCTCATTAGAGGCGGATAATTAAAACGCACCACTACACGTTGAACGTTGAAAAGGGGACATAACTCAAGCTGCTTTAATTTACTTTGCGATTCAAGTGACTTGGCAGGTGGCTGGGTATACAGAATACAGGATAGCGGTCTCCTGAATTGATAGCCCTAAATGATTTCCGACTTAATTGAAGATAATTGCAAGGCAAATGGCAAATGGCGGCATCGTCAGCTGGGGAATTGAAAATTACGCATACGCAGCGTTTGACAAACGACTCGCCGTCCGCTTATCTGGCAGCTGAACAAAATCGAGGCATTAATAAACCCCTTTTCAGACATTCAGACTCACTATTAAGATGCCAGTCACGCAGGCGACCAACTCCGTGAAACTGCAAATGGCGAAAATGGCAGGAAAACACTTGGTTTTGGCTGACAAACACATATATATACACACATCTGGCAACAATAGCGTGTGTATTCGTGGGCCCTTACTTATGCGCCAGGATATGCGGCACATCCTGGCCCCAGAAGTCTGGCCGCAAACGAATTACGGCCGCCCACTAATTGCAGCAAGTTAAAACGAAAAGTGTGTAGAAGTTTCCGCTTTTCCCATTCGGGCAGTTACGTCTGCACCGGAAATAAAGATGATGGAAGATTGAATTTAATATAGCTAATAAATCATAATGTTATGATCTCTCTTTAGTACAATCTCCTGTCAATTTGAGCTTAGAAAATATCATTTTAGTTTTGTAGATTAACTTGATCTAATAACTATTCAGTTATTTCTCTCTGTGCATCACATTTGTGTAGATGCCTGCCAACCACGTGCTTTAACAATTTACGCCTCTTAAGTAGCGCAGGATATTTATGGTTATGATTACGTTGCGGTTCGCAGACTCCTCCCCTAAAGAAGGCTTTCTTCTTATTCTTCTTCTTTTCCCTACTCATATTACACATACGCCGTGTGCGCCCTCCGTGAATTCCAGCTTAAGTGGGCCGAAATGCCAAAATGGCTGGCATAACAACTGCAATCTATAACAAATAAAGCTCGAGCTCGAGCAAACTCAAACCACAAAGTTGTAAACAAATCGTTAATCACTCGGCGCACAAGGCCAACAAAAAGAAAAGGGAAAACCGAAAACTCAGCTTTCAATTTGTTCAGCCGTCGCACAAGGACAACAATTGCCAGCACAAGGACGCAATGAGTTGTTTGCAGTGCCCCCAAAACTGTATATTGGTATACAGTGAGGCAGCATATTTAAACTGGGTCAATTGCCGGCGTCGCTGCTGCAGCGCGCTCTCCTAACCTTCAGCATAAAAACGCAGCATAAATGCAGGCGCATAAAAAGCGGGGAGCAGAAAGCGTGTCAAGGCGAGCGACAAGCGAAGCAAAGCGACCGCAAGGTGACCCAGTAAATAAGGGGGTGGTTGGGTGGCTGGGCAGGGGGCGGACCGGACCCGGGCCCTGTTATCAGTGCAGGCGGCATGGCCAGCTCGTTCGGGCGGCATCGTTTGCCGCTCGGGCGAGAGTCCAAGGACTCTGAATGTGAATCCAAAAAGCCAGCCAGCCAGCCAGTTGCATTGTCCGCACCCACACAGTCGCACTTGGCACCGGGCCGGCACCGGTTCGAATCGCTCCAGCTCCTTTCTACGGGAAAAAAGTGAAAAGTGCTCCTGCAGCAGAAGCAGCATGAATGCCATGGCACTCAACTACTATGTGGAGCGCAGTGACTACGAGAGCTATGGGAGCCACAGTCCCACGGGGGACTGCTCCTCGCGCTCCTCTACTTCGTCCTCTGAGGATTCGCACTCCCTGCTGCAGACGTTTTCCCGCCAAGTACGAAAGAGATCCTAGAACATAAATATATTCTATCTATCTAAATATATATATATAAAATATATAGATATTTAAGTTTAATTATTTATTTATATTTAATATTATACCATCTAATTAACCCCCCATTTCTCCTCTTCTCTTTGCAGTCGAAAAAGTTCCGCTGCACTTATCGGGGCTGTCACTATGTGGAACCCGACCAGAACAAAATCGTTCGTCACATTAGGAAAACACATTTGGGGTAAGTGAGCAAGAACAAGAGCAAGAAATTGCACTACTATCGCAGGATTAAGTGGCGAGCAGCAAGTGGGTGGGGCCTTGACTTAGCCACCGACGACGCGACCTTCTTTGCCAGCATTTCCACCCATCGAAAGTGGAGCACTCGAGCACAGTAAGCAGGTCACACGAGTGTGCCCCTCTCCATCACGCAGATTACTTGGCTTTGCGCACCTGCAAACCAGTGAAGTGGGTGGTGCAGTGGTGCAGCGGTGCGCTTTTGAGGCCAAGGTCCAATTCCAATCGCCCACACACGATCCGCGCTGAGCTTTGACACTTGCCAATCTCGTTTCCTATGTAAATCAAAGGGGCCAGCAGGGGGCTGCACAAATAAAAGACGCTTTGGGGCTTGTTTTTTGTTGCTTTTGCTTTGACATTGTTCTCTTCTCTGCATATATGCGGTATATCTAGTCGTATATATATATATATATAATTGTATATGTTTCGCTTTATATATTTATGTTTTGCAGTGTATTGTGTGTTGGAGTGTTTTTATTATAGTTATTCTTCCTGCTGCTCTACAAAGTAGGGATGTGTGTATAGGTTGGCGTACGCTACGTGTATATCTAGGTGTATATGCTTATATAGCGCTCGGCTTGCTGGCAGCGATATAGTAGGATCTGGGCAAACTTAGGAGCGAACGAGAAGTGCCTCCAGAACTGAATTAATCGTAATCGTATGCGGATATATATGTATAATCTCTCGGCGAGGGCCGGCCTTTAGTAATGGTATCTCATAACTTAGCGCTAAATCCTATGAGCAATTTCTTACATTTCTTGAAACGAACTAAACATAAACACGGCCGACAAGTACAAAAATTGAAACTAGCTGGAGGTACACACAATATAATATAATATAACACACATAATAGATACAGTACAATCTGAATTTGTTGGTTTGTTCAAAGCTTTCGGCAAAAACTGCAATTGGCAATCGGCATATTAACTAAGAAACTTCCTGAAGCGCAATTCCCGCGTGGGTTAAATATCGGTATTACTTTTCACATACGTTAAAAACACTAATTACTATGGGCTAAAATTAGCTTAGGCTTATTAATATGCTGCGTGTTCTAAACAACTACATTAGTCTGCCTTGATTTGTTGATTGTTTGTTGGTTTGTTGGTTGCTTGCTGGGATGCTGGGTCTCCTCCAATTCGTCCGATCAATTAAAAGGTGTAGGGGAAAGTTTAGGGGTGGTAAAACATAGGTGTGCAGAACATAAAAGCAACTAAATTTCGAGAATAAACGAAATAATTTACACTGTTCAATAAATAACCTAAACATAAACTGTAACAAAACAAAAGTGGACAAAAAAAGAACCAATCTTAGAAGTTGAGCGGACTTGGAGCGAAGAGAATTCCCAGAAAGATGTTTTGTTATTCGATTCGCGGCTGTCCTAGTGCGGATGCATTAGTCCGTGAGTGATGTCCATGCCATCGCCCATGCCATTCACGCTGAGCCCGCCATTTAGCATGCTTGAAGCTGTGGGTTAAACATTTTATAAGCAAGGATTTCTTTAAATACTAAAGCTGCTCTTACAATTGCGCGATCCTTGCGTGTCCACTTGCGTCCAGTACTGTTCAGATGGACTCTGGGTACTAGTCCCCGGCGGCGCTTGGACCGGCGCCCCCGTGTACCGAAAATACGGATTCTTCAGGTCCAGCGTGTTGCTCGACGAGATTAGCGTGCCCTCGATGTGCAGGTCGATGGTCACGTCGTACGACTGCCGCCGATTGGCCTCTAGAAGGACTCGACCGGTCAGCGTCTGGCCCTGTTTGATGAAGATGGGCATGGGCAGTAGGCAGCGCACCTGGTACCAGTGCGTCAGGGGCGCCGTGGGCGACGTGGATAGCCAGACGTTCTGGCTGCTGCCGCTGAACTCCACGTCGAACCAGAAGGCCAGTCCGTGGCAGATGCCAGTCTGCAGAATGTGGAACTCCAGGGGGATGTCTGTGGGAGGTCAGCAGTTAGTAAATTCTCCCAATCAACTCTCACAAGTGAGATCACTCACCAATCAAGTGCAGGTCGTCCTCCTTGTCGTTGAGGAAGTCGCACACGTGCCGCACCGACTTGGCCATGCAGATGCGTATGTCGAAGGTGTCCACAATGGGCTGGCGGAAGTACTCCTTCATGCCCTCCTTGTGCAGCGTGGTCAGGTCGACGCCGTGGAAGGCCGACTGGTACCAGAAGTTGGCCTTGTTGTACTGCTCCGAGTAGAGCGACTCATCGGAGAAGGGGGCGATGTGCAGGTCGCCGTGCGTGGGATACATCTTGCCCTGCGGCTTCAGCCACTTCCTCGCATGCAGATATGTCTCCAGCATGCGCTCGTTGTACAGCATATAGCCCATGGGCTCCGATATGATCACGTCCACCTTTTCGGGCAGCTCGATCTCCTCGATCTTGCCCGGTATCACAGAGATCTTGTGCTGCACATTGTTCGATTCGACCAGCTGCTGGGCATACTGGGCCATGTTCGAGGCCTCGATGGCGTACACCTTGGCGGCGCCCGCCTGCACGGCAAAGAAGGATAGAATCCCCGAACCGGCGCCCACATCCAGCACGATCTTGTCCTGGAAATCCACCGCATTGCCGAGTATGGCCCGCTGGTAGGTGCTCGTCCGCACATAGTCCTGCATCATGTTCTGCTGCTGGCTGAGATAGCCGTAGAACTGGAAGTACTGCGAGGCGGACGACTCCTCGGTGCGTTGCGAGAACACGGACTTGGGCCTCAGATGCTTGACGTTCTCCACCACCTTGCGGAAGAGCTGCTGGTCCTGGTCGCTGGCGAACCGCAGCACCAGGTTGTCGGCGTCCAGGGAGACGGCATAGCTGCGCCGGCCCATTTGGGCGGCATCCGTGTCGGCGGCAATCATGTACTCCTTGAGCACGTGGCTGCGGTCGTCATCTGGGGGAGGGATTAAAGAGAGATTTAGGGGGGTTTTCAGGGGTATTTCAAGGGGGCTGCTCACCTGCCACCACCCGGAGCACCACCCCCTGGGAGTCGTAGCTGCAGAGCAGCGTGCAGCTGCCCTTGTATTTGTTGGCAAACTCCAGCTTCTGCTCGTCGGCAATTGCGCTGATTACCACGCCGCTAAACTGGCAATTGCTCAGCGGGGAGACGGAGGCGGCGGTGGCCAGCTTCCGGGGCTCCTCGGGTCGCAGGCTGGACATCTTTTGGCTGGCTTTGTTGGAGGGCGAAGGCGAAGGAACAAAGGACCTCTTTTCGGCGTCTTTTTCCCTTGCTTTTAATTGACAATGTAGGCCGTGCTATACACACACACAGACACACACACAGACACACGCAAAGCGATGCAGACAGAGAGACGCGCAAATTTTTCTATCTGCGAAATTTTCCACCGCACAAAAAATGGCTAGTGAATGGAACAGACAGCTGGGACTCGGGTAATTGGCGCGCTGGCTATCAATGCGCGCTGCTCTGCGATTGGGACGGCTGCTGAAAATCGATCTTGTTGATTTCGTATTGATTTCACACGGAAACCCGGAACGTGCGTATTTTTTGCAAAAATTGTTAGCGCTGTAGTGTGACTGCCTCGGCGGTAAATACCATTTTTAGTTATTCGAAAATACCGAAAAAATACCAAATGGGTCATCAATTAACCTTTGGTTCTGAACTTCGGTAAGGCCTAGCAGGGTTTCAGTCCCTGAAAAGTGATTGGCAACGCGATTCCAAAAAAAAACGGTCTTTTGAAAGGGATGTTAGGTACTTAATTTAAGTACCTATATATTTGACATTTAGAAAAGTCAATTTAAAAAGAACATTTTTAGCGTGTAAGTTAAAACCATTTAAAATAAAGCCAAAAAAACTTTATTTTTTCAATTTTACTCTGTATCAAAGCTTTAAAAACTTAAAAAGTAATTTTGAATATGGGAATTAAGGCATACACCTCCTAAATATTATTTTATAAAAGATGAAAATAAAATAACATTTTTTAAAAAGTTTTAAAACAAATCTTGAAATGTAAAAATAAGTAGTAGTAGTAGTTATCCTAGGTACACAACACAGCATCACTACTTCGAGACATCCTTCTAATCAACTCGCCACCTTTTGCATTTGCAGGAAGAAGGCCCGTCGCTCGGCGGATGACAACGAGGACAACGAGGAGGACTTCTACTACACGGATGTCGACGACGACGACGAGCAGGTGAAGCCCAGCCTGGCCTCCGAGCCGACGCTGAGTCACCGCGACATGGCGCGTCCGCCGCACGAGGATCCGGAGTACCAGAAGCAGATTGTGGGCAACTTCAAGTGGGTTTTGCTATAGTATATACTACAGGATTTATTCCTAACCCTTTATCCTTTCCTTCTACAGACAAGGACGGGCTGGCAGCCACTACAACCACCTAACGCAGACGCACGGACGCACCATCAGCGGCAGCAACATCCCGAGCACCCACCAGCAGCAGCTGCAGAACAACAACACCAGCTGCATCCCCACTTCGCACCTGGCCCACCACAACTACACCTGGCCAGCGGCGGCGGCGGTGGTGCCATCCGCGGGGACGGGACTCGTGGCATCCAGCTGCAGCTCCAGCTCCTCACCGCTCGGCAAGCACGCTCGCTCGTCGTCCACCCGTCCGTCCCACTCGGTAGCGCCATATCCATCGCCGACATACGTCCAACAGCAGCAGCAGCACCACAGCAACAGCAGCAGCAGCAACAACCATCACACGCACCACCACAACTACGCCGGCAGCAGCGGCAACAGCAGCAGCAATAGCAACAGCAGCACCAGCAGCAGTCCGGTGATCCACAGCAATAGCAGTGCCAACAACATGCTGCAGCAGCTCTCACAGCAGAATGTCACGGTGACGGCACACCACAGCCAACAGCAGCAGCAGCAGCAGTTGCAACAGCAGCAGCAACATCTCCACCAACAGCAACAGCAGCAACACAGCCACCAGCAGCAGCAACAGCAGCAGCAGCACCTCCTGTCCAGTGTGACGATTACGCCCAATTACCATCCGGCGCAGCAGCAACATCAGCAGCAGCAGCAACACCACCAGCCGATGCGCCAGCAACATCCAACGACAACTGCCGGCAACCTGGTTGCCCAAAACAACAACAACAGCAATCCGCTGATGCAGCAGCAACAGGCGGCCGTCAAGCATACGCCCCATTCGCCCGGCAAGAGGACGCGCGGGGAGAACAAGAAGTGCCGCAAGGTGTACGGCATGGAGAAGCGCGACCAGTGGTGCACCCAGTGCCGGTGGAAGAAGGCGTGCAGTCGCTTCGGGGACTGAAAGCGACAGAAGTCGTCGACGGAGGCGGCAAACCAGGCGTCGGCGCACCAGTCCAAGGCAGCAGCAGCAGCAGCAGCAGCAGCAACATCCACAGCAGCAACACCCACTCCCAATCCAGCAGCAACTTCTCCCTCTAAGATGACCACCACGGTGGTGCGATTGGCCGCCGAGGTGGCTGCTGGCAAGCAGCTGCCCTCCTCGCTGACCATCAAAACCAACAAGCGGTACGGCGGACAGCAGCAGCAACATCCCTATGCAGTCACCGCCAACAGCAACACAATCAGCAACAGGCCAGTGCGTATACGCAGTGTGGCCACCTCGGTGATTGTGGCGCCCATGGCCAGCACCACGACGACCACGCCCACCCAAATGGAGGAGGATCAGGAGGAGGAGGAGGAGGAGGAGCAGCTGGAGGAGATGGAGCTGGAAATGGAGACGGAGCTGGGGGATCAGGAGGCTCTCGAGGATCAGGAGGAGGCGCAGGTGGCTGCTGCCAACGGTCTGCTGGCCTGGAGCCGAGCAGCCGCCAGTCAGCAGCAGCAGCAGCAGGCGCAGGCCGTTCTAATGCAGGGTTGAGCCAGCCGAACCACCGGAAGAACCACGGGAACCACCGCCCCCTGAATGACCTCTGACCCCAAAACCATCCCCCCTGATGAGTAGCTGGATAGCTGATTAGCCGACGACAGAAAAACGCAAAAATGCAAATGAAAAATGGTCTCTTCTTATTTACTCTGCATTGAATTGTGCACCTTAAACACGTAACGGTATCTCTTTTGTTGTTGTGCAGGTGTTTGCCAACTGCCGTGCAAATGTTGCTGACATTTGCGCCCGGGCAACATTTGCAATCTACAATAATCTAATTATTATTATTATTTTTATTATTATTATTATTATCGATTACTATTATTGCAGTGCGTAAATATACATATATATATACATATTTATTTCTAAAATGACTTTGTTAATTCTTATGTTATAGAAAGCGAAACAGCAGTTGGCAGATTTTTATATATACACAAAAAAACAAAAAGAAAATGGAAACAGATAAAATACGTATGCCAGCTGTTTTACATGAAAAACATAACAAAAAAATGCAAAAGAAAAAACAGCAAAAACAACAAACAACAACAACAACAAAAACCAACAATATTTAAAGCAAATATACATTTGATTTTTTTTAGTTGTAAGGAACTCTAGTAAATTTTTTTCTAGTATTAAGTGCAATTTTTGTTCTACTTCTCGCTCTAAAACAAAGAAAACATAACGAAATGTAATGAAATGATATGATACGATAGAAAAGAAATGAAAACGAAGCAAACCAACTCAAACAAACAAACAAACAAATCAAAACTATAAAGCAGAATATTCAAAACGAAAACCTAAAGATATGCATATTAAATATTCAAAGCGTTGCATCTACACATTAAATAGACATAAACGAAAAATAGTTAAATTACTTGCATAATCATGTGTAACTCAAATCCAAGAACCGTTTAAACAATTTGTAAGTGTGTGTTAAGCGCTAAGAGTTAAGTATTAATCGACTTTATGCATACGAGCGGCAATAGATGGACACACAGCTAAATAATCTAGTTAATTAAGCACCCAGACAGCCCACAAACACACTCACCTACCACCCACCACCCACCAGCCCACAAAACCAAGACCCCAACTCTCAAAACATCTATAGAACAATTACCCCGAACCCAAATCCAAATCCGAACCCAAAAACCACGCTAATGTAACATATAGACATACGAGCAACTTAAACTTAAATGTAGTGAATTTTAAAAACAAACAAACAAACCAAGCAAGCAAGCAAACAAACAAACAAACAAACCGACAGACAGGCCGACAGACAAACAGACAGATGGATTGTGAGATAGATCTAATCCTTATCGATATCGAGAGAAGGGAACCGTCAAAATTTTCTATTGGAGCCAGAAGGAAAACACTTTCAACCATGTTCAAATTTTTAATACATTGTTAAGTTGATATTTTCTAAAACACACACAAAAACAAAAACGAAAAATGAGCTAAATTCGTCTATTGATTAATTTGTAATGAACTTATGACTAAAAACTAAGATTTAAAACCAACAAACAAAAAACAAAAACTTTTTGCGTTGTGCAACTGTTGTGAATTGTTCAAATTACGGTATACACATACAAACAATGACGTCACAAATGACCCAACGAGGTTTGCGAGGATATAAGGAGATATGATATGATATGATATGATATATGATGTGAGAAGTCTATCGAAGGATGGCCAGAGATTGAGATTGAAGAGCAGGAGAATTTACGGATGAAGAAATGAAAATACACAAGGAATTCTTAACCAAATTGGAAGTACAAACTAAAGTCTAGAATATGTAAATATAGAAACCCCATACACACACTTAAAGGACAAAGGACGAAAGGGACGACGGAGAGAAGTGCAATGGGATAACGAATCCGAGGGAAAGAAAAGTGGATGGGAGGCAAGCGGAGAGGAAGGAAAAATTGAGCTTAGGCGGCAGCAGCTTTAAAAAGTTTTTGAAAATGAAAATGGGAATGTTACGGAAAGGCGGAAAAAATGAATGATGAGGGATAAGGCGGATATAAACCGTAGGGAGTGAAAAACACGCAAACGAAAATTTCATTGAAACTGTTTGCCGTGATTTGAATGAAATTCATAATGGTGGCCATTTTTGTGTAATGCGAAAAAGTTTAACAACATTTTTTACACTTGTATTTCGTTTTTATTAACTATAAGTTTAATCAAACCAAGAACAACAACAACAACAAGATCGATTGCAAACAAACCGAGTAAAATGCAACTGAAAACGGAGAAAATGCAATACATTTTACTTATTTTTGTCTGTCGCCCGTGGGGGCGTCTATTCTTTATTACGATTATGATTACGAGTACGATTTTGTCATCATTATTATTGTTTTTCTTGCTAATTTTCGTGCACCACACAACACACAAACAAAAAACACACCCCACACACACACAAGCGTAGTTAAGTACGTACACTCGATCTATTTCGTTGCGTTCTGGAAATTATTTACACTTAAGTGATATTTTTAAACAAACAAAAAACAAAGAAAGAAAGAAAGAAAACTATCCATTATTATATAATTATCGCTAATATTTCTTACTATTTTATGTGTACGATTACCATAATCACGAAAAGAGCAAGAAATGCAAGGCAATCGAAGTCCCCTCGATGTGGGGATCCTCAAAGATCTGACCTGGCCTGAAAAACAAATATGGAAAGTGACAACGGATGAAGCAACAAAACTAATGCTTAATGAAGATTAAAGATTAACGGAGGGAAATCAGAGAGTATCAGTAAAGGTCAAAAGCTCTAATCCATCGAACATGAATGCTAGATTCATTCAATAGCGAGAAATAATATTTCTTTTTGATTTTTTTTCTTGAAAAGAATACAACACAACAACAACAAGAACACCCATTTTATTAAAAAATATACAATTGTTATTTATAATTAAACAAAACAAAAACCAACCACTTTGTTTTTATTATGATTTTACTTTTCAGTTGCTTTGGTCCTTTGGTTTCACATTCAGTTACTCCTTGTTTCGGATAGAATGGCTTCTATTCACGGATTCACGTTTCCCCCGAAAGAAGATTGCATTTCTCAGACAGACACGGTTTCTCCCAGGGTCTCAGACGTAGAACAGATCGTATCGCAACAAATTGTACAACTTTCTACCGCATCACTAGATATTCCGATGGTAGTTCGTTTTTAGTTGTCCTTTCCGCTGAATCAAGCCGATCCTAAGACAGATGTACAGACAAGGAAGTGCTTACGTAAGACAGCCACAGCAGCAACAGATCGATGTGCGTTTATCTCTAAAATAAAACAGAACTAGCTATATATTATCGGGCATATTTGCCCCCGTTTACGTGTAAGCCGAATATGCATGTAGATGGATACTTATGATATTTCTTCTGATATTTATCGTCGTTATTGATGTGTAAACATAACATTAACTCTAAGCTAAGATGGATTCGGAATAGTCCCTCAAGGGGGAGCGAATCGGAGTTCGAGCTCGGTTAAAATTAGAAAACTCACGGCAGCTGGCGGCCGGATTCGGATTTGGACTCGAGTTCGGATCCGGCGCAGCGATTGCTGGTTCAGCGCGGTATGTTGCATCCACTAAACGATAACTAAGTAATTATACTTGATACATTATATACATATATACAGTAAACTTAGGTGTGTAGCTAGGGGCAAAGTGTCTGAGCGACTTCTGGACCTTGGATATCGGAACTTATTCCGATTCCGATCCTGGCCTGGAATCGGAGCTCTGCGACCGTGGCTGCGGCCTGGGCGTCTTTGTGTGTGTGTTGGTGTTCATTTTTTGGATAATTGGAAAGCGAAATTAGTTTTAAAACAAAATTGCATTCAATATAAGGCTGATTTATTTGACTTGTTCATTTTGATATATACACTCGAACACTCCAACACTCCAACACACCAACACGCACCACACACACACACATACGGCACACACGCGCACTCACGCATATCAGCCAGGCAGCTAACGGTGCTAGACATTGAATTCCATTTAAGATTAAGTGCATTAAGTCGGTTAGTTTAGTGAGTATCCAGCAAAAGACTTGCGCATCGTTTATTTGGCTGCGTTTTCATGAACCCACTCCAATCATTACAATCACAAATCCATTTCATCGATGAGAATCGAATCGAATCGAGGAGAAAAGCGAGCTATATCCTGGGGAATGGCGATTTTCATAGCATACCCCTGGGAGTTGAAGATTAAAAGTTGTTGGACGGAAACCGAAACAAGTGCTCTACACTGCCAGCAACGAAATACAAAAAAAAACAACCGCATTCGCATTCGCAATCATAACATCAGCAACATGCTTAGAAAACCAAAAACCAAACACACACTAATTCGAGGAAAGCAATAAGCTGTTTATACAATCAAGTACTTACCCTGGTAATCATGCATCACGCACACACATTAGAGCATTCTTGTGAACTGACTGATACTTCAAACCAAAAGAAAAATACGCAGCGAGATTATGTATAGTGAAAATCACGAATATCAGACGTGAAATCGTCTAACATATAGGCCTCTGCCTAAGTTAAGCGATGGCATAATTTCAATAATAGGTTTTAAATAAGTTTTTCTACCCACGTGTTGTTGTAACTTTTTTACAATTTAAATTTATGATAATTGGCAAGCGACAATTGTTTTGATAACTGAGTGTGAGGATGAGAACTTCGGCCGAAATTGTATTCAATTATTTTGCATTGATTGGCTGGCAACTGAAACCACTAGATGTCTTCAAAATTGGCTAAATGCAACCTTAATTTCAAAAGACTTTTTGTTCGGGGCGCACCCCCTGAAGTATGGTTATGGGTTAACTTAGTAGTGCCCATGAAATCGGCGTCGAGAAAATCCTAAAATTAAAGATTATAAATTAAAACTTAACACTTAACAATTAATATATAACAATAATCGGTTTAGTTGGGCTAACTGAGAGGACTTTATTAGGATCTAGGCGATATGAGAGATGAGAGATACGTTGAATGACTTGACTCGACTTGATTAAAATTAGACGCTCCCACTACCCCACTTCCCACCACATTTGTATTTGTATTTGTATGTCTAGCATTAGGGGCATCCCCCAGCACACACACACACAACTACAAACGACAACCACTCATCATTATCACCTTGAACTTTTCGTGTTTTTATGTGTAGTTCGTAAGCGATGAATAACGAGATGAATCTATGATATACATATATACTTGTTGTTGTGTCTACATCTATATACATAAGTAACGTACCCGATCAGAACGATTCATCCTTGTTTTGTTTTCACCTTGTTGACCTGTTTTGCTGTTACGAATACGAATAATGTTCTATTACCATTACCATTACCATTATCCCCACTGTGTACTTATCTCGGTTCTGCTTGGACTAGCCAACTAGTTGAACTGGTTGTCCTTGTCGGCGAAGTTAGGCTAGAGCATAGCATACTTTAAAGGCAGGCGGCGGTCGCCAGGATCGCCGTGCCGCCACTGATCACCACATAACAAGGTACAAAAGAGGCGCAATTGGGGCGGCAACCACCCACCCCCTGCCACGCCCATTAGCCAGAGGCAAAATTTAGGCCTGGAGCAGGTGAAAAATGAGCAGAGGAGCACACACAGACGACACAGAAACAGAAACAGATAATACTTAAATTACGATCTAGCGTAACGGAGTTTTGCATTTCCAAACGAAAAACCATATTGAAACCAAGTAAATAACCAGCAACTAAGTGTCGTGTATATTCCATGTTAAAAATACAGTCGGCTAAATAAGCATATAATTATACATGTAAACAGTATATATTTAAATACAGATAATATATATAACCATATGCATACATATATCTAACCGAAATTATGAATAGCGAACGAAAACGAGAACGAGAACAAGAACTCCCCTCTGACGGCAATGATGTTCATATACCCTAGAAACACATAGATGTGCATTAATCATACGTACCGTTGTCTCAATGTGAAAAGCTTAAGTCCACGCCGAAACTAACGTAATAACTGCTAAAACTCGAGGACCCAAAAACTTGAAAACTCAATGAAAACCCCCTCCCAAAGGACCCAATCACTGGTGACCCCCAGAACATAACTTGGTGACCCCGAGCCCTCAATGAAAACATAACGAATATCCAAAATACAGAGCAGCTGAGATGTTTAACACTTCAATTAAACATTGGTGAGAATCGAGTACCTACAAAACTGAAAGAGATAGAGAGTGCGCACACACGCACATCAAGGACATGCAGGACATCCTGCGGTGGGCTAATGTGCGTGTGGGGCGACTATATTTTTTGCAAAGCAACTAAACTAAAGGAAAACGTTTTACGCGCGAACATTTTTAGACATACAAAAAATAGAGGAAGGCAGCACGAAGCGAGGGGTACACACAAAACACACAAACTACAGATCATAAATGGATATATTTTGCGTCTTTATATATACAGGCAAAGGGCATATTTGTATATTTACACTCAATGTACAGACCGAAGCTACAGATCACAGCAGCTAGGGATATAGGGATACTTTAGTACTTGTTGCTCGGTTGGCTTTTTATGCTTCATGTTAACTCCGACTCCAGATCAGCCATTACTAACCATTAGCCATTACCATTAAGCGGATAGGATGTGCACATTTTGTACTCTGCATACATATGTACATGTACGTAAGCCTAAGGATCCATCACTATCACCACTATCGCTCTCATCACACCGAAGCATTAACTCTAACACCACTCACGCTATACGAGGAAGTACCTCGAATAAAATCATTTTCAAAACTATTTTAAGCGAATGAAAATATACAACAAAGAAAGCAAGAAACTCTCAAAATCATTTCAATGGACGTGTTTATGAATGTTGATTTTAAACAATAAATCGAAATCAGAATGAATAAAATCGTAAACAACTAATTGTACGAAATAAGCTAAACAAAATACAAATTCTATAATAAAATAAAAACAGAAAAGACAAGAGCAAAATGATACTTTCAAAACTAACTGATTGTGGTTTTTATTGAAGAGGTGGGAACGTTGGGAGGAAAGAAATCTTATGTATAATAATAGTTTATTTTGTGGTTACTTAGTCATTGAAATATAATCAGATTGCACCATATAGAGCACGTGAATCAGGATGATGGCTAGGCTATTGAAAAGCAAGGATCGATTCATGCGAAAAGTACCAAAGACAGCGATATAACTGTGCTGCCTAGCCAATTGCAGCGATAACCATTCAATCTGTAAGAACTTGAAAACTTTAGAAATCTTTTCTATATTAGAGTGCCTAAGAACTCACACTTCTATCCACCTGATCGCTTCGTTTGTAAGGGGTTCTTAAAATATACCTGGTTGCCTGGAGTAGCGAATCTGCTGTGTGGGTCATGCTGTTCAACAGAAACGAGAACATCAGTGGTTGGATGCAGGTGACAAAGGCCAGTATTAAGTACATAAACTCAACGTCGGCTTGTCCTTTTCCGAGAACCACGCGTACTACCATGTATCCAGCCACAATGCCACTCCAAAGATTGCGAGCCGTGTAGCTCAGGAGGACGAACTTGAATATAGAGCACACTTCCGAGGTTACATCGATGAGGCACTGAAACATGGTGTGCAGCCGTTGAATCTGACACAATTGGTAGTCCACAGTTGTTGGTCTTGGATCCACGAGTAGCATCTCTAGTCCAGACTGCAATCGCCACCAGCATTGGGTTATCTCAGCTAGGATGGCAAACACCAGGTAATTCATGGCAAAGATCATGCACTCGGGAAAGAAGCAGTTGCAGGGGTGATTGAAGCCCATCCGGACGCTCATCAGCCACATGGTCACATGGATGCCAAGACGAAGGAACATTAGGATGGTGACTAGAAACATTGAGCAGTCCACGAAGAACTTTTTGCACTTCGGCACTCGATATCCCAACCGCTTGCTCTGGTCCTTTTGATGCCTCAGCTTCTGGATAACCATAAAAATCCTGTTTTGCCACTGGTAGCAGCACCCCATCGAGGTGGTTATGGCCAGGAAAACCAATGTAAAATAGGTAAAAAAGTTCATTGTCATTAGTTTGGAGTTTTTGATTTCCGCTGCGTGCGTTTCCCAGAAATCCAGAAGGAATTTCGTCGTCAGGCTGAAGACCATAAAGTTGTGTACTACACGGTAGATGGCCAGGCAGCGGGACCAGCGCAGTCTTTCTGCTCCGCTATCCATATAAAAATCCAAAATTCCATTCACGGCACAAAAGGAGCCTAGGACAAGTTGTACAAGTCTTCCTGGCGACGGCATGACCCTGTCCACCAACTTCCCGCGAAGCAACTGAGGTGCTATCAGGTTTTACGTCAAGGAAGTGTGCTAGAGCTGTCAATTCGATTACCAGAGATACCATCATCCACCCTCTTGGGAACACTTGTTGCTCGAAAATTAATTTATTTTGGCCTATATCTATCGATTTTTTATAACCTTAACATTTTGTGACTTTGTTCAATGTTGTGTAGGGCTGACATATCACTCTTCAGTATTCCAAAATACATTTCCAACTTTCATTAAATAATTTTGTCTTGAAAATGTTAAAGAAATACAATTTATTTATTATTACGAACTCAAAGAGGTATGACATTCAATACTTCAATAAATATACTCGTACGTATTGAGCATTATATTTATTAATTTTTCTAAATAAAAATGATTTTTTTGTAACTTATTATTTCAAAATTCCATTAATGATTTCATTATTATATTATTTTATATTATTAAAAATATTATTTATTTGGTTACGAAATGAATTATGCCTTTACAGGTGAGTTATAAGCATTATATTTATTAATTTTTCTAAATAAAAATGATTTTTTTGTAACTTATTATTTCAAAAGTCCATTAATGATTTCATTTAAATTTTGTATTATTAAAAATATTATTTATTTGGTTAACGAAATGAATTTACCGGTGAGTTATAAAGACGTTTAAAAAGAAAATCACTCTTTGAGATGTGATATGGCAAATATTTTCCACGTAACAACCCATCGACGGGCGGAACCCCGAAGCCGAGCTCGAATATACGATCCAATCCCGATTCCATCGATCGGCTGCCGTATTTTAGCACACTGCCCGAGCAGCCCCTACTTCAGTTTGGCAGCAGCAATCACGCGAATCAGTTCGGACCAGAAGCGAAACGATCCAACCATTTACCTATTTGAGTATCCAACCCACTGCATCTGAAACTAAACTATGTGGAAAACGCTTGACGGTTGACGAATTTCGGAATTGTCATCACCTTGAGTGCAGAGCATCGGGTTGGGCTAATTGAATCGGGATCGGAAAAAAGTGTGGAAAATAATATGAATGGACTGCAATTTGGGAACGCGGATAGAGCTTGCCAATTTTTTTGCTAAACAGCCGCGAACGCGGCAATCAGAGTGCTAAGTGCGCTATCAATCAGTTGAGTTCAGTGCGAGGTCGGCTGCATTGTCATGGCTGGATTACCGCTGCTTCTCGGTGGGATTACCTGTTTGGTGCTCCTGCTCCAGGCGAAGGCCCACTACATCCAGATAGACCACGAGGAGTTTCGCGCCAGTGGCTTCCCGCATCCGCACTTTCCACCGCCTCCATTGACGCCCCTGGATCATTTGCCCCAGGTGCTGGCCGCCAAGGAACTGACGCCCGCCGAGGTGATGGTGGACCTGACCAACGACCTGACCCACCGCCTGCTGCACTACCACTCCATCCTGAATCGCAACAACTTTGCCTTCTCGCCCACCGCACTGGTCAGTGTTTTAGTGGCCCTGTTCGAGGGATCGGCGGGGAATAGTGCCGAGGAACTGCGTCATGTCCTGCAGCTGCCCAACAACCGGGACGTGACCCGCGTGGGCTACCGCGACATCCACCGACGATTGAGGGTGAGACTGGCACATAGAACTAGGCCAATGTGTTTGCTTTGAACTTAACCCACTCGAAAGCCCCTTTAAAATTAAATGCCAACGTGCGTTTACACGCCTGGCTAAGCACCCATAGCACAGACCCATAAACATACTGGGGGCGCAATGCCAAGTGGTCATTGATAAAGAACAGAATCCAAAATCATGCCAAACAAATTGCCCCAGGCCTACGACCATTGCTCGATTGATCTCTAATCTGGTTTCAATAGTTCGTCGACCCCATTGGATCGGTTAATCTCCCAAAAGTGACCAGCAATTGTTCAAGTGAATAGAATTTTTAATTGATTAGGTTCTGGTCAATATAGTCTTTTTAAAAATTATTTTAATTAACTTAAAGTAAAGCAAGAGAGTACGCTATAGTCGGATTGGTGTCCCGACTATCTAATGCCCGTCACTCAGCTAAAGGGAGTGCAAGGAAGATGGATATATAAAAAACTTTAACTGCGCAAAACTTCTTAATGAAAGGTCCGATTTGAAAAATGTTTTCTACATTTCGATAGGAATTTATAAACACTATAAAGTTGCATTTATACATTTTTGAAATCTTAAAAGATGTGGCCGCCAGACACTTTTTAAAATCGTTTGTGGGCGTTAGAGGGGGCGTGGTGCTCGGCTGAAACAAACTTGCGCTGCGTAGGAAGCCAAAGAATATGTGTGGGAAATGTCAACCTTCTAGCTTTTGTAGTTTCCGAAATCTCAGCGTTCATACGGACGGACAGACAGAAAGACGGACTGACGGACTCTAAGAGTAACGGGTATAATTAGCTGTAGTTAAACCTTTTACAATGGATTTTGAAGGAGTTGGAAATCTAAAGTGGTTTAAAATTAATTTTAATAATTAAACATTTTTCAGACCTACTTCTTTGGCTCCGACAATCCCCTCAAAGGACTCAGCTTGAACAAGGGCAACGTCACGGTGCTCAAGGACTTTGAGACGATTCTCATGTTCTATGGCTACGATCTGAGTGTCGACATGCTATCCTCAACGCCAGCCAATCTGACATCAGATGCCGAGATGGTCAACACCACAATGGCCAGCAATTCCACGACCGGAGAAATGGAAGCGGAGACCACGACGTTAAAGGATGCGGAAGCCACAACAGAAGAACCTTCCACGACGGAGGCACCGGTGACCACAACCACTGAGCCGCCAACCACCACAACAGAGGCACCTGCGGAGGCGGAGGCCACCACTGAAGCTCCTGCTGCCACTTCGGGCGAAGAAGAGGCCGCCGAGCCCGCTGCTGAAGACGAGGCAGCCGAGCTGGTGTCCGCCTTTGTGGCCGAGGAGGATGCCGAGCCGCTGCTGCGCATCCAGAAGGCTCGAGTCTCCCGGCTGCCCACCAGCAAGCTGCAGGCGCCGCTCAAGCACTCGAATCCGATTACGCCCAAGCCCATTTACCTGCCCAGCGCCCGGGCAGTGGCGATGCCCATGATGATGGCTCGCCAGGTGGCGGCGGCAGAGCGAAAGCCATCGCCAACAAGGCAGGTAATTTCCATTGTAGCACCACAGGCGGCGAACAACTCGCTGACGAGAAAGCTCAAGATGGTGCGCCACAAGCGGCACGCACTGCCGGCAGATCTAGATGCGAATCTCTTCCTGACGCTCTTCAATCCGCACACCCACGTGCCGCACCATCCGCTGCACATTCCACCGCCGGTGCCCGCTGCCTTTGCTCCCATCACCAATGACTTTGAGCCGCACTATGTGGGCGATGCGGCCGAGGGCAAGTCCAACTACAATACGGACGTGATCAGCCACGTCTTCTACCTGGGCAACCAGCAGGTGGTGCACACCACCTTTAAGGTGTACAACGCGGTGCTCTACTACAAGTACTTCGAGCACTTGAAGATGAGCGTGCTGGAGCTGGAGCTGGATACGCCGGAGTACAACCTCATGATCCTGCTGCCCGACTATCACACGGACATTGTGGCGGCGGCTGCCTCCTTGAAACTGGGACCCACTCTGCGGCTGATGCGGAAGCAGCTGAAGCCGCGCTGGGTGCAGGCCATCATCCCGGACTTTAAGCTGCACGGCACCATGTTCCTGACCAACGATCTGCAGAATGTGAGTGTTTCTTGAGTGGCTTTTAAAGCATTTTTTATTGGTTTTTGCTCTTTGTTGCAGATGGGCATGTAAGCATGGGCGTGTAATCGATGGAACTCCACCGCTCACTCTTACTTTCGTTGCAGCTGCGACGTCTTCGAGCCGAATCGCGCCGATTTCAGGCCCATGACTGATGAGAAGGGCGTCTACGTGCGGCACATTGAGCAATCCATAGACGTCACCATCCGTACGCATCCCATCAATCAGCTGAAGCGTAAGTGTCTCGCATTGCAGCACACCTGAATGGAGTGCGGAGGCATTGAGCCGCAACGCATTGCGATGGCCCCACCTAATGGTGTTGCAACAGAGGCAACAGCCTCTGCAACACGAGACAAAGTGCAATAAACACTTCCTTTCGCTCTCTAGGCAACTACGGCGCCCAAACGAAGCCCATTCAGATCTCCGTGAACCATCCGTTTATGTTTTTCATCGTCGATCGCGACCTGGACGTGGCTGTGATGTCGGGCCGCATACTGAATCCGCTGAACGTGCGCATCCAATGAAGCTCGACGAAGGTCGACCATCGAAAGTGATGAACCCTTTGTTCACCCGGTGCCCACTAGTACGAGAAGTTGGCCATGCTTAGTATGAAGATGAAGTACAATATGTTAACTAGAGCCCTGCATGAATGGATTCAATGAATTATTTTGAATTTTTTTGTTTTATATGAATGAATTAATTAGAATTTTGAGTTTAATAGAGTTGAATGAATTTGAATTTTGGGTTTAATAGACAAACGACAATTTCTTTTGAAGAAGAAAGGCCCATAATTTTGTGATTAAATCGGCCTGAATTTTATTTACTAAGCAGTTAACATTGATTTGTTAAAAATGTTGCATATTTTGTTCTCAAAAGAAAGCACAAAAAAATCTCGCAAATTCAAAAAATTCATAAAAAATTATTCATTCATTCATTCATACATTCAATTCGAAATGAATTAGAAAATCATACAATTTCAGATAGAATTGAATTAAACAATTCAGAAATTTCATGGCATACTATGATTAAACAAAAACTGAATGATTCACGCAGGGCTCTAATTTTAACACTAGGAAGGTTGGTTGAAAACAAGCCGATGTTTATAGAGATATGAACATTGTATAAACTAATCGAGATGAAACTTAATACTTTGTACTTATGCAGTGTAAAATCATGTCGTATTGATCATATAAATAAGTTAAAATAGTCGTTTTTCTACATGCTTATCTTACCACTTTGAAAATAAATATGCTGAGGGGGTTCATAGCCTAATCTACGTCTAGTACTGGTACGTCCCGAACACGGTGCACACGCAGAAGAGGCTGGTGTTGCTGAAGACCTCGGAGACGGAGGTGTCGCAGTCGCAGTCCCAGCAGCAGCGCGAGTTGTAGGTGGCCCCCGCGCCCAGCTCCTGGCCGAGCATCACCTGGACCACGTGCTTGTAGCGCTTCACCTTGGAGCTGCTGGCTATCTGCTGGTTCACCTCGTCCGCAATCTCACTCGTCCACGTCCTGGCCACATCCTTGTCGTAGGTTTTGTCTGCAAATATAGATAAAAAGGTTGCTTAGCAACTGGCTACAAACATGGATTTATAGATTTTTACCCTTGAGTTTCTCGGCCATCACGTTGTTCATTATGCTCTTGATGGTGGGCAGGGGAAACATCTCTCCGAACGCCGGTCGCATGCTGTAGGCGGTGGGCTGGACACCCGGCTTTTCCGACTTTTCCCCAGTTTTCCCGCCATCAGTTGAGCCCGAGTTGAGACTTCCTGGCGCCGACTTTTTCGCCTCCTTGTCCGCCTGTTTGGCCACCGCTGATGTCTGGACGGATTTGGTTGCTTCCCCAGTGGACTTTTTGTCAGCCATTGTATTGTATTTTTATTAAAATCAGCGTAATTTTCTTTTAATTCGGTGTTTGGGAAAACAAACAAAAACAAAATTGCGGTTGCGATGTAGGACCACTCCGAAAATTATTTAAAATACCATACGGCATATAAATAAATACCTATTCACCGTGACTTTAAGGTTACCACCTGGTGCAAGATATGTGGCAACTCCGTCCAATCAGATTTAAATTTAAAAATTCTTTCTAGTTGGAAAATAATCGTTTTGTGTAGTTTTTTATCTATGACTTGGCCAAAAATGGTCTGAAATTAAATCATTGTACCATTTCATACAGGTAACAAACTAGCGAACTTATCCTTGTCACTTTCCGGCTCAATAAGACAAATTATCTTTCTTGAAAAATGTTGAATTTTTGATAAGAGCTCACTTTTTTTGCGAAAAATGGGAAAAAATAAAATGTCCTCGTTTCAATGAAAGTTTGTTGAGATCAAAGAGGTATAACATTCCATTTTTGAAAACATTGCTTGTTTCGGCTAAAATACTGTTTATTTTGGATGGAAAATCTAGTTCTGATATCTGCCACTTTCCGCTTCATTTAAAAAAATAATGTAATTTTCCCTCATGGAAAGCTCTTTAAGGAATAATATAATTGATGGAAATAGAACAAACCCACATCCCAACAACAAACTTCTTTAGGTCTCATAAAATCTTTATTCAATTCAAAATAAATCGAAAATTACATAATAAATTCGATAAATATGTTTTTTATATATGCAGGTTATAAATAAAATTACACAATAATTTAAATCATTTCATTAGTATACAGTTAATGGTTGCTTTGCTCTCTTACATCGTTATATGTATGTAGGCTCTCGCATATAGAAAATATTTGTGTGCATCTCTTTGTGTTCACTTTGATTTTGGTTGGGCAGCATATGACATATTACATACAAGGTTGTGCTGTTCGGGAGGATGTGCGGGTGCTTCATCAAATAAATAATAATACATTCAAACGGTATACACAGAACTCGACAGACAATCGGTGAAGTGAAAATAACCTAAGAAAACTCAAATACACCATTTACAATTACTCAAAATCACATACCCTTTGCACATGTTCACGTTACACAGACAAATCAACGTATTAAATTAAATAAAACACAACATATTGCCAGGACATACAAAGATCAGACAGATTTCAGTGGCAACGACTACTAAGCATACAATTAGATTGAATACGGAACTAAAGTTATTCTCCGAAAAACAATGCTACTCCTTACTCTCAAATTGCGAAATTAGTTTTTGGTTTTGATTTCCTCTCTGCCTGTTTTTTACATTAACCTTGCGCGCTTCTCCAAAATTAGTTATGCTCACTACTTAAATATATATCGAAATTGTTCTCTGCCAGCTCAATCACTTTGAATAGTTAGTTGCTCGTTTCGGCTACAGCTCATGGGTTTTAGTATTGTTAAATTTGTATATTCAGCTGCCTTTTTGGTACGTTCTCCCCAGTTTCATCTTAAGTATTTAGGCTCAAAAGTCCTTGCAGAACTTCGCAGACCAGCAGACCCCAGGGAAAGTTTGCTATTCAAATCTGAAATGGAAGGAGTTATTAGTTTAGAAATCATACTTATTATGGGACAAACTTACATTTGATTCTTCGTGGTCATGCGGTTGTCCGGTCAGCTTAATGCCCGTTGCCTCGGCTGAGGTCGATGCCGATCCCGCTGCCGTGAGGTCGAGTTGGGAGGCTGTGGGTCGTAGGGCGGCTCGCTTGGCGACAATTTCCAGCATCTCGTTGAGTATTGCACCCTCGGCGGCCACATCGGCGGAGCTTTTGTCCAGTTCTATAGGAATAGTGGTTATATATTGATTCAAAATCATATTTATCTCTTAATTTTTTCACTTACTGTTGCAGGACAAGCGCAGATTGAGCTCTTCCTTGAGCTGGGCATGCCGATACTCCAGTTGCAGTTCCTGTTGCCTTATAGTCAGTTCCTCATCGCGTTTCCTGAAAGCAAAATCAGTCCTATTAGCTTCTATAATTAGATAGCTTTATAAGTAAACCAACTTTAGTGCTGTGATGTTGCGCCAAATCTCCAAAAGTTCCTTAAGTAGCTTCTCGTCGTTGTCCTTCGTCGCATCCAGGCTGGAAAAAAAGCTTTTATTAGTTGAAATTCCATATGAAATATATAGATTTAAGGACGCACTTTTCAATGTTCTGCGCCTCGCCCCGCAGGGCCTTCTCAATAAGCACGCCGCGTGCCTCCAGGTCCTTCAGCTGCACCTCAATCTCCTCCTGTTCCCGCTGAATCTCTTGAGCGATTCGCAATCGCTTGAGCTCAGCCTGTCGCGAAGCCTTCGATATGGCACGTTGCTTCTTATGCTCCCGTGTCTCGTTAGCGTAGCTCTCATCTGGAAAGGGAAAAGGATTAATGGAAGCCTGCCAAATCAATCAGTGGGTCGGGACACAGGGCACTTGGGAGGGACTGAATATGCAGACATAAAATGAGCACAACAAACCATCGGATCTCTGATAATTCAGTGGCAGAGGCGGTATGGGCGGTGGTGTCTGGTCGTCCAGGGCCGTCGGGTGACCTGCGGCCAGGTGGTGGGGCTTGTGTATGTAGAGCTGCGGACTGGATGAAGAGAACGATTCGGGTTTCGGTTTCGCAGTGTTCGTTTGCTTTCGATAGCGACCGTTGTTCAGATACTCTTGCGAGTGATTCTGTGATGTCTGTGATGCTCCTGCTGCAGCTGCACTGCAGACCAGCATATCCTTGTCCTAGTGTAGCGTAGTGTTTGGAGGTATCAGAATATATATCGGGTTAAATGTTTGCGTGTTTTTGAGAGGGGTATCAAAAAAGGCGGATAAAGACATTTTGAAAAAGTAAACGGCTTTCAGATCTCTGATTAAAAACAAAATGTTATTTACTAGAAAATATTATATACATGTAACGTGCAGGAAGCTTAACAAATATCTCTTATGGATTACCATAACCGGAAGTCCTGGGAAACCAACCATGCAAAATAGTCCAACACATTGAGCTTAAGTCATACATAATCCCCGAAAAAACAATTATCCAGTGCTTAAACCAATAAAAACTTAAGGCTAAAAACACACAACATAATATCCTCAAGTTTTAAAATTAGAAAAACATAAATGTTAATTAAGAGGCATAGGAGGAAATAAAAAATAGAACAGCAGGCAAACTTAAGAGTTAAGACTTAAATAACTTTTGCTGGAATTGGGTAAAAGAAAACGAAAATAGAATAAATGAAAACAAATTAAAATATAATTGTTGCAATTTAATCGAGTTAATAGGACAGCAAACAGACAGAAAGCAACCATCCAGATGGAGAGATGTGCGATTAGATACGGTAGCCAAATAATAAAACTAAGCTGAGTGTTTTTGGAAATTTGAAAAACTCGAAAGTGTTTGGTAATTAGGGTTTAGAATAGTTATAAAAGTCCTTACACCAAAACCGAAATTCCTCAGATCAAAGCAAGACTGTAAATTGATTAAGAGAATTTTAAATGTTATAAATGAGACACTTAGGCACACCAATTACCGAGCTCTTGGCTGTTAAATTAACTTAATGCTAGATGAGGTCGGGTGAATCGATAGCTTGGACTAACATTTGGTTACATCAACACCGACCAAAACCACACACTATAGATTACTGACCTTGGACTTCTCCTTGGACTTGGGCGAGATGCGGAACCGACTGAAGACGCCTCCTCCTCCTCCGCCGCCTCCTGCCGGCGCATCCGAGATTGTGGGCGTGCCGCTGCTGCTGGTGCCGGGTCGCTCTGACTGCTCAGAGTGGCCGGCAGCCACAGGGACGCCCTGCTCCTTGGAACTGCTGACCGCGGAGGCAGAACCCTTCTGGAAGAAGCTGGACAACGACTGTATGAGACTCTTGCGCCTTTCCGGATCCTTTGGCCTGCGCCCGGACTTTGTTTTCGCCGCCTTCTCCTGGCCACCGGTTGCCAAGTTCGGATCGGATGTAAAGTCGGCCGTTTTGGCCTGCAGTACAACATCCTTTTCCAGCTGCTCCTGCTGCTGCTGCTGGCCCACCATGTAGGCCAGATCGTTGACACTCTTCGAGGCACTCATTTTGCGGGCACGGGCAGCCAGATCGCCGGACGGCATCTCCTCCAGCTGCTTCGGCTTGAGGGCTCTGCTTTGGTCGTAGTGCAGCCGCGAGCGTATCAACTGCATCTTCTCCTCGGGACTCAGGCCCAGCTCTGTGTTGGACTTGAGACGCGCCCTGGCCCGCGCTTCGCTCCTCAAGTTCTCCGTTGAGGCGGAGATATCCGCTGCCGCAGCTCCTCCTCCTCCTCGATTAACTCTTGCCGGAGCAATGGGCGTGACAAAGTCACTTAACTTGCCGCCATTAAACGAAGCCGTCTTGCCCAGCTTGTAGCCCGTCAAAACACTCGCATCGATGTGCTCGCTAAAGGGACGCGGCTTGTAGAGATCACCACTGCGCGTGGGCGCCTGGACAGTGCGATAGGGCGACACATAGGTGGATGTGGCTGACTTCTGCAAAGGCCTCTCCGCCGCCTGCACCTTTGGTCGCTCCTCCGCCGTGGAGGCGTGGTAATGCGCCTGGCTGGAGCAGTTGGAATCCTGCGGACTGCAGGCAGCCGCCAGCTTGGGCGTGGGACTCAGACTGGCGCCACTGGCATAGCCGCTGGTCAGCAGACTGCGCTGGCGACTCCTGTGCAGCCGCTTCTCGGCATTCAGCTGCTTCTTCGACTGCAGCTTGTCCATGACCAGGTCGTGGATCAGATCCTTCTGCTTGGTGCGCTCCTTGGTGATCTCCTCCAGTTTGCTGCTGAGCGTGGGTATTTCGGGTACCTTGCCCGAGATGCTGGTGCTTCGGGGACGCATCGTTACGGCAGCTTCCTCCGCGGGCTTCGCTGGATCCTCCACCGATTCTATCACAGGTGCGTTGGCCTCTCCCTTGGAGCTCTTGCGCCGCTGGGTGCTGATCTGCGAGATGCGCTGCTGCAGGGCTCGCACATACTCGAACTGAATCTGCAGATCCTCCTCTGGCTGCCCCTCCTTAGAGGCATTCCCAGGCGTCGAGGAATTGGGCCCCGTGCTGCTGCTGGTCACCGTCGAGGTCTTTGGCTGCTGCTCCGAGCTGCTTGGCGTGGATTCACCCTTGCCCGCCGCCAACATGGAGGCGAATTGATCGAGCACCCGCGGCGAGGAGGTGTCCAGTGGGCTGGTGACCACCGTCAAGGCCTCACTTTCCTCTGTTGTGGTCGCATGGGTTTGGGATAGACCCAATCCACCCATACTATCATCATCCAGTTCGTTGAGCGTGCTGGAGTCTGTCAGGGATTGGGTCATGGCGGGAGCCACCTCATTCACGGGAGTCTTGGCATCATCGTGCATGATGTACGCCCCCTGCTCAATGTAATCAATGCCCAGTTTCTCATCCCGCTTCGTCACCAAAGGCGGTAGATTCCCAGGGTAACAAGATGGTGGCGTTGCCTTGCGGGTCGCCTTCCTGGGTTCCGTCTCGATGTACTCCATGTAGCCTCGATTCTGAATGAGCGCCGTATTCGTGGCGGAATAAGCCTCGGCACAGGAGCCCTCCGATCCCGTGTCCATGAACTCAATGTCATCAATGTCGATGGCACTGAGAATCCCATCCATCTGCACCACTGGCGCCTGACGGGCCAACTCATGGATAACCTCGTTGCCGCTGGGCAGCTTGTTGGCTCCACTGCGTCGACGCTCCTTGCGCCGCTTCATCGTGCCCTTGTTGGAGTTCAGCACAAACTCCATGTCCACAAAGTTCTCCGAGATGCAGTCGTCGGCCGTCCAGTCGGAGAGTTCCGTTTCCGTTAAAACATGACCAGTGCCCGTGTGCTCCGTTTCCGAGTCGGATCCTCGGGAGAGCACCTCCCCTGTGGGCGTTTTGTCGCTGTCATGCGCTGTGGGCGTGGTCGGTGTGTCCGGCGTTCTGGCCAAATTGCTCAAATTAAGCGTAACGGGCTTCACTGCCTGGCTGTGCTCCACATTGCTCTCCACGATCAAGGGAAGATTCTTCAGGCTCTCGATCTTGTTCTCGTTCTTGCTGTCGAACTTCAGTTTGGGTGGCCCCATCTCGGGCAGCGGAGGAGGAGCAGCACTGATGACCGTGCATTCAGCTGGCTCCGGAGTAGCAGTCACTGGCTCCGTCTCATGGTCATCCTCCATTTCCAGTTCGTTCGTTTTTACCGCCGCAGCAGGCGGAACAATAACATTGGCGGGCATGTCCAAGAACTTGACATCCTCGGGATCTCCGATATACTTTCCATTTACAATCATCAGGCTGTCCACCTGCATCAGAGCGCCACTTGTGTCGTGAACCTCCAAGCGGGGCACATTGTGCTTTCCACCACCCGCTGTTTGGGTATCCGGACTGGTCGTGGACTCCAGAATGTAGTGCTGGATGTCCTCAATGCTTGAAGAGTCTGAGCTGGAGCAAATGGAGCCACTGCTGCCGGTGGTGGACATGACCTCCGGCTTGGTCTTGTCCCACGGTATATTGGGCACCTGGATCTGCACACTGTCCACCGTTTCATACAGCTCATGCTCGGCCACATCCTTCTCGGGCGAATCGCGCTTCTCCTCGTCCGACTGTTCAAGGAGACTCTGCTGCTCCTCCGCTCCCGTTCCCTCCTTGATGTGACCCAGTATATCCGGTATGCATTCCTTCACATCCCGCGACACATCCGGTATTGGTTCCTCCTTCAGCTCACTGATCTTGTTGCTGTCGGGTGTGTGGCGTTCATCCACCTCCATTTTGGGCGTCTCCAGCGCGGTTAGATCGATAATATCCACCGGTTTCTCCGGAGTAACCAGGTCAATGACCTCAATCACCGTCTTATTATTCGTTGGCGTGGTGGGCGAACTCTTCCTGGCCAGCTGGTCGAGCAGCGTGGCATTCACCGCATCCGTGTACTCCATGCCCTTGTTCAGCTCGTTCTTGCAGTTCACAAACACATTTTCCTTCTCGTTGTCCGTGGAATGACTGGACGGGGTCTTCTGTATCCGCAGCTCCACGCGCAGATCGTTGATCACATTGCTGGTGGCGGAGCGGATTAGCTCGTTGGTGGTTTGACTGCCCTCTCCTAGTTTTGTGCGATCCAGGAAGGTGCGCATGCCGGCACTTATATCGCTACTCGGATTGAGCAGCTTCTGGCACTCCGAGATGTTCGACTGGAAGCTGCGGATGCGCGAGTCCAGCACCGAGGTGGATCCCGACTTCTGGATCTTGTTGCCATTGGCCGGCTCGCCCAGCAGGTAGCGCTTCTTCAGCTCCAGGCTCTTCTTGGAGGCGATGCCCTCGGTGCTGGCCGTCTTGTTCAGCAGGTAGTCGCCCGGCCGGGGATTCTGGAGCGGAGCACGCTGGCTACTAATAAGCAGGGTGGGATCCACTTGGACCAGCGGCTTGAACTGCGGCAGTGGCGGCTGCGGTTGGTACTTCTGCAGGTAGCTGCCGCCCTTCTCCCGCGCCGCCAACTGCTTCTGGTGGAGACCGGCGGCAGCAGCATTGGGTCCGATCATGGTGGACTTGATCTGGAAGGGAAAAATATCAATTATAAATATTCTATATATGAGTGATTCTTTGTGAAACGTATCGAGATTTTCTTAATGGTCTCAAAACGATATCTCATTTTTATCACGATACTACACCATTTAAAAATAATTTTAAAAAAAGGTAAAAAAAATCCATTTTACAGATGCAAAGATATGGCGACGCTCTTTTTGTTTAATTAATTTATAACTTTAAATTACGTGGGGTAAAAAATAAATAAAAATACTCCAAAATTATAATTCTTGACAAGCTTTCAGATAAAAATGGTTTTATAAAAAAATAGTATAATGTACAATACATAATTCTTGTTGGCCCCTGAAAGTTTCGTCATGGAACCTCCATTACATTTTGCATAATTTAATAAAACAATAAAAAAGAAAGCAGTCGTTCGTTGTTATACTTTAAATAATGTTAGACGAACAGTTTTCGTTCTTAATGATTTCATATGTACGTTAAGAATCCTCACTCACCTGAACCTTTGTGGGCTTCCTTAGATGGGTGTCATCGATGAAGATTTTGGGCGCCTGGCGTATAATCTCATCGTTGTCGAACTCGGAGTCGGTGGATATCTCAGTGGCAGAGTTGAGCTCCACCTCGTCGGGCGAGGTGCTCTCGGATTCGGTTTGGACCTGCAAGTGGAGTTACGGATACGCTGGGATTAGTGGACAATTAGGACAGGACAAGAGGCAAACGAAACGAACGTAAAACGTAAAAAAGCAATAGGTGAGCCGGGATCAGTAGAGATCGGTTCCAACGATATTCTACGATACCACACCCACTGGCGGCGGCTGGTTAAATGTACAGCAAAGCAAACACCTGCGGTTCGCACATGCTAATTAGTCGGAGTTAATCAAGTTAATCGGCAACAAGAACGGCGGCGACATGCCTTTAGGTACGATCCAGAAGGGAAACGAGAGGAACGCTGGCCGGGATTAGCTGGAAGCTGGGTGGGTTAGGCCTATTATATTTTATTTTGGACGGCAACAGAACGACACAACAGAGTACTTCACTAGGCTTTACAGGTTTAGAGACTACAAACTTTCGGCTTTATAATTCGGGCTGCCTTTGAGTTTCAGGGTTAGCAATTCGCAACATTTTGCAGACGGCTGTGCTTGAATTTACCTTCGTAGATCGTACCCAGGTGCATTTACTTTTCAATCAAGTGGCTAGGCTAACTAGCCTTGGAGGACTTGGACTGGACTTGAACTTGAACTTGTAGGCGTGGCACATCGAGAGCAGACAGGCGGGCGGGCGGTCTAGCATGGTTTTGGGTATTTTCTTGGGCTGCTGATCGGGGGGACCTAAAGTAGTGTTTTCTGTATGGCGGGGTCAGGGGTCAGGGGTCGGTTGGGGTTGGTTTCGCTGACGTGTTGGGTTGGCTCTCAGTAGAGATAGTAGTTGAGGCGTCGTCTGCGGCCGCGAACGGGGTTAAATGTGAATATAAATGAAAAAGAGAAGGCTACGTTGGTCAGTGGTTCAGGGCTAAAACAACTAGGAGATAACGCACGACTCTTTGTTGCCGTAGCCGGAAAGTGATGCGGATGCGGATCCTGATCCGCTGGCGGGGCTGCGTCGCCGGAAGAGATCGCTCAGGTGGGAGCTTCGCGTGCTGGTCGATGGATAGTAGCTGCTGCTCGAGGGGATGTAGCTTCGCCTGGTCAGATAATCACTGCTGGGACTGAGGTAGTCGTTATAGGTGCTCTTCCTGGTCGCAGACGTATTAGGAAAACGATTAAGTGTGGAGCTGGAGCTCGCATAGTGCCTTGGCCTGTAGCTGGTCAGATCCTCATCCACATCCGAGTACGACTCCCGGCGATCCGTGTTGCGGAGCACCTCCCTCATATAGGGATTACGCTCAACCACTCGCTCGTTCACGAAATCCCTCTTGCGGTTGTGCAACCGCTTGCTCCGATCCAGTAATGCCTGGGTACTGGCGTCCATGGGATCCGCCAGGCTGACATAGCTCACTGGACGTGCGGTGGCCACTGTGGTGGTGGTGGAGATGGTGTCCGTGTCCTGGCTGGATTGCGCCGACAATGACTGCATAGAGGGACCCTTCTTGAGATCACTCTGCGACTTGGAGCTCTGCCGGGAGCTATTGGCCAGCGGTTTAAAGGGCTGCGGCGATTGGGAGCGCGGCTTGTCCTTGAATCTCTGGGAACCTCTTTTCCTGGGCGACAGTAGTCCCGCGAATATATCCTCTTCCTCGAGGGACTCGGCACGCTTATCGAAAACGGTCTTTCCATCGGGCCACTTGCGATTCTTAAAAGCAGCCGATGGCGGGGAATCCGAGCGAGCGTACTCGGGCAGCTGCATCCTTAGCCTCTCTGCCTGAGCCTCCTCATCCTCCAGATCCTCCGGATTATCCAGTTCCCCCTCCAGCTGCGCCTTGGGCCACGAGCGACCCTGAAACACCTCGGGCACGGGCTCATCCGTGGCCACCGGTTCGGGCACAAATCTGGGCTGCTCCGGCTTGGGGAGCTTCAGTTTCTTGGGCATGGGCACAATCACCGGTTTGTTGTCCTGCAACTCAATAAATGCAAACGAGCTGCGCCGCGTGGAGCAGGCGGTGGAGTCCATTGAAGTGGTGGCGCTGCCATCCACATCCAGTTTCTTGAACATGGGCGGTGTGCCTTCGTGTCGCGTGGTGTCCTGGGTGCGATTCGTATCCTGAGTGGTGCCACGACGGGAACCTATAGTCGGTGGTGTGGGTGGTGGCAAACTGCGCTTGCCACTGGAGTTGCTGCTGCTCTGCAAGGAGTCGCGTCTTCGCTGCTCCGCCGCAATGGCCTCGAAGCTCTCGTCGCGCTTGATCAGCGCCTGCCGTCGCTCCTGCTCGAAATCCTCGATGACGCGTCGCTGGGCCGCCTCTTCATCGGCATCGGAGGTCAGGTTGTTCAAGAGCTGAACGGAACTGGTGCCCGGTGAGATGGGGCGCATCTTGTTCCGCCGCGGCAACATGGGACTGTTGGGCAGCTTCTCCATGTCCCACTCCAAGGAGCTCTCCTTGCTGGCCACCTTGGCTGTTGGAGGATTGTGTAGCGGCCTTCGACGTGGCATCGGTGAAGCAGGCAGCTTCTCCATGTCCCAATCCGAATCCGACTTGGGTGGCGTAATTATCTTTGGTATCTCCACTAGACTGCTGCCGGAGGAATTCTCACTTTTCAGCGAGTTACTCAGACTTATTGGAGGTTTGCTGGGAGTTGGAATCTCCTGGGGAATCTCTTTTGGTTCGCTTACAGTCTCCATCTTGATTTCTTCTGAAGAAGATTCATTTTCTTTAAAAGCCTCTTTGGGATGATCCACTTCATCCACAGCCGCTTCTTCCAACATGCTGGGAAACCTCAAAGTTTGTCTGTCTTGAACAGGAATTACCTCCACCGCTTCAGGTTGAATATTCTTGATGTAAACCTGATGCAAGAGATCCTGCACAGATGGAGCCATATCCTCGGGATCTATTTTGGATAGCTTCTTCTTTAACCGTTGGGGAGCCACAGGAAGCGAGGGTTCACTGGAAGATGAACTGCTTTTGGGTCTACGTTGTGGGCGCGATGGGAAGTGCAGGCCATCCACTTCATCTAGGCAATTCTCCTGCTTGAATTTCTCATTAATAGCCGGCTGAAGAGCCTCCTCATCGCGTTCCAAAGACTCCAGTTTATCCAGGTAATCCCGATCGGCTGTGTTTCGGGAAACAAGTGTGGCCCTGGGTGTAATCCCCACCAGCTCATCATTCGAATCGAACTCCACATTTACCAGCATCTCGTCGGAAAAGTGCCCAAAGAGCTTCTCAATGCTCTGATCCTCAGAGCTGCCCCGCTTCACCACCGTGACTGGCTGAGCACTGGGACTCTTGCTGATGGTGGTGCACAGTGAGTCCGCATCGATGTCCTCCTCCAGGGGCTGCTGCTCCTCCATTTCCTCCACCATGCTCTGGAACAGTTCGTCCACCTGCTCCGCCTCTCTTTCCTTTTCCAGGTGACTCAGGGCCACCAGGGCCTCCTGGTTGAGCTTCTCGGTCAGCGAGATCTCCGACTGCCGTCGCGACATCACCAAACTGGATTGGGAGCCACGACGTGAGCTGTTCGAGGACTTGTCACACCCGGTTTTGGGTAGATTTTTAATGTCTTCTACGGGTAGGGGTAAGGATAAGGGTAAGGGAATTTCTACTACAGCTTCTATTGGCTTCTCTGGAATCAGTGCGTCCACAGCTGGACTCTTCGTCTTTGAGCGCTCCAGTTCCTTGGCTTCGGTGGCTTTCTCGAGCAGATCAAGAATCGCAAAATCATCTGGAACAGGACTGGCTGGCTTCAGGGGTTTCTTTTCTATATGCTTGGGGGCCTTTTTCTGAGCCTGCTTGGCCTGGCGAACATTACTGATCTTGGCCAGCTCCTCTAGTGAATTGTTGGCCTTGGTCACCTTTGGCGTTTTCGATGGGGATTTCTTTTTCTTAATCGGAGACTTTCGCTTCTCAGGTGACTTGCGAGTGCTTAAACCAAAGAACTTGGCCAGTTTGGAATCGCGATATTGCACTGGTTTGGCCTTGGCCTCCTTTTGCTCCTCCTTTTTGGCGTAGAACTTGTCACGCTTCTTTTGCAGAAAGTTGGTGGCCTCATTGCGCCATTCGTTGCGCAGGTAGTCCATGGTCTTCTCCAGATCACTCATCGATTCGCTGGCAGAGACCAGGGATTCCCGGGAGCGGGTCAGGCTGCTCAGATTGCTGGTGGTTGACTCCATGCGGCGCAACTTGAATGCCGCCTGCTCATCGCTATTCTGCGAATTCATCGAGGTAACCGAGCTCATCGACTCGAATCGCTTGAGGATGTTCTGTACTCCAGTTAGTCGCTCCTTTCCTGGTTTTAAATCGAACTCACCCTCGCCCAGGGATTTGGTTTTCACCAGTTTCTTACTGCTGCGCCTGGGCAGACCGAGTTCCAGATCCAAACCCGTTTCCTCGAGTATTCTATCAATATTGTCGGACAGATCGCTGGGTGATTTTTCATCCGCAAACAGCCGCTGATATTCGGAACTGGGTGAGCGGACTTCTCCATCTCCCAGAATTTCATCCAATATTCGCTCGGCCTCATCTTTGGGTGGCTCCTTCTCGGGAGGAGCAGGGGCTTCGATTGCAGCGGCTTCCTGAGCTGCCGCCTTCTTAGCCTTGGTTCCCTTGGGTACGATTTTCTTTACAATCTTAATGGTCTTTCCTTTTGAGGTAGCTGTTGCCTTCGTCAGGGTGGTGGCACTTCCCAATTTTACAGGCTTCTTTACCGCCGAGGTTGCCTTCGCGGGAGCCTTCTTTTTGGTTAGATCCAATGCTCCATCCATCTGGTGATCCCTCAAGCTAAAGGTGTCCAATGAGGCTTGTCGTTTGGGTGGCACTGGCTTTGTATCCGCCACCTTCTCTGGATTCTTTTTAGCCTGCCCTCCTTTCTCCTCCGGTTTCTTGGCCTTGATCTCCTCCTGCTCCTTGGACTTGGCCAGTGAAGCCTCAGTCTGTGACTTCTTCAGTCGATCGGCCACTGTTTCCACCGTTCTTCGCTGGGGAGCCGGACTGCTGGGAAAGTACTTGGCCAGATTGACATCCTTCAAGGTAACCTGGTTCTTGTTTGTGCTGCTCGAGGAGCTCTTCTCTTGCTTTTGGTTGGGAAAGTACTTGGAGAGGTCCATGGAGGCTGGTGCCTGGGCACTGACCGTGGGCATCGTCAGCTGGGATCTAATGTGATCCATGGTGCCGGCAAAACTGCTGACCTGGATCTCCTTCAGCTTGCTATTGAGCTCTTTATTGGGTGGTCTTCCCACTTCCACATCGGCATCTCCATCGAGATCTACATCCATATCTTCATCCTGATCGCTACTGTTCTGCCGTTGAATCTTTTTAATGGTTCCTAGGATTTCCCCAATGGGACTTTTCTTCACCTTTGGACTCCCGTTGCTGGCGTTGCTCTTTAAGCTGTTGGATCGGCTCACATTGGTGCTGCTGGTTTTGGTCTTTGGCTGGGGTAGTTTCTTCAAGCCCTCAGGTTTAGGCAGCTGCTCCTTGGGTCGCTCTTCGAAGTTGGGTTTTCGCGGCTTCAGCTCATCCAGATTGAAATCTATTACGGGCTTTGGTTTGGCCTCGGCCAACGGTTGAGGTGGTGGACTCACCACCTTCTCGAACTTCTCATCAAACTTGGACTTGGGTTGGAGTGCTGTGGCAGCACTTGGACTTGGAGTTGGTACTACCTTCTGGCCAGCTGCTATGGCCGCATTCTCCGCCAGCCACTTCTCCTTCAGCGTGAGCTTGCGCAGAATGTCGCTCTTCACCAGATTCTCCTTGGCCAGCACCTCCAAGTCTTTGTTCATCTTCATCATGTTGTTCATGTGGTAAAGCTTCTCGCTGATCGCCTCAATTTCGCTGCTAAACTTGCGAGGAGCATTCCGCTCCAGTTGCTCCATCTCGACGCGAGTGGGCGTGGAAAGGGGCGTGGACGGCTGACTGCGGGCGGACTCAAAGGAATTGGCCGACTTCAGAGAGCTGCCATCGGCCACATTCTCTTTATTGTCAACGTTTAACTTAAGCTTCTAATTATTTAGATATTTATGGGTTTTTTTAGGGACAACAAATGGAAACCAACACCATGAGAAGGAGATTAAATGAATATCGTAAGAGAGTCAAGGAGAATAAATGAGAATAATGAGAAGGTTAGTCTCCCCATCACCAAATAATAATCAAAATAAAAGCAAACCCACCTCGGTCTCCGTATCCGTGGGCAGATTGGCGGGCAGCGGCTGCAGGCGAACCTCCTGGCGTCGCAACTCGCGGGCCTTTTTGAACTCCTCGCCCTCGGTGTCATCCTTACCATCATCTAAATTAAAGGATATCAAATAATATTAGTTCTGCGACTGAGTAACTCCCCCTTTTGGGCCCACTCACCCGCTATACCTTCACTAGAATCGTAGAAATCATCAGAGTCATCGCTATCCTCACAGTACTGCTTTCCAATCCAATCCGAGGCCAGTTGGAGGGTCTGAGCGCCGAAGGGCGAATCGTCCGCCTCCTCAAACATCTCCGAATCCGACTCCGTGTCTGATTCATCCGAACTGGATAGCTCGGACTGGGAATCATTGTTCGATTCGGGCAGGAAGTTGCGGCCCGACCACTCGTGCTCATCGATGACATTGGCCTCGTCATCGGACATGGCATCCGCAGAGGCAGTGGCCCGCGAGGTCTCCAGCAGATCCACTTGGTCCCTGGGCGGAGTGGTCTCCATGGGCTCAGCCGCTGCAGAGGGCAGAGATCCTCCTGCTGGTGGAACGGCAGGCGAGGCGGGTTGAGCGGCAGCGGATTTCTAAAGAAATAGTTGGAATTTAAAGATTAGTTTTAATAAAAACAAGAGAGAACGCTAATACCCGTCACTCGGCTAAAGGGAGCGCGAGGGAGATGGATACATACAATTTTTTTGATTGCGCATAACTTTTTAATGAATGGTCCGATTTGAAAAATGTCTTCTACATTTCGATAGGTATACAAATACACAACAAAATTGCATTTATACTTCTCAGAAATCTTTAGAGTTGTGGGCGCCAGACACATTTTAAAATCGTTAGTGGACGAAGGGTTGTTAAATGGGGCGTGGCGCTCGGCTGAAATAAACTTGCGCTGCGTAGGAAGCCCAAGAATATGTGTGGGAAATCTCAACTTTCTAGCTTTTGTAGTTTACGAGATCTCAGCGTTCATACGGACGGACAGACGGTCATGGCTACGAGTAACGGGTATAAGTATATTAGATCCCAGTTAATAACTTACCCTGGTCTTGTTTGTGCGCTGTGGCAACGGTTTGGGCGGCAACCGGAAGTGCTGGGTGCAGTAGAACCGCCCCTGCGGATCGTCCCGATCGAAGGCGTAGCCGCCCAGGCGCAAGTTGGTGTGGCAGTGGTGGCACTTAAGGCAATTGCGATGCAGGACCAATCCCTCGACGGTGGTCTTCTCCATCAGGTAGACCGTTTGCTTGCAGAAGCGGCACTTTTCGGAGGCAGCCTGCTTCTTGAAGGCCAGCGCCACCTTGGAACTCTGCATTGGATCAATGGATAGGCATTAGATGGATTTCAAGGGTGAGTATGGATTACATTTAACGAGAACACTTGAACATTTGTCTTGCATTCTTGATGGGTGTCATGTACAAATGAATGGATATATGTAGTTTAATGACTATGAGTGTTTCTTTCTTTTTGTGGGGGAATTGCCTAGCCTTTTGCTTAAAGCACGCTAACAACATCATCGACAGCAGCAACAGCAACCACAAAGCAAAAAGCAAATATAAAATAGCAGAGGGGAAACCAACCAAACAAAACAATAGATACAAGGAGGTGGTGGGTGAACACAAAATTACTCACTGATTTGGGTATGACTGTGTTGTTGGTGTTGGTGGTGGTGCTACCCGCATTCTTCTCATCCGAATTGCCATCCTCCTTCTTGCCAAACTGGCCGGCAATGGAGGCCACCTTGTTGCGACCCCGCTCGCCCACGTCCAGGTTGTGTCCCTCCTTCAGCTGCTTGTCCAGGTTGCGTATCGTCTGGTCGATGTCCTTGAACTTCTCCGCCTCGCGCGAATCCTGGCGCTGCGGCTTGGACATCTTGTGCTGGCGCGCCTGGAACTGCTCCTTGCTCCACTTGGGCACCTTCTCGCGCCCCTTGGGCCCGTGGATCTCCGTCTTCTTGGACAGCTCGATCTTCTTCTCGATCTCGCGCACATTCCAGTCGTTCGAGTCGATCTTGCCGATGGCCCGCATCAGATCCTTGGGCTTCTTGTCGCCACCGAGGCCACCGCGTCCCGTCATCCGCTGCTCCATGTTCTTGATGCGATCGCTGAACTGCTCGTCTGCGGTGCGCGGCAACGCCGAGGGAATGTCTCCCCGTTCGCGATCCTTTGGTTCACAGGTGGGTAGTGTGATTGTGTTTTGGGTTTTTGGTGATTGGGCATTTAAATTATTTAAGGCGGAGTGGAAAGGGTTGGAGAAATCAAAATTTATAGATATGCATAAATATTTTAGGTCTGATTACTGATCGTCTATCAACGAGTAAACATAAAGAATCAAATCATAAGGCAAACAACGGAACGTAAGCTTAACAAAATGTCCACTTTGGACTGGTTAGATGAACGAGCTTAGCTTAGTAAATAGTAAATTAGCATCTGGCAGACTGACCTAGATTATTCACAGCAGATATTAGAGCCAAATCGCGAGGGGTTTAAACAGTTTTTAAACATTTATCAAGCTTTAGACTTTGTTTTTGGGGAAGAACTGAGCCTTCAAAGTTTTTATATTAATGTGTTATTATAAAATCAGCAAATCCGTAACATATTTTAAAATTTTTTTTAAACATTTCTCAACAAATATGTTAATATGTTACAGATTAAAATCTTCTTTTCTTCGAGCTGTTATTATTATTAACTTGCACTTGTTAGTTGCTATATTCTTCCATTCTTGATTTATATTTTCAGGGAGCCGAACTGCAGCATTAGTCAGAGGTTAGGATCAACAGAGGTCCGCGCAGGACCAAAACGGGTCAAGGCAACAAATAGAACACAGAAGAGGACGCAGCGTGCAAGATTCGGAGAACCAGAGATTCTCGTCGCTTACGGGAAACAGAAGCTTCCGCTCCAGCTCCTTGACGCGATCGTTGAAGATGGGCGCCTGCTGGCGGTAGAGGAATATCGAGTAGTCCTCGAAGGGGGTGCCATCCTCGGCCACACCGGCCTCGCCACCCTCCTCCCTCAGAAGCTTGCCCGCCTGCAGGAGCTGCAGGCTCTTGTAGAAGTTCTGTGTCTGGTGGTAGCGCTGCTGGCGCCGCTTGCTCATCCGCTCCTGCCGATTCTCCTCGATCTCCTGCAAGCGCTGCTGGCGCTCCTCCTGCGCGGCAGAGGTGAGAGTCAACACACAGTGGACAGATTTGGAAGGGTTCGGATTCTTGGGGCAGGGGATTCTTGTTTTCGACCGAGAGTGATTGTGATAACTATGGGATCTTGGGTGCTTTTCCATGGGACAGACACAGACACAAATCTAGATCTACCTTGCTACTTGACTTTGCTACGTTAGTGAGGTGAGGTTTGAGTGGGGGTTACGCATCACAAGATGGAATATGCAGACGACACTGGGACACTTGGACACTGAGCGAACTGACCTCATTGATGGTTTCGAATGCGCTAATGGCGTTACTGATTTCATGACAGAGAGCTGTTCTCAGCAGGAGCTGAACCTTGGGAACAGATTGGCGATTGTTTGGTTTTTATGAATTTGGTATTCTTGCGATTTACATATGTAATTAACAATTAATTTCTTTGAATGTACATGAGAGAGATAGATAGAGAGCTGAGTTTATAACAATTTATAACGAGCATGGTATATAATGAGAGAGAAATACACATAATGTATGTGTGTATTTGCAACAAAATGTTCAAACGGCCGAAGAAACTCCTCAGACCTTCTGGACACTCGCGTATGAACCAATCCATGATAATAAATAATTCCAGCATTTACTCACAATATTGGCGGTCTTATCCACCTGGCGGCGCTTCTTCGACCGACGTGGCGTATCATTTTGACCTGTAGCAGAAATAAATCAGGGTCAGTAATAATTTAAAATGATTTTGATAAATAGAAATGATTCTCTGGAGTGGCTTGCAGTCTACTTTAAAATTCTTGAAAAATTCCCTTACGATTTTTCTCAATGAAAATAGTTCTCAATGTTTTTTTTTACTAATTAAAATTATAACAGCTATACTAAAAAATTCTTTAAAAATTCTCTTAACATTTTTCTCAATTTAAAATTATAACAGCTCTACTTTCAAGTAATTAAATTCAAGCCAAGTTAAATAAACTAAGTAGGATTTTTCTCAATGAAAATAGTTTTCAACGTTTTTCTTTACTATTTACAATTTTAACAGCTATACTTTCAAGTAATTAAATTCAAGCCAAGTTAAATAAACTAAGTAGTTTACAGTTTATACAGTATCGATCAATACTAATCTATGCTCTAAGCATTTCTGGTGTAGGTTTTATTGCCACTTTAAAATTTGACATAAATGCTCGTCTAGCAGCCACTCCGAGAGATTCATTTATTGGCCAAACTATGGTGTATAATGGTAATCTTCAACAGACCCAGCTGCGTGGTGGCTCCCGTTCCGCTTCCGCTGCCGGCAGCTCCGGCGGCTGATCCCGCTGCACCACCTCCGACGTTGAGCAGTTGCTCGTGGCGACGCTGCCGCTTGGCCCGCTCCTCCTCCAGCACCGAACGCCGTTGCACTGTCGTCGGTATATCCACGGCATCCTGCATCGGCGACTTGGCCTTCGGTTTCGTCGCCAACAGCTTGGAGAAGTCAGGCTGAGCGTGCGTGTGGTTGATGCGATACTTCTGCCTCAAATCACTAAAGTCCATCTTGGGGTGCTTGATGTGCGGGATTTCGCCGCGGAAGAGCTCGCAAATCTGGTCCAAATAGTTGAGCCAAAGGCGCGACTCCACATCGGTCAGGTCGAGCGACTGCTTGGCGCTCATGATGCGATCGATGTGCAGTTCGCGCTCCAGGACGGCGAAGGCCAGCTCGTTGCACTCCACGGGACTCATGTCCTTGGTGGCGGCAAAGTCGATGAGATCGGGGCGATAGCTATAAGTTTAACCATTAATTAAGCACTTTATTTGATGAAGTTTTTAAAAGAGTCCTGCATGAGTACACTTGAATTGACAAACAATTCATTTTTTGCAAATAGAGTGAGTGAGTTCAACTTGTAAGTTGTGAGTTAACTTGGATCACTTGTTTCACTTAATGACTCGTAAAAAAAACAAGTGATACAAGCACAGAAAAAAAGTGAGTCAGAGTGATAAAATTACTAAGCAAATTATTTACGTGATTCGAAATTATTTTATAACTATTTATTTTATATTAAATCACTTGTTTTTCCTTATGAAGAAATCAAATGAAAAAAGTGATCCAAGTTAACTGATTTAAAAAATTGACTTTCAAGTACACTCAAGCAGGACTCTAGTTTTTAACGACTACCCACCGATTAATTAGCGCACAGAGAACGCGTCCATTGCGGAACACATCCGAAGCGTCCTTGAGCTCCCCAATAAACTGGTGGGCATGCAGCTGGGCGCTTATCCACCTCAGCAAAGTGGCTCCCTGGGGTAAAAGATCTAAAAAAAATATATAGAAAAATTATTAAATAAATCCTGATTAATTAAACACCATCTACTGACCTCCACTGCGTCGCTTCCTCCTGCCCGGCGTGTCCGCATGCGGCGTCTGCAGGGCATGGGTGTCCATGTAGGTCTGCTCCAGAATGGCCGGGTCGTCCGTGTCGACCAGGTGCTTAACCTGCCAGCTGTTGACCGACTCCCTGTTGAGGTTCGGATACCGCGTGGCCGGGTCCACGGTGTAGGCACTGATGTCCCGCTGCAGGGTGTCCGGCGTGGTCTGATTGAGCAGCCTGTAGATGCTCTCGCGCTGCGCCAGCACCCCGAGTGTGCTGTTCTGCGGATTGGACCACAGCTTGATGGCATAGGCGGCGTCCATGCTGGACAAGAAGCCGCGGGCACAGCCCGAACCGGTGGGCCAAAAGGGCTCCAGCAGGCTGTCGCCCACGAGGCACTGCATCAGGCGGGCGCCCTTCCGCACGATCACGCGACACGACATCTCGGCGGCGAACATCGAGGTGAAGTCGAACATGGCCACATCCGGTTTGCCGTAGTGATTGACGGCAAACTCCAGATTGGGCATTTGGTATTGGGTGGAGAACTCGGCCGCCTCGCGGGCATAGTCGTGCAGCTTCTGGGTGTCCACATTGGCGGCGGCCAGCAGCTCGCCGGGATCGGCCATGTCCTCGATAATGACGCCCTTGTCGATCAAACTGTGCTTCTTGGCCGTCATCACAAAGTAGTGCGTCTCGTCCTTGTAGTACACGATGTTCTCCAGGTCGATTCCCGTCTTTCCGTACAACTCCTTGAAGAAGGCCTGGTTGAAGATGAAGGCCACGCCGCTAATCTCCTCCACCTTGGCCTCCGCCTCCGTCTTCTTGTTGATAAAGTTGGCCGTGATGGCGATGGCCAGCTTGCCGCGGAACTCCTTCCGCCGAAAGTCGAGCATATTCCGCTTGCCATCCGCCCCGATCAGCACATCGAACTCGTAGTGAGAGACGGCATGGTCGGCGGGGCTGACCGCTGCCCTCCAGCCGCCTCCATCGCCGGAGGGCTCTAGGGCGTGCTCAAAGCTGACGCCCTCGTGGATCTCCACGCCCAGGAGCAGTGCCACCTTGAGCAGCATGCACTGCAGCTGCCGGATGGAGATGTGATCGATGGAGCCGGCACAGAACTTGCCGTAGAACTTCTTGGCGCCCAGATTGCGCAGATCCGTGATGACAAAGGGCCACAGATGCAGGACATTGTTGCGGGTGATGCGATCGCGTTTCTCCAGCACCACCACCTTGGCGCCCAGCAACTGGGCCTCGATGGCGGTGCGCAGGCCACACGGCCCGGCTCCGATGACCAGGACGCGGGTGCCGGAGCAGGCGGCTCCCTTCCCGTAGACCCGATGGGCTGCCCGGGCGTCGAACTTCTTCCACAGCGCCTGCGCCTTCCACGAGCGCACCTTGGCCTTGAGTCGCGGATAGAAGTCGTTGAGGGGCGACGGCCGCAGACCCACCGCCTCGCACATGGCCCGATGGAGCGCCAGGATCTGGCGCATCGTGGTGGCCACGCACAGCAGGTCGAACAGCTCCGCCGCCTCCGCGGCCGCCGCGTGCTCCGCCATGAGGAGCTGCTGTTGCTGCTGCTGCTGCGCCGTCAACTGCTGCTGCTGCTGCGGCATCTGCTGTTGCAGCGGCTGCTGCTGATGGTGCGGCAGGTGGTGGTGCCGCTGGTGTTGGCGGCTCATTCTGCGGGAAGAGAGATGATGGGAAGAGTTAGTGGGGTGCTTGGTTGATAGGACGACTACTGGGCAACGAAACATGGCACACGGCAGTGGGGGAACTATGTTTATTTCTCGGGGAATTCAATTAAATTCTGACAGATTTTTCATTCACATTTACCGAGGTATATACTATAGACCATATATCTGAATCTGTTTATTTGCCTGTTTATTTCCCAAGACAGTCCGTCTGTCAAATTAATTTTAATTAATTAAGCGCATTAATAAGAATCATCTTATAGCAGCGTTTACGAGGTTCTTATACCCTACATATCTTGAGTATTAAATCTCATTTCTCTAATATATGAGCTTATAAAGAATATCCTGTTAAAATAAATAAAAAGAGAGATCCAAGTAAACTGCGACCTCCTTTGAAGTCAACGAACCATCTCATGTTTACTCATAAAGGACTGACAGCCTCGCATGTAAATGTAAACAAAATACAAGTTTTACTTTTTAAATATTCTCAGAAAAAGGAAAGAACCCCCCTTTTTTCTTTCTCCTACCCCAGTGAACTAACAAAGAGCTTTTAAACTGAACTTGTCATCATCTTGCTGGTTTGCTCTTCTTTTTGTTTTGCTTACTTACTGATTCAAATGATAACTCAAATCTTGCCGCAGCATTATACTTCAATTAATTGAATCAGAAAAATCAGAATGAATTACTCATGCTGAGGTCCAGCGATAATAATACGAACCGTTGAACAAAGCCGAGAAAAGCAGGAAATCTACTTGTGGAAAGCTCAACTTTCGAATACCCTTAAAATATAAAAATCCCGTTGGCCAATTAAACCCATTCGAACTCAAGCAGAGCATTTAGTGCGAACCAGGCTATAATTGGAATAGACTTTGAGAGCTGACAAGTGAGCCAGACAAAAGCCAAAGGCAAATGAGCCGGTAAAAGCTGCCACTCGAGTTTGAACTTCTGTTTGGATTCGCCTAGACAGGCAACAACCTGACAATGGACAGTCGGGAACTGGGAACTGCCAAGTGGGAGCTGCAAGGTGGAAACCCTGAAGTGGAGTGCCATTTGCGCCGGGGCAAATGGGGAAAAAAATGTAAGCCACAAGACCGCAGCTGTTGGTTCTTTGTGCGAGTGTTTTCTGAATGTGAATGTCCCGCATTCACTCACTCGCACAAAGGACAATAGCCCCTGGGAGAAGCGAACAAACGAGGACGAGTCATTGCCCCATTTTCGGGGACATTATCAAGATTAGTGGTTTAAATCGGAAACCACCCAGGAAATTTAACTGTATAACTCTCACTAAAAGCTAAGATAAACCTAATCCTAATAATTCACTGAACAAAACCAATCCTTAATCCAAATTCGGAGCCATGTTCCGAGTTTATTGGACGCCAGAAGCTTTTGATTGCACTCACAGATCTGTGCAATGGGCGGTACAATTTGCGAGATGGAGAATTTTCACAGCAGCGGAGAGACGGGCAGCATGAGGAGACGGGCTTCCAGGGGCACATCCCCGGAGGGCAGCCGTTCGCGTTGCTCCCCCGAGGTCGTCCGGCGGTAGCGGCTCCCATTCACCATGGGCGGCGATCCGTCCAGCTGCTGGAGCTTCAGCATCAGGGGCGACATCTGGGGCAGGGCTCCCGGGGCACTGCACTCGGACAGAATCTCGGCCGCATACTGATCGATGTCCCGGCCCAGTTGCTCCACCACCGGCTGCACCACCGAGTAGCGGCCATTTAGGCAGCCGAAGAAGCCCTCGCGCCTCCCTCCCTCGAGGACGTCGGTGACCACCGGACGGATGCGGTGCAGCGGCAGCCGGTAGACGTCGGCCACCCGCTCGGCCACCTCGTAACTGGTCGCCGGACGACCCAGCACCTTCAACACCTCCAGCACCAGAGCCCCGTTCTGCCTGCCCAAATTGGTGGGATTCATTCTGAAATGCACACGACTTGACGGCGACGACTCTTCGAGCCTTCCTAACTTCTTCGACCTTTGTTCTGGCTTTTGGTATTGCTAAAAGTTAACAATGAATTTGTACTCTTTGCTTTTGCGGCGCACTAGCCAAAAAGGGAAATGGAAATATTTTTGTTGATAATACTTATAGAAAATGTGGCTTGTTCCGAGGTTTGTAATACACTGAAATGAGTGGCAGGTCTCAAGGGGTTTGTGGTTGGAGATAAGACAAGGGGGTTGCTGGGATCTACAAAGGGTGCGGGAAATACCAAATAGCATAGCATGATATGAGGATGCCACAAAAAACCTCTCTATAATCTACTTGTCAAATTGAACAATAAGATAAACGGAAGGTCTGCTCAGTTCTTCAATAAAAAGAATAGGAAATCCTTTCCTTTGAGCTTATTCACCCCTTCCGTAATACATGTGCGTGGAAGCGCAATGGCTCATGCCTGACAAATTATTCTACAGCAACCCACGCAAGAAATTGTCCAAGGGACAATGCCAAAAGTCGAATCCAGTTCTTGTTGTCTCATCGTCTATTAAAGTTCGGGGCAAAAATTCGATTGGCGCCAGAAAAGTCATAAAAAAAAATGCTCGCTCAATGCCCCCAACCACGCCCACTGTGCGGACAGGAAAGGGGCGGTGGGTAGCACGGGTGGGTGGGTCACGCAATTGGCGACAGCTCGACTGTCTCCCTTCAGCACTCTCTGCACAGTGGGGCAAATAGAGTATTTCATACAATAAACTAATTTAATTTACAGGTCTTATTTATGTTAATTTCTTATATAAGCAATCTTAAGAATCTTTCCGCATGTAAACAAATAATATTAAAATCTTTTTATACCAAGAGACTTCTTATAAATTGACTTTCTGTAAAGCTTGCTCAGAGTTCTTTCTCATTGAGCACCACATATCATATAGCGAACTGACTTTATATGTATTTCCATGTAGTCTTCGGCCTCTTTCACTCTCTCACAAGCCTTCTTTGTTTGACTGGGTTAAACAAAAGCCTTGTGGGTCACATTGGGCACACAACACATTATGTCACTGCGCGGACGAAAGGGAGAATTACGATGGGAAATGGGGTGATGGTGGGTGGATGAGATGAAACACGAAAATTAAAGTCGAAAGAAAATGAAAATGAAAAGTTTAGCGCTTATCGATTTTTGTCAGCTTTTTATCAGCCAACTGTCGCCACAAGGCGAAGTTTGTTGAGGCAGGAAGGGAAATTAAAATTAACCGAAAATTCTAGGAGAGGGCAGGGTATCAAAACAACCGGCGAGGGTGGACTGCACTACGCTTTCTCTTTCGACTTTTGGGGGTTAGATTGGCGGGTGACTCATCTTTTGGTTCTACTCGGGGGTGGCCCAAAAATATCCCACCATTTATACAGCTCAATTACTCATAAATTCAGAAATAAAAACAAAATTGCGGACTTTGGGTAAACGGAAGATTTCATAGTTTATAAAGTGATGCACATGGCTGCCGGACAAGATCAAGGTTCTCGAAAACAAATGAACCATTTCAGTTTGAAAAGCTGAAATTTCTCTTTCTTTTCCTAGTTGGAAATTGGCCAATGGCCAGGAAATTTTTATTTAATATTCAAAGCGCAAACATCTTGTAGTCTCATTCATAAACAAAATAATTAACTTTTGCCATTTTGGTTATTTCTTTCCAATTTTTCTTTTCTTCAAAATATTTGCTCACCTGAAGCAATTGACGCGTTTGTTAAAATCTACACAATGTTTTTCGATTATATCACAATATTTTGTGTTTATTTATTTAATTTTTTTTTATATTCGGACCGTTGCGTTGCGAGTTGAAGAGCCACTTGATCGGTAATGAAGCTCCGCCACTGCTCGGGATCATTTTTAAGGCATTTTAATAAAAACATTACAAAGACAGATGACAAAGATACAATGAGTTCAGTCAGGTGAACAAAAGCCAGGAACATCTCAACCACCCCCACAACGTGAGAACTTCGACACACACTGTTGATACACACACAAAACATAAAGAAAACTCTAATTATAGATTTATAGATATTGTATCTACAAGCCAACCCATCAAACAAATGTTGTTTCCTTTTATCAGACATCGATAGGAAAGCTCTTTCTTGGGAACTTTCTAATAACATCAAGCACAAAGAAGAAGTACATTTAGACTTGGACATGAAAGTCACGTAATTTGAATATTTTCTTGTTATTTTATTCGTTCGTTTTTATGCGACAATTGTCGATAGAAATATGTCACTGAAACGTGAAGAGTTTTCAGAAGTGAACAAGTTATTGAGTTTCAAATACATGCGGCTGTATTTAAACTAATAAAAGTCTCAACTCGAAATCAAGTTTTTAACACCTCTATGCTTCAGAACACTTGGTTTGGGGCGCAAAGAAATATGCAAATAGCCAGTCGCTTGATTGATTTGCTACTCGTTGTCTTCTAATTTTGGTTCCTATGCCAATTGATCGACAGGCTCGCAGGCAAACGAAAATTGTTGAAATTGCAGCAAATTGATTTATGAACACCAAACAGACATCGGAGCAACACGAACAACAATGCGGAAGCGCCATCGAAATATTCAGTGGGTACTAGTATTTGTATTAGGGGTACCCACTGTTGGCGGGAAATTCACAAAAAAAGAAATCATTCGACGAAGTGTGACCATTAAAAGGCACGCCTCTGGCGCTTTTCTTTACCTTTCGGCTGGTTTCACAATTACAACAAGATGACAAGTGAAAAACAATGAAAATAGATTTGATTGAATAAATCTTGTCGCCAACTTTTTGGTTGGCAGCCAACTTAAATTTTTGCCATTGTTATAAATTTGTTAGCGTATTTTATTTGGCACTAACAGACGTGGCTAAATAAATTACGTTTAATTAGTGGGATATGGTCAAAGCGCTGACAGTACAGCTTAACTCGGGGTAGCGCAATTAAATATTGAATATATCGAGACACCCTGGCCATATTTCACTTTCCAATTGTCTAGCTAAATTCAACTTTAAGAACCTTGTGGGCCTTTTGCAAGTAAGTTGGCCTGTCACTCGGCAAAGAGTTAAACATATAGAGTGTAATCCGAGGCAGAAAGATATTCGAAATTCGAATAGACAGCAGCACAGCGGCGTACGTTCATTTAAACATTTTTCGCTATTCTTAGCCAAACAAAATTGGGTCAGCAAACGATGCGGTTGGCCAACTCGCAGCCACGAGCCAAACATTTTCCCATCGAGAGAGAAGAAAAATCTGCGAGGCGCCTTCAACTTTTTGCACTTATATATTCGCATATATATGTAGGTACATTGTAAGTGTATATGTATAAATAGTAAGTTAATTAATTCCCGATTCCTTACGCAAGCGAAATTTCTTGTTAAACGAATTTTAATGCAAAATCAATTTTATGACTGCCGGCGCCTTCAAATGACATCATCGATGAAAAGAAGAAAGTCGGAGAAGGTGGCCTTTCTGCGATTCAATTTCCTTGCGGCACAGCAGCATCCTTTGTGGATAATCCCTTTTGAAGCTTCCCGTTGCCATCATTTGGAGCAGAGATGGCATCATTGATTTTAAATTGAAGGGTATTTGCAAAAAAATAAAATTTTTGGAATATAAAACAATTTTAGATTCTAAATTCATTCGATATATTTAATTTTAAATATTTATATTTTTAAATATTTAAAAATATTTTAATAATTATACAAAACAATCCATAATGATATAGATGTTTGCCAGCTCCAAATCTCAAAGTTACAGGCCTGATGTTATGTGAAAATGCCCCATTTTCGTCTGTGGGACTCACTTCCTGCGCACTTCAGCCCATATTAAAATAAATAAAACATATATATGCCGCCTGCACAGAAAAAAGAAACTAGAGTGGGCGTGGCAGACCCTACCACTAACTACTCCCCAGTCCGCCCTCTCAATCCGCTCCACTTGCATTACAACTGGGATTGGAATTGCAATTGGGGTCAGGCCCGGACAAAGTTCTCCTCGTGGCGGAGCAAATTTAATAAACAACAAAATGTGTAGAAATTTACATAAATATTCTATTTTTGCGGGGTTTAATTGCACACTCAACTTACGTGTCTCAGTCGCTGTCGATGTCGTGTGGGCCTGTCATATATGCAGCATTAACTGGAAGCAAACGAAATTTGATATATTTAGATCGGGTTGAGTACAAATGCATTTCGAATAGCTAAGAGCTAAATTTATTGTCTCTAATTATGCTACCAACTGGTGTGACATTTCAATGTTGAGGCCAATTAAAGATATCGGGGGCCTTCATTATAATCATGTGGGCTGTGCGAATATCTCAGAGAGCAGCGAAGCCAACAAAAACAACCACAACACCAGAAAACCAATTTATAAATGTCTGTTGGGCTTATGATGGATTTCAGGTTGTGTGTGCGAGTCGCGTGGGCCACCAAGACAAAGAATTATGCAAAAACAAAAATCGTTTAATAACACTGTGCAGCATTTTTAGTGCTTTTTAAATTTACCTCGATGGATGCTATATTTTTGGATTCGTTACGAATTCCCAAGTTAAACTGCGTTTTCCAAAAAGTTCCCCGACGCAAGGATTCTTAGCAAAAGGACCTCAAAGTTCGAAAAATGCTGAAATTGGCCAACTTTGCGGAGCTCTCAGAGGCAAATGGATGCATGGTTTGATTCGATGTTAAAGTTTTTTAAAAGATACGCCCTTTATCTTTTAAACCCCATACTTAAAAAATTTTTAGGATTTTTTTGAAGGCAGAAACAAATTCTAGAAAACATAGTCAAAAAACATAAAAGTATACAGCTGCGGTCAAAATGGTAGTAGTGTTGCCGCCCTGTGTATTTAAAAGTTTGTTGTTGTAATTGATCTTTTCCTGGTAATATTGTATTGATTATAATTTTACTATTAGACTAATTGGATAAGAAAAAATTACAACATCAAACTTTTAAAAACACAAGGCGGCAACACTGCTACTATTTTTACCGCAGCTATATGTTTTTCAGTTTTTGACTATGTTTTTTGGAATTTATTTCTGCCTTAAAAAAAATCCTAAAATTATTTTATGTATGGGGTTTGAAAGATAAAGGGTGTATCTTTTAAAAAACTTTAACTTCGAACCAAGCCATGCATCCATTTGCCTCTGAGAGCTCCGCAAAGTTAGTCAATTTCAGCACTTTTCGAACTTTGAGGTCCTTTTTCTAAGAATCCTTGCGTCGGGGAACTCTTTGGAAAACGCAGTTTAACTTGGGAATTCGTAACGAATCCAAAAATATAGCATTCATCGAGGTTAATTTTTGATGCTGCATAGTGTAATTATATGGGCTTAACTGTGCAAGCCGAAAGGCTGAATACGCTTTAGGAACAATTTATAGTGTATATGATTATAACTTAAATATATATATTTAAAAATATTTCTTTTATTTTTATTGTATTAAAAGTAGAGTTCATAACGAATAAATTTCCACTTAAATGGTAATAAAATGCAATCCCAATTTTCTCGCATATTTAATGCGAAATATGGGCGAGGTCTCTCTCAGAGACCGAAAGCAGATTGAATGGGACAGATTGCAAGAACTATTTATTGCATGTTCAATTGCAATAGCAGACAAGGTAAACAAACAAAATCGCAGACGTAAACACCTGCTTAGGTAACGACGGCTACCACATGGCAATTACCACATCCTTCTACCCGTCGGCTACCCCCGGGTTTTCCCCGCTCCAATCCAATCCAACCTATTCCCAGTGAATTTCGCACTGGACTCCAAGAGACCCTCGCGAGCAGTTAAAACTGCAAAGAAAAAACTACGTACAACTGGGCATTTATTCAAAGCAACAGCCCGGACACGAAAATGGCATTAAAGTCAGTTGGAGACGAAGACGATGACGCTAGACGGCTGACGATGAATAAAACACTTCGAGTCGTAGACTCAGGTCCCCAGTGGAAAATGCTGAAAATCCCCCAGCCAAAACAGGCCGCAGACACAGTCGAAAAGGAAATGGCCAAAAAAAGAAAAGAAAACCCAAACACAAAATCACGTGGCTAACCGCAGAGACGTAAAATTGGAGAAAATTGCATTTGCGAGAGTGAAATGGAAATGCACTTTCGCAAAGAAGTATGCGAAAATAAAAAAATCAAAAAAAGAACTAGATATAAATATTACAGTAATATAACTTAGACATTTAAATACAAGTAAGCATTAAGAATAAGTTTTAAAATGTTAAAAAAAATCACAAACTTATCTAAAGTTTATACTATTCTTTATGGGGATATAAAAAAACGTCAGCAGAAAAAGGTTTGCTCCTTTTTTTTGGCAGTTTTGGGCATTTTGGCGGCTGCCGTTTGCCGCTGCCTGCAATGAATGAAATTAAATGTTGCCAATGGGGATAGACTCTACGAAAAAAAGACCAAAATGCTAGCATGCAAACAATAACAACGGCCACATCACAACTCGTTTTGTTGTTAGCTGGTTTGGTTCGCTGGTTGCCGCAGCAGCCGTCAAAAGTTGCCAAACTTGGCCAAGTGTGCAATGGCAAGTGTTCAGTTATTTTTATAGCCACCGCAGCAGCAACAACAACCACGACTACGACTACGACAAGTGCAGCAAACTGTTGGCCAGGCTAAGGTGAAATATGATTGCAGGCTGGTTGGCCCCAAGTCTTTTGAGCCTTAAGGAAAACCAATCCAAGCTGTTGTTGCTGGCTCACTGGAAGTTGGCGCTTTCACTAGTTGCGCCGTCGACTTTTCCCCGTATTGAATTCGTGGCTCTTACCCAGTTGGCCCACAACTCGAAGCTGTTTGCCATGCCGAATTTCGGCCCAATAAATGAATATTTGCTGGCGGCCAAAGAATTCTCATTCTCAATATGTTCGGCCGCACCCAAATTGTTTTTACAAATATTGAACATAAATATGCAAATATTTGGCTGATGTTCATTAAATTGATAGGCATTTGAGGGATATGAAAAGCTGTTTGTTCAATCCAGGCGAAAAGTAAGAGGTAATATCTTTCCAAAAAACCTCCTTTCAATATAGTTCTCATGAGAATTCTTAAGAGCTTTATTGGTCAAAGAACTTTTATATGCTGATGACAATCACTTAAAAATAACCATTTTTTCATTCCACTCTATGCAAATCCAATCCAAATATTCATATTTGGTTTGATAGTAACAAAAACAGTTTACAAAGCATTATAAGCGCTCCACTTTCCGTTTCATTCTACCCATTATCTCTATTTGCATTCTACTCCGGCTGTGAGTAATTGGCTTTACTATTTCGCCAGATTTATAAGCTAGTTTAACCCGTTCAAAATACAGCAGCTGCAAGCTGGGTAGTCTATGGCGTGTTATAAGCTAAACAAGCGAAAAACAAACAAAACAAAGACATTTACGGCAGACTGCGAGATAAAGTATCTGTATAGAGATGACCAATGTGAGATACGAGCTGCGAAGATAGATGGGTGACCTGACCTTTAGCCGCAATGCCAGAGATGCCAGATAGGCAAAAAAAGAAACGAACGAAAGAGAGGCTGTTAATCATCGGTTATATCATTGACCTCCCGAGAGTTCGGGGCGGTCGCCCATCCCAGACACACAACTTGCATAAATACCTCCCCACCGCAGCATAATTAACATCTGAGCGATAAATGTAATTAGCGATTGCCTGCGCTTAATTGCACTTTCATTGAGCAGAGTTCATTGCCGCATCTCTCGGCTCTCGTCTCTCGGCGCTTTTGTGTCAAATGTTGGGCCGTGTCAAACACAATGTTCAATTTTCTTTTCGCCGCTTTGAGTATCTGTGAGATACACAAAGGCGAAGCCATCAAACAAATGCGCCACAGAAAATAAACACCCATCGAGATGGGATGCACTGCCAACGCAGAGAGTTTTAGATGGGTGTATGTACTTTGTTTAAAAATAACAGGGAACCAAGAAGATGTTGTGTATGCAATCCGAAAGATACGAGGGCCCACCACTCGAGGCACACAGCTGCCAGCGGGCTGGGCCTCCGATTTTAGTGTAAACACTGCGTCTAAATAAACCCCATTCAAGGATGGGGCCTCTGCAGGCTGCAGCTTCTTCAAAGCGTTTCTGACCTCAAACACGTTCTAAAAACTCACAGCTTCTTGCGAGAATGTTTTTTATTTACAAGTCGAAAGGAAAGGACCAAGGGAACAAATAAATAAAAATAATGTTTTTTAATACATTTTTCTTTTAATTTGATTTTATGTAATCCATGGAGAAAGCTTAAGTTTTTTCTATGATTTTCTAGCAACAAAAGATTTCAACTAAGTGCAGTGGCACTGTAAATTCAGATATGGCAGGATCACTTACACATGAGCCACTCGAGGCGATATTTTGAGACCACTCACGCAGAAAGTCGGCAAAAAAAAAACGAGCTAATAAAAACCGAAACCGAACAGAAACCGCAAGTGCCAAGGCCCGAGGTGGAAAATTGCGATTTTCACGCACCGCTCCTGGCCACTTTTTCGCGAAAAAGTCACCTGTCCCTGACTTTTTCGCCTTTTGATGTCTCTTTGAGCGTGCGTGAAGTGCGGCTATTAGGAAAATGTGTCTCTCTCGCAAAGGCAATGCGCCTATTTTTAGTCCATTGGCTCCGCCAGCTTCGGGTTGGCCATGAAAATGTTGTAAAATGTATCTGCATCTGCATCTGCATCTAAATCTGCGGCGCTTGCAGGTGTACACATGTATATGGCAACATACATAGTTGATAGCCCGGCGCACAGGTGAAAGTATTTAATTATGCGTCTGCCGCATGACAAATCTGTTGGTGTTGATGAATTGCCATTGCAATGCAAAACATCCTTGGCTAAATGTCGGCCTGCCAAGCTGTGTGGCGAATTTCCCAGCTCATATGGCCAGCGGATGCGAAAACGCGCCGGCAGGAAAGTGAGTGCCCAAAATTGGACTCGACTCGGACTGGCGTTTTCATTGGAAAAGCGAGGCGACATCGCCAAGTGCGGCGATTCCAGGGGCGCTGATCGCAGCTCGATAACAATGGGCAAACATTTATTGGTAATGAAAACACAAACAGTCAAGCAAACAAACAAAGTGTCAAGTGGCCGGATTTTGCCTTGCCATTTTGCTCTCGTATTTTGGCCAGCTGCGTGTTTATTTGTTTGCCAAACGTGTTTGTTTCTTCGCACTCCCACCCCCAACTGTCATTTCTGTATTAATTTGCTCAGCAATTGGCACTTGTGTGCCATGAATATTCGAGTAAGAGGCAAATAGTTAGCAGATGTCGCATCGGATTTCACTTTCCACACTTCCTCGGAGAATACTCGGTTTTTCCTTTTCCCTGCATTAATTTATGAATAAGATTAAATTTCCCCAAGGTTACAGAAATGATTTATATTTAATTGAGAGATTTCTTAATTGCGACTCATATTGCTTATCTAATCGCTTCTTATTGCCTTGTTTTCCTTGGAATTGTCTTTAAATCTCGACCGCACACCAGGCGTATGAGTAATATCACCGATTCATATAAAAGATCGCTGGGAGTTCTGCGATGACAACAGAATTGCCAGAGCCAATTAATGCTGGCTATTAAGTCGCAAATTTGCCAAACGATTAGGTGATTATTTAACAAGGCACACTTAAAAAATAATATGGTTTTTTTATTATTTATTTTGAAGTCTGAAAACTAGCCTATAAAAAAACTATATTTTTTGGTAATAGAACAACGGGGCGTATGAGCAATCGGCCTTATTAAGAGATGGGCCACCGAAATACAATCTAAATCGAAAGCTAAACCAACCGAGCAAAGCCATCAGTTTTAAAGTGCAACTGCAACTATTTTTACATTCAATTTTATTTATATTTTAGCATTTTTTTGCGGCTGTTGTTATTTTGATTCGATTTCTTTGTCTGCTGGCATTTTCATTGCAACAGCAGCAACAGCAGCCTCACCCGCAGCAGAAGCCGCCCAGCATTTGTTGAACGTTTCGAACACATTCGAGGCCTGTTGTTAGACAATTTCATTTGCAGTTTGCAGTCAAAAGCGCAAATATTTGCACAATCCTCGGGCCGCTGCAATCGTAGCTGCGTTTGCGTTTGCTATTGCTATAGTTTCAGTTGCTGTTTCGGTCCTCTGAGCGCTAATTGAGTGAGCACACGACAAGCAGGCAGGCAGGCAGCAGGCAGTCAGTTAGACAGGCGGTCGAACGAACGAACGGATGGACTGTCAAGCAGCTCTAGAGGAGAAATGAAAAACGCAGCGAGGTCTGGCAGAGATCTGGCCGAGCCATATAATGTGGGGCATGCATCGAACATTGCAACTTCCCCCTCGGGGGCCACCACGCACACACACTTTTTTCATGCCTCGGGAAGTTCGAGGCATGCAACACGCCATAAACTTCAAGGAAGTTGCCCAAACAGCAGCATGCGTTCCGAAAGGAATTTTGATTGCCCCACTGTAACCGATTCCATACAAAGCCCCCTTTTTCCTTCTTTCTTTCGGCACCACCACTCGACCACTGTCCATAAAATTGTCATAAATTTAATCCGATAAAGTTTCATTTCATTTGGCTGGACTGCCCGTCTAATCAGCAGCCTCATAATCCCCATCATCATTACACAGAAAGAAATACAGCTTTATAAACAATAAATATAAGTATTTGATCTTTTTTATTTGACTGTTTCATAAACGAATCGAATGATACTATATAATTTTCATATTTTAATATTAAATTAAAACTTCTGATCATCAGATCATAATCATTTATCTTTTTGTGTAGCATTATGCTTAGTATGGGTTATTGTTACGATGGTATTTATATATATATTCCGTTGACAGTCCGCAACATTTCCACTGCGCATCAACGCACATTTTCCGAGTTTCTTTTTTGGGTCATACATTCTTTTTTTCTGTTTTGTCGAACAACCAAAGTCAGTGAACTTTCGTTCAGATGAAATATTGAGGAAAGTTCTGTGTCTTGACAGAGTGATGGAGCGCTCGACTGACGGATTGATGAGCGTTTTTCCACTTATCAAATTGGCTGCCATGAGAAAATGTTTTCATTTAAATATATAATCGCTGGAGAGTAAAATTGCGTAATTGATTTGCGAGGCTGAGAGCAACAAGCTTTGCCTGAAACCGAAATCAATAAATAGTGCCGACTCTTTCTGGCCCATCATGCTGTCTCTTTCGATTCTAGAGAGTGTGTGCGTAAAGAATCTTGTTAGATGCCACACGGCTCTCACTTAGCATTTGCAATTTGCTCAGGAATGCTGCTCTTTGTAGTGGCGAAGTTTCGCTTTCTAAATGCCTCGCATTACTCATACGACATGGGGTACAATGTTGCAAGTTGGCGAGAGGAAGGTTAAGAAAGAGTTCGGGTAAAAGCAGTTGACAATGGTTTTATAAAACTCAGTTCTTGTTACTCAAATTATAAGCTAAGAACTTTTTAACATTACTCATACGACCTGTTGGTTTTTAAATATTTTATTTGTGAGTTTTTTTTACAAATATGATTAGTCTTCACAATCAAACATCTAAACTTTATCATACATTCACTGATTACTATATCATTACCTTTTAAGGAGATTTTTTATTTGGTGTTCTCTTTTTTGGCCCACTTTTCTGGCAGCACGTGCTTCGGCTTAGCCTGATCTCTTTGCTTTTTATTTACCTTGGCCACTTGAGTTGTTTTTAATAAACTGTTAATAATGGTTAACTTTTGGCGCTTACCAGCCACCCACGCATTCGGAAACTCAGACACTGAGAGCCAAGACACCTGCCCACATGGGTCCATGAAATATGCTGTTTTTGGCCGTTTTTGTTCGTCTGTCTATCTGCTACTTTGTGGTCAATAAATGTGGCCATTATAAGCCGGGCCATTTGGGGCGTGGGCGTGGCACTTATAGTGTTCCATACGAGATTTGCCATCGCGTGTGCAGACTTCTTGGTTATCGTTGTTGTGTTGTGTGTGTTGGCGTGCTCTGGGTAATTTCGGTTTTTTTTCTCTTTTGTTTGATTTTTTTCTTTGCATGAGGAGCATTTTAGTGCGATTCATTGACCAGATTCCATGACTCTGCACAATGTAAATGAAACAGTTGTTTGCAGTGGTTACTTGTGTTTTTCATTTTCATTTTTTCAACTCTTGTTGCTTTTTGCTGGCGTAATTATGCGCCTGAAAATCGTTGGCTGTCATTAGGCGCACGAGTTGACCGTGAACCAGTGACGACGGCTCCACATTTTCAATTCTCTTTCGCTTTTGATTATTGAATTTTATAGAAACACTTTTTAAAAAGTGGAACAAATTAAAGTAAATACAAGTAAAATGTTTGTTTTTGAGATTGCAATTTGATTGTGATGTTTTATTTAAATTAATTGAATATTAAACTCGTTTATGCATAAGATAGTAATTGAATTTTAAAATTAAATTGCAGCTAAAAACCACATATAGATAAAATTGTGCAAACCATAAAGGACTTTTAGGAAATTGAATTATGGATTGCAAAGGCTATTTATTCCGCAATTCTCATGGGGGGAATCTGAGGGATTTTGTGGGTTTTGGGGGTGCGCTATTTGGGTCTCCCAGTTGCATTGCCAATATCCGCTGGCAATGCAATCAAGCAGCAAATAAAAATGGAATGGAAAACTATACAGAAACCCCGAATTCCATTGACTGACTGACTAACTGACTGGCTGGCTGGGCGAACGAATGAATGAATTAGTGACGAATGCCGAGCGAGCTGCGTGGATCGATTCACGCTCGACCGACAAACTTCCGCTGCTGGGCAGAAAGCTAACGAATGATAACTGTGCCATGTTTTCCACTGGGGGTTAAGTGCAAACGTCATAAACTCAATTTCTCCGACTCCCTGGATCCCCCGAGCCCCCATAGTACATAGTTTAGTTACCTTTCGAAAAGACAAAGCACCGAGCAAAGCGGAGTCGAACCAAAACAAAAAGTGATTCATGCGCAACCAGAAAAGCCGAAAGAGATGGGCAGATTTTTAAGGAGAGACAGAGAGAGAGAGGGAAAAACTTGTTTCATAGGCCCAACAACACGAGGCAGCAAAGCATCCAACGATGGGAAATAACAGCTATAAGGAGAGTTCTCTCGAAAAAGTAATTCTATTTAGGATTCTTTGAAGCTGATCAAAAGTTTTTTAAGAACCTTTACTTTACTTATTGTAAGTCTACTTTCCCATAAGTTTTCTATGATTAAATCCTACTTCTAATTTAAAATAGTGTAAAAAGGAACAAAGACGAAATATTTAAATATTTTAAATTTATTGTTCAGCATTTAATTACTACTACTACTGTTTTGGCATGTTGCATACTATTTAATACTTTAAAAAAAAGATAACAGCTCCACCGAATTGATATTTAATTTACTTTAAAAGTTTCAAGATCTCTTTTACAAAATCGATCCAGCCAATCGATCATTGAATTTCTTTCGGTGCATTCTGCTCCGGGGCTTACTTTCCTTAACGGAACCCAAATCGATCCGCCCTTCTGCCATCCTTAATTGCATTGACACGCCCCGTTTATTGGACTGCGGTTGCCGCGGCCCCGACTTTCCAATTGATCCGATTGATAATTGGATTTGCGTTTGCCGATTGGAAAAGCGAAGCGGCGGCGGCAGCAAAAGGAAATACCTTTCGAAACCAGCGACTCCGGCACCTTATATGGATCGGAATCGGATCGGAGAGTCGAATCGTGATCAATCAGCTGATTCATTAGCCCCAATTTAGTTGGTCAAGGTTTGGCCGCCCCAAATGCGAACGTGCTTATCGCATCAACACCTTCCGCAGGTCGATTTCCAATCGCGAATTGTTATCAGCGCAGTTCGATTTCAATAGGCGACTAATGAGAGTGGGTCGGACGGCAGGCCTTATAAGGCTAAGGAACCCCTATACGAGAGCAGCAGCGCTTGTTTGCAATAGGCGCCGATCATTAAATTAAACTACACATGTTATAGATAAGGAAATGGTATTCGCTGAATCGCATTCGCCTTGTTGTTTTTTCAGTAGGTGATAATAGATTTGTTTGTTTTACATTGTTTTGAAATTTTAATTGTGGCAAAATATAAAAGGAAACCGCAAACAACAAAGGAAACTGATTTGATTTAAGATTTAAAATGGATTTTTAATAGATTTTTTATTCATGGAATCTTTTTAATCATAACAATTTGCGATCAGAAATTGATAAATAAATAAATAAATAAAATAATCGCCCGCTTGTGGGAGTTATTAGATCAGCAAACCAGTTTGCCTGAAGTCCAGCACTTTGGAATGGGGAATATGTAGCGCTGTAGAGAACTACCTGAACCATAGAATTTCCACCATATGGCAATGAACTGGGCATGTCTATGGAAACATCAATATTTTTTGTGGCCGGGACCTTTGGTCGTAAATAGCTCGAAACGCATAAACATGTCCGATGTGTGCCGCAGTTTGTGTTGTGTGTATGTTTTGTGTTTTCTGTTTTATTTGTAGTTGGAGAGCTCAACCCCCAGTTCAATAAACCCACCGCAAAGCTAATTACATTTCCCGGCAACAAAAACGGCAGCAGCAACTAAAATTAAAATTTAACTACAAAATAATATGTGAAATCACGAAAATAGTATTATGTTTTTTGTGACAAATGGTAAAATTAATTGCACATAAGAGCCACGAAAGCCAATGCGAAGGGGGAGATCGGGCGAGGGAGGAGTCTCTCTCTAGATCGCTCTGCGTAATTAAAAATATAAATGAAATGGCAATTGAAGAGCCGAAATACAAATGCCCCATGCAATCAGCTTTCTTCACGCTAAAATTAGCAGCCGCCGCAAGAAATAAATTTAAATTTAAAAAAAAGAAAGAAAAGAAATAAGGGGCAGAGGCAGAATAAATTTTACACAAATTTTCCACCGATGAAAGTTTTCCTCTTTCATTATTTTCTCGGCTCGTGTTTATCGAATCTGTTAGAGATGTTTAGATTTTCATTTCTTGTTAGAAATTTGGTGAAAAATGGGTGGGCTTTGCTGTGGGTGGTGCCGCAATCAATTTGAATAAATTGAAAAACTGCAGCTAGAAATTGAAACTGAAACTGTCAAAGCCAAATGCTGTGGGATAATTAAAAATAGTTCTTGCCGGGTTTCGATTTCGAATTTCGATTCTCGTCGATTGTCGATTCTCCCCCAGTTCGATTGTATTATTGTCCCAATAAACTTTGCCCTTTTCAAGTTGGCCATTGGCCAATAAAAGACGACTTTTCATTGGGTGTCGAGCAGCATTTGCCAATTAAAAATGCAAGAGGCAGGGTTATGAGGATTGATAGCCGAGTGCAGGTGGGACCGACTTTAATAATCCAGGTGCTCTCGACGTCCAAAGAATAATGTCAGCCACCGGAAACGGAAATTATTTAATATTTTTGAATTATTAAATTATTTATTATTCAAAAATATAGTCAATTTTAACTGAATGTCTGGTAGAGTTCAAATATATCTCCTGATACAACCAAGTAGCGCATTATCTAATCTATTCTAAATAAATCGCCTTGCCGTGATTAGGCAACAGCTCTTGTCCAACAGCAATTAACAGGCATTAAATGTGGGGCTCTTAGTCACTGACATATGCCAATCTACACTAATACGTATGTGAATTTAATATATAATTATATATTTCGAACAACTCACCTTAACAAGCAATTTTGCTGGCCGAAAACATTTGTGGTGGGAAGGCGAAATATATGATTTGTTAGCTTATGCTTTTAGTTCACTGAAAACAGAAAGAGAAAAATGTATTTATTAAATGAAACATAATTAAGACTTGGTTAAAAAAAACTAATATGAAGAAGATCATTAATAACCTCAATAAATTAAAATTGTGTTTCCTTATAGGAAACTAAATGTAAAAAAAAAAAATAAAATATATCACTATGGACGGCAGTCCATGTAGTGACGAAGCGCACCAGGAGAGTGTGCGAAGGCGACTACTATTATATAGCCGCAAAATTGAAAATCTGCTGTGATAGTCCGATCGTAATGAGTAATACACCAATCGAAAGGTATTGCGAAAACTAACAGGATTGCATACCAAGACTTTAAGAAAATCAATTGGCTTGGGAGAGAGAGCGGTGAAAGTGAAAAAATGAAAATTTCGAAATTTGGAGCTGTTGGGGCCGGTGGGGATAAATGCCCCCTCGCAATGTTTTAGTTGTATTCCTTTTGAAAATACCCGTCGAATGAGGGGTCATTTGTCAAAATCCGACGCTCCGTTCAAAAGTTATAGCCAAAATAAGATTTCCTTCTTCTTCCCAAAATGAAAATTTAATTCTGTTTGTCAGTTTGTCAGTTTGTCCAAAACATGTTTCTTAAGTTTTGAAAATTTAATATAACGTTCATCCCATCGATATAAAAAACTTTTGTTCTACCACTTTTGGAAAAACTCGCTAGTTTAGCGGGAAAACAACTATAAATAGCTAAAATTCGGAAAACCGTAACTTCTATACTACTTAAATGCTATAAACGCCTTCTATATGCAATTTGTGTAAATGTAATAATTAAAAAGATATGAACAAAAGACAATTTTTTAAAACTTATTTTTTAGCTTTTTTTTATTTTTCTCAAAAACGGCTCTAACGATTTTCTTTAAAACTTTAAATTGTATAACCCTTGAGATTCCTTAAATTTTGGTGTATAACACATTACTGTAAAAAGTCACGTTTAAAAGTTATTTTTATACGAAAATAGCCACTTTTGCCAGCTCGAACAACTAAAGCTTCCTGAGTATTGAATTTTGTGTGAGGGTATCCGAACTGTATTTTAGGGTCATGGAATCAGTAAATTTGCACTTAAGAGTTCCATATAGGAATCTTTTGTTCTACGACTTTTGGAAAAAGCCGCTACTTTAGCGGGAAAAAAGCTAAAAATGGCTAAATTTCGTTAGTTTGTAAGTTCTACACTACTAAAGGTACAGACATGTGCCATACCTCGTTTAAAAGGTATTTTGAAATACTTTTTAACTTAATTTGTTTAAATACAATGGCTTACAAATTATGATTGACCAATTTAAATTTAAATGTATATATTAGCTCCTATGAGAGCAAATGAAAACAAACAAAAACTTCTGATATCAAATAAAAACACCTCTTAACGAGGTAAAAAACTAGTGACGATCGCACCTTCAACATACAAAAGTTCTGATATCAACATTTGTGACGAAAAATTATTACACTCGTCATTAAATAGACTTTCTAATATTTTTTCATTCGGCACGCTGCAATAGAAAATGCCTGTGAAGGGAAAAAGGCTGGAATAGTCTGCTAGGGCGGGCCGAATGAGAAAATATTAGAAAGTCTATTTAATGACGAGTGTAATAATTTTTCGTCACAAATGTTGATATCAGAACTTTTGTATGTTGAAGGTGCGATCGTCACTAGTTTTTTACCTCGTTAAGAGGTGTTTTTATTTGATTTATCTAAGTACAATTTCTTCAAGTGCACAAGTATATTAGGTGATCTTCTAATTTGCCTTTCAGTCATGGCCAAAATACGTCATCTTTCGATCCCTGACGATTGTGAATAATTAAGGAAAGTGAATCATATGCTTAGAACCACAATATACCAACAATGTATGTATTACTTTGAAAGTGCAGAAATAAATAGATACAAATGTATCCGTAAGCAACGAGAGTTTCCCAGAACATTCAGGCTTTTGTTTTAGACAGGGGCACATCCGGCGACTGTCGAATTTCGGAATGTGCCAATGACATGAGCTCCATTTAGAAATATCTGTTTATGTTTACTACCCATATCCCCCGATTCCCCATCCCCATTTCCATCTCTCGGTGCGATCAAACATTGTCGCCTGTCAGCACTTTGAATTTGCATTGAAGAGCCAATGTTTTGTTCACTGCCATTAATTGGCCTTCGCTTTGACTCCGGGGAATAGAGCATGCAAATGCAATTTGTTTGGATGATTTCAATTGAGAAATTGCTAGCCATTTTGAGGGGCTGTTTGCATGGAGATTCAAATCAATAAATTGCAAAAAAGTGTTTAGTCAATAAACCACTTGCAGTTTGCCCATCAAAAAAGAGACTGGAATAAAAAAAGGTACTTTAGAAAAAGTATTTTTGTTTTTATATAAATATTCTGAATAACTAAACAATAAATAATAATGAATTTTCTTCATTAGATTGTTAATAAATCGAATAAAAACTCCGAGCAACGTAAGATCATCTTATAAACAGACTAATCCACTTAATTTTAAACATGATATCCCAAAATTACATTAAATTAGGACACGAAATTCGAGAAACCCTGCCCTTATCACACCCTCGGTGCTATATTGCTTCGGGATAATCCTCCACCCCATTCCAAGGAAAACTTCTTGGGAAATTGAAAAACTTCTAGTTGGAAATGTAGCGCAGCTTTTGTATACCTATGTGCCACATGTGCCCCGAGCAAACCCCTAGAAATGGCACTATAAATATGTCGAGGAGGTGAGTGAGCCGTGCTAGAAGCTGTCGAAGCGTAAAAACTTAATCATATTAAGAGCTGAGAGCTCGCCAACCGGCTCCTAAACTTGGTCTAGAAGGCAAAGGGCTGATTAAACGATAGATGGATGAATGAAACGAACGGGTGAGTGGATGCGATGAGTGGCTGAGTGAATAAACCGAACCGAGTGGCTAAATGAGCAAAGTTAATGCCTGACTGGCTGAAAACTGGAAAATCGAGGCTCAAATTAAAAACCCAAACACCGGCACAAAAGGCGGGGCGTAACAAAAGTAGCATGTTGTAAGTACATACATATAGTTGTCTCAACTGAATTATAGACAAGCAAATTCTTATTCACCGGAGCAGCGAACTTTAGCAATGTGAAAATGCACAGGCAACAAAGCAAACAACACAAAAAGCCACTCATCACAACAAAGGAGCTCACCCACTTGGGTCATGGTCATCGTGATGACGGCGATGTCTGTCAGGTTTTTAATTAATAATAAAACTCCTCCTGGAGAGAGAAATGCGCCGCGCAGACAACAAAAAGTATGAAATTGAAAACGAACAGTGGACACTTTGATGATGTATTTTTGATAAATTGTGAAAGTGCCTGGCCCAGACGACAGCTAATTGACCCCCAAAACTCCCCATCTCCCCCCAAAACCAAACCCATTTTCCCAACCGCGCGGCATATGTTATTAAAGTGGCGATAAAAATGCGATTAATAGCACACAAAAGCCTATCAACGTGAAAGGCCAACAAACGAAATAAAAAACACACACAAATGGCCAATGCGAAAAAAAGAAATCGTATTGGCGAGGAAAAACTGAATGCTGAACTCTGCCTTCTGCAAAAGATAAAAGATACAATTTTACGCGCTCTCTTCGACTTCAAAAGGGGTTTGAAATATAAGTAAAAGTAAGTGAAAAAGAAGCCTGTCCTTGGCCGCAACTTTATCTAATTTGGCTGATATTTTATCAGTGTCACAACACATTGAACGATATCAATTTCCCATTTATGGGTTAATGGGGGAGAAGGTCAGATAGATATATGTCTGTGAAGAGAACAGCTCATCGGGTCTCGTGTCCCGGGGGAGAAATGTTTAATGGTTTTTCAAGTGCTTCTCAAATGAGGAAGACCCTGCATTTCTTGTCCTTTTTTTCACCAGCAATTGTTAACACATTGCGGTCATAAAAATGCACTTTATGGCATTTCACCAACAAAGGTCAAACTGCATTGCAGTTGGGTTAAGTGCTGCGTAGGGGTTTACGAAAGTGGGAGTGTTTTGCAGCTAAGCTACACTTTAATTTAAAACTGTTTCATGGGAGATTCTAATAACCTTTTCAGACACCAGAGATATATTATATTTCCCTGATCCCACATATTTTTTAAAAGGGGAATCCAGTTACATTTACACTCTAACCAACAGATGCTAATGACCATTGCTATTACCATCAGGCCAAATGCCATTGACGCCTCTTGAGAACCAACGTCCATAAATGGGGCCCCAAAGCAAAAATTGCTAATGAAAAGCACACACTCGTCACAAATGTCACACTTTACACGTGCCCCCTAAAAAAACGAGGCCCCAATTAGAGCCCAAATTAGGTGTTTCTCGAGGCTGAGGCTTAAAATAACATTCCAGCCCCCCGAAAATGATAAAATAACCCAACACCAATCTCAACTTTGATTGTGAACATTTGCTTATAAATAGCAAAGGGGTACCTATTATCTTATCTCTAGATTTAAATACTCTTTCGACCATGCGATCGGGCTAGAAATATTTATGCAGTCAAGCAAAAAGTTTCGGGGCGGCATTTGCTTTCTACTGAAATCCAAAGAGTGCTTTTCCATTGTTCTTGTGCTTTTGCCAGTGCAATGTCATGACTTGACGCCATCGTGTTTTCTCCGTTGCCTTGATTGGTGTAAAGAAAATTGCCCCGCCAGCAGAACGATCTTAAAAGTCAATGCTCCTACATACTGAGGGGGTTCAACGAATGGCGATTATTCAAGCGATATTGTTATCAGAGGATGTTCGTGATTGCGCCTTGGTATTCTCTTGGGATTCAAGATAGGATTGTCCATACAATGGACTAAAGGGTCGACTTTATAAAGATTATACCATAATTTTTCCAATTGAACCCTACGATGTCAAGTATCTTAGTTCTTTGGGAGTTTCCGTATCAATTGTTTTTAAATGACTTTATTGTGTTGGGCAACGACCAAATCAAACTTTTACCCATTTGATTCGCTTTGTAGATGGCAGTTTCTTGTAATTTGTTGCATTTCTTTGAAATAATGTCAAGGCTAATGACATTTGTGCTGGTTCGACAATAATTTTCCCTACCCACCGCTTTCTTGTTTGGCTTATATTTGTTTTCTTTCTTTTTTTTTGTGGAAACTTCAACGCTTGTCATTGTCGGGTACTGCCACGCCCCCTGAGAGACGCCCCTTACAATGATGTCATATCACACTGTCTCAAATTGCTCCAATTTCGCTTCTTGCTTTTGACTTTGTCACGCTTTTCCCAGCGAGCGCTTTTCCACACTTGACTTCGCATTTCCCCCGATCCGATCCCTCGGAGATCCGCTTTTTCCCACCTTAACTAATAACTTTGTTTGTTTTTCCTTCATTTTCCGAGTGCATTTCGCTTGGGCTTTGGCTTTTTCCGCAGTTTGCCACTGTTTCATTTTCTTTTTGCGCCTGCCCTGGATTTCCATTTTGTCGCTCTTGGTTTTTGCGCCGGTTTTTCTGGCCGATTGTGAAAAGTTGCGCACTAATGGCAGCTGTGAAATGCATTTATGTTTATGGTCTAGTTTTTCCATTCTTCTTTTTTTTGTTTGAGCGCTTCTGGAGCACCTCTTAAGGGCAAACATTTATTCTTATCCTCCAGTCACATTAGTGCGAAGGCTAAGAGCAAACCTAATGGGTAGGCCGAGAAAAAATGTAAGCCCCATGAGATTCTAAACATTTTTAACCATTTAAGATTACGTTTCTTGAAATCTTTTAAATACCATTAAAAATACGTAATGTTTTTAAATATATTTAAAGAGAGGAAAGTTTTTTTAGATTAAAAATTCCAAACAAATTATATACAAGCTATGAAGTAAAATAGACTTATCATTTCTGGGCGGATGAATAGAAACTTTTGAAATATTGATTCTGGCATGTGTGAGATAATTAGCATAACATTCAGATACGATTACATAAAAATGCAAATCTTGTGGGCATTATGATACAGCATTATCGATCACCGGCTTGAACTCACCTTGATAATTTAAAGATTCGACTGGAACTGTTTGATTTATTCGAAGGGGTTTGCATATATCATTTTGGAAACGGCAAATTGCGATTATAATCGAGAAGAAGACAAGAGGAAGGGAAGAATAAGGGGAAAGGCGATATTAGAGAGATAAAGTTGCACGCGAAAACCGGTTGCCGTTATTGTTTATACCGAATCGGAAACGAAGTTGTGGGGGCAGGCGCGAATATAGATGTTGTATAGAGAGGAGAAGTAGAAACTGGGTGGAAAAGGGGACCGGGAATCAATAAAACAAACACACCACGAAAAACACATGGAAAGTGCAGCAAATACGTATTTCCTCAACTTTATTTCGGTTTACTGCACAAATAGGCGAGTCCTGCTGCCATAAAAATGAATCATTCATTCGCGTTTTTGGTTTTGACGAGAGATATGATATGGGAGATAAATAATATGCTGCTGCACTAAGCACACACACTCACACCCGCCCCCACGAACACACACGCACACGAGACTTCACTGAGAAAGTTTATTAATATATTCCAGACACGCGGATCCATAGAGGAAAATAATACATATTCGATTCACGGCGGCGACGTTGAAAAAAAAGAGAACTGAAAAACAGAACACACGCGTTGGTCCGTTGGCTCTTTGTTTTTTTTTTCGTACCGTAACGGCGGCGATTCGGGTCCTCTGCACTATATCCGCATTATATAACCGCACTGGTAGATCCGGGCATTGCTGCACCGTGGGCCAACTAATTGCACCCGTCACTTACACTTTTTTCGCTAGTCGCTTAGATATCGCGTCCGAGTCGATGGGGGATTTGTTTTTAAAACGCGAAGTTCGTTCCTCGGTTTTTTCGACGGGTATGATCTGGCCAGAGTGTGGATAGCGGCTAAACACCGTTAGTAAGGTAGTGGTGGGAAAGAGGAAATATAACCAAAATATACCAAAACATACCGAGATTATATGAAACATATGTTTTAGATGTGCGTCAAGTTAGCGTCGGTGACTTTAGCGGCGATAGCGGAACGGTGGAATCTGGAACACGGGGCCAATTTTTATTTTTTGATTTCTTGGGCTTCTGGGGGCCAAATCGAACAATTTTAACTGCAAACTTGATTAGAAAGAAATTCTCTTTAGATCTAGGTAATTCGCAAGTCTGGCCGATGTTCGGAAGTGTGAAAAAAAAATGCATTCAAAAAATCAGGTCCCCACGTTTTGGGGAATATCTCCACTCACAGAGCGTGCTTCACAATGCGCGCTATCCCAAAAAATCAGAAATTAAATATAATTAATACTGTTACAGTTTCATTAAATTATTATCGTCAGTTTTCGAGATAATTGAGAAACATTTAAGCTGTGTGGGCAAATTACCAATGACCATCGGGTGCATCATGTTATATTTCTGCACTTAGAGTAGACACTAACCATACTAATAGATCGATAGTCATTCGATATTTGGCGCCTGGACTGCCTCGACCAAGGCGGCGATAGACCTCCTCCCAGCTTGGATCGTATCGCCCTAAAAATGGCAACGACCTGTTGCCCGCGATGGCTTCTATTAATTTTAATTTCTGGTCTCCTATTATAGTTGATAGAAAATAGTATTTAAATATATTTGAAATTAATTTACATATATTGTACATATACCTGCATCGCCAGAGTTCCCTTCCTGAAATGTCACATCACTCACCGAGTAATATGAGATTTCGTGGGGGCGGGGGAGCTCTGGTTCGACGACCGTTGCTTCCTCTGTTGCACTATAACCGTGCTCGTGAATTTGTTCGCCATTATGCTCCATAAGCGCAAAAATTTCTTCATTTTCTGTTTATAATAAATGGAATTAATTAAATTTGCATACATTGCCGCATACCATACCAGTGTTAGTTAAGCATACATACCTCTCTCGGGGCAGTCAAGCTGCCGAAAATCCCTGAAGTTTTTCTGCTCTTGCGCCCTCTCCATAAACTCCTGAATAAACACGTTGACCTCCTCCAGGACAACTTGCACTTGTTCCTCCATATCAACCTCCAAAATTGAAATTATGTGAAAACAAAATGAAAACAAATGGCGAATTGGTACGTGGAAGGAACTTTGTAGTGTAGAGTAGATCAGTTGTTTGTGTAGTGTTGCAAAATACCTATTGATCTCTTCTAACTAACAAAGTTACTTTTGCCGCGCCGCTATAGCTTAGCTTTAATTCATTTGATTCGTGTGTTGTGTTAGTTCCAATCCAATTGAAAATTGTGTATTATTCTTGTGTTAGAATTATCTTATCTAAAAGTAATTATCTAAACAAGAATGGAATCTGAGGTTGATGAAAATGACCCAAACAGGTGAGCTGTTTTTCTAAACATTTCTATTAATTTATGTATGTATTATTATCTATTTATGTTTATTTATTCTAGGCTTTGGTGTACTTGTCGGCGCCCATACAGTAACCGATTCATGATCTGCTGCGACAGGTGCGAGGAGTGGTACCACGGCACCTGCGTCCGCGTTACCAGGGCACAGGCGGCAAAATTGGATGCGGAGGGCACCGACTGGATATGCCCGAAATGCCGAAAGAACAAAACTCAGCCCACGGCTATTGACGCCACTTTGGAGGATGTTCCCGGGACTTCGGAATGCAGCCACAGCGATCCACTGGCGACGCCCACTGCGGCACCTGGCCTGGCTATCAACGACTCTTTGAAAGATGTTCCCGGGACGATTGGGGAGTTTCAATACTGCTGAAAACATTCCCTGTTACTTTAAAAGTAAAGCCCGCAATCGCAACAAAGAAATTATTATATTTTTAAAAAATCAGTAAACTGTTAATTTCTATCAAGCCACTGGATCGATTTGGATGAATTACACAGGCCGACAGTGTTTTTGGTGCAGCCCTATGGGCATTAAATTGTGTTAATATAGACGGGTATAAGCATATCTGCATACTTAGTTTTCGCGTTTAACGGGTGGTATTTGTGCAATCGCGGTTTGAAAAAAATAGCAACATTAATTGTTTTGATTTAAGATATCCTCGAGGGTCTGTGCTTAGTTGTAATAAAACCTATGCCAAACAATTGCTTAGATGCCCTTCTAAATAATTGCATTTAAGGTTCCATCATAATTTGAGTCAATCAAAGCCTATGAGCCATTGAAGTAATTTGTTCACCTCTATTCCCAACCAACTTGATGCGGTGAACAGGCTTAAAAAAATACAAGGAAAAATATGTGCCCTAAAATATTTGTCAGGCATGTAGAGGCGTCTTTCACCGAATTTTTAAGACAAATAAGACCATTGTACGTCGAAGGATGGAATTTATAGAATTTTTTCCGTAAGAATGGGAAAAGTAACAAGTATTTTAGAGTCACTCTTACGTAACGAGTTTGTCGTGATTTTACACAGTAGGCTTTTTAAAGATAACAGTGGCGTCGCCTTAAAATTGTGGTGGGGATTTTTTTTAAGGCATATTAACCCCTTAAAAATATAATTTGTCTATGTTCGGCGCCTACTGCTAACCAAATTGAAAGGCAAATTTTTACGAATGTGTCAGATATTTATGTAAAATGAGATTTAAAAATAGTTGTTACTTTTTAAGTTCTTACGGAAAAAATTCTATAAATTCCATCCTTCGACGTACAATGGTCTTATTTGTCTTAAAAATTCGGTGAAAGACGCCTCTACATGCCTGACAAATATTTTAGGGCATATATTTTTCCTTGTATTTTTTTAAGCCTGTTCACCGCATCAAGTTGGTTGGGAATAGAGGTGAACAAATTACTTCAATGGCTCATAGGCTGTGATTGACTCAAATTACGATGGAACCTTAAATGCAATTATATAAAAGGGCATGTAAGCAATTTTTTGCCATAGGTTTTATTACAATTGAGCACAGACCCTAAAAAATATTCTAAATCAAAAAATTAAATGTTGCTATTTTTTTCAAACCGCGATTGCACAAATACCACCCGTTAAACGCGAAAACGAAGTATGCAGATATTCTTATTAAGGCATTTTTCCACTATGCGGTTTTTTCGGTATTTTTGTGTATTTTCGATTGGCAACGCGATAGGCGGACGTGAGGTGTTTCCATTGGCAAACGCGTCTGAAAACAGCTGTTTTGCTATTGTCATTTGCGAGCTGAAATAAACAATGGATTTAAATAATTTGTTATTGATAATTGTAATCGCAGAACAGCATTTGAACAGCGTGGAAACTTTGCTGCTATGATGAAAGCAATAACAACATCCCTCGTTATGCTGCTTGAACATTTATTACGGCAGAAAGCAAAAGGATCTGCTGCAGAAGGAGTTAATATATATAGATCTGAACAGTCATTTAAATAATTCTTTGCCGCGACCCGCGACAGCAGTAGCTTCTGCGGCGGTACGTCACTGAACAGAATCTGAGACGGGGCAGAAACGCCTACAAGGACATTGTGCCCTTTTCCAGCAGTCGCCTGTCAACGTGTGTCATTTAAATATGGAATGGCCGTCGACGGTCAAAGTAGATTTTGCACCTGCGCTCAAATGCGACCAGGAGGTCGCCTTAATGGACGAATGGCGCACGCGAAGCAAACGTCAAGATCATGGAGACGGGAAAGCCCATGTGGCTGCGCTGCAACGACCAATATTTCGCTTCCGATCCTTTCTAGCCGAGTCATTCCATTGGATAAACGAACTGTTACTGCCCTTAATGCGCTTGGATCATCCTCGGAATACTGAACTATTGCCAGATCCTTTGGCAATGTAAATATCAACAATAAATAGTTTTAATATTTCCCGCTTCCTATCAGCCTCTTATCAGTTTCGGGTCCAGAAAAATGTCCATGCCTGGTTAATACTGCTTAAAAATACCACAAATTTCAATTTCCAGCCCTGTAACGCGACAATTTTCCACCCTCCCCTCCTCACCCCTCGCCTACAAGTTTTGTATGGGATTTGGTCGCGTTAAACGGTAAATGGATGCAAACGCGACGCGTCCATAATGAGCAGAGGGCATTATATACGTCTATATTAACACATTTTAATGCCCATAGGCCTGCACCTTTTAATAAAGTCCATTTTGTTGACCTGTGTTATGTATCAAAATAATCAGGAGGGCAAGTCCAATTATGTGGTTCCTACATATTAATTGTAAATTCGCTATAAAAATATATTTATTTTCGATATTGGGCGCCAAACAGTTGCCAATTGGCTCAATTGCCGATATATCGTATAAATACCTAGATTTTGGTTTATGTCATGGCTCCGCACGCTGTCTCGCTGGCTGGATAGTGTGAAAACCCTAGTTTGAATTACTTGAATTTCTCGAAATCTGTGGGTTTGATTTCGCTGAAGGCACAAATTACTTTTAATGATGCCCCTTCTACTGATATACCGTGCAAGTTGGCACAACCTCTGTGAGAGCAGTATTAATTATTTAAAGTTTGCATAGATTTATGGTTTATGTCATGGCTCCGCACGCTGTCTCAGTGTGACCGCGTGGAAAAAAACCTTAATTGAAATGACTTGAATTTCTCGAAATCTGTGGGTTTGATTTCGCTGAAATTAAGAAAGGAATTACTTATAATGATGCCCCTTCTACTGATATACCGTGCAAGTTGGCACAACCTCTGTGACAGCTGTATTAATTACTTAAAGTTTGCATAGAAAATGTGTGGATATTTACATGGTTGATGTCATGGCTGTAAGGTGATCTCGCTGGCGCTGTCAGCGAAAAGCGGCCAATTTCAAAATTTGACCATTTAACCCGCACACTGTAAATAAATTTTCTCGAAAACTGTGGGTTTAATTTTCATGAAATTTTCACAAAACGTTCTTAGGAGGATCCCCAATCTGCCCAGTTACCGTGCATGTTGGCACAACCTATATGAGTGGAGCCCCAGACAAATTAATTTTTGGCCCCCTTTTTTGTATGGGAAAAATCCGAGGATGGTCCACTGTTAGGCGTTTTACTCAAAATCTGTGGGTTTGATTTTGATGAAACTTTCAGACAAGAAGCTTGAATAACGCCTAATAACCTGGTTTAGCGTGCATATTGGCACAACCTCTGTGAGGGGAGCAGTTAACCAAATGGTGGATTTTTCAAATGCATTTTTGAAACACTTGCAGACCTCGGATTTGGCCCCAACCTATATAGATCGATAGATATTTTAATTCTAAACAATTGCATGAAACATTTTTCAATTCGGCCCCCAAATAGCGAGGAAATTTAAAAAATAAAAATGCCCCCAGTGTTCCACATTCCACCGTTCCACTTTCGTTGCTAACTGGTCGACGCTATTTTGACGTACATAATATTAAAGTGGGTTTATCTCTATTTAATGTGGGCTTCACCCCTTTAAATGTAATGCAATTCAGAGTACCCATTAATACTTAAAATTATGCATCGAACTAGAACACGGACTAAAGCAATACATTTTTAAATTTACATATTTAATTTTTTTTTATTTTGCAATCATAAAATAAATATAAAGGATATCATTTCTTAGTTTTATTTGATTTTAATATTTTGAATTACAGTCCACAATTTTCCAATTAATGCCCACTGTAACATTTTTACAGCACTGTTTTGACGCAAAATAATACGGTGTTATCGATAACATTTTGAGCTCGTTCGCATAAAATAAATATTTTCCGGCGTTTTAAAATGGTAAGCAAATATTTAAAGAAGTGTGGTGTTTTTACGACCTTTATCCATCCCGCAGTTCTCCCTGCTACATAAAGAAGAAAATGCCCACGACAATGCGCTGTGGGCTTGCTCCTGGGGCCGCGACACCGCCGATCCGGATCCGGATGACGCGGGCACGGAGCCCGAGGAGGAGAATCCCTTCGACTTTGACAAGAAGGAGGCGCGTCCCAAGGACTTTATAGTCACCGGCGGTCTGGACGACTTGGTGAAGGTGTGGGATCTGCGCGAGGACAACACCTTGAAGCTGCGCCACCAGCTGAAGGGTCATGCTTTGGGAGTCGTTTCCGTGGCCGTCAGTTCCGATGGACAGAGTAAGATTAAAGTTGTTATACCTTTAATTTACTCATTCTAACTACCCTTTCTTTTAGCCATTGCCAGCAGCTCCCTGGATTCAACAATGTGCCTTTGGGATGCCCGTTCCGGGGACAAGAAACACCTGCTCACCTTCGGACCCGTAGATCTCTGGACGGTGGGATTCTCGCCCTGCAACAAATACGTGATATCCGGCCTGAATGACGGCAAAATCTCCATGTACAGCGTGGAAACGGGCAAAGCTGAGCAGACGCTGGATGCCCAGAATGGCAAATACACGCTTAGCATTGCCTACGTAAGGTTTACCAAGGGAAAACAGAGTTTGCCTAGATTTTTAACCATGTAATTGCAGAGTCCGGATGGCAAGTACATAGCCAGTGGAGCCATCGATGGCATCATCACCATATTCGATGTGGCGGCGGGCAAGGTTGTTCAAACTCTAGAGGGTCATGCCATGCCGGTTCGTAGTCTATGCTTTTCACCCAACTCGCAGATGCTGCTGACCGGTTCCGATGATGGCCACATGAAGCTTTATGATGTGTAAGTTCGCAGCACTACTAATAGAATGATCTAATAATTTTTTCCTGCAGAACCCACTCGGATGTTGTGGGCACCCTCTCTGGCCACGCCTCCTGGGTGCTGTGCGTGTCCTTTTCCGAGGATGGCAAGCATTTCGCCAGCTCCTCCAGCGATCGCAGCGTCAAGGTATGGGACACCTCGGAGCGCAAGTGCCTGCACTCCTTCGCCGAGCACTCGGATCAGGTGTGGGGCGTTCGCTATAGTCCCGGCAACGACAAGGTGGTCTCCGCCTCCGAAGACAAGTCCCTCAACATTTACTACTGTCCGCCCAATGCCATTGTGTGATCCCCGCCGTTTCGTACAATAAAGCGTAGGTTTAAAACGAAAAACAAGTGGGATTTATTCACGGATTGCCCTCGGAGTTTGATTTAACCCGCAGCAGGGGCTGCGTGGCTTGGGTTAGCATCGTATCCTTGTACTTCTGGTCGGGTATGTACATGTTGAAGGTTTTAAAGTAGTGAAGGATGTTTTCTGGAAGATTAAAGTTTAATTTGACGTTTCTTAATAGTATCTCCCTGGGTAATCTCACCAACTAGAGGCTCCTTGAGCTTGTAGTCATTGGCTATCTTCTTGGCTGGCCAGGATTCCGGATCCAGCTGGTGGTCATTGATGAACTTGAGCGCCTGGCGCAGTGTACAGTGACCGGGGCTGATGCGCGTGGGCTCCAGGTAGCCATACTCCTGGTCATCCGGCGTTTTGCGCTCCAGGGGCAGAGGTCGCTGCTCCGCCTTGTCGGCCGCCGCCTCCGCTGCCTGGCGCTCCTGCACGCGCTTGATCTGGGGAGTATATATATTCATTATCCATCGAAAAAGCTCTTAATACCATCTACTCACAAATCGATCCTGCGACGTTACATAAACGTTTTTCAATCGACCATCCAAGCTGGAGTCCTTCATGTTCAGCTTGTCCACGAACTTGGGATCCACTGTATATAAAAACTCAATATAAAGATCACTTTAAGTACTTTAATAACTCACATTCCAAGGTGCGCTCCATGTCCCTCAAATTGGAATCGAATTTGGGTGCCGGCGTGGGTTTCTCGCGCTCCAGGATGCGATGGGCGCGATTCTCGGCATTGAAGCGATTCGCCCGGCGGGCCACCATGGAGACCACCTGTCCCATGCCGAAAATAATATTAGTTTTATTTACGTTATGTTGCTAATGAAAAGTTCACGTTAAATCGAGGGAAACCGAAAAAATAATGCACATAACCAAAAGCCAGCTGTGCTTTGTTTTGCCAACAGCTGTTTTGTTATCGGCAATCGATAAGTGTTGCAAAGCACACCGGCACAGCTGTTGCATGTAAACAAACGAAAAGCGAACTCGGATTTGGATTTTCACTGATTTTATTTGTTGAAGATCTCGAGAAATGCTGCCCCTGCGATGCAGTTGGTCCTTGGCCAGGGCCAACTATTCCACCAAGGCCAGGAAGGAGCTGGTGGCACGCTATAGCGGCGAATTCCCCGAGAAGCTGCTCAACAGGAAGCAAAAGGTGCCCACCCACATGTATGTGGCGAATGCACAGGCTGCCGAAAGGATTAGCCAGCATCTGGAGCCCCATTTTCAGAGCTCCGGCTGCGACACTGTGATGGAACTCAATTCCGGAGCGGGACACCTCACGCGGCATCTCTTGGACAGGGAATCCCAGTTCCGGCGGATTATACTGCTCGAGAGTATGGATCACTTTATGCCCAGAATCCAGGAGCTGCATGCGCTCTATCCGGAGCGTGTGAAGGTGCGCCAGGGTGATTTCGTCAACCTGTGGAAGCTGGTCTACATGGATAAAATGGACGGGGGCTCCAGGGTGGCGGATCTGCTCAATGATGTGCCCCAGAAGGCATTCACAGATGGTGAGATGATGTGGTAGCCTCTTAAATGGTTTCTAACCTTTGTTTTCCATTAGATATCAACATGCTGGTCGTCGGCGCCGTGGGCTCCTATCCCTTCTTCAAGCATTTGATCAATTCGCTCATTTTTCAGACCAGCCTCTTCAATCTCGGACGCTGTGAGATGATCCTCGCCATGCCGCCGCCCATTTACATAGTAAATGCTTTTATCCTTTCCTAATTATCGCTTATATTATAAATATTTCCTTTGCCAGCACCTCACCTGCAACAATGAGATCGGTTATCTCATCTACCGCTCCACCAGCGTGCTGTTCCAGATCCTCTTCGAGCACCAGTTCATTGCCAAGGTTCCGCGCGAGGATTTCCTGCCTCAGCAGACGGTCTACAGTCCCACCAAGGGCAGCAAGTTGGGCAAGGTGCGGTCCATCAACCCGGAGTACCTGTACCTGGTGAAGTTCTCACCGCGCCGCAATCTCCACGAGCTTTGCCAGTCGCAGGATTTACCCGCCCTCTGGTTCTTCATAAAGCAGAACTTTGTGAGCCGCCGCAATAGGATTATACCGAACTTAGAGTAGGTAGTCAAGGCAAAAGTATAGGCTTTTCATTTAAAGACTTTATTTTGCTGTAGAAAATGGGTGCCAGGCTGTGGACCCCGGCTGATCATCAATCCGCACGCCTCCGAACCCGTGACGCCCACCTATCCGGATGAGTTGCCCAAGAAATTGCCGCAGTACTCCTGCCAGAGCACCTCAATGAGCACCAGGAACTACTATCCCGGCATCAACATCTACACACAGTTCGGAGACCTCCGTCCTAGTCAGATGCTAACGCTATTCAGCCAGTTTCGCCAGTGGCCGGAGTACGGTGAGAGTTCCTTCCTCGCCTCGCTGGAAAACGCGCTGCTCAAACTGGAGACTGCCAATGACGAACAAAATCTGGAGGATGGCGTCACGTTGCCAGAGGAGGATGATGCCGAAGCAGATGAAATGCTCGAGGAAGAAAGCCCCGAACCCGCCAATCCACCCGCCAAGAGTCGCAGGAAAGCCAGTTCCTAGTTTTGGCTACCTTTGTTGAGTTTAAGCTTTTAGCTTTTGCAGAAAATATAAATTTAAATCGTAAAACTGGTCTTTATAGAAATGTAATCCAAAAATCATTTTGTACTTAGTTTTAACATTGAGCAAATTCGAAATTCTTCACTGGGAGTTACAGCACCAAAACAGAACACACATTATAGTTAACAAATTGACATTTATCCCCAGTTGCTATCCTCTAGGCACACTTTCCCTGGGCCAAAAGGCGACTGCCGCGGGCGCACTTCTCGGCCAGGTCGATGTAGTATTCCGGCGGAGCCTGCTCCGGCGTGTCCGAGATGCGCGTCTCCAGTTGCACCGACAGCTTGACACAGTCAACCATCAGGTTGCTGGGATTCACGCCCAGCACAAAGGTGGCCTCCTTGTAGGGACACGGATTGCCCTCGTTCTTGGTGTTGCCGAACTCGTAGCAGGTGTCGCGGATCATGAAGTGTCCGTCCTTGCTGCACGGATTGCGGATGCACTCCGGGATGATCCGCTCCTTGTAGAGCACCAGCATCTGGCCGGGTTCACAGGGTCCCTGCCGGTAGGCCGGATAGCAGGCATCGGTCTCTGGGTAATACAGTGTGGCTATCGAAGGGGAAGTACCCAAATTATTATGTCATCGCCGCTGAAGATCCATTGTGGCTGGCTCACCTGGCGCGCAGTCGCAGACCCAGTCGTTTTGCGTCTGCTGGTCCCCCGGATAGAGAAGCTGGTGCTTGGGGCATCGGGCTGGCGAATAGAGCGGCTTGCGACCCTGGGGAAGAGGAGAATTCGGAGACGGGTGAGCAAGACATCTGATTGATTATTGCCGATGCGTCTTCTATACTCTACCAAGAAGTCCTAAGGTTTTGAAATCCGATATTTAAAACTTGTTGCGGTAAAATAATAAACTTTGGTGTAAGCAATCGTTTAATTTGAGGTGATAATAATTTTTTGATTTTAAATATATGTAATGGTTTTCTAAAAAATGGAATCCTATTAAACGCTAACTTTTCTGCTAGTGAATCACTTTATACATTATATAAATAGGTAATTAAATGTACTCACAAACTAGTTAATTATCGAGAATTTCAACCTACATAAAAACCATTTCATTATAAAAATTGTAACACAAATTTCTCCGTAATTACGTGTTTTTGCTTTAATAATTTAAGCAGGGCTTATATTGAAAAACCCGGAATCTTTTGGTTTAGGAAACTTTAAATGTAAATTCTTCCACGAAAATGGGAATAAAATTATAAGAGTGTGATTTTTGAAAACATTTTCTAAATGGTTTTTGGTTTAGAAAACTAAGAAATATTAATCTTCAAAGGGGAAGAGTATTTAGATCTGGGTTTTGCCTTGTTCCAGCTGGCTTTTCTCTCCAAGTTCGGGGTTTGTTATCAGGCTTCGTCGGATTGTAAGTCTGCAACTCACCGCTAGGTTGGCCTTCTTCTTATCAATGTCTTGGTCCTCGACAAACGCGATTTGGGCGCGTGCCACTTTCCCAATAAGCGCAAAGATCACGACGATCAGCACCAGTCGCGGATTGATCATTGTTCGATCTTTCGCTCTCTCTCTCTCTCTCGCTCTGTTTTGATTAACGAGTATGGGTATGCAAAATCGACGATGCCGAGGGCTTTACGAGATAACAGAGCGCGACTTTCTTCGGTTTCACTTTTCTTCACATCCGCTTACTTCCAACTGCGACGAAGATCGGCTCCAAACTGCTTATTGGCTTCCGATTGGATCCCATTAAATCCGCTCTTGGGGCTCGAAAATCGATATTCAACTCCGATGCCTATCGATGACTTTAATTAAGACACGAAACTGTCTGATTGGGATTCAATTTAATTTGAATATGAGCAAGGATGATTTATGCTTCCTAACATTCTTTTTAATCACTATTACATGATTCTTATTTACAAAATAAAACTATTTCTAATTTAATGTTAAAAAATAAGAAAAATTATTTTCTAATGACTTTTTAAACTTTTAAAATTATATTGAAAACCACAAAATTATAACTAATCTTTTAAAAACTTTTATATTATTTCACTTCAATTTGTCAATATATCTTAATATTTATTTTTAAAATATATCTTACCTCTTATTTGATTGTGCTACACTATATATAAAAGTTTCTAATAAAATATAAATATTTTTAAAGTATCCCCAACGCGCCAAACTCACCCCAAATTTCAAAAACTATGGTGCTATCAACACTGGTGTCCAATTAAGCAATCGATGTCTATCGAAGTGAGCACACCACCATTTTCTTTGTCAAAATAAATAGTAAATAAATAAAAATTGAATTCACCTGCGAAACGAAGCGAACACACACCCTGAACGGCTCAAATGGACGACGAGGAGACCTCAGGTGGGTGTGCTAATATCAAATCAATCGAATAATGCTCCCAACTAACGTGTTGACCATTTCAAACTGCGCAGAAATCAATTCTGTGCACGGGGAGGATGCAGATGTGCAGCGGGAGGAATTCCAGGATCTGCAGGTGGAATCCCTGGAGCAAGCTTGGCAGGATGCAATAGAGGAGGAGGAGCAGGAGGAGTCACCGCGGGCTGAGGATGCGGATCCACTGGCCATCGAGGCGGGCGGCGCTGCTCACCAGGAGCCCATGGTGGAGGACGCCCAGCAGGACGACACCGCCAGCGAGGGCAGTCATCCCAGCAGCGACATGTCCCTGGAGAGTCCAGGAAGTGAGGGTAAATAAGCTTAAGACCCTGCTTCTCTAGATTCCCCCCTATTCACCCACTTTCCCATTCAGATGACTCTGACTTAGAGCGCCTGCCCCGCTGGATGATTCCCCAGAACCGCCTGCGCTCCGCCGTCGACATGATGGTCTCCCAGGCACGCAACCGGGATGGCGGCATTGCCGCCCTGCTCAACCGGGACAACTTCCTGCAGCGCGTGCGCAGCATGGTCTTCAGCCAGGAGCGTCGACGCAGTCGCAACAGTGAGGAGACTAGCCAGGAGGCCACCGATCAGTCGGATGATCACCCGGCAGCTGCACCCACACCACGTCCGCCCATCGACATTGAACTGGAGGAGGGCGTGCGCTTCGACACCAATCTGGCGGCCGAGCATTCGTACTTCGGCAACCATTTGAGTCGCGTTCCCGGCGTCGACTATTTGGAGGTGGGCAGCACCCATCACATGCTCATCTTTCTGCACCAGCACATCCTGTTTCCCGGCGAGGTTCTGCCCTTCATGATCGACGGCCGCATGTTCGACGAGGATATGCCCGGCCTGGATGGTTTGATCTTCGGCGTGGGCTTTCCGCTGATGCAGCCGCCGGAGGATAATCCGCACAAGCTGTACGGCGTCACTTGCCAGATTTACGAGAAGGGCGAAAGCGGCCGTGGTTTGGTGTTCTACAAATCAAGAGCTCTACAGCGCATCGTCATCAACTGCGATGATATACAGGGGTGACTAGATCCGCAGCCTATTTTAAAACATTCTTTTAACCAAATGAAATCCCTTCAGGCCTCCCCAGTACATTGCCCGCAATCCCACAAGCAAATGCTTCAGCAAGGTCAAAATATTGCCCGAGTACTTCCTGCCGGAACCCCTGCAATCCGTTGACATGGGCTCGATGGCCAGGTTTCGGGATATTCCCTCGATGCGCGACAAGTATCAGCGGTTCCAGCTGGCCAGCACTCCCTGGCCGGCGGATGCCTGCCAGGAGTATTCGTTCAGTGCCATCGTAGAGCGCGCACGCCAGCGGCTAGAGACCCAGAAGATAGACACCATGCCAAAGTGCCCCATCCAGTTGTCCTTCTGGCTGGTGCGCAATCTCCACCTGACCGAGAAGATGATGCGCCTGACCTTCCTCACGGACTCGGTGAACACGCGCCTGCAGCTGATCAAGAGCACGTTCCAGGAGGAGTCGCTCTTCTTCTGCCGGTACTGCAACAGCAGCCTGGCCCACTGCTCGGATCTCTTTGCCATGTCCAAGCACGGAGTGCAGACCCAGTACTGCAATCCAGGTGAGCGCTTAATTTAAAATATCCCTCAAAAACAAGCCGACTGTGATGAAAATAAATATATATCAAACACGCTCACTGATCGAAAAATATTTATCATGAGTGAGGAAAATAAAATAATGAAAAAGTGAGGGTAGTTTACAAATCCGTAATGATTTTTATTTATTTGATTTTTATAATAAAACTCAAAAAATAACTGTTATTTGTTGATTTTTATGTGTAACAGTTATTCCCTTGACATTAAAAAAAAAATTAAATAATTAAATAAACTAAATAAATTTACTAAAAAATCTTTTTAAAAAAGCCATCCGTGTATATTGTATTACTATATTTTTTTTTATTTGTTTATCCCACAAAATCGCCATAAATCAAGTTTGGGTTTTATTTTTGATCACGACGAATATAAAACTTAAAAAATAACAGTTATTCTTTGAGTTTTACTTTACGAATCCGAAAATAACTGTTAGAATGTGATGTTTAACATAAAACTCAACAGTTACGGTCCCTGAAATAAATATCCCTAACGAGTGATGAAATGATCATTAACAATATAGTCAAAGACAAATAGCACCGACAACTTAAAAGCGTGTTCAATTTACAATAGGCAGAAATAAAGTAGTTGATCCACAGTAATCTGCGTTTAAAAACATATAAATTGCTTATTAAAGTCTAGATAATACAAAGAAAAACTTTTATAAAACTTGGTGTTAGTAGCCTTTTTTTGTTTTAATTTTCCTAATTTTTTCCTTACAAAATGTGAAAAATGGGGAAAATGTTTCATGAAAAAAGCAGCATAAAACAGTTGAGATTTTTATCAGGAAAATATTCATTAGCCCTTTTTGGTTACTCCTCATTTTATTGCGACAAATATAACCGCTCTATGTTGATATTATTATATTTAAACAAAATGACATATTAACAAATGTATTCCTTCTTTACAGAGGGCTACATCCACGAGACGAACACCGTGTACCGGGTGATGTCCCATGCCATCGGCTACAGCGGCGAGCCGTCCACCAAGTTCAGCTGGTTCCCCGGCTACCAGTGGCACATCATCCTGTGCAAATTCTGCGCCCAGCACGTCGGCTGGGAGTTCAAGGCGGTGCAGCCCAACCTGACGCCCAGGTTGTTCTTCGGTTTGGCCGGCTCGAGCGTGCGAATTGGAAAGGCCAGCGAGAATACGCCGGTGAATGGCAGCACCTACGTGGTGCGCAACATGCTGCGGCTGATCACCAACGAGATGGAATGAGGCTGGCGCGTTGTGAAGCGATTGCTCAGCTGTCGTTCGGCCGCCGGAGAATAATTCGTTTAATTCGTTTCACAACCACATTTAGTAGAACCCACGGCGTCTGAGGGCGTGGCTGTAAACCGAAAGATTGATCTACATATGAATGCATATATGTTCTTTAGTTGAAGTAAATTATACCTAATTGATATTTAAGATTATTCGAAACTAAAGCTTCTCTCTAATAAGTTACCCTTAAAATGTGGCTTTTATTAGATTTAATTAATGTGATTTTTTTAGATCTTTATGTCAAGCCGTTCTGGGTGGAATGTGCTACTGACCTTTTTTAGGGGTCGAACTTTGTATTAGTTTTGATATGGGCTCGGTTTTACAATTTTCAATCATTCAGAAGTGCCGCAAAGGAGGTGGACAGCTTCTGCAAAGGATAAAGCAATGAAATGTTTGGTAATTTTTTATAGCAAGCTTTACTTACTGCCTTGCAGAAGGGACACAGGCCAAAGGAGACCTCCAGGAAGGTCTTGCCGTCCATTAGCGTCTGGAACCACTCCTCCAAGCAGGCGGCATGGCACTTGAGAACACATTTCGGATTGTCGCAGGAGACTAAAGGCACATCGCCACTATCCAGCCGATAGACGAAGCAAATGTTGCAGCGCAGCTCCTCGTTGTCCTCCTCATCCGGCTTGGGACCATCGGACCAGTCCGGCATTGGGAAGTAGCACAGGTCGAACATGCGCAGCAGGTTCTTGTGGATGTCCAGCTCGGAGTCCCAGTTGCCCAGGCCATCGCTGAGCACGTGACGCAGTCGGGCCACCTCATCCGTGGGTCCAATGATCTTCAGGGCCATGGATGCGACGCAGGCGAAGGGATCCCCAATGGTCAACTTCAAGTAGACGCGATCCTTGAGCGGAAACACACGGGTGTTGTGCTTGGTCGTGATGGGCGACGGCTGGAGCACATGGCACAGCTCGTCGATGTCCATGAAGTTGTCGTAGAACGGACGCAGCTCCTCCAGCAGCTTGCGGTAGAGGGTGAGGATCTGCTCCAGGCTTCCGGCATTCTTGGCCAGCATTTCGCCGAAGGGTACGCATTCCGGCAGGCTGTGATCGACCAAGCGTAACGAGGGTATCTCCAGCTCAAGATAATGCTGCTCGTAGTCACTGAAATCGCTGAAACGGAGGCGGGAACAAGCCTCATCGATTTGCATTTGGAACTCCTTGGATTTGTGCAGGGCCAGGATATCTTCGTATATATTTTCCTGAGGCCATTGCTTTTTAGAACATGTCTCTGCTTTTTTGGCCGGAAGAATCTTTCCCAGATTGTCCAGCAAATCCTCCAGCTTCCATTCGTCCTGTAACTTTAGGTTATCCGACGTGTAGATCTTGAACTCCACGCCCTCCTGCACATATAGCTGGAAACTATCAAGAGCTGGATATTGAGGTAAATAGAGCCTAAGGCGATGCCAAATATCCTGGTTTAAAGGATGATCATTAGTTTGGGGGGCATATTTGGGTTACTATCAACCTACCTCACTGCAAATAACGCCTCTTATGATCAAAGAACCACTAGCTTGAAGTTGTGCCTCCAGACCAGGATACTTGTTCACCAGGAGGCGCTCCACATCTTCTTTTCTGGTGTCCATTATTATCAAAACATATATTTGTTTACCTTTTATTTTTGAACACCCTTCCCTAGAGATGGCATCCTTTTAAAGCCATCGATTGCTACAATCGAGATCGATAACTAACTAATCGCCGGCTAATTTGAATTTAAATGTTTAAGCTTATGAAGTTTATAATTAGAAGTTGATTAATTTTAAGGGATTTTCCCGCCTTGTTAACATATTAAGCACATACATAGCTGCATTGTTTACCGGCCTACTTGGCCGTAACATTGTAGTTTCGCCTCTCCCCAGTTATCAGGCAAATTTACGTTATTTACTGATACAAATCGGCGCTGTTTGCTCTTCGTCAGAGCGCAACACCTGCAGGCCACACTGTTTCCTTTTGTAACACCTGCGTGGCGGCCCCGTATCAATAGCCAATAGCCTGATAAACTTCTCTCTCTTTTGAACCGTTGGTCATCGCTCGGACACGGGGCTATTTAAGGTTCTCCACCGGCCCCATCGATTCCATTCACGGTTATCATCTGCGTGCGCGCGTACTCAAAAGATTTTAAACTTTTCTGCTGAAAAAGATAAAAGGAGTTTCCCCGGGTGAAAAATGCTGCAAATCGTTGTAACTTTGTCTTTAATTCTGGCCACTGTCAGTGCCACCAATGTCCAGCAGTGTAAGTAGCTGAATCCCTCTTATTTGGTCACTAGGTTTCCCTAAACTTTGAACTCGGTTCCTAAATAGCTTTGTCTATTAAAGTTGATTCATGGTTCTCGGTTAATCCCATGCTGGTGATTCATTTCACAGACTTTGTCTTAAGCATAATCTGTGTGAAATGCCAAGAACCAAGAACTATTGTTAAAAATACTTTCGAGTGAAAATAAAAGTCCTCAAGAGTATCTCTTGGCCAAGTTGATATGGCTTATCAGTCTGCGCCAGCTAATCTGGTATTTTTGTTCCCGAAAACCATAGCCTACTTATAAGCTCACCTGTTGATATTGTTTCAGGCAAAAACAAGCCGTTCCCACTGGATGTGAGTATCAAGGATTGCGATGAGCCACCGTGCGTTGTGTATAAGGGAACCATTGCCGTAATGGAGGTGCACTTCCTGGGCAGTAAGTTCAAGGAACTCCATTCATATATCCTTGTTGTTCTCACCTTGATATCTTTTAGATAACAACAATATCAAGAGCATCACGGCCACCACAACGGCCAAGGTGTTGGGCATGAATCTGCCATATGTGCTGCCCGAGGAAGTTTCCGATGTGTGCCGAAACCTTCTGTACGGCGCCATCTGTCCCATCGATAAGGACGAGGATGTCACGTACCAGTTCAACTTCTACGTGGAGCCTTCGTTCCCGGAAATCACGGCGGATGTCACTGTCACACTTAACGATGCCCAAAACGAACCGATCACCTGTTTTGTGGTGAGCTGTAAAATCCGGAAGGGAGCCACTGGGGCATCCCAATCCCTGCGGGAGGGATTCCTACTGGACTGGACGAACCCCGGTTCCCTCTAATGCGACGATGTTCTCAACTCCACCGATTTGGCCCGACTGAATATTGCCACTTATTTGTCAAACAATAAACTCAAAAGTCTTGCAACGATAAGCGCATTTGTTTACCTTGGCGACGTCGACGTCACGGATTCCAGTGTACCCGTCCAATCAGTCGTCGGATTAACACATTTCTGGGTCCCCCGATTAGATATAGACTCTACGGCCACCCGTATTTATTTATATACAGTCATCTGTGACGTTCCTGTTTGCACCGAAAGTCCAGTAATTTATTTCCACTGATTCAGTGGCGAATTTACCAATAAAATCTTCGTGATAATCATTTATTGACCGCCCGAAAGATCGCGTTGACCATATGGTCAAAAGTTGGGGCTTCGTGATAAGGCGATAGTCGTCTTGCTGGGTGCAACTGTACACTCGGAGAATTTCTGCTTAAAAACACTGTATTTTCTTAGAATTAAGTAGTTCATGGAGCTTATAGAAGCGATTACTGTAATCATAATCATAATCACTATAATGGGAAGTGTTTCCATAGAACGTTATCATATATGCGTACGTTTTATACGGTTATTCCGGAAGATTAAAAACTAATAATGTTGTATTTTAGTTAAGGATTTAATTACAAAAATAGGGGTTATTTTTTGTGGAGAGAAATAATTTCAATAGAGAAATGGTTGCTTAAGTAAATGTATGAATTGGGAAATCATATTTATAATCTATTTATTCTATGGCTTACCTTTTTTTTTTGTTTCGATAAATACAAAATTAGTTAAAATGTTCTTTTAATCCAAGTTAAGGTTTCTTACAGTGCAACCTACGTTGAAAATAAATCTGATAATGTGGGTGAGTAGTCGGGTTATGGGAAATGGGAATTGATAGCCCGGTACATTTTTCTTCTTCTTCGCATTGGGCCCGAACAGGTGTGTTAGGTTAATCAGACTCGAGATTTGTGAATTATTATTTGATTCGATTATAGCTTTTCGTCCACTTGAGTTTTACACCTTAATGGCTGCGTGTGCAGATAGCGCCGATGGCCAATAGAATGCATTGTAATACGAGTCTTAAAAAAATCCCAGACACCGGAGTTACCTTTTTGTTTTGCCCAACCCCAGAGGAAACGCATAAGATGTGTGTGTGTGTACTTAGGAACCACCCTCTAATGTGGGGGGTAAAGCTTTTAAAATTTTATTAAATATTCATGAGACATCGTGACTGAGCTCAGCGATGGATTTTGAAAAAGAATGAATGGTATATCACAGTAATTTAAACCAATTGATGAATAACTTTGCCCCAAAACTCAGTTGAGATAGTCCAGTTCGTAGACCGAATTGCCGCCATTTCCCTTGACCACCTTGATGTCGCACACGAAGCACGTGGCAATCTCATTGTCCTGGTCCACCAGATAGATCTCGATCTTCACGCCGATCTCGGGATATTCGCCGATGGGAAAGGTGAACAGATAGGACACATCCTCGGTGGCATAAAGTGGGCAATAGGCGCCGTACTGGAGATTTGGACAGACGGCAGCCACATCCGCGGGCAGTTCGTAGGGCACTGTGATAATTCCAAGGGTGGTGGCCTTCACCAAAGTTGTTAGCTTGGTAATGTACTTATCCACGGCAAAATCGATCTCGAACTTCTGCGTCGAACCCTTGACAATCTGGCAGGGCGGAGTTACGCAGCCATGAACACGCACCTCCAGCGGAAAGGGTTTGCTGCCAGAGCCTAAAAGGGTATTATTTTTATTTATATTCTATACTACTATAATTAGAAGTTCCACTTACATCTCTTCACCTCCGTCGCCGGATGCTCCTGCTGGGCGCCGACCAGCGACATTAGTCCCAGGGAGATCAGAATAAACGCCTTGACTTGCATGTTTCTCGGTTCGAATTGCTTTCGGCCAACGGTGCCCACATCGTTTTTATAGCCAGATCCGAGCTCTTTCTCGGCTAATACGATCGGATTTGGCCTATCTAATCGCGGGCCAGTAGCCACTGATTTCTTTACTGGCAATCAAAAGTTTTCCGGTACAACACTTTCTTGATCTAATACTCATAATGATTATATTAATAACTATTTTTAAATTAATGGGTTAATAGGTTTTTTTATAATTTAAGAAATAACCAATTTTAGATGCTCCTTATCTGCTTACCCAAATAAAGACTTGGCCAATACAAATCAGTACATCAATTCGCATCATTAGAGCCACAATGCGAATGGATCGTAAAATTATGAAATCGGGCAGCAGCAGTAGCATTTTATCACTTCATCGCCAAGTTCACGGGACCCCGGCACAAAGGAAGGGCCAAAATAAATCCCAGAGCACTCCGCAGGCAGGCCACTAAGCCTCTGTTGGCAATGGAAAAACCCACAGACATTTGAGCCTCGGCCAAAGCCACTGACAATGGAACTTCTGCGGGGCAGGAAAATGTGCGAGTATAAAGGAAGCGCACGGAGAGTAAGCTGGAAAATATAAGAACGCCTGCCCCCTAAAACTCCACCCACCCAGCACTCAATGGTTGGCGAATTTGCCAAAAGGTAAGAATAGAGGGGTGAGATTGAACAGTTCTGTTACTTCTGAAACGAATAAATATTAGAAAAAGATAAAACTTAATCCTAAATAAATAAATACTTATTGAATCTGAAAATCTTTTACTACTAATAATATTACCATTTATTATTTAATAATATTTAATGATTTTAGTAAATTATTTTTCATATTCTTATTACTTCTTATTATTTATTAGTACTCACTTTGGTTTTTATAGAACTTCAAAATATATTTTTTGTTACTATTTTTTTTGCAACATATTTCTTGAGCCACCCTTGCCAGCATTTTGCAACATTTCGGATGGTTGGTGGTGACTTGCCATGTGGACATCGGCAGCGCAGCATGAGATTTTCTCGAAATGCTTTTGAACTTGCCACCCTCCCCCCTTTTCCCTTTCTTTTTCTGCCCCGGAACTGTCGTCGCTCCTCACATGTAATTGTTGTGACATTATTTAATATGTCAAAGCAGTGGAAAATCCGGCAGGACAAAAAATATCCCCGACACACACACATCCGAAATGGATCTCAGGGAACCGCAATATTTGATTAGCATCAGCATCAGCTAGAGGAGAAGTCCTGATACATTGATTCCGGGAATCTATTTTCGGTGTCAGCTAATGCAATTATCTGGGCCGGAAAATCTGATACTCGAATACTTTCGCAGGCAAACATTTCCACTTGCCTCGGCTTCCGTTTCCGTTTGCACTTTTGGGTGCTCTCCGCTTTTTTGCATACGTATTCCCAAATGTATTTCACGGATGTTCGGCTTATCTTTGATGTGCCTTTATTTTTGCACGGGGAATCAATAATGTGTGGAGGGGGAACTAAAAGTTTGATTATTGATTATTTCGGGTCGCAAAAGTAGGCAGCACTTTTCACAGGCTAACAGAGCTTTTTCATATCTGAATAGACTGGTTATCACTGGCCCCGCCCAGAAAACCATGTAACTCAATTAATTTGTCAAATCAAGTCGGACATTAAATGCCAGCGCCAAAGCCAAACAATTTGTCACGCCAATCCTGTGGCCTTTCCCCCGGCAACCCATCAACCCATCAGCCGAGCAACCCAACAACCCAAATACCCGACAGCCCCATCACCCGAATGTCTGTTCTATTTCAATTTGATATTTGTTTGCACGTAATTCAATACCAAACGACAAACTGACAAACTGGCGCGTCAATTGTGTCTCAATTAGGCGGAAATTTGATTTTCGTGTTGTTAATTTTTCATTAAATTTTTGGAACTGCCGTGTGCTGTCAATTAATAACGGAATTTCTGAAAGGGCACGCCCAATTGCCCATGAACCCTTGCCCTTTTGCCCCTCAACAGGTGCTGTGATTGGGCTGTATATATCCCTATTTTCTTTCTAATTCTTTAAAATATTTTTTAGCTTTATAGAAGTGAACTACAAATAATACAAATGTGTGAAAATATGAATATGCATTTAGGGAAATTTTTGTTCAAAACAACCCCTAAATCGAAAACTATCCAAGTGCATTCAGGTGTTTTCATTTTAACGAGGAAAAATCTATGATTGCTTGTGGTCAACCAGGTGACCAACTGGCCTTGAGACAATTTTTCAGCACTTTCCACCTGGAAAATTAGAAGGGTGGGTATAGGGCGAATATTTCTCGCCTTGCTGCACCCTTTGATACGACGTCTCATTTGCCAATAGCAATTTGCATATGCCGTCATGCGAAAATGTTTTTTATTAAATATTTCCAGCATGTCAACGTGCCCGGCCAGGGATGCTAATTAATTGCTTCGCCCCCTTTCTTCACCCCCCTGGAAAAAGACTGCTCTGCTTTTGGCACTGTAATTAAGTGAATGCGAAATTCATGTTTCCCGAAATCAACAATCAAAAATCGGAAGGAACATGCGTTGCAACAAGTTCTCTTAGCTGTTGAGTAATTTCCCCCCGACGTGTTGGCATTTAAGACCCTGCTCCTCCCTCTCTCTCTCTCTCTCACCTGGCAACGCAATTTCCACCTGAGAAATGTGCCCACTTCGAGCGAAAAGAAGTTTGCTTAATTTGCATAAATATGTTGTGCCAGTCGCTCTAAATTTCTGGCTGCCTGCGTATAATTAAAATGTTAGCTGAAAGCCTTGAGTTACATAATTTTAGAGCTCGGCTTTTGCACCCATAATTCCCTTTGGCATTGGTTGAAAGACCCCAGTACAAGTTGGAATTCCAAGGAAAATACCTAGAGGTTTCCCGGGAACTGTAAATGAGTTTGCTTTTGAAGTTGGATTGCCGCGAAATGATTGTAAAATGCGGGAATATGTTATTACAGAGCTGGCTGTAAAGTTTGAAGGAATATTTACACCCCTAAAAGGAAATATTCACTAAAAATAAATCAAAACTTCATTAACGCTCAAATTAATTATAAAAATGCAAATTAAACAAATGTCTCGGCCAATTGAATGCTCAAGTTCCTTTCCCTTTGAAATCCCTGCAATCATTTACCCATAAACATTTTAAAATCAATTGCTGGCGGGGGCGAAATCGCTTAGCTAATTTGCATATAAAACAGTTGAATTTGCGAACAAAATCAGGAAATATTGATGAAATTTGGGCAACCCTTGGCGGCTGCTGCTTCTGTTGCTGCTGCTGTTTTTGCTCTCGACGAGTCAAGTGGGTGTAAGAAATTGTGTAAAACTTGCTACAAATTGGCTATGCATATAAATTGATGTTAATGTCGATCGGCGGAGGGTTGTTCCCATGGCCCGAAAGTATGCAACGAGTGGATAATGTCGCAATCTGGTAATCTCGTAATCTCGGTTGCCCGGTTTGTTCCACTAAATCATCGCTAATCGCTTGCTAATTTTAATGCCTTCATTTTGCCTGCGTGCAAATGCACCTGAAATTGGTTAAGAACACAACAGGTGTTGGCCATCTTATCTCGGCCAAATTTAGCTAACTCTGTACTCGTCGAGTTCAGATGTACTGGCTACTTGGCTATTATGGCTGCCAATTGAAAAGGCTTCTTTGCTCAGATGAGTCATTTAAGTTTTTGGGGAACCAGGGGGCCAATAAAATATGCTTTTGGATGAGTAACCACTCTTGTTATCTCAAGCACTCCCAGCGATACATTAGAATATGTTAATCTAATAAGAATTGTTTATTCCACATTGGTATGCTCAAGTGCTTCACAGGTATTGATACCGATAAGAATATTAAAATCATTTTTGGGTGCATTCTGGATTTTAAAAAATATGTTTCTATATGTTACCAATGAAAATCCATAGTATGCTCACGTTTTTCTAATCGAACTCATAATGCTTACCATTTATTTCCATGCTAGAAATGTTCTTAGGATCCCTCTGAGTGCGATTAAGACGTATTAATCGCCATAAAGTCAGCCAAATCAAACGTAATTTTGGTGCAAACGTTCAAAGCCCAAAAGCGATTAGATTAACATCCGAGTGCAGAAGTACCAACTTGCCCATTTCAGGTATAAATACCCCTGCGATTGGGGAGTCTGGAATACAATACCAATAGTGCCTTCAAAGTGAATACAAGCCACAAAAAAAAACTCCTGAAAATGTACAGCTTCAAGAACTTCAGCCTTTGCCTGATGATTCCTCTTATGTGGACTTTCGTCACAGCCAACACGCCAATTAGACAATGTGAGTCCAGCGAAAGGAAACCTTTGTAGTGATAAACTAACTTTTACCTATTAAAATTCCAGGCTCCGACAGCAGCTATCCTCAACCTCTGATGGTCCAAATTGATAATTGCGACACCTTGCCCTGCGATTTGTGGAAGGGAACCGAGGCCAAGATCGACATTCAGTTTGTTGCCAGTAAGTAGTTATTAAAGGCCTTATTGCCCTAACAATTTTTATTGTGATTATAATCACTTTTCTGGGAATAATAATTATTATAATAATTTATCCTCATTATCAGAACATTTTGGAATATATTATTATATAATAATATATAATTTGTATAATACTTTATATAATCATTTTCGCGAAATAATTTAACAATAATAATAGAATTTAATAGAATTTGCTTATATATTATTTGATAAAGACCATTTTTTAGTCTACTGCAATATTGGAACAATTAACTGGTTATTAACACATTTTACAAATATTTCTAGAAAACTCCCAAAACTTTAAATTTCCTTTAAAAAAATATCCCAGATTTTTACTAAAATTTAATCATATCTTTTCTCCTCTTTTCAACAGCTCGCAATACGATGAAGAGGTTGTCGGCCGAAGTGCACCTGACCTCACTGGGAGTGACCATTCCCTATGACCTGGAGGCTTCCCGTGGCAATGTGTGCAGCAACCTGCTCCATGGAGCCTACTGCCCCCTGGATGCCGGCGAGGATGTGACCTATCAGCTGCTCCTCCCAGTCACGAATAACCAACCCGAGGTGCCCACCCGCCTGGAGGTGCGCCTCCTGGACTCGGATGACGAGAATCGTGTGATCTCCTGCTTCCTGGCCGACACTCGTGTCAAGAAGCCCAGTTCGGGAGCTTAGAATCTTAACTTATATACATATATGGCCAAGACATTGTATCAATGTTTTGGGTAGTGGGCATCCAGCGATGCCAATTAATAGCGCGTAAGCTGTTGGCACTTAAGCCCGACAAACACTATTAGCAGTTATGAATAAATAATTAGGGGAAAATATTATAAATAATCGACATGAACGGCTGAGTTAATTACCAGGGTGGAAGGGGATGTGGGAGTGTGGGGCGTGGCACATGTGGGCGTGAGGGCCAGACTATGCCAGCTTAGCCGGACCAAATTCACCACCCTCGACGAGGGCGCCATGAATCGGCTTAATTAAATGACGCAGAAAATTACGCAGCTCCGGGAAGGGGAAGATCCTAAGGGTGGTGGGTGTTCAGGTGGATGTGTGCGGTTTTTCTTTACAAGACTTTAAACTTTCCAACGCTCCTCAGTTAGCCTCCATTTACACGCACAGCTCCTATGGCTTCCTTCCGGCGCTCAAAGCTAATTGGCTTTTCAACACTTCGAAGCTTCCTGCTGCTGATGGCTTCTAATGAACAAGCCCTGATGGCAGCACATATCCGTCGGTTAGCTAATTGAGTCGTTGACTAGGTGGTGACATATAGCCAGAAATTACAAATTGCAGGCTATATATATTGTGATATTCAGTATGAATAATATTTTAAAATAGGTAACATAAATATATGCCATTGAAGGCCAAACATGACTAAGCTAAACAAAATCACTCGTGATTAACTTTACACGTGTTTGTCTAGAAATACAGCCGAATTTAGCCACCCGAACCGATGCCATGATGATAACAATTAGCCAAATTACTCAAAATTAAATAAAAGCTTAGCTGATTTAGGCACTTAGTTGTCTAGTCATGCTGTGAACAAGTTTTGAAAGGATCTCTGGTTTATTGCAAAATGAAAGTCGATCGGTTCGGTTGGGTTTTGGCTGCCACTTTGCTGCGAATGGCCATCGAAGTGGTCGGGGATCCGAGTTCCTATCTCACTGAATACGATTCAAGTCCAAAAGTGAGTAATTAATTATGGGTAAACTAAAAAACTAATTCATTCGAACATTCCAGAAAGCTGTAGTGGCCATAAAACACATTCATGCCTTCGGGGAGTCGAACTATATGAAGGTCAAGACCTACATACACGACGATCGCACTCACTTCGATCTATATGTCCAGATGGTCCATGAACTGGGCAGCAACCATCTCATCATGAATATCAAAGTACGAGTAAAGCCCGAAGGAAGTGGCATTTTCATACAACTATTCGAATTGAGGCGAATCAACTTTTGTGAGTTCCTCAACGAATACAACTCGAATCCGGTGATGCAGTTTATGTTCAAGAAGAACATCAAACTGAATGACATCATCGTATGTCCCGTCCGCGTGGGAAACTACTCGCTGTTGAACTCCGATGTTGCCGGAAATATTCAGACCCAAGGTGTCCAGAATGGCACCTACAAGTTCTTTGCCGAAATCGTCGAGGAAATCGGAGAGATTGCCAAGGTTTTTGCCCTCCAAGTCACTTCGATGGTATATATTGTGGACAAGGAAATGGATTGCACAACTCAAAGAAATGCTATTGTATGTGTATAGTAACCACTTCTTATTGCAAAATAAATAAAAGAAAATTAAAGAAATCAAAACGAAAGTTAGGAACTACTAAATTTAAAGTATTTTTCTATAGACAAGGAATTATTAATTGTTCAAATAGAACAAATAGTTATTTTAAAGACAAGAATATTTTCACGTTTAGAACTAAAATCAATTTTTTTTATCTGAATATAATTAATTACACCTTAGTTAATATTTTGGGTAAACATACAGAAACACTCTGTCATTCAGGGGTTAATCAATGAGAATGGGCTCATTAATTAAATGGCCATCATTAGGCTTTAGGAATGGACCATGACCACCTGATGGATGCCACCTGATGAGTGCTCTCATTGCGAAATGAACTTCGTTCGACTAGCGTTGTTTTTTCCGCTGTTTCAAATTATAAATGGCAACACAACGGGCACAAAGTCTTTGTGGGATGAGGACGAGGAGGAGGCAGCTCAGGTACTATTCATATACCCTAACCTACGATCTACAGTTGTGCCCTGTTTCTAGAAACCCATTTTGCGCATCCATCACATCAACATCTTCGGGGACTCTCGCTATATGAAGGCGGTGTCCCACATCGACGATACTCGCACCCAATTCGGTATCACCGTTTCCCTTCGCGAGGAGATGGGCAGCAATTTCCTGACCTTTAACATAAAGGTGCGAGTAAGACCGTCGGGCAGGGTGGTTTTTGTGACCCTGCTCCAAATGCGGGATCTTGATCTTTGCGGATTCTTCACCGAGTTCTCGGGGAATCCCATGATGAAGTACTTCCTGCAGTCGGAGATGCAGCTGAGCGACATCATCGCGTGTCCTGTGCGCGTGGGCAACTACTCGCTGAAGAATGTGAACGCCAAGGACATCTATCCGCAGGTCCTGCAGAACGGCACCTACAAGTTCTTCGTGGAGGTGATTGAGGCAACGGCCGAAAAGGTATTTGCCCTCCAGGTGACCACCGAGATTCGAGTTCCAAGTGCCACCGAATAAACAACAAAGGATGTGTAATTACACGATATGTGTGTGCTTTCCATTCACCCCCCGTCTGCATTGTAAGCGGATTGCTGTCCTTTCGCCCTCGAATTTTCCGCATTTTCCTCCGCTTCGGCTTTTCCATTGTGCGTCATGCGCTTGGGAGCAGGGAACATATTGAAAATCGTTTAAAGTGCATGCCCGATTATGGTGATTATCCGCAGGAAATATTGAAACTTGCGTGTGTGCTCGTCCTCGGGGGGTTTCTGTGGATTTCCCGCGGGATCCCTGCGGTTGGTCTTCCCCGAAGCCATATGTGCAATTTGGCTGTAATTAATAGAAAAACAATATGTTCGATGGCCAATCAATACACGTAACTCTGACGTAACTTTGGTTAAAGTATTCCAAGCGTAAGCCACTAAAACCCTTTTCAGCATTAACGTGTTAAAAAGCATTCGTAATATGATATTTTAATGGAGCCTGAAATATTCTCGCCACCGTTAATTAAAATCCGTAATGCGGTTTTCAGCGAGTATTATTTTCCCCTGAATTTATTTTTTTATAGGGGAAAAGGGGTTGGCTGACATGGGTCACACACCCTGACATCCATAATGCCTTTCTTAACGCACAATCAAGTCACTTTGCGAATTCAATTTGGCAAAAATAATGTGAAATATATAGATCTCAGGTCGGGGGAAAATGGAAATCACAATTCCAATCTCGAATGGCGAAGGGAAAATTCCAGCAAGTTGGGGAAAATTGTAAAGTGAAGTGCCAATGCCTGCCATCGAGTGTCGCACTTATGTGTGACCTTTGCAAATTCAATTTGTCGCCTTTTTATCTATAAACATTTTCTATTAGCCTCCGTTTTCGTTGGGGGAGCGAAGGTTTTCCAATTCGATTTGGCAAACGTAAGAGGTCAATGGCACACACACACAGTTTATTCAAAGAAATTGGCATTTGGTGGGGAAATACTTGAGCTAATCCGATGGGACAGGTCATCGAAATTAGAGCTTCTTAGCTTTTGTCCAGGAAAATTTCCAGAATTGAGTTTCCATTTCGAGCTGCCTGCGAAGGCAACTTTAAAATGCAGCACGGGTCATTTTTCTGACAATTAAAAAGGCGTTGAGTTGGGCAATTAAACACACGAACCTGCCTCAAAATAATTTACTTAAATAACGCAATGTTGCGTAATTCAGTTTCACAGTTTTGTAATTAAAAGCATTTGCATAAGAATCGCATCGAGCGCCAGGCCTCGGGCATACTTTCATGCCACCCTAATTAAAAGCTGCCCTCGGAACAAACGACTCCTTTTGTTGGCCAGGACTTTGGGCCCAAAGGTCATCAACGTCTCCGACGAGGCGACCCAAGTCCCCCGACTTTCAACTGGGGAAATGTGCAGTTGCGTTCTTGGTTTGTCAATAGCGTTTTGTCCTCTACGTGGCTTACAGGAAGTTTTTAATGTTGCAACAGAGTGACTTTCAATCGGTCAGGTTGGTGAACAGAATTAAGTTGTTTGGGCCGAGGAAAATAAAACGGAAATAAAAAACATTTACTATTTGCAGCCAGTTTTAACTCTATCAGTCAGCAAATGTTGCTAGTTTCATATACGAGTAGTTGAACTGAAAAAATAATCAATATTACTCTTTGGTTAAATAATTACCAAATCGATTTGGAAACTAGAATAACGATTTTCAAAATTGATAAATCTAAAACTACATACATAAAATACAAATTAATATTGGAAAGTTGTCCAATTTTCAACTACATTTGATAGTAAGGGGGATTAGTAACCTAATGTCATTTCAGGTTAGTTTTTTCACTCGATGAAGTGCGATGAGGCTAGAGAACTATGCGATCAGAGTGTGGTCCTTTGTGGCCATCATTTGGTTGCTCCGTGATTCACATGCTCTATTTAAGTTCACGAACATCAAGTGCACGTGTTATGAAAAATCGTATTGTGAGCTAAGGCGTTGTGAATTAAAGCTTCTAGGTCGCGGCATTGTGGCCCTTTTCCTACATATCCAGAACAATCAGCTGCCCATCAACACTTCGGTGGTATGCAAAAAAAACAGAAAGTTTTAATATTATTTGCTTTTATTACCCATCATTTTCAGTTCACTCTCACCTTGTTTCGAAGACTCAATGGCTACAAGCCGTTTCTTTACAATGTCACCGTCGATAATTGCAGCTTCATGAAACACAAAAAACGCTATCCATACTTCAACTTGGTGCACGATGCTATGCGAAACTTCACCAATTTAAATCACACCTGTCCTTACAGTGTTGGTAGTATTTGTATCCTAACTAAATTGTATTTAATATTAATGTATTTTATTTAAATTTACAGCATGATATAATAGTGAACCGAATGGTACTGAATGATAATATGATGGCAAAGCTTCCTTTGCCTACGGGTTTTTACAAACTCAAGTTTAATTGGAAAACAGGTGGCGTCTGGCGGGGCGTAATTGAAGTCTTTGTAGAGGTTAATTTGGGATTTGATTGATGAAGAACTAGAATCATTTTTAACATTACATTTAACATTAAGTTTTTCGATCATGTTCAATTTAAGCTGCGGTCCACTGAAGCGTATGGGTTGGATATTATCTAAATTTACACTTGGAAACAAAAAATGTAAATCTTTTAAGTATCAGAAAATATTTTAATAATTTTTAATGTTATAACTTTCAAATTAATTTGGTAAATCTAAATTATTTAAAATACTTGTTTAATATTACATAACTATTATTTATAAAATGCAACCTTAATTAATCGACTAAGGCTGCTAATTTTAAGATTATTTGTATTTAAAATAAAAAATATTATTATTAGGTTATAAAATTACATATTGATTGAACCTGAAAACAATAAAAATTTATTTGTTGGGCTTTGCCGACTGTGAGATACCTATCATTATTCTTATGATTAATAAATTTAAAAACGCTTTCTGTGAATAATTTACTCCCTAAGGGAAAAATATGTAGGTTTTTTTTTAAAACCGACTACTAGTTACAAGCGGACGAGAAAACGGCTCTTAATTTGCTAGTAAGTGGTATTAGTAGCTAATGCAATTTCATGGTAATTTTTTTATTCAATGAACTGCGAACTGCTGGCCGACGATGAGGCTAGAAAAGAATTCGATCAGAGTGTGGTCATATGTGGTCATCATCTGGTTGCTCTGTCATTCAGATGCTTTATTTAAATTTACCAACATCAAGTGTACATGCTATGAAAAGTCTTTTTGTGAGCTAAGGCGTTGTGAATTAAAGGTGTTGGGCCGCGGCATTGTGGGTCTTTATTTACATGCCCAGGCCAATCAGCTGCCTATAAACACTTCAACGGTATGTTAAATATATCACCTAATTATTACAATATTATAATTACTTAACCTTTTTAGTGCGTTCTTACGCTGTTCCGAAGATTTAATGGCTACAGGCCTTTCCTGTACAATGTCACAGTTGATGTTTGCAGCTTCCTGAAAAACCGAAAGCGCTATCCATTTTTCAACTTGGTATATGATGGTATACGAAACTTCAGCAATATAAATCACTCCTGCCCCTACAATGTTGGTAGTCTATCCTATAAAAAATAATATATATTCTTAGTGAATATTATTTTGTATTTCCAGCATGATATAATCGTTAACCGAATGGTACTGAATGATAATATGATTGTTAAGGTTCCCGTTCCGAGTGGATTCTACAAACTCAAGTTTAACTTGAAAACTGATGGCGTTTGGAGGGGCGAAGTTGAAGTCCACGTAGAGGTTAATTTGGGATTTGAACGCTGAATAGCTAGAAGTATAAGTTCCAACAATACCTTTTTATACCCTTGTAGAGGGTATTATAATTTCAGTCAGATGTTTGCAAAGCAGTGAAGGAGACGTTTCCGACCAAATAAAGTATATATATTCTTGATCAGCACCAATAGCCGAGTCTATCTAGCCATGTCCGTCTGTCCGTTTCTATGCGACCTAGTCTCTCAGTTTTAAAGCTATCGCGATGAAACTTTCCCGAAAGTCTTCTTTCTATTGCAGGTAGTACATATGTCGGAGCGAGCCGGATCGGACCACTATATCTTAAAGCTCCCATAGGAATATTCAAACATATATATGAAAATTCATTGTTACTTGTAGGAAGTAGGCGTTTTAATTCTTGACTACTTAAAATAAAAATTCAAAAATAGAAACGTTGAATCTGGAATCCCTGGAACTGCACCGAGTGAGTATTACTTTATCTGCAAGGGTATATAAGCTTCGGCTGGCCGAAGGTAGCTTCCTTTCTTGTTAGCAGATAAAATCTATTTATTTACGTTTTACATTCACATTCAATAAGAGATACGGTCCAATGAAGCTTATAGTTCGGATACTATCTAATTTTACACTAAGAAAAAGAAAAACTCGTTTCAACTGGTTTATTTCAGAAAATATGCATACAATTTTATTTTAAAATAAAAAAGAATTATAAAATTAAACAATTTTTTAAAAAATCGAATTTAATTTAAATATTTTTTTAATTTAAAAAAATAAAATGTTGTGTAGAAAAGTGTATTAATATTAATTTGATAACAACGTAAAACGATGATATCATAATTTTAATAAAAATGCATTTAATCAAAAATAAGAAATTGTATGAAAAATTACCTGTTATACGAATTTATTATTTTGTTTGTATTTTAATTCCGAGTGCATGGGCAAACAAATCGCAAATCCGTGTTCAAAAATCATATGAGCCTAATTAAGAGCCCATTACCCAACCCTCGCTTCGTAAACAGACACCGCCGACCGCAAGTCAACCAACGAACTCGTAAACCAACCCTCTTAGCAAACCGAAAATTTCAAATGGATGGGGTGGTGTTTTGTACAACATGTTGCGGGGTGCTCCGAATTGTTACGTGTGTAATCCGACACTTGGACGAGAATACTATACCAAGCCATTCCACCTGGGCAATTAGCCCGTGAAATCTCCATGCAAATGAGTGCAAACGGTTTGGCGCTCTCGTTAAGAACATTTCCTTAGACAAGTGTCAGGAGCAGGCGGACTTACAAAGAACGGAGCTATGCTAATGAGCCCCTGACAAGCTGACAATTAGCCGAGGGCCAAGGAGAAGCCGCAAACTGAAATTGGTTGACCTCGTTGCCACAACAGATCTTGGCCAGGCTTAAAACTTAATAAACCATTTTTTTAAAACCATATTTTTTCCCCCTTTATTGAGCTGCGAAGCCGCTGCTTCACTCCGTTGTGCGGCGGAGTATAAAAGTTGGTAATTTAATTTCAGTTTATTAGTCGGAATTGTTTTTGACGCTGCTGCGGATGCGGATGAGGCTGCTCCTGATGGCGTCGCGACGCAACAATTTAATTAAGTTTTTGTAGACCGTTTCTCTAATTAATTGCATTCAGTTGCAATTGAAGGCAGGGGTGGATATCGAAAGATAACTAATAACAGGAGAATGACAAGCTTTATTCTCTTTATCTTGAAGAAAGAAATTACCTTAACGCATTTAAAATAAAATGAATTCTAAAAAAGTTTACCATTTTTATAGAAAGTTTATATTTAAATATTATTAAAGTTATTAAGATTTTATATTCTGTAGAACGTAGATTTAATATGCATTTTTTTATTTATTTGAAGGCATAAAAAATCCTGTTAAAAAATATAATTATTTTAACATTTTAAAAAACATACTTTAAAAAAAATCCCACAAAAACCAAGTTGTGGATTTTTTTTTAATAATTTTACAAATAAAATATCAAAAAAAATGAAAATCGAATACAGCTATGCAGTTTCTTTTTTGAAGCCCTGGCTAAATTCCACCGACTTGCTTAATTTTTTGGCCAAAAGCTGACGCCATTTTGGAAACTCACTCGCAACGCCAGAGGGGAGCTGCATTAAATTTTCAAAACCACAAAAAGAATCCTTTGGTTCTTAAAATGTCTGAACAACGCTGACCGTGATGATGCCAGGGGGCGGATGGAACGGAGGGTAGGGTAAGGTTACCTGGGGCTGGCAACAAAAGGCGCACTCACCTGTCAACGCCCCAAGGCGCCACCTCCCCCACCACCTGCCCCTTTTCTGGGTGGATTGTGGGCTGTGGGTGGTTGGGTTAAAACTCCAAAGCAGTGCAATGAAATTCTTCATCTGCAATTCAATGACATTCCATTCCGGACTTTGGCCGGGGGGCGTGGCATGCCGCTGAAAGGCGCGCCAATGAGCGTGCCCCCAGTGGAGCAACAGATGATACATTTATGCAGCGCCCCCTGGTGGGCCTGCATCGGGGGGCGTGGCTGCGCATGCGCTCCGCCCACTTGCGTGGGTGTCCGGGGGTGGGATTGTCGAGCTATGTCATCCGCCCGGCGAATCCCAGAGCAGGACGCTCTGGATTCCGCCGCAAGGTGCAAAGGAGAGAAGGAGAGAGAGAGCGAGAGCCGCACATCCAGTTCAATAATGTGGGTGCCCAGTGGGTGGTGGATGGGTGGCTGGGTGTTGGGTGGTCGTGCCTTGAGCCGCCTTTCATTGGCTTCGCATTCAAACCCAATTTCAGCTGGCAGCATTGCGACAGGTGACCGTCTGCAGTTCAGTTCTCTTTGAAGCCTGCCGCGGGTCAGTTGCGTGTCACGGAAAATCCTTGAGTTAACGGCAAAGTCCTTGGGCTTTCGAAAAATTTATATTTGGGATGTGTTTGCAAAATTTATTAAAGGAAAATTTCAAAAATTGTGCAATTAAAGAAATAACATATTAAACGTATTATAAACAAATATTATAAGAAACACAAAAGCCAGTGAAGTTTTTAAATAAAAATTGAAAGATTGTGAAATAATATCAAAGTGCTATACAAATCAAAATACATATATCTAGTGTTTATTAAGGAACCTACAGGTAAATCTTAAAACCTTTTAAAATAAATCGTATTCTAAGATTATTACCATTATAAAAAACTATATAGTACTACAGTTTATAGAATCTCAACTCAGTAAAATGTTTTGTGATACATTTCAAATAAAAACCATTTGTTAAAAAATTAAAAAAAATAATTCCCTAGCTTTCAATTTAAATTATAAATTGATGTCTTCTTGGGTTTATGTTTTTTTATAAAAACTCAAAAACTCAAGAATTTTTAACACATTTTTATTTTGAATTTATTGCGACAAAAAAACTTATAAGAATTGTAATAAAAAACACCCAAACAGAATTTCCTTCAAAATATGTTATTTTGATGTCAAGATTGCTTAAAAGCAAAGCATGCAAATAACTGTTAACCGTTTTTTTCCTTACGCTCTACTCCCGAGAACAACCGAAAAATAGCATGCCCCTCGTTCTCTCTCTGCGCAGCACACTTCGTTTCCTTTCGTTTTGGTTTTCGGTTGAGCCTTTTACGTTGAGCTGTTCGTGAGACGCTCTGTTACGAACCTCGTTCAATGAGAGATACGAATGTCGCTCGCACAGGGAGACTTATTAAAAGACCGATTGACTGAAAAAGTCATCGCAAAAAGTCTTTTCACTAATACAACTATACAATGTATTCCCTTTGAAAGTACGTGCGAGTGAAAGGGAGAGCAATATCGCCCAAGCACGTTAACGTTAACACATGCACAAAAGACTTTTTGAAACGTCGTTCAGGAGCAATCGGTCTGTAAGCGAGCCGAGCAAAAGAAAGCCGAAAAAACTGCTCGTCGGCTGAGTGCGAGCAAAATTTCAGTACGAACAATTCAATCGGTTGCTCTCTGATTGTTTGCTCAAAGTCTCAGAGAAAAACAGTTATTTGGGGACCGGACGAATCGGTCAACAGTTATTTGCGAGCTATGCTTAAAAGCTTTCCAAATACCTACTATATATACAAACTAATTTAAAAAATCCTATTTCGTTTGAAAAAACAAAGTTTAATTTCGTATTTCCAGCTAATTCCAACCGAAACCTTAAATTCTAACTTTATTGGCCAAGCAAAATACTGAATATAGGACTTCAAATGAAAATCCAAGAAGTTGACGGCGAAACGCAATAGAAAGGGGAGAAAAATGATGAACATGAATCCGCCGACGCACCCTCCACACCCGCATTCCCATCTCCCCCAGTCGCTGCAGCATCTTGGCCAGCAGCGCCAGCAAATGCCCGCCTTGCTGCAGGGCCACCCAGCCATACCAACCACCCACTTTGTCGAGTGCCGGGCATTACCAGCAATCAACGAGACATTTCCGCAATTTGGCCAGCATCGTCCGGCTATTTCGCTGCTCTCCCCCTTGGACCTTTCACTGCGGGCAGCGGCCAGTGTAGTGCCAATTACGCCGCCCTCGACGCCCTCGCCGCCCCGCAAGCGCCAGAGATTGATGTCCGAGGAGAATTACCTGTGGCGTCCGCACATGGCGAGTCCTGCAGCTCCTGCAGGTCCTCCTTCGAACCTGGCAATGCAGCCAGGCAGCAGCTACTTTCATCATCCTCAGCAGCAGCAGCAACAGCAGCAACATCATCATCATCAACAATATGCCATACGCAGCAGCTTTGAGGGCGCTGCCTTTAATAAAAGTCATTTTCACGGGACGAAAAATAACTTTGAGCAAATTCCGGCGGGTCAATCGAGCGTTAGCTCGCCCATCTACGTGGAGGATGAGACGATTGTGCTGACCGAGGACGAGGATGAAACAGTTGTCAGTTCCCATGACTACAATGAGTACGGGCAGTCCACGGACACCGAGGAAGTCAACGATGAGACACTGCAAGTTCAAGTCAGCGATAATGGCGATGATGATGTCGATGAGGTTGACGGGGAGGCGGAGGAGGACGAGGAGGAGGAGGTGTTCGTGGATGTCCTGGGCAGTGACGATGACGAGGATGAGGCCTTGAATCCGGCCACAAGATTGCAGGCCCAATTGCTGGAGACCACGGCGCTGAAAAGGAACGAACTGCTCTACGAGGATGAGGAGCTGCACAACCAGGCGATAGATGGTCTGGCCAGGCTCTTTGAGCGGGATTTTCCGGAGCCGGAGTTGGAGGTCAGCGAACTGGCGGAGGTCCAGAGCAACAGCGGGAAAACCTACACGGATTTGAGTGGCGTGGCTAGCAGGGTGCATGCCAGATCTCCCCGTCTCCCACCGCCTCCCAATCCTCCAGCTCCATCTGCCCCCTCTGCTCCTCCTGCTCCCTTACCACCACCCCCCACTCGACCTCACAAGGCCGAACGCAAGAGGTCGAAACTAAGAAAACACATGGCCATCGATGAGGAGACCATAAGTCCCGTCTCCGGCACCATCATCCGCAAATTGCGCGACGACGAGGAGCTGGTGGTGCGCAAAGGCGACATTGATCCGGCTTTCAATGTCGTGGAAATCACCGAGGAGGCCAAGGCCATCCTGGCCAGCATCGACAACAAGATTGGCGACTATCTGTGCCAGTTGTGCCGCACCGTCTACGACGATGCCTTCATGTTGGCCCAGCACCGCTGTCCCCGCATCGTCCACATCGAGTACAAGTGCTCCGAGTGCGAGAAGGTTGGTTAATTGGTCAGTAGAAATTCTAGTGGAGATTCAAGGGACCTTTCTCCCCTTCCACAGGTCTTCAATTGCCCGGCCAACTTGGCCTCGCATCGCAGATGGCACAAACCCAAAGCGGATGCCGCCGGGGGTCCAGGTAATCCCACCAAGAAGCGACTCGTCGAGTCCGGGGATCTTCTCCAGGAGGCGGGAAGAGCTGGCGAGGATGCCAGCGATGGCATTTATCCTTGTCACCTATGCGGAAAGACCTTCCGACGGTGAGTAAAATCAAATTAAATGGGAATAAATAAAGAAAGCATAACTATAAAAGAAATATAATTAAAAAGAACAAAGCCCTTCAAAAAATTGAGTTTGTAAAATTGTAATAAAATGTATTAAACCTTTTAAAATACTATTATTAACTGAAATATCATAAAATTAAATTAAAATTAAACAGATTTATTTCCTAATTATTTTATTTAAATAACTTGAAATATTTTACTCACGGAAATATATGTTAAATGAATTTTTCTCCTTTATTTTTTCCATAACCACAGTCAAGCTTACCTGAAGAAACACCAGGCCTCCCATCAGATGTTGGATAATCTCAAGAATCTGGATTTCTTCAAGGCCCAGCAGCAACAGCAGCAGCAATTGGCCATCAATGGCCACCAATTGCCCGATCATGTCCAGCTGCAGCAGCAGCAGCAGACCCAAGGTCAAGCAGTTTCGTCAGCCGCAACCTATGCTGCCGCCTCTCTGCCACGCCCACCGCCCGGCATGCCCATCTATCCGCCCCCCAATGGTAAGAACTATGCGGGTGGCCAACGCTTTCCCGGCTTTCCCTTCCAGCCCTTCGACCAGCGTCGCTTCTACTCGCTGGGGGAGTTCTATCTATCACAGCACTTGGAGCGCTCCTCGGCCTTCCAGTACGTGCAGGCCAATCACCTGAGGCAGCTGTCGAATGTGGCTCAAACGCTGATGCCTCCGATGCCCGTCAAATGACCCAATGCAAATACGAATGTCCTGCGGCCTGTGCCCCGCATTGCTGCCACAACGAGTGCAACAGGACTTCCGGCGGCAGCAACAAATACCAGGCAAGTGGCAGCTTCCGCAACTGTGTCCTCCGGAGGACACGCCTTCAATTGGGTGGCTCCTTCAACGACAACCGGAAGTGCAGCGGGAAATGCAACTGCAACTGCCACGGCGAGTGCTGTCGAGTCCGGCGGCAATGTTATCATGTGACTTACCAACTATTAGAAGCATTGAATCAACAATCTCTAGTTCAAGTTTAATAAATCAATCAAAAGATTGGGAAGCCTTTTATTGGAGTTTCGGGTTGCAGTTTTAGTTTTTATTTTAAATGAGCAGAAGTAACCAAAATAAAAAAACAGAGAAAGTCTTCCAACTATCAGATATCCGATACTCAGCTAAACGTAGTGCGAGGGAGATGGAGATATGTAAGCAGCATAACATAAAGCGCCATCTAGCGCTAAATTCCTTTAACCTGATACAACCTTTTACTTTCTGACGGATACCGTATATATCAATTATTCTCTGTTCTTTTGAGTTAAGCCGTTTTTTCATAGATATATTTTTTATACAGTTTACACCACTGAAATATATACATCTCACTAAAAACTGATTTGAATTAATTAATCAAGTAATTGTGCTTCAATTTAATATTATATTCATCCTTAGTTCCAATTGTACTTGTAACCCCTTTAAATTGTGTTAAGGTTTAGTTCTACTTCTGCTGAGGACATGGGAAACAGCATGTGCTAGGAAGGTTTCCTTTCGAATTCCATGAAAAATGGCAGACTTTGGTCCTGTGGAATTTATAAAGATAACTGCAGTCAATAAATATGAAAGAGGAAATGACTTACCCCGAGCGAAAAGTAAACTTTCGGATGGCATTTGATAAAGTCTTTGTTGCATTTCCAATTCCGACGCATTGAAAGTATCCGAAAGGTGTTCTATTGTCTCCGTTTCCTCACTCACATCCAAAGTTGGCTTTGGATACATGGCATTGGTCAAGAGAACTAGAGTAAGAGCATCCTGATCCTTGTGAAGATTAGCCAGAGTGTCGTTCAGAAGCTGCAGTTCCTTTCTTTTGTCCATGCCCGACTGAATAAACTGCTCCACTATGAGTAGATAGCCTTGGCCTGGTTTTTTCAACAATTCTATGGACTTCTCTACCATTAATTGCAGACTTGGGGCCTTTGCATTTCCGCTTAAATCTCCATTTGCCATTATGCCCAGTATATGATCAAAACTGCTGGCATTCAGAGACTCCAGCTCATCGGTGCGCTGTACCAGTTCGAATTTTATAGGATTAATTTTGCTCTCCCTGAGTTTGTGGTTTCTCCACTCCTTCAGCAGATTGCGACCATCGCTGGACTCGCAGAGTAGCTCATCCACAGGATCCCACTTGCTGACGGGCACCAGACTGCTCAGCATTTGCCTACCGCCGCCAATGATTACGTTCAGGGATTTACCAGTCTCACCGGAGATCAGCTGACGGGCTATATCCTGGCAACCTGATTTTGAGGAGCCCAGTGGCATTCTTTCATCGCACTCATAGTTGCTATGGGTATTCGCCAAGGCAGCTCCTGTAGATCCTGTAATCCTTTGTGTGGTCACAAAACCAGTTCGCAGACCAGCCAATTGAGCCTGGCGAAGAATACTCAGAGGGGTTTTTGTTGCATTTACCAAGTCTCTACAATCCGTCGGACTTTCGGGGACTCTATCCAAAGGTATTCCCGACCAAAGAGCTTTGGAAACCCTCTCCACTTGACAGGGAAACTGCTGACTGCAGCTGTTCTTCAAGCGAACCAAATGGGGAAACTGATCCCAAAGAAAGTTCTCATTTTCCTGGCTAATATCTCTAGTTGGAAATCGAAGGGCCGCCAAATCCCGGCCATCGACACCCTGTACCAGAAATATCCGCACGTTTCTGGGATACTGCGGACCCTTGGAAGATCTCAGCGCCTCGTTGAGCTCATCGATGCCCTTGTCATACCAGATTTTCTGCGATGGCGCCACCCTGTCCTTCCAATAGTCCACATCCGCCACGTTGGCCACCTCGTTCTGTACCTCGTAGCGGGTCATAAGGCCAATGCAGAGCAGTGTGATCATCACTGTTAGCAAACATGTTCCGGCCACCAGGAATACCTGTGTGGACTTCAGCCGAACTATTTGGCAAACCTCCTTGGTCCGTTGTGCGGTTACCATTGTCGAACTTTGCCTAAAACTGATTCACAGTCGCTCTCCTATTCGGATTTATTCATAAACAACTTTATCTACTATCTGTTGTTCGAGATAAGGTTTGGGTTTCTTCTTAGGGGCCTTACAGCCCCCAATCGTTGGCCGTTTAGTTGGGTTTAAGTGTGGCAATTAACCCACGTCATGAATAATAAATGCACTAATTGACGTGTCAGCTAATGCAAATCACACAGAGAGAAAAAATGAAGAGCAAACTTAACTGATATTGTACTTGAACGGTAAAGGTGGGGGATTATTAATATGTTATTGTATTATTTTATTTAATTTATATATTTATTAGTTTGTGGAACGATGGTTAATCTTTTTTATTCACTGATAAATGTAGTTAAATTTTAACTGCTAAAAAATAGTGTAATTTGGATAACAGTTTTTTTGTCCTTACGCCTTTACATTAACTTGGACCATTTTCATGGGATTAATAAATTGAAGTTTGGTATATAAAATATGGAATTATTTTACACTTAATTTTCCCCGTGCACGGCATTGCGAATTCCGAGTTCAATTGCTGTTTTGAGGGGTCAAAGACGTCTCAGCTTTGGCCATAAACTATTTCCCACATGTGTGTTAACCACAATTGATTTGTGAGTTTGGTCTAAAGCAGCCGACTTGTCAGCAGGAGGTTATGGCCTTTGGCCCTAACAAACGACAAATGCTAATTGTCATTTGGCATTCAAATGACGTTTTCGATTTCCACCCCGTTCGGCAAACTATTTCGCTTATGAATTCTCGCCCAATTAAATTGGCTCACACAGTGCAGCAAATGCTTTGTTCATTTGCCAGTTATGCGAATGCGAAATTGTTGCCTCAATTACCTGCCATTAGCCTGCATTTACGCCCCAATCCCTCTGCCCCCTGCCACCCAAAACCCCCTCCCCTCCCCCGACCATACCGACCACGCCCACTCGGTTTTGCCACGTCCGTCATTTCGTCGCTTTGAAGTTGCTTTGCATTGACATGTGGTCAGTTTTCCCCCGAGCGAAACTGTCACAATTTCAATTTGTATCCCACTCAACTGACAATGGCACTCGGTCGTTGGGATATCACTTTGATTATCGGTTTGTCCGTTTACTCTGTTCATCTGTTTGTCTTACCAACAGTCTTGACTTGCGGAAATCGCTGAGCAATTTCAATGGCAATTTTTCAATCATGCTGTGATTTTGCCTGTCAAACAGCAGCCCACGTTGCGTATGGGTAATATAAATGAGGGTGTGGATGGGGTGGCCCAGCTCCTTTCTTGCCCTTCCCTAAACCAATGTTTAGAGGTGGAAAAGATAGCATTTGTGGGCACTATGATAGTACTCAACATTATACTAAGGGTAACTTTGGATCGCAAGGGGTGTAGGAAAAGCTCAACTGTCACCCTCTTTAAAAAGGTTGGTTTATTGACTGAGCTTGTGGGTGAGCTTTTAGCAGCGCCTCTAACGGTGAAACTTTTTTGGGGTGTAAGGGAGGGGAGTTTTGGGGACTGAGAAAGTTGGGGTAAAGAGATAAAATGCATTTTGTCGATCTGGCAGCACTCGTATTCCTAGTCTAAATCGAAAAGTAAAAATGTAAAACCTAAAAGTTTAAGGACCATATTTTCGTAATTTTTTCGTTAAATCATCAGGAATTTTAAAGAAGAGTAACAGATTTTTTAATTTTATACACACAAAAATGTAGCGTTTCCAACAGAACAATTTAATTTGCCAAAAAGTAAAACATTCCTATTCTTCGAAAGTTTGGAATCGAAAAACATTTTTATCTATGCCGCACCTTCTTGAAAAAAACTAACGCATTCACTTAAAACAATCAAATCTGCCACCCATTTCAAAGAAAGCATCAAACAAATTAATTCAAAACAGTAATTTGTTTACATTAAAACTTAATTCCTTAAATTAGTTATTACAATTATTTCTACGTATATTCTTTGTTCTTTGTTCGTTGTTAAAATATTTTAGCTACAATTTCGACACTTTCTCAGGTGAAGATGTTGGCACTGTGTGTTCAGAAAGACCTGTTTCGAAACTTACTGTATTCTTGAGCTCCGCCTGCATTGTGTAAAATGAATTGTTATGTATCCGTCATACAATGGCTGCACATTAGAATCGATGTCCCGTTATTAGGTGAACTGCAGTCCAGTCGACTGGCTAAAGCGGGAGTAATAGAAACACAATAAGCCAAGACAATAATTAACTTTGTTCGGCCTCCGGTCTGTCATTTAATACTATAAGGTTTTTTTGTCAAACAAACTACTCATGTGAGGAAGAATAATTATCGAATTATGATTGACTAACTTAGCTACCAGAAATATAAACAGTTAAATTTATATAGTGCAATCACTAGGTGTTTAACAATAACCTTGATAAGGTAACACTTAATAAGCTAACCCCCTCAATTAAAATACAAATTGTTGTCAATGTACTGACTTAGAAACTTCCTGACTTTGCTAGTCATGAATCAGTGCGCAAATCCCGAACAGAAATCTATTTAAAATGCATAAAATATGCCAACAGCTGGTGAAATCTGTTGTGGCTTACGAAGGATTAGGATCCTGCCCGCTGGCCAAATCATATATACTGTGCAAATGACATTTCGTATGCATCCGACGAGCGCCGCAGGATGCAATTAGCGGCGAGTGGCCATCAAGTTAGTTTTGAGCCATCGAGGACGGGAAGGCGGAAAGAGGGGAAGCCGAGAAGGCGAGAATCTGAGAACTCGAGAACATGGCCGAGAACAGGGCTTTTGACTGGCAGGAAGTCGACGGGCGTGACGCATATGGGTCACTCTTGGGCTGGCCCACGTCAATGGCTTTGCAGGATGCCAAGCCAGCTGCTGCTGCTGCATCCCGCCCACGCCCAGGCCCACGTCCACGCCTACGACCACGCCCACTCCCTGTCCACGGTCGGAAAACTGAAAAACTGGGTGGTTCCCCAAACCCCCTGGAATTTATAGGCGAGAGAGCGAAAGAGAGAGACTCTTCGCAGCCATGACCTTGCCCCCCAAATAGAATTTCTCATCATCGAGTGTTGTTTGCATTCCAACGGCGCCTGCCTAAAACATTTTCCGTGTTCGCTTTCCATATGGCAAGGAGCGAGGAAATTCCTTGACACATTTTCCGGGGAAAAATTGAAAGCCCAGTAAGTGAAATCCCCAATTAAGCGTTAATTTGATACGCTAAATGCGAATTACGAAACTATTTGCAATTAAAATTCACTTTATTTGTTAATAAGCAATTAAAATTTGCGCTTGAAGTAAAGTGCCTTACAAGTCTTATAAGAAAAACTTTCCAAGGACATGGGCGTTCATTTAAAAGGGTATTGATTAACTTAAATGTTGATTAATGTCAGTCCTCAATTTCTAACTTTAAAAAATAAAATACATTTAATTTTATATATAACAAAGTTTTATATTTTTTTAAACCCCTTTTGAGTTACTTCACTGTCATTAATTTACTTTTGAAGCCAAGCCATAATACTACTTAGATTTGTTGTTGCAATTGATTACCGCTTCTGCCTCTCTGTATTGGGAAAATTATATTTCCCCATTTATTTGCCAAATGTCAGTCACTGTATACTCTTAAAAAGCTCTGTAAATACACTTGTTGCTGATTTTCCTTTCTCAACAGGAAAATGGGGTATTGCTATCTGTATCTGTCCTATAACTTATAATAAAGTAAAGATGACTTAAACAAAAGAAATGACATATCGTATGGTTTTAACGTATGGCGATATTAAAATTCCCAGGGTCATTTGCAGCATTATTATGATAAGAAAATTTCCACTTAACCCACACGTCTTAGCATCTGCCATAATTGGTATTTCTCTATAGTTTACGCTTGATTGCATGCCATTCTCATTGCCATTTGACAGCAATTTATATAATACAAAGGGGGGTAATAAAGGGGGATGAGCAATATGACTCGTCTAGCCCCCTCATGGGTGCAATAAATGATGCAGTGGGGTGGAAAATGATGCATTTAAATCTTTACCTTTCAGGGGCACCTACTTATACTTTCTGCCATATCATCTTATCATATGAAAAATGAATAAATAATAAACCATACCAAAATCAAGGGTTCGAATTAGAATGTTCGTATTGTGTATACCAGAAATCGGAAATTATTCTTGAAATTGTGCAATTTTGTTTATTTTTATTAGGAAATGCGCTTGATTGAAATTCTTTCCGTTTTCCTTCGCCGTATTTTAGATTATTTCATTTAATGTTTGGCAAACACGAAGAGGAAAGACAAGCAGAGATAAAGAAAAAAATGCAAAAAGAAACGGAAAAGAGATAAAACAGAGAAGTTGCAATTTATTGATTGTGTGCACTTGCACTTGTGTGCGTGTGTATCTGTGGCAGCTTTTTGTATCTGTGTCTGTGGCTGTACTGAAAAATAGTTGACATCTGACGATACACTCACACATTGTCGCTTTTCTATACAGACATATATAAATATATATACTTGTGGCATGGCCTTGAACGTGAATTGCATTTGCGCTCGAAAAGCGAAAAAAGTAAAGGGAAAAAACAAACACCAAGCGAAATACAAACAACAACTACAACAACAAGATGCTAGGCGAGGGAGATAGCGAATGTGCGAGCGAGATGGCCTGACGTCGCAAAGAAATGTGCCAAAGCGAAAAGTTTGAAAGCACACAAGCGCAATTCGCAAACTGCATTTCCCCCTCTCTCGCGCTCTCGCTCTCTCCCTTTCTCTTTCCCCCTCCAAAGCAAGCTATCTCTTTTCAGCTAACAACTAACAATCTCAAGGTTACCGCATCCACATACAAATCGCTCATGTGATGTGCACTCTCGCTCTCTCCCTCGCTCTTCTTGGCAGATATGGAAAACTACCGAAAATAATTTAATTTTCAAATGCAATTTCATGTTCTTAGCTTCCCTTACCCTCGGATTAATCCACCTGCCAAACTAAAGAGGTACCTACAGAAACATTTCCATTTAAATTTACACACCACGAAAAGGTTTGCGAGTTCAAAGAGATTTTCGATATAAATATCGATATAATAAGAATATTTAACAAAAGACCAATTTATCGTTAAACTTTTATAAATAATTTTTCGGGAACCTTAATGAGTACCTACATTTTTTTACCATACTATTTTATCGTTCTTCTATCGATGCATTTTTCTGAGATACTGAGTTTCTAAGAATCATTATCTAGATAGATAACAGTTTTGCTTAGGAATTCGTTGAATGTTGGTTAGCCCTTATACAGAATAAAGATTTCAAGAGTTCTGTTTAATTTATATTATATTTTTTTCCGTGCATTCACAACTTGTATCGCATGTTCTCTGAAAACTTTTGCATCTTTTCATCTCCGCTGGCCTACGTATTCATTCAAATTTCAGTTTCACCTTTTTTTTTCGTTTTCTATTTTATAATTTTAGCAACAGTTTCCAACAGCATTTTCCTGTGTTTATTTAGGTTAGAAGTGTGTGTGGGTTTGTATGTCTATGTCAGCGGTTGTGGGTGAGTGTCCGTGTTAATTGGTTTTGAAAATAACATTTCACATGCTTGAAATGCATTTTGATTAATTGACTTTGAGATCGCTTGCCATTTTTGGGGTCTCTGTTAACTTGGTTATGATCATGAAAAGTAATTAGCTTTGGCTTTAAAATGGAATTGGGTCACACAGTCTCTTCCTTATTCGCTTTTATGGAAACAGCAATTTGAGAATATGGCCAGATATCGTCCATACGCCATGTTGCCAAACCGTAAATATTCTCAAGCCAGCTTCCAGGAAATGTGCATGGCTTTCGTCAGGGGAAGTGATTGAGGAGGGGTCAGCAGAATATATGTACATACATACGTAAAATCCACCCCCTACAAGAGAGCTATAAACGCCCAAATGTCAAAGTTGAATGCACAATATCAAAGTCGCTGCAGGCTAGGGGAATGCCAGAAAATAGCAAATGAAATCGAAATCGAAATGGGTATGGGAATGCAAATGTGAGTCATTTGGCACACTTGTCCGTCCAGTGCAACAGCCAACATATGCTCGCCATTAGCTTTACCGTTGCATAAAGCCTACATACCCTCTCGCTCTCTTTTATTCTGTTTCTGTTTCGGTTTTTCCCCTGCAAAAGGCGAAACATGAAAGCGAAATTTCTGGCACATATTTCACAAACGTCGACTGCAGACAACACGTCGCAAGTAGCGATGATTCATATGCCAGCTATATACTGGTATACAACCCACTCACCACCCCTCCCCTCACACAGTTGCATTTTCACTTTTGCAAAAGCTCTCTCTCTTCGTTCCATTCCACAGCGTTTCACACACACAACAAAATAGAGAGAGAGAATCGAATCCTTGTGGCATGTATTTCAAGTTCACTGTCAAGGTCACCTACTACAGTCATGCGCCGCCGAACGGAGAAGGGAAAAGGGCGCTTGTTGCAGTAGCAGCAGCAGAATCGGTCGAATCGACAGAATCAGCAGCAGCTGCCTACACAGTGCTGGCGAAATGTTGCCCTCCCACTCTGCCACACATTTCCCCAAAGCATACACATTCTATATTCTATAATAGATGCGCCATTCTATACAGAAATACAAGTGTATATACTCGACCGGGATATAAATACATACGTGTGTGCACTTAAATCTGGTTTATAGCCGAGCAACCAATTTCGAGCGCAACTGAGCTCAGCTTTTGGTTATTTTTAGTAGCAATTGGCCTTTTCGACGAAATTTGTCATCCCTGACGTATACTTGATATTCGGTTTTATGGTGATTTATTGCCTAAGAAGTTTTTAATAAATTCTTGAAGAATTTTTATAATAAAAGTTGTAAATTAATTTGTTTAGTCAAATCCATTTTCACTTGTTTCCAAAAGTATTTTAATTTGTTTATATATTTCTTAAACAGACGCAATTGCATAGTTTAAAAAAATAATTTAGAAAATGAAAAATAAACTAAAAAGAAATACTGGTATTTCAATTCATTAAAATGGCTCACCAAATCAAAAAAATATTATATTTCATATACTAGCTTTGGATTTTTAGAATCACAAATCATTACAAATCCTTTTCTAATTTCCTTAAAGAATATTTAAATATTTTTTCTACTTTCCTTTGGAAATTGCCAGCTGTAACGAAATTTTCTCGTTAGCTGTAATGCGATTTTCCCCATTTCCCCACAGTGCTAACGAGAGAAAAGTTCCCTTCGCTACTGGCAGAAAAGGTGGGCACATACAGTCGGTGGTGACTGTGCCAGTGGAAGTGCAAGCCACGGTTGTGTGTGTATATCGGGCGAGCTGTTATATATCTGTATATGGGTCCATATATTTGCCACTATATAAGCTTCGGTGTGCGCCAGTGCATCTGCGAGTGTGTATCTGTGTCTGTGAGTGCTTCTGCATCTGTATCCGTATCTGAGAACCCTTTAAAACGCCGCGGTGCGCATGACATAAGAAATAAGAAAACGGCGCACGAGTTGGTAAGTTATGAAAGTCCCCAGCCCGACATGCAATAACATCTGTTGCATATAGCCGATGATATAGATGCATATATGTATGTTCATGCATCGTTAGGGATATGTATTTACCTGAAAATATGGCACCTACGAGCGATTCTAGCGATACATCTGCGGATGCGACCGTTACAAAGTGCTGAAGGTATGCAAGAGTTGCAGTCACGGCATTTAATTTAATTAAACAATTAAACAAACATGGTGGACAGTGTTCTCTTGCGCTCACAAACACACACTAATGAAGACTTGCGCCCCAAACAAATTCAATTAAGAAATTAAAATCGAAATGCCAACAATGTTTGTGCTACTAGAAAGAGAGATCCCGGCGAGAAAGAGATGCAACCAGAACCCAAAGAGGCGACGATGTGTGGGGAGGGGTAGGAGATTTTGGGGGCTGGCTTAGCCGGTGGAAAATTGCAGCACACGCACATTTGTCAATCGAAATCGCATGACCATGTTTCGTGTACATAGGTATTAGCAGGTCCCACCTACGTACACATGTACGTCATATATATATGACAGCAAATATCCGTATACTTGGGAGGGCCAGGCCAGTAAGCCAAGTAATTATTGTATTTCCCTCTATCACTCCTCGTGTGCCTTTTGTTGCTACGAACATTTTGTGTTGCAAGCGGCGGTTAGTCAATAAATGCGCTAATTATATACAATTCGCTGCCCAGGCCCAGAACACGAACCGAAAAGCCCAGACCCAGTAGATACACAGCGAACTAAGTGCACATACAGTGGGCACTCGAGCACACGGCATTCTTTTAGGTGAAATTGAACATATAGAAGTTTAGTTACAGAAATAGATAATTTTAAAGTGTTTTTAAATTAATGTTTTCTAAATTATTTTTTAATTATCAGTAAGTAAATTTTTTTCATATCAACGGGAACTGGTTGGGAATTATAACGAACATGCGAAGCAAATGATGCAAACCTCAGTTAAATAAGCAAAAATAAATTTTTTTTTAAATCATGATCCTAATATCTAAACTTTGGTACACCTAGGGAATTATGTTAAAGGATTTCATGGGTCCAGTTGGCCTTCTTGTTTATCGGGTGACCACTGTGCAGGGGCAGAGGCAGTAAACCAGGCGCGTCAGGGCAGACTGCACAACTTAAACTGCAAGTACATGCCAAGGAAGGGAAAGAGGTGGTGGGGAAGGGCAGAACGGGCCAGAAAGAGACGGCGATAAGGAGGGCAAGTGAGAAAGCGAAAGGGGATCAGCAGAGGAATACCTGCATATGTGTGTGTTACTGCGAGAGAGCTGCTTACTTGCACTTACACTACCACTACTTACTTTTGCGCTCTCTTCGCGCTTTATTACATAACATCCTTGAACTTGAGCTGAGCTTGCCAGAGTTTCCTTTGTAAATGTTATATGTATATTCGTGCATGTTCTATTCTGGCAGTGGGACGCTCAGCTCCTTTCACCACATACATACATACATAAGTATGTACTTGTGTAGCTTTCTTCCGCTTCTGGGCCCCATTCTTCCCTTTTCTCTCACACTGGCTCGTTTCTTCTCTCTTCGCATCGGAAGCTTTCGGGCTTTTTAGCAGCGACGACGGCGACGGCTCTGCCATTTTCTGCTGTTCTGCCCGTTGGCATTGAAAGTGCGGCAGGCGAGCTGCCAACAACGCTCCATTCCCAGCAAATCCCCAATCGGAACCAGAAGAATTCTAAACACAACAACAAGTACTACATACAATACCTCAAAAAAGCCAGCAAACAATCCCTCTATTATTCGTTACCAATTAGACACGCAAATGACATCAACAGCGAAATTGAATTTGCCCAAAAACCAACCGAATCACATTGTGACAGCAACTAACAATGCAATAATTGCAAATGAATTGTGTTCAATTCTACGAGAAGTGCTTGTCAAATTAAAATTAAAAAAAAACCAAAAATGGTAATTTTGTTCAAAATAATTGAAATTAATTGAAAATGCATTCTAATGTGTGATACAAAAACCACGGAAATAAAAACGAAATATACAGAGCAGACTGGATTTGAGAATGCAAGTGAATTTCACAACTATTTTAAATACGTGCCCCAAACCAGTGAATTCTTACATAAAGAAGCAACAATACAAAAACCAATATTAAAGAAGTCTATGAAAACTAAACTTGAAAACTTGAAACGAAATCCAAAGGGACAGCAATTTAAAACCAACGGGGATCATAAAAGGTGAGTAAGAGACTAGTCCAAGTATTTTGAAGATTTCGTCAGCCAAACCTTAGGGAAATTGCACTTCCTATTATTATAACCAGCTTTTTAGATACAAAAAAATAATAAAGTAGGACCATCTCAGTTTATTTTTCATGTACTCTTCTGTTTTTATATCAATATCCCGAGCAGTCAGACCCCAATTAAAAATGTCAATGTATGCATATTCGTAATCCTTGCTGGAGCTTTTAAAGCTCCTTGGAGCTTTTCCCCAGGATCAAGGGATGAGGATCTCGTTAGCCCACCGAACCCTTGAAATTGTTTTTTTAACGTTTTGTTTTGCTTTGCTTCGGCTAGAAAAGCGTCGCAATAAAAACAGGAATCCGCAAAAAGCAAAAGTGAGTTGCAAACACAGATAAAAGTGCGCAGATACAGATACATTTTAGGGATGGGATACGAAAGGGGAGGAGAATAATGAATGAAAGAATGGCAGAGCAGAGAGAGCGAGCGAAGAGAGAGCCCGTTTGAAGGCCATTGCGGAGAGAGTCACATGTGCTTTTCGGGTTTTCGAGAGGTGTGTGGGGCAGTAGGGCAAAAGTGGAAGAAGACTGCCCAAAAGCAGGCCCAAGAAACAGGAACAGGAAGAATCGAAAAACTTGACGAAAGAGAGCGCTGAAGAGAGAGTGTTCGCTGGTAGATAGAGGCTCTGCCGGCGTCGACGCCGGCCGCGGCAGCGCTGCGGCAGAGGCGAGAACTTTCCATGGCAGACAAAAAAGCGGCGACATTAAACAGCGGCACCTTCAACCGATCACATTTGCCTTTGAACCGAGCTATTGAATAATTCATAAAATAATAAATACAAAACTAAACACTTTAAAATGTAATCAGAAAATACCAAAAAAGTTCGCACAAGGATTAAGGGCTACTTTCCCTAAAATATCCTGTCGGAAAAAAAGCTATCCAACCCCAGAAAAACCTAATAAAGTGCATGTTCGAAAAAAGAAAATTATCGGCAAACACAGACAAAAAAGAAATGTGGCAGAAAACAGCAGAATGTGAGTAAACTGAATTGCGTCGTAGTTAACATTTTTTGACGGCGTCATCAAAGGCATTCCGCCACCCCCGCCGCCTCCCATTCACCCACCGTTGTTGTGATTGCGGAAAATACAGTCAACAATTGCTAAAAGCTAAGTTTTACAAACAGGGGCGCGTCGAAAGGGGTAGAAAAAATTATAAACCTCCTAATGATGACTAATAAATAAAAAGTTTTCCAAATAATCTTTGCTAACTTAATTGATTTATAATATGATTTAAAGTCCTTAAAACGTTAGTAATCTAACTGTCCTAACATATAATACCAACTTGTTGGTCTCTATAAATCAAACCATTTGTAGAAGAAATACTCTTTAAAATACTACCCCTTCGATAAAATCCCACAGACTCCCCTGTTTGCAAAAATACACTCCCTCTCTTTCTCTCTTTCACACGCTCACAATGGTTCTCAATATGTTTTGGCCATCTCTCCCAATCATTTGTTTTTCTTGCCCGGAATTTGCAGAAATATCAAAACTTATTTATAACATAAACAACACAAATTAAGCCAACCAAAGAAAAATAATACATAATCGCGAAAAAAAAGCCACAGCAGCGGCGAAAATAAACAAAACAAATGCGAAAAAGCTTATAAACAGTTCCGTTTGTACATATACAAGACAAACACAAAAAAAAAGCAAGCGAAACCCATTCGGAATTTGGCCAAAGGGAATTATGATTCTCAAGAACTGATGATGGCTCTATTTGCGTGCGAATGTGTGTGTTGCCATTTTGTTTGTCAGCTTCCCAACTTGTTTATGACTTCACTCGGCACCAACAATTAGAAACTAATTTGCTGGCAATTGTCGCTAATGGAGAGTGCGAAATGCGAAGATTTGCTTTTAATATAAACAAATGAGAAAATGAAACTGGACTTCAAAGAAATTTGTAGGAAAGCCGTATTTTGTTAAATAAGTTTAAAAAATGATCTCAAATAATGGACCTCAGTTTAATACATTTTTTTAATCATCATCGAGAAACACAGAATATAATCAAAATATTTCAAAAACATTCGAAACTCTAAGATTTTTAATTTTACAATCTTCTAATTTAAAGTAATTTTGTTGCATTCCTTTGCTAAACTTGTTCCAGGAAATTATCAGATTGCAATTGCAAAGGTAAAACAAAGACGGTAATTAAAGCTGCTTTTCAGATCCGTCTTTGTTCTGTGCGATAGGTCTAAAGATCATGTATAGATCCCTTTATTAAACTCTGAATTGTATCCATCAATCTAATGGGCCATAAAAACTGTGTTTATTACTAAACCGTTTACAGAAATGCTGAGCATTCGGATAACTCTGTAGCTTTACGACCAGCGAGTCAGCCTGTTGATTTCCGATTGCATCACGTGTCATCAGCAGATCAGCGCTTCTATATTCTATATTGCCAACTAATGTACAGATGTTGTACGTATATGTGTGTGACTCAGATTATCTACTGACACACGATCGGCCGAGTGCGGTAAACAATTCTGTGAAATTGTAAACTGACGTTCGCCCAGAAAGGCAGCACTCAAAATACTGCTATGTGATGCAGTCAATCAAGATCCAAGTGCAATTTCCCGGCGTTCCCCCACCCACCAGTGGAAAACCACAGCAAAACCAACCTACACAATGCGATATTTTTGTGTTTTGTATCTGAACTTGACTCGGGTTTAGCTTTGCGTGCCGCTTTTGTTTGCACAAGATACGAGTTCATCGATGTGTGCATCTGCATACGTGTGGGTAAATGGGATTTCGAAATTCGTTTACGTAACTCTCGCCCCATCTCCGCACAGCCCACACTCATTTCGGAATTACGGAAGCTAGGATGGGTCTGTGGGGTTGGGCAGAAAAAGTCATCTTCACGGCTACACCGAAAGCAAATATATTCGAAATCGATCAACGTTTGGTATAAATTGATTAGGATTGATTGTGTATTAGATTGGATAGATTGTACTTTCTGTAACAAATATTTTATCATTTATTTCCATGTCTATAAATTATTTTTATATTTTTTTTTTTCTTATTCGAGTTGATCAATCTTGAACAACTTTAAAGACACTTAAAATAGAAATATATTAATATTTTAGTTCATTTTGCTTAATAAGACAATACTAATTAAAGATTGTTTTGAACCATGGCGTATACGTAATTTAAGTCAAATGTGTTAAAAACGGAAAAGTATGATCTATTTGTGAAATATGTGTTATCACCTAATTTAAAAAAGAATCAGATTGAGCCGAGCTATTGTCAACAGTTGTGATTGGGTAGTTATTGAACTAAAAACTAAAGTTTTAGAGGAAAAGAAGCCCAGGGAAGAACCATTTTGTGATAAAAGTTATCAAGTTTCAGGGGAATTCCGATTCCAAGAGATTCTTTTTTCTAGGAAAATCATTCATTTGAGGGGTTTTCTTTCTGTGCACCCTTTTAATTGCCCAGTGGCGTCATTTGAGAGTGTATAGATGTGGCATTTGGGGATGTTCATAGAAGAGGTGATGTTTTTTGGGGGGCGGTACTGAACCGGACAGTCCAAATAGGGTTAGAGGAAGATGATGACTCGGCCCAGGTGTTCGCCATATTACGTATGCATCGCGTAAGCTGCATTTTAAAATGGGCAACGGAAGGAGAACGAGGGAAAGAAGAAGAGAGGCAGGGCAAAGCGAAGCAATGAGAGAGCGGCACACAGAAAGCTCTGCCGACGTCGACAGAGGCGTCAGCATCGCGTGCTTACCGTTCGTTCAGTGTGTCGCTCTCTCCTCTCTGCCTCGGTGTGCGTGCGTGTGTGTGTTTCAAGTTCAAGGTTAAGATACTAGTTGTACATACAGCACTTGAGCGACGAGTGCGAGCGAGCTGGCAACACGTAGTTGCCATAGTGCTGTGCTGTACCCATGTGCATTTGTGTGTGGCAAACCAGTTTGGCACGTTTCACTGCGAGAAAGAGACGCCTACACGTGCGGCGGCAAACAAAGAGGAAGCAAAGACAGCACAAGCACAAAAGGCAAAAAGCAGAAGCACCAAACACACAGCGAAAGGAAGGGAAAGGCGAAAAGCACGAAGAGTAAACCAGAAAGTGGCGGCGGCAAACATTCTCTGGCAAAGGAATAAAACGCGAGCAAACATCATGCGCTCTCTGTCACTCTACACAGAAAGAAAAATAAATGATATGAGGATCGATTTAAGGATCACACATATTGAAAAACAATATTAAGGAATCACTTTAAAAATCAAAGAGCTTTAAATTGAATAAAGGGTATTTACATATTTACCATAGGCAATCAAATGAAACAACAAATTCCAATATCTTTTTTTAGCATTTGATAAAGAGCTGTTTTTTTTGGTGTAGTTGATAAAGCTGATTCTCGGCGCTCGCTTTGCGACACTTATTCGCACTTATTATTGCTCTATGCGTTTTGCCTCTCAGTTTTATTATCTTTCACTCACACACGTACACACACGCGATACACCCGTGGAGCTTTAATTGAATTGATGTTGATGATTACGCTGAGTGGCGACTGCAATCACCTCACCCCCCTTTTCCATGCCTTTCCCTGCCCCTACCCCACCCACCCCCTTTCGACCTGTCTGACTACCTGCCAAAGCCAAACGAGAATTTCTGTTGGCCATTTAATTAATCGCCAGCGTGTTCTTACTTAATGGACTCGTAGCTCAACAGTAAACACAGCAAAAAAAAGCTGGAACATCGATCCCCAAAACCTCGCAATTGACTCCACACACAGCAAGAAAATTTCCGCTCTTCCGGGGGAGTAATTAACTGGGCGTAATCAAAAATTGTATTTATTTGCTATAGCGACCTCTAAAGATAAGTTGATGTAACAGTACTAAAACTAGAGAAATTGCTACAACTAATTCTAGCTGCCCCCTTGGCACATAAATAGCACATAAAACGAAATTCCATTTTGCATAGCTGCGAGTTCGTTGCACCAGCAGTGCAATAGGCAATATGCAGTGTACAATGCACTCGAGAAGACCTTGAGTGGGCGGAGGAGCGGCGATTGGCGAACTTAGAAAATAAAATTATATTTCCCCACTATTTATGCAACAGGGTGAATCACTCTGAATAGCAGGGGAATCGAATGCTTTAGGTTTGGAAATTAGTTAAGATACAACCAATAAAATAACATTAAAAATGGTTCAGAACTTATGACTATTTTTCATGGCATTTTTCTATTTTATGATTTTAATCTGATTAGTTTCTAGAAAAAATGCGAGGGACTAGGTGCTAAATGTATTTTAATAAATCTAAAAAAAAGTATATTTTCAAATTATGTAAAAGACAATCCCATTTGTATTCTAGAAAAAATGTTCCTCATACTATAGTATCCAAAACATTCTTTGTCTTAGACAATAGATCTCTATATAATACCCAATAATTCCCCTTAAAGAAATTCCCAGTGTGGTGTGTCCAAATTCCAACGAAAATTGCGCCCTCATAAAATGTGCAAACGAATGGCAAACCGAAATGTTTGTTTATAGACGGACCAATGGCCAGCGCTTTTCATATGCTGCGGAATCGATAATGTTAGCCTGCATTTTATCGATGGTCTTCTAAACAAAAAAATCTCTTTGTTTGTTTATTTTTAGGGTGGTGAGCTGCGTCAGCATGGAAATTTAATTAGCGACAGTTCAGTTCAGCTGAGCAGCGTTAAGTCGACAGGATTGCCACGCCCCCCGCAACCACCCATCGAAAGGAGGTGGGAGGTAAATGGAAAGGGGTGGTGCGATTTCGTTGATTTTTGCATGACGACAGCAAAAAGCGAAAAGGCGGAACAACAATCGAAATGCAACTGCACGAGAGTGTGGGTGTGCGAGCGAGGCAGCCTGTATGAAGCAGACATGCGCTCTCTCTCGGCGCAGCGACTTGAACTTGAAAACTTTTTACTGCCGGCAAACCAGAGAGCGGAGAGAGAAAGGTATGTATGTGAGTGTTGTGTTTGCCATTGATTAAGTTAAACAAAAACAAAATCAGAGCAGAGCGCAAGCTTCGCGCTCGCAGCTTTTGTTTTTCGCGAGAGCGAGAGAGCAGCTTTTGCGTGGGCGGCTTAAGGCAGCGCAGTCGGCGTCGCTGCCGGCGTCGGCCAACTGTTTGCTGTTTTGTTGTAGGCACATACTGTTGCATACTTAGGGGGATAGGAAGTGGAAAGCGGGTGAAAAGCGGTTGAAAAGCGGGGCTGGAAAGCGGGAAAAGGGCAGTGGAAGGCGGGCGCGACCTCCACCTGTGCGAGCCCAGCTGCAGCTTCCCTTTTGGCCAAGTTTATTCGGTGACGAGCGGGCGGCCGATGAGGTCAGCATCACGCATACGCCTAGTTATCCCCCGTATCCCGTATTCAGTGTGTTCGTGTGTGTGTGTGTGCGGTTCGTTCCAAGTTCATTTTAAAGGCGCGTCGCCCTAATGGCAAAATCAGGTGTGGTGTGGAGAATTGATTAGCACAGCCCAAAAATAGGAGAGAAAACACAAACAATATGGTGGGCGATGCGGTGTGTGTGTACTTACATAAAACTCAACTCAAGTGACGCACGCCAGCATATGGCAATTAAATTTGAATAATTAAGCAGCTAAAAACGACACGAACCGAACTCTCTTCCACACACACACACACACTCGCATAATCGCAGTGTGTGCCATATGCAACACTCGTTGTTGTTGTTGTTATCTTGCACCTTGACCTTTCCACACCCATGCAGCAGTACGCGTGGGCAGCACTTGGATACACACGCCCCTTTTCGGGGATTGAGGGGGGAAATACCATGTTCATATACTCGTCTATATAGAGCAACCCACAAGTCGGCTGGCAGCTGTTTGGAGCCGAATCCTAAAACCCACGGAGACGAGATGCACGCCAAAAACACTTCGGTTATCCCACTGAAAAGAGGTCCAGTTGGACCAGCGAAAGGATTCGTCACAGATGGCACAAGTGCCATAAATTAAATATCAAGAAAAGTTCAGGAAATAACACAGTTCAAGCGGTGCAAGGGATATTTATTAAATCAATTATTTAAAGTAAAGAATATTAAAGAAAATAACAAAACTGAAATAGTGCATATACGTTAAAAAAATCCTTTATGAACTTAGTAAATCCGTTTACTTAAAAAATACATATGGAAATTAGAATGGATCGACAAATATTATTAAACCTTGTCAAATAAATTTAATTTTAGAATTTAAATTTCGAACTTCGTAATGCACTTGGAAAGCCATTGCTTTCGATTGTGAAATTAAAATATTAGCTCATAAAATAAAAATAGTTAACTACCTATTTATTTCGTTCAGAGCCTTAATGTTCTTTAAATTTAAAATATATAAAACATTTTTATAGAGGCTTGTTAAAGGAACTAGAAGCTAGTTAAGAACCATATATTCGGTATTTGGATATAAAAGTGAAAAAGTTCAAAAACAATGCTATAAAAAAATCTCTAAAAAATACGAATTAAAAAACGAAAATTGTGCTGAAAAGTGAAAAAAGGAAAAGGTTTACTAATAAAAGTGCAGCGAAATAAAACTCTTGTGGAAACTTCACCTGCAGCTTGGGGAAAGGAAAAGCGAGAAAAGTGGTTTGTGTCCCTGCTGAGCTTTTCGCGAAAAGCAAAATTTCCATATGCAACTGCCATTGGGATACACCCTGTGCTCGCTTTGAATAAATTGCAAGCAAGTGAACACAGCTGGTGGTATCCAGTGGCCGTTCGGCATCCTTGCAGCTCCAGAAACACCGAGGATAACTACCCCACCATTCGAGTCTTCAGCACCTGGGTAAGTCGCTCTTCAGATCTACCAGTTTCCTGCTCAGGACAATACCATTTGTTTTGCAAGTCCAATTTATCAATAATTTTCATTTCGTTTACTTGTTTCTTACATTCCGTTTATGAACCTAATTTTGCCATACTAAAATGATGTTCTCTTAGCCATAAGCTTCAGTTCGATTCAACAAAGTATTCATTTCTCCCCCAAGAGAAAAAGAAAACAATGAAAAGAGATAAATTGGAATTTGAATAAAATAATCTTAAGACTTAAGAATCGTTTAAGAAAATAATCAGTGAGAAGACAAAAATTGCATATGATTATATTCAGCATTTTCTTGTTACACATTCAGAATAATTATTATTTCGCTTTTCGTTTGGCTTTGGTTTTCCGCTTGCTCCGATTTTCATTTTAATTTAAATGTATTTTAACCATCCCCCCCACCCACACGCACATCGAGGGGGGAGGGGCTTTTGAGGCTTTGGGTCTTTGAGGTGCGATGATAGGCGCATCGAATGCAACGCTCTGAAAACTCTTAAAATCATTAATTATGCCCCACACAAAAAGCAACCCGTCCGTAGTAATGAGTGAAATTTCTGCAATCAGCTTTAGAAATCGCTGGCATAAACAATTAAAAAAGATGTTCATGCTGCAAATTGATTTTGTTTGTGATTTATACTATCGCATATATCTATTTTCGACCGATTTTCTGTGTTTTTGTGATTTTCGGATTTTCCGTTTTCACCCAGTCGCGTGCACTTGCTGCAAAACGAAAGCCATTTGGCATTTTCTATTTTCGTTTCGCTTCGGCTTTTTGGCTCACACAGTAGCACCAGTACTAGATGCGATGCGATGCGATTTGAGTTGGCCAAGAGTTCTTGGTCCGAAGAACTGCAGCAGCTGTGCAAAGGCAACTTGGTGACATTATTTCGACATTTGCCTGCTCGCGGCTGCAGCCACTTTTGTCACTTTTGCATTTCAAATGACCGTCAATTATCCTTTGTCGACACTCCCCTTTGTCTTTGCCAGTTCTCTTTCTCCCTGAGGTCAAGGAAAACGAAATTGATTTTCTGCCCGAGCGAATTTCTCCTTTCTCCCCCGTGTTTTATACTATATGTGGTATGTGGTATATGGTATATCGTATGGTACGTGTGCATTTAAGAGTCTCTTTCTTCTTGCTCCTTATGCAATCGTTCTGGGTTCTGTCACTGCCATGATGTCTTCTGTTCGAATTGCAGTGTAAAATCAATTTTTGCCCCGGGGCTAGCCAAACAATTATCATCTGGAGGGTAATTAAAACCATAGACACAGAGTGTGCATTGTGTTCGCCGCAGTTTCGCCTCTCGGTGACCTCATGACAAGTTTTATGATGAAATTAGCTGCGATTGAAGTGCTCGCATATAAAACGCCATCAAATTCAATAAAAACTCGCACTCAAATAATAGACATTGGCTAAGCGTTACGGCTTACGCAATCGAGGGATATAGAAATCAAGCTTTCGTTGTTTTATCATCGGAAATAACAAGTTTACGGGGCGGCAAATTAAGTCATTAATCGATGGGGAACGATTAAAGTTAAGTACTTTTTTGAAGCCATCCCATTTATCTAATGAAATAAAACTGAACTGCAGTTTTAACTTTTATTTGTTAGCCGAAAAGACAGAAAATTCCAAATTAAATATTAAATTGAATATTTTTTATGATTCTAACAGTTTTCAATTATCTAACCTAAATCAAGATTTTAAAACAATCTAATATTTGTTGGTTGTACAGTTTAAAAACGCTTAAATTTAATTGCTGGGGTTTATTTTATAAATAATTTTTTTTTAATTTTACTTTATAATATCCAACCTCATAAATCGTTCAATTTTTGTGATATTTTGAACAGACTCTTATGATTCAAAGTTTTACAAACTTATCATGTAGTTTCCATGCACTTTTAGTGCAAATTCGACTGTTTGTCGCCGCACTTGAAATCATTTATCGCCCAAGATCGTGTGCCAGCTCTCGTTTTATCGAATTAATATTGTAATGACAGTTGGGCCACCAATCACATGGAATGCCTCGGGTCGTGCATGACGAGATTAACAATTCCGATAGCAGCTGTTGGCCTCAGGCGGAACAATCGCGGTGGAAAAGCGGAATTTTCAATTTAAGGTTGACCTTAGAACAAAATTTGATCGATAATTTCGCATAATTGTGGAATCTCTCTCGCAAAAAAAATGAGAAAAAAACTGTGACACATGCACACGGACACAAGCGCACACACAGAAACATCACCTTGAACATTAAACTGCAACTGTGCGAGCGAGAGAGAGAGGGAGCAGAATAGATAAAGAGAACTAGATAGTTTTTGTTTGCGTCATGTGCAACTGCAAAAGCTTTTCGTTTCCGCTGTGCGTATACTTGATTTCTGTGTGTGTGAGTGGGAGGAGAGAGCTTTAACCGAGAGAGAGAGAGAGAGAGAGGGAGCTTTATTGTAGCGCCCGAGCGTCTTCGCTTTTTTTGAACGAGCCGAGCAGCTGACAGTTGCGCTTCAGCATTAGAGCAACGTAGTTTAACTTTTTAGTTTATAGTTTTTAGCCGCGAAATAAAAAGTCGGTGTGTGTGTTTGTGTGCTGTGTGTTGTGGCAGCTGCATTTGCAGCGAGAGACAGAAATACATTTTGTTCAAAAAAATTCCGCCCTGCATTTAGTATATTTCACCTTAGAGCGTCTTTGCCACACACACATAGCACACACACGCACACACACACACACTGGCGCACGAGCGACAGACACACACGTGGCCATCAAAACGGTATCGGTTCGCGTCGCGTTTGGCCTAAAATTGAAACAGTTTTCCTTTTACAACAACGGCGAAAGGCAGAACGAAGAAAAGCCAAAAACGCAGCTGCAGTCGCCGTCGACGTCGCCGTCGCTGCACTCGGCGACGTCCGTTTTTCAGTTGGCCAATTGCCGTTGGCCAGCTTCAGTGTTCATTTCCCCATCGAGTCGGCAACAACGAGCGGAAGTCGCAGGGGCGCAGCCAGCAGTCGTCGGACAGTCGATCGATCCACGGAGAACAGCTGATTAACTGCGTTTACCCCCCAGCCATCCATCCATCTAGTGATTTTGTACCCCCACGGATTGCATAAACTCGAAACTCAAAAAACCACAACACAACACAAACTAAATCCCAACTAAATCCCAAGCAGAGTCTTTTTCGGTGGCGTATACGTAATATCAGTCGACTAGCTGCACATCTGCCATTGCAATTGCAATTCGCTGGGCATTATGCAATGGCACAACAGAGAGACACCCTGTAATTGGCAAGCAGCAACAAAAACAACTAAAAACAATGGCCGTGCAATGCACATTTTCGCTCACTCACACCAAGTAACTTTAAGTGTCTAGTCGGGCAATTTGTTTAAAACAATCAGCGGCCTTTTCCCTCTCTCTCCCTGTCTCCCTGTCTCTCTCACTCGCATTCGCCACAGCGGCAGTTTTAAATTTAGTATCGCTGCATTCGCTTGTAACCCAAATTTCTTCTTATTTTTTTTTTTTGTTGCATTTGCTGTCATCTTATATAAGAGAGATGCTAGAAAACAAAGCCCCCGGTTTAATTGTGGAAATAAGCCAAGTGAAATCTCCAATTAAAGCCTCGATTTCGGCGACTTGAAAGCGAAAGATACTAAGATACTCAGGCGAGGGCAATTAAATCGGAGGCACTTGCAATCCGAGAGCAACAACTCACACTCGGCCACTTGACCTTGCACGGTTTCGCCATGCGAGCACACAGTACGTATACGTAATGTGCTCGTGTGAGTGGGCAAATTGCAATATTTTGTGTAAAAATAACGAACCGACTTTTACATAAGGCCATCGGTACATAGTAAAAAAAAACACACAGTCACACTCACACCATTCACCTGCCTGAGTGGGCGTGTGGGTGGGTGTTATGAGGTCGATTTTTGTTGTTTCTCCCCCCACTCGCGTGGGTGGATGACTGAAAAATGCATTTGACACAGAAAACAGGCGTGCAAACACAAACAGATATCGAAAAGCAGATATTTCCAAAGCCCATGCAAATTCAAAGCGAACAGAAGCGATGAAGAAACGGCTTATCTTGACCAGAGAAATACGAAAATATCTCAGTGATTCATGGCGAAAATCCCCGTTGATTGATTTGATGTCAAGATGGCATAGAAAAACCAGTTTAAATCTGAGACAAAATCTAACGAAAAGTTTTAATTTGAAATTCTCCTTTCGAAATAAGTAATAAAAATGTCTGCTTCGGACTTTGCAGTCTGTTATTCGTTATAAACACAGCCAGCAGCATTTATAAATAGGAATATACCTTGTTTTTTATAAACATTTGCCCAGAATGCCGCGGATTCTTGTTGAATTAGCATTTGGATTTTGGACTTTAACTGATATCAGCAGCCGGCAGCAGACAGAAGTTGTCATCGCTATAGACCCCCTAATAAACATATATATAATATAATGACATCATTGCTTGCGGTATTCTGCGATGGATCATTGGCCACATATATAGTTAGTCAGTTGCGACTCCTAATTTGTCAGTCCACCAGACTAGAATGATTAGCACATGATGATAAGACAGGTCTAGCATTGCATTGCGTATTTGTTTAGAACTCAAACTCAAAAAAACCCCAAATGAATCACGTGTTGTTTAGTCATTTGCACCTAGATATTTCAAAGTTTCAAAATACGTATTTCTTTAAATGAAATATATGCGGATTGTGAAATGTTTGGCTGCCTTTTGGCCAACAAACGCGACCTTCAGCCCGGACCGCAAGGTCGAATGCAGCAGCCTGCAAACTACTCCGCATGGAGGTCGATCTGCCACCCCATCGCACTTTGCTCTATGGCAGTTATGTAAAAGGGAAATTGGGTCAGTGTTATGACCCAGTTTCCACGGAAGGAGGAGAAGAAGGGTAGCCAAACTCCCCCTCCAAGTTGCAGTTTGATTAGTTTGAAATGGGCTTTTTGGCACCTCCGATAATTACAATTGGATGGGCTTCGTGACGCCGATTATTGATTTTTGTAGTCAGGCCGGGCCGTCAGCTTACTTATATTGTTGTATATGCTCGCATATAGTATAGCCAACCTAGATAACTTTGGGCTGGCCCAGGAGTAGGGGTATATCTTTCGGATACACGGCACCATCCATGGCCTGGCTGCAGTCGTGAGCTTAGCCAAGGAGCCAAAAATAAAAATTCTCTTTGGCTCCGGGCCAAATGCAGTGCACATTGGCAAGGATTTGGATTGGAGGGTGTGGATTGGAGGGCGGTTCATTTGCAGGCTAAAATGAAAAGTGAAATGTTGCCATGCCACAAAACAGAGAGAGAGAGAGAGGGAGAGAAAAAGAACAGCAGCAGCAGAGAAATTTATCTATATTTATTTGCCAGAATGCTGACATTTATTAGTTTTCCCGTTGAATTAAGTCGAATGGTGGCTCTATAAATATGGCTAAAATGCAGCAGGATGACAAATTTATGGCCGACTGCATAACTCATCTATTACCCACTCGACCACCTCCCCCTCCCCCTTGCCACCCCTTTTGTGTTGCAAATTCAATGCACACTTGTGTGTCATTTCGCCTGCCACTTATTACATCACCGAGAAGGCAAAAGACACGGCACGTTGTTATACGATAGACACCACCACTGCTTAAGGCTTATAGCCTATAGGCTATAGCCCATAGCCTATAACGATTTGGGTCAACCTGAGCCTGCCAACAAATCTTCCTCGCCACACAAACACGCGCCCTCGTAGACACGGCTTTTGGTTTTATCGATGTCTTTTCGGCCAAGTCACAGTTCGTTTGTTGTTCTTGGCAAAACAGTTTAAACTTTGATGCATTGAGTCGTCAGTTATTCAAAGAAAGTTGTCCAAAGTATCTGCATTATTTAACTGTGGTTCCCAGAAGGAAAATATGCGTTCTAAAAATGTATTCCTTTAAAGTAAAATCTTTTTAAAAATTTTGCCTAACTTTATTATTGTTTTGGTCTCGGACCTTTCCCTATTTTCGCTAGTTTTTCTTTCATACGCACGCAGCGCTGATCATAATGATCTTTCACTAGGTATCACGCCTCAAACGCATGACTCAGTTCAGTTCGCTTTGTTCTTTTTTAATTTTAGACAAAATTGCCATAAAACCAAAAGCAAAAGAGCAAAAAACTGTATGCTTGAACAGCGTTCGTCATTAGTTAGCTGCGTCAATTGTGGGCTCTGTTATTTATAAATGCCGCTGGGGCAGCCACGTAAATGGTGACGGAAAGCGAGATAAGTTGATGGAATTTCTTACTTCCAGCTAATCGTGGCCACATTTCCATATCGCTCTGTTGCCAGGCAAACAGACCATTTCCGAAACAAACTGACAAAGAACGCCCAAAAAGAAATCATTCACGAAAAATTGTATAAATTGTGGCCAGCCAGACAAGGGCTTCCTATTTTTTTGTTTTTTTGGTTTTTAACTGTCTGGCAGTTGTTGTTTCGCGTCTGCAGATAAAGAATCGAATAGCAAACATTCCGCGTCTTGCGATTACGTATACGCAGCGTACACCGAGCGATAGGTTTTTCCTCCTTGATGTATGGATGTATGGATGTATCTGTATCTGTAACTGAGTCAGTCGAGTGTGTATTTAGCAGAATCAGCGTGCGTGTTTTTTAGTTTGTGCGGCTGATCATGCGACCCACCGAATTGAAAGGCCGGGGGAACGCTAATTCCATTTGATACCCTTCATTGTGGTATTTCTAATTTTAAAGTCAATATGTTTTAAAAGAACATATAAAAGAAATAATAATATTTTGTTTACCCTCGGGTAATGGAAAGTTTTTATTTAGAAAATTAAAAAAATTCACGCTTTAGTTTATTTTGGTATAGATTTTATGAATAAAATTTTTTCTTGGAAAAATATTTAATAGTCGTCTAGAAAAACAATAGCACCGATTTTCGGCGTTTACTCACAAATTGTTTTTCCACCTTTTTCTTTCGACTCTTGCAATTCTTTTTTGGCCAAGTCAAACAGTAATTTATTTAAGTAGCGTTATGGCCCTCTACTTCGGTTTGGTAACACTTCGGGTCACTTCCGGTGACGACAACTTCTTTGAAACTCTGTTTGCTGCGGCAGTGGCAGCTTTTATGACCCAGATAAAAGTAAACGTGTTGGAGGAACCAACCGGGGGGGAACTGAGCTAGCGAGGGGCCAATGGTTCATGAAGTGCTAATGAAAAATGCTCAGCATTTGCCTAATGAAATTATAACTGAGCCACTAAGTGGGCCATAAAGAGGAGAAGCGCACAGCTTAGGGGAATGGGCGAGAATGGGTGGAATGAGAGTGGAGGGAAGGTGTTTTGGGGCATTTTAGAAATTTTTCATTCAACTGCCAGGTCGACCATGTAACCCATTTAACGCACATGGAAGCGAACGAAACGATTTGACGGGCAGGCACATGGAGGCGCATTTTGTTTCTTTATTCAGTTAACGCTTTTTAAGCTCATGAGCTAGCTTTTCATTTATCAATACACCACACCACACACTTGCGCACACAGCGACACAAATGAACAATAATTTATTTAATTGCCCGAGCTCTTGTTCTTTCGAAATTGGAACACATAGAACACTCACACATACTGTGTTTATACGATGCCGAATTCACGCTATCATTTCACGCTTTCGGCCGATTCGTGCTTGTATAAACGCCATTTCGTGAATTCGGCAACACACGAAAGTTGACTATGATTTCAGCCCAAAAGCGTGATTTGGTGATATGCAATCTGGTAACTCTGTAAAAAATGAGCGACGTTGCCAGATAGCTAGAAATTGATTGCCCTTTATAGGCTATTTCTCTAATCAGTGATATTAAAAATTAGATATTTTTACCGGTCCGGCATCCCTATCAGCTGAGAGTGAATAAAAGCATGAATTCTCGTCTGTCGTATAAACAGCGGCTATTTCTTTTTCGCGCTTTCAAGAAATCGCGATTGCTATCGTATAAACATAGTAACACACACTCACTCGCATTCGGTTGGCTGGCACGCGATTAAAGACTAAATGGTTACACACATTATGAATTTTACAAGCTAAAACTGTTTATTATCTGCCAGATATTCCACTCTATATGTGTGCATTTAGATGACACATCGCGTATACGCAGTGTGTTCACAGTCATGTTTGCAGTTGCGAAATTTCAATTGTGCGCTGCTCCACTCGAGATTCATTGGTTATGGATTTTATTCTACAATCATTGTTAGCATTGGTCTTGTTCCTCCACTTCTTGCCTTTGTTTGTTTCGAGCCCATGGGCCTGCTCAATGTTTTGGCCTCGTTTTTGGATTTATTTTGTGCCTATGCGCCACACCTTTCGCGAGTCAGTCGAAAAAGCAGCCAAGCAAGTCGAAATTGAAGGCTGCATTGGCCAAACTGCGCCTATACGCCAGAATAGAAATGAATCTCTGCTCCAGAAAGCATTGGGCACTGTAGAATTCGGCACTGGATTACTTCGTTTGAGCAATCAGCTTATAATCGCCCTGCTTATCTTATCGCCCCCTTGGGAAAGTGGGGTGCCGGTTTCATTCAGTTTCCGCCTAGCTTTACCAGCTTACATTGCGCTGACTGATGGGCTGTAGCATAAATCGAAAAATAAAAAAACACAAAACCCAGGCCGAATGACATTCGGTGACACACAAACGACTTGTATAACCGATCGGCGATCGGCAATCAGCGATCCGCATCGACCCACTTCGAACACACACCCCGAGCACACCTACCACCTATATCGAGACCTGATTCAAGCTGATTAAGGCCCATCCACTATCAGCTGCGCACCTTGGCACCTGCGACTCCTTATCACCTGTTCGGGGATCGGGTTCTTGGCTCATGGTTCATTGTACTCGGTCTCATTCCCGTTCCCGCTTCCACTTCACTTTTCGTTCTGCATGCGTTTGAGCTTTGTTTGTTGCTTTTTGGAGTTACCACCTTCGTTTTCGGTTTCCTCGTCTCGTTTCTCGTCATTTCCAATCCAGTATTAGCCACCAGAAGATCGATCGACTGTTTGAATAGCTGCCAAACGCGACGCCGTGCCGAACATAATTTTAGTTTTTGTTTCAGTTTAAAAACAATATATATTAATACCTATAAATGATAAAACGATAATGCATCCTCTGAAGGTTTTGGGCTGCGTGTCAGGAGTGCATTTGCACTGAAATATTCTGAAGCATGTAAATGCACTATCTGGTACGACATTCCAGAACGTACAATCTTCCCGAATGCAAGAAAATGCGAATAATAAATGAAATATGCAATTTTTGTGATAGTGTGACAAACGATTTCTCAAAACTGATTTTAAAACCAAAATAGAAATAAATAAGTTTACTTTTTAAGCTAAATAATTGTAAGACACTGATTTATAAATAAAGAATTAAATAAAATATGATTGCGAATATCTTCTATGAAGAGTTTCCACTGTATATGTATGATGTGGTTTTATTTGCTTCGCCAGGGGAACTTTGCATGCTAAGGGCAGCCCCAGTAATGAACTGTATGGAAAGGCACGGAGATGAAACCTTCGGCAACAAGGTTTCCTAGCCACGACATCGTTGAGCTCACGGTGACCTTGGGCACTCCGACTCTAATTGGCTCAATTATAGTGATTGCAATTGTGCCACTAAGGTCTTTGACTACCAACTAAACTTGGCTTGTAAATAAAATAATAAAAGGCGAAGGAATTTGGGTCAAGCTGGGGTGGACCTTAAAAATCATAGGGTAACATTTAGAACTCCAAACTTATTTCCCCAAAAAACAGTTTGATTTTAAAACTAAAGGCTAACATTGCATATTTTACAGCGCTATGGTTCTGCCACGCCCCCGCCGACGCCCCCCAAAAGAGCTTTCGACGACACGCAACGTAGCATAAAAAGCAGCATATCGGGAAATCCCCCCAAATGCCCCCCAAACCACAACATTGGCCAGAAGGTGGCGCTCGTTGCGTCAAAAAGCTCGACCAACTGAAGTTTCTTCAAAATGGTGAGGTAAAATCGATTTCGGTTTCTGTACAAAATATTTAAAAATAACCGTTCCCCCATGTGTTTCGTCCAACCATCAATCATCAAGATCCCGAACGAATTGACCAAATTAGTGCCATCCACAATCAAGAAACCTCAATTGGCTATGCGCTTTGGCAGTGTGGTTAGCTGGTTGTGTAGCCAATTATTGCCGTTGACAATTCACAGCCACTATCTTCACTGCCGCCGCGACAAGCTAATGCAACGATAATGGTGTTGAGGAGAAGGTGGAGGGACTTTGCAATCACAACGGAAGGACATATCCTGGACCCTATCTACAGAAGAGCTTTTAATTCAACTAAATCATGGCACAGCACTACTCCAAACACCACTTGAATTTGGCTTCAGTCTCGATAAAAATGACAGAGAGAAGAAAGTGAGCTGTCGTTCATAAGCAAAATCAACTAGATAATGGTTCACATAGACAGTAGCTAGCACTAATAGTAAGCATTAAAATAAAATTTGATTATTATCGGCTTTTAGTTGTAGCTAAATAAATATTATAGATCCGCCAGATACCTCACTGCTTTAAACCAATCCAAAATGATTTTCTGGGTCATCCTTGGAAAATGATCACCACTACAAAGAAGAGGATCTACGTTACATTTGACAATAAAAATTCAAATAAATTCGCACGTCTTTAGTTTGATGGTTTGTTTTGTTTTATATATATAAATTTTAAATTAATAAAATTTACTTGCTATATTTCTATTCTTTATAAGTTCATCTTCATATAAATAATAAATTTAAATCGCACATGTTTTCTCATTATATTTATATTATTACGTTTATGTTTTTTATGCAGTTTTCTTTTTGTTGGATTTTTTGTATTTATTTAATTTGAATTACACAACATTATTTAGATTTATCTTTATCGGTACCGTTATCGTTATCATTATCTCCTTCTTTAATGTATGTTAAAATGTGTTGTTTGCTTTCCTTACATATTATTGACACTGTTCTTCCAAATAAGAGAGAAGAACTGTTCTGTTTTGCTTCTTGCTGTTCGTTCTTAGATGGATTATGGTGGCTTTACATTGTATTTATATTCCTTAGTTGGGGCTTCTATTATGGATTCATTCAGATGATTCGCATTTCTCGATGATTGTGTTTAATGCTCTCGACACTGCACGTTAATTGCATTAAATAATTTAAGAGTATTCAATAGAGGACTAAGTTAGTATACGCTTTGTAGGTTTGGCGAAGTAAATTATATATTTATAAAACAAAATCAAATTCAATGCGTTTCCCTTAATGTTTGTATGAGCGAGCGTGTGTGTGAGAGTTGAATTTCGTGTATTTTTATGGAGTATGCGGGTGAGTGTGGTGTATGTGTTAATAATAGTAAATAAATACAACATTATACAAATAAGAGAGGATTTCCATGTTGTAACGAACAAAATAAACAATGAAACGCTGCAAAAGCCCAAGACGAACAGGCCCATTGCCGCCGTTCTCACCTGCAACTCAGCTCGTTTGTCTTGGCTTTTGTCTGGAGCCGCGTTCGTTTACTTTGTTGAATTTTATGATCAACTCCTAAACGCGCCCTGGCATTTACAATGGTTAACTAAACAATAATAATACAAAAATGATGGTTAAATTGAAAAACCTGCTAGGCGATTAAGTTGTTGCATGCACGAATTATACACAAAAACACATGACAGACTCAACTAAAATTAATTTAAACAAAACAAAAAATGCAATTATATTATTCTCGTTTTATTATAATATGCATATAACTAGAAACTTTTCAAGTCGACGCAAGGGGCGCTTTAGAAGCGCCCGTTTCGCCAGGTTTTCTTTAGATTTTCTTTTCGAAAAACTACGCTAATTGCCGGGATTAGAATTAAAGTTTTAGTTTACATATTCAATGTTTCCCTTTCGATTCGTTCGTTTTGCTTGTTAATAATTGCCTTTGAATTTGTTTTATACATAAATATAATTCATTTTGATTGTTATTGAAGCTTTTTAGTTTCAATTCAAATTATAAGCCTAGGCATGATTTTTCTTTTATTCTTTTTTCCTTTTTGTGTATAATTCGAACCGTGTGTGTTTATGTGTGAGTGTCTCCTGTGTGTTTGTTAGTATGTGCTTTTACATTTGTTACATATTTCATGTATTTTAATTTTTCCTTTTTTTTTTAGTTACTCATATAGTTTCTCAAACAATTTGTTAGTGGCTGCTGTTCTTGGCTGAAGATGTTGTTTTAGTGTCTGCTGTTGCTTGGATGTGTTGTTCTTGTTGTTGTGGTTGGTGTTTGTTGTGTTATGTGGCGGCTATATTCAACGACATCATCAACGACATGAATATTAAACTGCCCCCGCTGCGCATACAACATTGTTACTCCGTTGAACGATGTGCAATTTGTGTTCATGTTGTTCTTCCCATCCGTTAGTTGTTGCTGCTGCTGCTGCATCTACCGCTAGGCCCACTTGGCTTAGGACGTGCCATTGACCAGGCCCTCCTTTTTGACATTCTCCGTCAGCTGCTGCTGTCCGGATGGCTGGTCCGTGTGGTTGTTGCTGCGATTCTTGTTGTTGCGTCGCGGTTTCGGCTGCTGTTGCTGCTGTGGCGCCTGCTGTTGCTGCTGTACCTGCGACGGTTGTTGCTGCTGTGTGCCCGCCTGCTGCTTGTCGCCATTGCGTGCAGCATCCTTAGGCTTGCTCGCACCGCCAGCGGCGTTCGCATTGCCGCTGTTCTGTTTGCTGGCCTCCCCGGCATTCAGTGCCGCCTTGTTCACAGGCGCCGGCGGCTGTTGCTGCTGCTGCTGTTGTGGCTGCTGCGCCGACTGGGGTTTGTTGTTGTTGTTGGCCACCGCTCCGTTTGCTGCAAAATTAAAGTGGGATGAGTTGCGGGTTCAGGTTAATCCGCGGCCATTGCCTTCTACTCACTGTTACTGGGTCCATTGTTGTTCTTCTGCCGTCTGCGCCTCCGCGAGCTGCCCTCGTACGATGAGTTACTGTCCGCTGTGGAGAGGAGGATAATGGTTGAGGTTCAGCCAGGATAATAACAGAGATTGTGATGGTTTAACTTCCACAACACAAAGCGACTTTGAGTCACACCAAAATTATAAATTAGTTAGCCATTTCAGAAACAGTTTTAATACATATTTATCCTTTTTCCTAGCATTTTACTAATAAATAAATTTAATAAATAAGATAATAACAATGTTAAATAGAAAGAAACTAAGAGGATGTTTTGACTTTTTCACATCATATTGTATGTTACACAAACCCAGTGCCTGTAATTCAATTAAATTCACCATTTATTCGACAGCGAAGGCGAAAAGAAATTCAGTTCTAATTAAAATAATAATTAAAATATTTGTGTAGAATATATTTCACTCTCTTAATAAGTTTATTACGATAAATTACACAAAAAACTAAGATGATGTCATTTAATTTATTTTAATCAGAAGCCTAAGAATATAGGAAAATGAGACGGTCCTTAACGTAATACTCTTTAAAAACTAATAAACTTGCTGTACAGATTCTCGTGTTCTTGACCCCACATGATGTCCATTGAGGGAAGAGCAGGGGGGGGATCGAGTATTCACTTTGTATCTTGTTTGAGCGCGCGAAATAAATTGATTCAACTAATTGGTTAATTGGCAGCATGATTCACGCAACTCACCTCTCTCCACGCTGCTCACTTCACGGGTCTCCCGCACCTCCTCGGCGGTGTGGTTGTGGTGCTGATAGTCCCTGCCGTTCTGCTGCTCGTTGCGTGGCGGCCGGCGGTTGACTCCGCCGCGCCTGTTGTTGCCGGCACCGCCGGGGCCACCAGCTCCACCGCCGCCGCCGCCGCCTCCGCGATAGTTGCCGGTGTTGTCGCCGCTGCCGCGATCGTTGTAGCCGCGCTGCTGCTGGTCGCGCTGCTGATGATCGCCCCGCGAATTGTAGTCATCCTCGTCGCGGCGATTGTTGTGGTAGCGCTGATTGAGCCCATTGCCGCCCCCTGGACCGCCACCACCACGGCCGCGTCCTCGGCCACGCTGGCCGCCGCCACCGCCGCGCATGGAGCGCACCGACTCGATGTCGCTGCTGTAGCCGCGCTCCGAGCGCCGCGTCACTGGGAAGCTCTGTGTGGAGCCCATGGAGGATTCCTGGATGGCGCGGAGCTGCTGATCGATCTCCAGCTTCTCCTGGCGCAGCTGTTCCACTTCCTGGGGAGCCAAGGATTAGTTTTAATACATAAAATAAGCATTGTTCGGCCTGAACCCACCTTCAGATGCGACAGATGATACTCCAACAGCACTTTGGCATTCGCAATGCTCTCCACGGTGCCAATGAACACAAAGGGTACATGCGCCAGCTCGCGTGGGATGTTCTGATCCTGCTCGTCGTCGCCAGCGATCTGACCGATAAAGATTAGAACGGGCCCGCGTTTGGCGCACAATACTCACAGCACTCACCTTGATTCGAAACACGCCACTCTTGTCGACAATCTCCTGGATGATGCGTCCATTCTTGCCGATCACCTTGCCCACCAGCTCCCTGGGCACCTGGAAGAACTCCTCGGCGTACTCGAGCATGGCGCGGGCACGCTGCACGGACTCCTCGGTCTCGCCGCTGATCTTGAATGTGCAGGACTTCTCCTCCAGCTCGATGTTGGTGACGCCGACCAGCGTGCGTGCCGCCTGAATATTCGAGCCATGCGAGCCGATGGCCAAGCCCATGAGATCGTCACGCACACGGAACTCCTCAACGTAGTTTCTAAAGAATGATTGCAATATTAGTTGGAATTAATAAAAAATTTAATTAACGATTATAAAATATTGGCACTTCCATATTGTCGCTCGGGACATTTGCGCACCTTTAAACTTGAAAAAAAAAATTGATTTCAATTTTAATAATGGGCTTTTCTTTTCACCCTTCCCAAGCTCTATTTTGTGTAAAAATCTTGATATTGTAGCACTTTTAGTTTTTAAAATATAGTTAAAAAACTGCCGTATTCGCTCGGGACTAATATAGAAGTGATTTTCGAAGAAATTCATTCAACACTAGAATTTAGCGAATTCTGATGGAATGCGATTTTTTTTAGAATATTGTAATGAATGAAGTAATCAAACTATACTCCAAATTTTTAGTTTAGCTCAGGATTAAACTATTTAGAAACTAATATCGGAGCAAAATCATGTGGAAATATGTTTTATTTAAGTTCCAAGGTTTTTCGGCTTGGTGGATTTTTTGGTGGTACCCATATATAATATTCCACTTTTCTCATCATACAGATGTATAATACTTACCCACGACTCATCAGTTTAGTCGTTTCCAGCTGACGGGCAGCTTCTTCAGTCCTTTTCAACAGCATAACCTGTAGGACAAAATAAAGTTGAGTTCCAAAAAGGTTAAAAGATAATTTCCCAACACCCACCTTCTGTGAGAGATTACGAAAATGCATATCCTTGAGCATGCTGGCTCGCTTCTGAGTGTGCTCCCACTTGGAGATGACGATCAGGGCGTCCAGATCGCGATTGTAGTTGCAGACGCCGGCATCGATTGTGCGCTGAAACTCCTTGTGTATGCCATCCTTCTGGGCTCTATTATTACGGAATAGTTTATATATATTTAAAGGCATTTTATAGGTGGTATATAAGGACTTACTCTTCGCGCAACTCCTCGGGAACGGGCAGCGTGAACTGGTAGAAGGACTTGGCTGTAATTGGCGGATTCGAGTTCTTGGCGCGCAGGCGGCCCAGTTCGCAGATTTCGGTGTAGGGCGTCTCGAAACCGATGTACGCGACCGCACAGATGTCCGCTTTGAGCATTTTGATGATGGCCACCCACCAGCCGCAGGTTTCGCGCTCGTTCGTGCGCGTGAAGACCTCCACCTCCATGCCCTCCTCGAAGATTGGTGCGGCCACCTCCACGGTTTCCTCGGGCGGCAGGCGGACGTTCACAAATGGATATTTCATCACCTCGGGCACGCTGCAGCACAACACAATGCGTGTGCGGAGAAGGCAGATTTAATTAATTAGGGCTACACTTGTTATTTTCTGCATAAGAGTCTGCGGACAGGTGTTTGCAGATTCTGCTACTGCAGCTGCTGCTCCGCTGGCAGAGGGCCAGCCAAGTCACAACAACAACAGCCATTGTGGGGGTGACACGGCAGACTCATCATGTCCAAACCCAAACCCGAATCCCGCCCAGAAACACAGATCGGAAATGCCACGCAGGCGGACAGGATAGTGGCGCAACTAAATTTAGATCCAGCTGCTCAGCTCAAGTGGATGGTAGACAACCAAATTAAATTAAAAACGAAGAAAAAGCGTTCGTTCCAAAAATTTCTTTAAGAAATGCAGCCAGCACATAAAACTCAAAAAGAAAAAACAACAAGGGGCATAATGCGGAGGCAATTAAAATCAGCTAAGCGACAATTTTATACTCTCTTTAAAAGGTTTAAATATAAAATATTTTAGTTTCTTGGTTTCTAAATTTTTCTAAAAATTGTTTTTCCTTGCCTTATACCAAAAACTCAAAGTAGAGTGTTCTTATGTCTTTCAGAGCCACCTTTCTATCTTTCTAAAAATAGACAATGACAACCAAATTTAAACTTAGAGAGACCATAAGTCAAATCAAATTGTTGGGCTATAATAATAAATCAAAATTCCCATAAGGCAAGAAGGTAAAATCGCTGGAAGAATCTTGCAAACATCATTTAAATTAAGTTCACTGATCAGTGATTAATGAAAACATTAGATTTTTCAAATGTTTTTGAAGTACTTAAAGATTAATTTGGAAAAATGGACCTTTGCATTCTCATTAATATCAAGATATCCGATTTTTAGTTACAAGACGTCCGGTCAGGGCGTCATAACCGAATTGGAAATGAATAAATAAATATAAATGGTTTCTTTCCGCGGTTAAAAATAGTCGCGCCTTTGACGCTGGCCGTCGTGTCAGCGCCGCTGCTTAGTGGCATTTGTCGTTCGCACTTGACAGCTTTGGCAGAGATGGAAGAGATCCCCTCCTGCACTCCACCGCTCCTCGGAAAGATTGCCTCTGGGACTAGGGAACTTCCCAAGTCAGTGGGGCGTTGGATGGCGTTGGTCAGTCAGCCCGTCAGTCGGCAGTTTTATTTTTTTTTTTCTGCTAAGGAACTACTATTTTTGCTGCTGCTGCAGCGGCACCACTGGCGTTTAACAAATTGCGCCAAATTAGAGATTCCGCTGATCGGGGATTTCGGTGGGGAAGAGGATGGCTGAAGGCGGACGGACGACATAAATGATGCGTGCCCAGCATCTCTAATTTCGAATTTGGATGCCAAGAAGTCGCGTCGGTGGTTGTTGCCGCCGCTCTGATTGTATTAATCGTCGCAAATTAGTTAGAAAATACGTTCTAAGCGTTGTTGTTTGCCCTGTTCGCAGATTTGTTTAGTTTATTCAAACAAACTTACCCGTCCACATCCACAAAGATGCCATCATCGCCGACAGATGTCACCTGGCCCTGTGTGGTTGTAGTTGTCGTAGTTTTCAGTTTTCAGTTTGTGGCAGTTGTAGGTTCGGTTTTTGTTGGCGGCATGCAGCAAACGGATGAAATACAAGAGCATTGACAGGGCCAGCAGCATCGGGAGGCATAGAAGTAGAGAGAGAAATGTGTGTCATTAGTGCGATATTCCCCATTTGGCTGGGCGCAAACTTATGAATGTATATATATATATAAATAAATTATATTTTTATTATCGCCCCACCCCGAAATGGCCGGCGAACAATGGGAAATCGAGAAGGGCAAAGGCACCAGAGGATGGGCAACCGTATATCTCCGATAAGCGAGTAGTCGTAGAACCTTATCCGAAATGCAAACAGCCAACTGCTGAATCATCATCATCAGGGAAGTCGCTATAGCGAGTGTGTTTATATGCACTGCACTTGGTTTGTTTACGGGCCCTGAAATCAAAGGCAACGCAATGCGAAATATTCTTCGCTAATCTATCAGTTTTCCAGAAGTTTCTCCGAATGAAATAGTAGGATAGTAGGATCAAATAAATCTTCGACTCGGATAATAAGATCCATAAACTCTTTATCTTATTTGAAAATATGAAAATTAGTTTTAAATGTAATTTAGCTATGCTTTTTTTAATGTACAAAAACCCTATGGTTCGCCTTATTGAACCAAGTATTTATTTAAATAGAATGGTAATTTATCCATAACAAAAGATAGGCATCTACGTTTCGTACGCCTGTTAAATTTAAAGTAGGCTTTAAACTCGGAATTCGAATATATTTTCACGGTTTTAGGGCCGTTTTCTCGCCCGTTTGTTAAATTTAAAGCAGGGTTAAGACCTTGAATCGTACGGGAAATAAGAGTTTAAATCTTCCTTTAAATTTAACAGGCGAACGAGAAAACGGCCCTTAAACCTTTAAATTTAACAATTAAACATGAAAAATGTTTAGTTTGTCAATAAACTATACTAAAACCATTAGCTACACATTTAAATTATTGTATCATAACATAAAACAGTTCTAAAATAAAGGTGTACAATTAATTTATAATTGAAATAGTACAAGGAACTTGTATAGAACCATTTAAAATAATCACGTTGTTGCAGATTAACTTTACCAATAGCAAAACATCATTAAATATGATTAAATAGACCAATTCTTCTGTAAAAGGTGCCATATTAAAAGTAGGCAACATGAATCACCGGGAATATTTTGATAAATAAACTTGAAATAAAAGTGACCCAAAGACCTATTTTGTATTAAAATCTAATATTTAGAAATGAATTAATGATGAGGCGAAGATGGGTGCTTGAACTGCAATAAAAATTGGTTTGTAAAGCGAATTACTGGCGTAAACTTGTAATCTAATCAGTTAAATCACTATACCGCGAATTAGGATGGTCAAATAGGCTCTTATCTTTATAAATTGCAACGTTTAGAAAGGGAAATCACCAAAACAACAAATATGAATGTCCGACGACGTCAGTGGGCAGCGCAGCAAGCGGCGCAGCCAGCGTCGACGTCGGCACCCCCACAACGCAGTGTGCGTGAGTGCGTTGGTGTATGCACGGTGGTATTGGTTTAGTGGTGGTGGTGGTGGCGATGATGTCGAGACTCCACTCAAAATGTTGCTGTTTATTTATAGAAATAAAGCTAAAATCCACGAAATTAGAAACTGAGGCAGCTGCTGCCCCAACTCCCTGCCTCATTTTTTGTTGTTTTCCACCCTCTTTCTCTCTCTCTCTCTGTCGGTGGGAAAACCCTTTCTTTTCTTTGCTTTTCCCTGCTGGTTCAACCAACTCACTCACCTTGTAGTAGGCGCCATTGTCGAGCCGAACTTCCACGAGAAGATCTTCCATGTTGCTGGACGCAGTGCCTCCGGGTTTATCCGCTTTGTTTTGGCTGAGGCTTCTCGCTTCTTGATTCTGGTGGTTCTTCGCCGTCCGTCCCTCCTGCTGCTGCTGCTGCCCAGCCTTCAACTCCCTACTCTTCCCCGTCGACTGCAGTTTGCCGTGTTATCGGGGGGGTGTTCCTGCGAGGGGGTTTTTCGTATTATCAAGAGATATGCAGATAGGATAGATGGCAAGGGTATACCCACAATTCAGTGCGTGTGCAGTGGCAGAATACTCGCGTTCCTGCTCTTAATTCCTTGTAATCAAATCAGTCTTTTGCTTTGCGGCTGCTTAAATGTTGCCTGCAAAGCGATAAAAAATGGAATGGTTTTGTTTTCTGGATTTCGGTAGTATTTTTTTTTCGGTAGGGGGAAAATTTATATTTTTTGACGCACGGGCAATCAAAAAAGAAAATAGAAGAAAATTTTGAAGTTATTTTGGGGGCCAAAATTCCTGGCTAAACACCAAAATGCAGCCAGCTGCGACGCCGGCAGCGACGTCGACCGCGGCAGCGAGTTTGCCGGCAGCGCAGCAGCGTAGTGCTTCCTCTTCTTCTTTGTCTTTCCTCCTCTGTGTGTGTGTCCGCCGCCGCACATACACCACCTTGGCCAAGCGTGTGCGCGCTCTCTCGCTCTCTGCCTCTCCTCTCTCTCTCGCCGCCGCCGCCGAAATGCTTCGCTCGTTCGTTCACACCGATGAGCACGCTTTTCCAATAAGAATTTCACGCACACTACTGAACGGCACATGCCGAATTTACATATCGAATTTACACATAATTTCCACACTTGCTTCCGTTTTTCGCCTTTCTGTCAGAGAAAATCCATCAGCGTTGCGTAGCCGCTTGTCGAACGTCTCCCTTTTGCATTTTATCGTTTTTCCTCTTTCAGCTGCTCCCTTTCGCTGCTGCGTCGCCGCCGCTGCCGGCAGAGGAGCGGGCGTCGCTGCCGCCGACGATGTGCAAAATTTTTTCGTTTTTTTTCGGTTCTTGCAAAATTTTCCCAGCGCTTTTTACGCCTGTAATACACAAATGGCTGCAAAGATTACTAAACTTACGGCTGGCCGGCACTTTTGCACTTCTCTTGCGCTCGGCGGATGCCTTTGAAAGCGGCTTTAACCTTTGAAAATACAAAATATATCGCGTGCTGTGCTGCTTCAATTTTTTTTCGGCTGCGCTGCGTTCTCTTCGTTTTGCTTTTGCACACTTTCGCAGCTCGGCAAACTCAAGTATACGGTATCACTAAGAAAAACTTAATTAGGTGGCAGCACCTCTTAATTTTCGAATCACCCTGTGCGACTGTTTGGTTCGATTATTGTGGCGCAAAAATTGAATGAATTTGAATTGTATGACGAATCGTGGCCTATTTAGTTCGATTTTTTGGGACAAAAACTGAACTAGTTTGAATTATAAGAAAGAAATTATAAGACAAATGATGGCCCATAAGAAATTTTTATTAATTCCGATGTAGAAACAATTATAATTATGATTCGTCGTCAACGAAGAGGTTTATTTTTCTTGTAAAGAAAAAAATTATGATTAAAACTCCCAAATAAACTAATTATATTCGAAAGAACAAGTCTCCTTCACTGCATTGCCGCCTTCTGAATAAAGTTGTAAAACTCTACAAGGCGAATAATAATGGTACAATAATATTGTTCAAACACGTTAGCTTAATAATAATTGAATATTTAATAAATAATTTTAATATTAATATTAGTTGGTAGTTTTACAGGGCGTTGCCAGAGTGCTGGAAAGTGGCTGGGTCACAATGGACAGGGCTGCAATGGGAGCGCGCAAAGCGGTTACTTTTTGAAATTGGGTTCCCTGATAAGTGGCTTTCGAGTTTAAATTTAAATTGATAGATTTTTATGGCTTGCCCCGCCGATTGACTGCTCACTTGTTTGGCTGACTTTTAACGATCTAATTGAATTGCTCGCCCATCAGCAGATTGAATCACATGTTTGACGCTCTTCAATTGATTCGATTCGATTTTAATTTGCAGAATTGCTGGCCACATCGTTTCCCGTTAATGTAATTGTGTTTGTAATTGCAACGAGTATTGGGGTCACCAGTGCGCGCCATTTGTCACATGCGGTGTTTTATTTGCAATTTCTTTGCCCCTTTGATTGCCCGCAATCGCGTGACGTCGTTTGGCGCCTTTTGTCAACACGCTTGTTGAATTTGCTTCATTTTTTTTACTTTTTTTTAGTTGCCCTTCCATTTATCAAATGCAGCCGATGGTGAGTGGCCGATAAAGGTTCAGTGCATTCTATTTATAAACCCATTTTCATCAATTTTTAACAGATCGCACTGCGGAAATCTGACAGAATGGTAAATGCAGCAGGGGTTTCTAAATATTTTCACGTATTTTTCTATTTTCTAAACACTCTAAATTGCAATAAAAATATTATAATAATTGTTTTTAGAGTTTTTTTATTTATAGAATTTATTTAAAGAATAGTAAGGATTTTATTAGGCTGCCAAGTTATAGAAAATTAAAATGTCAAGAAGCACGACACTATATTAATCGCATGTCATTTCGGTATTTGTGCCAGCAAATTGCAACAATTCATGGCCAATCCACTAAATGGTCACCATTAAACCCTTTATATGGGTGGGGAAAATCATACGTCTGTGTGACAGCAACACCCTGTACAAGCGATTTTCCCATTTCCCAGCTAAAAAAATAACAATTTCATTAAAAAATCGTAAACTTTACAACTACAGGGTATCGAGATTCGCAATTCGATAGTCACAAATTACCGCTCGTGTTGGCGGTAATTACTGTCAAAGCGGCGATTTGTTGCGGAAATGCATTTTGATTTTCCCTCGCCCAAAACCGCTTTTCTCTTTCCCCTTCCCCCTTTGTGTTATCACCCTTATTTAACTCTCTAGGAAAACGAGAGCAGCTGCCGTTTGACATTGACTTTTGTTCTGCCTTTTGGCACATTTAACTGCACTTTAATGACGTCGGAGTGGACAACAAAAGGCCAAAAAGAAAAAAAAACATCCGCGACGACAGCCAACCGTCGCCATCTCGCTCGCACCCCAGAATTTGTCCCACCCAATTGTCGAATCATTTGTCTCTCTGCTCTACGAGAATCGCATTGCACGGGTGCAACAATTGGTCACTTCGGGGCACTAAATTAATTTTAATTCTAATTTTAACCGAGCAGATCAACTGAAATTTATTTGCCAAAATGTGACAATCTCGATCTTGGCAGATACGTCACTTCCTCTATTATTCGTATACATTTTACTAGGACTTTATTAGGTGAAATAAATGTATATAAACGAGATACATATTTAACGTAAAGTAAATTCGCACTTTATGTATTTGCATTTGCACTTATGATTAAAAAATTAAAAGAATCGGTTTCGGTAAATAAATCTCAATTAGTACGTAAAACAATTCGATTGTAAAGTTTGTTAATGTATAAAACCAACATTTTTTATCAAATACTTATTTTCAAGGGTAGAAAAATGTAAGAAACAACAGCTGCATTGATCTCTGATATACAGGTAGTGGTATTTCCGTACTAATCCTTCCCTAAGCCAGCAATATAAAGGGACTGAGGCTCTGAAGAAAATTGGTAAGTATTTATAATTTTAAAGATCATTTAAATGTGAAGGTTCTTTTTCAAAAATTTGTAATACCATTGATAGATTTTCTCAACTAACGATCCAAAATAGATCACTAATATTTCCGATCACTTTTTGTTTTCTGCTTCCATTTCCCATAAAACGTGATCTAATTTCTCTCAGTGTGCTCATTTTCGCGAGTGTGGGAGGAGAGATAGAGAGCCCGAGGCTGCCCCGCTCTCGCTCAGCTGGCAATTACCGTTCGTTTAGCATTTCTCTGCCTGCTTATCAATTAATCAGCTTCTAAGCCGCGACGTCGACTGCGCAGCGCGGCAATTGCAGTTTTCACCTTCGCAGTTTTATTGCTAAATCTGCTCATTTTCGGTTGACAAAAATCGGGAAAAACGAAAATGGAAAGCCAAGAGCCGAAAACCCACGAAACACTATAAAAAAAAAGTAAAGAGCACATAAAACCTCCGTATAACGTTGCCATAATTCCGAGTTCAATTGTGTGAGTGCAGTGCGGTGTGTTCGCGTGTGGGTGTGCTTTTGCCTTTGCCGATTGCGGCTGTGTGCGTGTGCACATTGCCGATGCTCGTACCGCTTTTCATTCTGTGCCTGACCGCCGCTGGGTTCTGGTTCTCCGTTCTTGGCCCGCCGCTCGGAGGTTCCGTTATAAAAGACGCGTGCCGCTCCAAAAGCCGATGGAGTTCGATTCGAGACCGCAAAGGTTCAGTGTCCTGCCTGGCAGCCTCTAAGAAAAAAAAAAAGTTCAAAAACAAAACAAAGTGTCCCCGCCAAGTGATATAACAAGTGCTTTTTAAAAAATATATATTTTTTGACGAAAGTAAACCGTAACCAAAAAACAGAAATGCATTTCAGCACCCTCTTCTTAATAGGTAATTAATTTATTATTGTCAAATATTACATATCAGCCTCGTGACTCACCGAAAGCCAATCAAAGTTATTTAACTACTCGTGCGTGAATCACCTTACTCCAAAAAACTGACTCAAATCGGAGGCGCTATTAATTGGATTCTTGTACTTATCGCCCCTATACCGTATAGTACTTATCCACATATCCGTATACGTATTCCGATAGCACCGAAAAGGCACGTCTTGATAGCTGATCCCACATTTATCCACATTCTATTCTATTTTTGCCATTTACCTGGCATTTATTCGGATCGTTTTGTGCGGATAAGATGATATAGACAATGCACTAGTGATAACACTTTGGGATCGTAAATTACAGGGCGGCCTTTTGCGCTTATGATTTACAATGGACAGGTTCTCAGGCCAGGGGAAGTGGTGATTGCCATCGGAAGTGGACGGATAGATGGGCTGGAGTATTTTCCGATACATTTAGATCGGGGGGCTGGAATTTGAATTCGAGACACGAGCGGTCAGCCTGTCAATTGGCTTCATCCTGTCGAAGATTCTCATATAGATAATCAAACAAAAAATCTGGGGATAGTTAAGAACCCCAAACAATGATTCACCCTTACAAAGAAGCCATAAAGTTGGAGTTATGTTCTCTATGTAACACCGTAAAACTGGGGGATTTTCGCCATATCTCATTAAGAAACCCCGACACACAATTCGGGGCCTATCTCAAATCTAAGCCAACGCCGTCACATCAGTACTCCAAAGCACTTCACAGAACTTTGGACATGGATCACGCGCCCGAACTGATATATCTGAACAAAAAAGACAACCTATTGCCGTCTTGTTTGACTTTGTGCGGGCATGGGCATTCGGAAAATACCCACTTAATTCGCCTAATACTGCCACAGATACAGTTACAGACGACTCATCATTGCGGGCAGACTGAGTGATAAGGTCAGCAGAAGCTAAGTATTTGGTCACGCTGGGGAGCTGGCGACTTATGGGTGGGAAAACTGCTGACCTAATCGAGATAATCGAAAGTATACCCACTTTATGTGACCAAGATGGGGCTCAAGAAATCAGCGATAACCGATTAGATGCCTGCTGATAAGGGGAAATTCCAAGTGGTGGGATTGGGGGGAAATGCATATTAAACGATTAATTGGCAATTAACTCGAACGGGTTTATGGAACCCTTCGAGATTCGATTAAGCCTAATCACAAGGCGCCATTTCTTATCGCCTTTGCTTACTTGTCAGGTAGTCACTCCCCGATTAGCTGCGATTTCTGGCTGAGATATATTGTGTACATAGAGCCAGGTGATTAAAAGTATATAAAAGTTAAGCCAAATCCGTTAACATATGTGTGTAAAAATCTACCTAATTTCTTTTGTGTTTAAATTCTTGGCAACACTATCAGCAAAGTGATACAATTATTTGTGTCCAAGATAAGACGAATGCCAATATAGAGATTTTTTTTTCTTTTTTTAAATGCTGTGCTTGTAGAAATCAGTTATCAACATCCGATTATTCTGTCGTTAATAAACCATTTTAGATTTAATGTTATTTTTTATAAATTGCTAGACTCTGTTTCTAGGGATGAGAATATCTCTTAAAAAATTATTCATTGCTAGAATTTTAAAAAGCTTTAAAAAAATTTAATTGTGCGTCAAATTGTATTTTAACATATTATTTATTTAGTAAAAATTTCCGGGCTCGACCATGCATCATTTTATTTTTGGTTATTCATTAAGACTTGGAAGTCTATGACACCATACATATTTTTCTACATTTTTTTTTTTATTTGCAACAACAACAATATTATATAATTGTGGAATACAAATAAAAAATAAAGTATATAGTAGGTACTACGTAATGTGTACACTGTTTTAAATATTTACTTTTACTTTACAACAGATTTAACTAATTTCTGGTAGAACAGAGTTCCAATTGATTGGTTATTTTCAGATAGCTGCGGAACAAGCAATTGTTGGATAGTACACACCCTCTTTACAAAGCCTGCATTCATCACCAAACCTTCGGATGCACTAGAGCGATTATTTGTATTTGCTTTGGGCTCCCTTTGTTGTCGGGCGAAAGTGAAATTGCATTCCGCAGTTCACTTACATGATAGCCAATACCGACTTCCTATTTATATACAGAGTCATCTGCCGTTGAGTTGACTTCTGGGCACACAAAAGGCCCTCTGCTATCTGCCCTCCTTACCACTATCTGCTCGGCTTGTTTTCCACGCGTTTATCAACATCCATTCCTCGGTCTTCCTCTTGCAATGCGAATCCAAAGTCCATTTAGTCGATTGGCTTACGATGGAAAGTTTTAAGCCAACTCCCCCCACAAATCGATTAGCAATGCAGCCACGAACCCCTAAAGTAATTCTCATCAAAGGTTTATGGCAATCATACCAGACAAACGTCACAATGTCTGGGCAATTAAGAAAAAACCAAAGTCTGAGTGTTTGGCTGATTATGCCAGCTGAAAGAATTATGTTCCCGTTCGGCAGATTAGATTAATTCTTTAGGGAGGTCGTCTTCCACACGCTTTTCTCATAAAGAATTCAGACTTATGACGACACTCTGTAATATTATAGGTTATCTATTTCTCATTCGTACTCTCTTAAAACGGAAGTTTGTTCAATCATAAAATAATTAATTATCTTCTTGTTTATTTTATTGCCCTTCAATAGATACATTTCGTCTTTATCTTGAATTTTGATTTATTGCACATTTATTTAGACAACCGATAACGTCAATCAATCTTAATGGTTGCATTCACATGACCTGCGGTGTATTTATTGGACATCGCAGCTTATCACAGGCTTTACGAGCTACCCAATCTTAAGACAATAGGACATTAAATCGCGTGCACTCCCGAAATCGGTTATCGGTGGGAGATATCTTTGATTATGACGCCCAGTAAAATGTAAATAAAATTTGGCCTGGAAAATCACCGAGTGCTCTATTAATTTCGGGGGGATCTCGATACCGCAGTGATTTGACAAAAACCCCAAGGTACCAAACGACAGACGGGTCTTTATCGCCTAGTGCTGAGCTAGCGAAATTGTTTCGATTCTTTTCTGTTGACAAGGCTAAAATGATTTAATAAACAGCAGTTGCGACAAGCTGTCGTTCCAATGCCAGAACATCGCAGCGAAGAATTTCCATTTCGATTCTCAAGAGCAGGAGAATATAAAAAACATATGTATTTTCACGGGTTGAGTGCATTTTCCACTCGCAATTGCAGCTGTTTATTTTGCGCGATTTTTCACATGATTATCCCCCCATTTACTCCGCTCGTTTTGCAATTACAGTTTTGTTAACTTTTACACCCCGGGGCCTCAAATTAGAGAACATTTCCCATTATCAGATATCAAAGCTTTGAACACTCAAATTTAATTGTGCGTCGTTTGCATGTGCAAATTTAATTGCATTTTAAATGGCTGCCCGACATTTGTGGCATGTTCGGTGAAAAAGTATTTAGTTGCAGGGTTTCGAGATCAAGTGATTCCTTGCGATTTGGCATCTGACGGAAATTTCATTACCCAATCGCCAATACGTATATGTACCTCAAAACACTCACGTTCCAGCCATTAAGTCTTGTGATCGCTTCTTAATTAAAAGAAATATCTTTATGGCTTTTGATACGCCACTAGTTCAATACAAATCAATACAATTTAGCTACAAATTCAAATAGAATCCCCTACTTGCCTAGAAAATATTAAAAAATCATTACAAAAAATGAAATATTATTTTTAATCAAGCAGTGCCATAACTCAGAGATCTTTCCCCCGAATAATTGCGTCACAGGGCGACCGAAGACTATACTAAGAAAACCTCAGCTGATGAGCTCGCCGCCCGGCAAAAAGTATATTAAAGCGATTATATACAACCTATAGTATTCATACTTGGGTATATTTAGTACTCTATTTTCGCAGCTGCGGTCGTCATTTGTCTTTTTGCAGAAAAAAATGCCAACTTGCAAAAATGCCAAGCGGCAAGCATAAATACTCAAAAAAAGATTAAAGACAGAGCATAAATTATCACACTTGTTGCCGGCCGTTTTATTAACCCATTAATGTTGAATATGGCTTAATAAACACGCTCATTTGATCACAGATCACCCGGATGGCGAGTTATGTTGATGGGTCGGTGGTTTTTAAATACCCATAATGGATCGTAAAATCTAAAAAAGCGCACGCATTAAATTTAGTTGATATTTTGATGTGCAGATGTCAAAATGCTTTTAGCACAGCCAAACTGAACTGGAGGAGAAAGTCAAGAAAATATGCGACCAATTTGCAGGTTAATGAAACATTTATGTATTTTCAGTCTGCAGAATCGCTGGCAATTATACAGAGGAATATATGTGATTGAAATCATAAATTTCAGGGCTATTTTTAGCCGAGTCAAGTGCAAGGTGCCGGTTTTTCACTTGAGGCGGCTGCCAAACATGTGTGTAGATTGACCCTCTGCCAGTCCCATTGCTTTTATGGCCCATCAAGAGGTGCAGTTCTTAATGAGCTTGTTTTGCTTTTATTCTGCTGGCACGGTCAAGTTGAAGTTTATTTAAATCGTTCCCATTTCGCGGTCCCACACGGCGGCTACTTGATACTCACCTGTCACCCGTTCCTTCCTCTCTTTGCAGTCTGCTGCTCTGTGGCCCTCAGCTGGGCCAACGAATGGGGCTACCCGGACTTGGACAACAATCAGGATGAGCGTAAGTAAAGCCAATCGAGTTTATTTGCTAAAATTAGTTAATCAACGCCACGGCGATGCGATGTTTGTAGCTCTGTATTGTCAAGTGTTTTGCATACCAGAGCGATCCAAATGTGCTCGGATATATCTATCTGTGTGCACGCTTTCGGCTCGAGCTTGGCTCAATTGGGCCAAATTGTTGTGTATGCAAATTGAACATGAATAATGATAAATTCGGACCGCTACTTGGGCACATTTCTGCGGAAACTGAACTTCTGACTAGAGTTTTTAATTGAGAAAAGAGCCTTCAATTACTTCAATTTTGATTTATGACCATTTAATTTCAAATAAAAATTTTGCTTGTGCAGAAATTCGCAATAATGAAAATCAATTATAAATATTGGAGTTTAAATTGGCCTAACCAGTGTTAAATTGTATAAAGTTGGATTGATGGGCATTTAATTTAAAATAGAAATTCAGCTTGTGCCAAATATTAGAGATTTTAATTGAAAAAAAAATGTTCTATGCATCAGAATTTAAATTCAAATTAAATAAAAATACTATTTTGACTTTGATGGATGATCTTTATATTCCACAGCCTTTCCAAAATGGGGCGGTCTTTGCGATAGTGGCAAGAAGCAAAGCCCCATCAATCTGCATGTCAAGGGGTCTCTGAAGGGCGAGTTTGATCCTCTGAAGTTCGAGAACTACGATGAGCATCAGAAAAATCTGCTAATGGTCAACAATGGACATTCAAGTGAGTTGTAATAAATTCCAGAAATACCAAAATAATTATTATTATCTTTTGCCGTACAGTTCAACTTTCTGGCTTCGATCACGAACTGACCTTGAGTGGTGGCGCCCTGCTAAATGACTTCGTGGTGGAGCAGATCCACATGCATTGGTGGTCGGAGCACACGATCAACGACATCCGGTATCCGCTGGAAGTGCACATCGTGCACCGGAATACCATCTACCCCAACATGACCATGGCCGCGAACTTCAAAGATGGCATTGTGGTCATCGGAGTGCTGTACCATGTGTCCAATACGCCCAACGAGGCCATCGGCAGCATTATCAAGAGTCTGGGTGCCGTGAAGAGCTACGATAGCATGAACAAGCCTGCCCTGGTGGCAGACTCCCTGGCCGTCGATGATCTGGTGCCCAGTGTGGAGAGCTACTTCACGTATGCTGGCTCCCTGACGACGCCCACCTGCGCCGAGGCCGTCACCTGGATTGTGCTCACCCAGACCTTCCCGGTGACCCTGGACCAGGTCAACGAGTTCAAGGAGATCGAGTACGAGGAGGGCAAGCAGTTGCACAACAACTTCAGGGAGCTGCAGAGCGAGAACAACCGAGCAGTCGTCCTGGTCGAGCAGCCCGAGGATCGATCGGGAGCAGCTGGACTCACGGCCTCCGTATCCCTGACCCTAATGACCCTAATGCTGGCGGGCCAGAAGTACCTGCTGTAGATTTAAGATGGACATCGCAGAGAGAGCAGCCAATGACATACTCGTACCAAAGAATCAATCGTTACAATACAACGAATTTGTTTATATAACTATAACTATATCATAACAATCAAACAAACAACCGGCGACACAGGAGAGCAACGTCAGACCAGACAATTTATACTCATTAATTGTAATGCAGAACAAAACAAGAACAACAATTCAGCTAGTCAGTTTGTCTAAAGTTCATTAAGTGCAAAGATCACAGATAAATAAATGAAACATTTTACAAGCAATCGGATGGATTCCTGTTATTCTGGGCAAACGGGGCGTATGCGCAACTTGAAAGTGACCGCCTATTTCCGTTTAAAGTTCGAACTGACCAATATCGGTGGTTTATGGGGGTGTATTCTAAAAATAGATGGTGAACCATTCTTGTGCATATTTTATCACAAGACCCCAGGTTGGCATAAGCACTTTTAGGGCTCTTGGTCAGTGTGATTCCTTGAATATGGGGACCCCATAAACCCCATAAACCAGGAATAAAGTATTTATCACCGAATAGTATTCAGAAATCACTGATAACTGCCAGCGTCAACTGACCAATTGCGCTGCCTGATAACGCTAATTGATATTGGATGGACTCTAAATAAATCAACTACAATAACAGCGGGCCATGCAATTTGATTTCGCTTATTGCTGGCCACACTTAATCATCGTTGTTCGTTGCGAAATGACACTTTGGGCTAACTGCGATTGAAACTGAAGCGTGTGTCCGGTGGTTTATGATATTGATGGCACAGCTAATTATACACACAAGTTGGACAATATCTTATCTGTGGGAGTGACAAGCACCGAGTAGAGTCCTAGAATAATCTAGAGTCCAATAAGCCGATTGTTAACTTAAAATACAATTAAAGCTTACCGTTAAGCTAAGTTCGGACACTCAAAATACCTGAGTAAAGGGTTAACTGATATGATATTTCATTGAATGGTCTATTCGAAATTGCCCAAACTTATCTTAAAAAGTAATCCATTAAAACATGAATACATTAAATTAAGGGTTAGGTAAATAAAAAACCATGGTTGGAAGATTTTTCGTTAAATTTGTTAATTTATTTCTTGAAGAAAATTTTGAAAATGTTTTATAAAATGTTTAAGACCGAAAAAGTTGCCTACTTATAAGCTGACATAATTTTGACATAATTGGTATAGTTTTGGGGATATGTAGAAAAGTTGTGTAAAAAAATTGGTGTAAAGATTTCAGTAACAAATTTCGTTTTTTTTAGGATAAAAAATTAGTAAGATATGTATAAAAATTATTTAAAAATTCATTTCTTCAAGGCATATTCCTGAGGTATTTTTTTTTTATTAACACTTTATATTTATGTATATAGTTAACAGTGTTTCTACAATTTTAAAGCTTTTGTCACTTGAGGATCTTTTATTACAACTATTTTATTGATCCAGTATTGTCTTCGCCTTCTTTCTCTAGTTTAATACCTGATGGTAATGGAATATTTTTGGATAAAAGTGCATACTCCACATCCATATGCCTGATAAATGGAGCGGCCAGCATTTTGGCAGCTAATTCTGCGTCCTCATCATCCAAGGCTTGCAGAAGTGTTTGCAGTGTTTTAACCTCTTGGGGATCACAACGGTTTCCCCATTTTTTGAATGACTTTTTGGCATCTACGAAGTCCTCGAGGGCTAATTGCACCAGTACCAAAGCAACGACCAAACGTCCAACTTGTCCGTACGATTTCGTTTGTAAATTAAGGCTTATCTCCTTTTTGAGAGCTTTGCTGGCTTCTTCGAATTTCTTTAGTTTGACCAAAATCCTGGAGACTTTCGACGCGAATTCCGATGCCTGGTGGGTGGAGTCCCCAATCAAGACAACTGCCAGTGCCCGTTTGTAGAACTCCAGTGCCAATTCAGGATGTTTGGATTCCGTCATCTTGGCTGCCTTATCCAAGGCGGCAGCTGCTGCTTCCTGAGATCCGTGCTGCTGATAGAGATTGCAAGCCCTATTGGCATATTCCTCAATTTCGGATAGTGTATCTGTTTCTTTGGCCAGCAGGATAATCTGCTCGCAGGACTTGGCCGCATGAAACCACGACTTGTTGTTCATGTAACAGTCGATGGCCTTCAAAAAACAATCCTTGCTCTTATCCAAGCATTTGGCGTTTCGATATGCAGTTGCAGCCTTGAAATACGTACCAGCCCTGGCATACTCATCCGCGGCACTGTCGACCTGTCCCAGTAAAGCCTCAGCCTCGGCAATCCTCTTGGCATCAGGAGCACTCATTTCCGTTAACTTTTAGCTTTGCGTGCGGAAAAAATCAATTGAAACTTAGTGTGCCCGAATGCGCAAGTGCAGGGAAAACTTAACTAGCCGCTCCTTGATTATGCGGGTATGACACTGCATTAATATGGAAAAATGGTACTATTAAATATCGTATGGTTGATGTTTTTAATTTTATGTATTTATGCGTCAGGCTAGTTAATAGGAAATCAATAAACTTAAAGATTTTGCAATGGAAATTAATTATTTCCAAGATAGCAAAAGTGTTGAAATAAAATATATCGATTTTGTTTTAAAACTTATATCGAAATTAAGTCACTTTTCAAATTTTCCGATTTGTTCGGTATCCCTGGGCTGAAAAAGAAATGTGCAACGTGCTTTGTCATTCTACAAACGTGATTCAAGGAAATAAGTTCTTAATAAGAGCAGCTAAATATTTCATATAATTAAAAAAATCCATCCTGTTGCATCTAGGCGTAACCGTACTATTTCAGATCCTTGTTATTCACTCCGTAAGCAGGTAAATTCCCTTAACGCAGAAAACTGCAAGTCTTGAGCACAATTATTTTACTTATTTCTTAAAACATTCTATACAGACGGTAAATTGCAAGATGAAAGTCTGGAGAGATGCAGGACTTACCTATATCCAGTATTCCAACATTGCGGCCCGCGTGGTGCGTGAGGCCCTCCGTTCGGAGCTTCGTGCCGAGGCCGCCAAGCGAAACATAAGCCATGTCCAGTTTACTCCCTGGAAGAACGGAAAGCCAGTGCCGCGAAAGAAGGAGGAACCCCAATCATAAATGCTTATGTGGCCACATGGCAAATTTCATTCCATATCTTCGAAATCTTCCACAAAACCGAAACAAAAATTTAAATCACTCTAAAACCACTCCATCTTACATCATCTATCTGTCAATCTATAGAAATCTCTTACCATTCAAGATTTCTAAGATTATGCAGGACCAGAAAATCCACGCATTTCTTTCATTCTAAAGTACAACACAGTTCTGTATAAATATCATTTAAATAATAATATACACAACATTGAGCATACATTCTACACACGCGTATTAAATACATAGATTGTGACTGCTTAATTTAGACTAAGACACTAAATAGGAGAATCTAAGAAAACAGTCAGTTCTGAAGCACCAGCCAAGGCAGCAGGATGATGCATAAGGACCAGGATACGGTGGCCTTTGCTCCACTCCTCAGATTGGTGTAGCTGTCCACGATGTGAATCTTCCAGCCCATATTACCGTGGGTAAAGGAGTTGTAGTACACGGTATCCGGCCAAGTGATATTCGGTGTGATTTCCAACAGAGCCGGTGCCTCATCCACACACTCGGTGATCAGCGATCGGTTGAACTTCTTGAAAGTGGGGAAGTTATCATCCAGACGACGATCGTAGCTAGGAGGATATCTGGACAAGCACAGCGGACCAGCAGCCGTGGGCTTGGGCCTGCCCCTTCTGGTGAACTCCACGCCAGCCAAAACACGAATCTCACTTTGTTTGGCATCCGACAAACGATCGTAGCCGCCCTGAGGATCATCGGTGATGACCAACGGATGGTAGTGCTCGGGGGAGTGGGGGTTATTACCACCCCTGACCTTGAAAGTGTAGGTCAGACCACGTTTTAGGTAGAGCTCTGGGATCATATAGCCATTGATGTACCAGGCCAGGCCACTGGAAACATGACCAGTCAGTCCCTGATAGCCACGAAGGCCTCCAGAGGGTCCCAAATAGGCATTGAAGGTGCGCACAGTTCTAAAAAGTAAAACATGAGTTATATTTATATTTCTTCTGTTATAGGGACATGATCCTTACGCATCTGTGATTCTGGTTCGCTCCCACAACTGCGGTGGCGGAGTCTCCATTTTCTTGGTGAATGCAAAGCAATCGTTGACCGGTTCCGTGGTGTTAAAATCTATTACGATATCGCTCTTGGGATAGTAAGTGTGAAAGGCGGGCTCGTTGTTGGAATCCAACTGGCCAAAGGCCCAAACCACGTAGTTGCTGCGATCTAGAAATATCTCTTTATCACCACTATCAGCTGAAATGAGGAAAACCATTAGGAAAATTAATATTAAAATATAACATATTACATACATGAAATAAGGGTCCGCCTGAAACTAATCGTATTGATGCCATCCTTGCGGCTATATGTATTCAACTGGAAGCTATCCAATCCACCGACCACATCGTCCCGGCAAACTCCTTTGTTTTGACCCAAGACCTGAACGCAAGGCGCCAGCGAAGTGATGTTGTAGTCCACGGTGTAGCCTCTGATTTCGTCTATGTAGGCCACCACCACATCAGAGCCAATCATCTGACTGGACACATCCGAACCGGATATGCCGAAGGACATGTAATCGTTGGCAGCCACCTGGCCGGATAGTTGAAATGTGATCTGCGGCCCGAAAACCTCCCAGGACACTTGCAAATCCTTGTGCAGCTGCCTGCAATTGGGCAGTGAGAATATATAGGGGGTAACTTTCACCAGGGAGGGTGGAACATTCAATCCATCGTTGATCAGGACATGGCCGTAGTTCTCATTATCGGCCACATCGTAAACACTAATCCAATCGATGTCAAAGATGGTCTTATCACCCGGCAGCTCCAGTTCAATAGTCTCCTTGTTGTATTTCCTAATCGGATCGAGGCTGTAAAATAGATTAATTATTAGATCCTATGATTCTCTCTAATTACTTACTATCCCCGCTCATCGGGCAGCTTGCTTCCTCGACTTGAAGGCTGTGCGCCCACTCCCGTCCAGAAAAAGGTGCGCTTGCCACGCCCGTCGTAGGTAAAGTCCTTGATGCGAATGGTCTTCGAGTCCAGGATCTCGATGCTGCTGCTGCTCACATTGTGGCTGCGCTTGGAGAAGGTTCCGCCCAACTGGGCCATCGGTGGTTCGAATTCCTCGGGAATATAGACATCCCCAAAGTTGTTCTGACTGCTCAGGTCGTAGACCGCCAGCCATTTGATTTCCGTTATCTTTTTTCGATCCGGCAGAGACAGTGTGAAGTCCTTGTTGTGATAGCGATCCAGGATGTTAGTTCTACGATATAAATAAATTATAATTTGTTATATTTTCAACTGCGTTTCAATCTTTTGTTAATTATTTTACTAATTCTTTTTGCCACTGAGTAAAATTATACAAAGAATTTTGTTTGAATTTTTAAATGTATTTTATTATATTAATCTGATCAAATGTAAACATATTTTTTTTAATAATTGATAACCAATTTACTTACTTGCCAAATTCATCGGGCACAATAAATCCCTGAGGACCAGGACGATTGCTGGCGCCCGACCAAAAGAACGTATCCGCCCCGTTGCCGTCATAGTTGAAGCCCACAATCAAGAAGGTGTACTCATTTACGGCGTACACATCGCCGGACACCTGATGATGGTACGAGTTGAGTTTTCCCAGGTATTTTCCGCGATACGGCCCTTCCTCCTCCTCTTCGCCCTGGGCCACTAATTAGATAATAATTTGTTAAGAACTCTATTAACCGGTAATATTAAAAAAAAAAACAAAAGAAAACAAATGGCAAAACGAAAGACTGTGACAACAAACTCGTTTTGAATTTTTCGCTCTGACTAATAGGCCAACAATTTGGGCTTCTGATTTACTGCCACTGGGCCAGGTGGCGCCGCCTGGCGGGCGCTCTGCGAGACAGATCCAAGACTAGACCAGTTTCTCTAGTTTTACACGAAAGTGAATTTGTTTTCGCCCCGTCTCGATCGTAACGCCAATGAAAATTTCTCTTTCTTTCGCAGTTTGCCTTGTTTTGCTTGTTTCTTTTTTAAGATTGCATTTTAATAGGTTTTTCAAACTCACGGGCGGCGGGCAAAAGCAGGAAAAGCGTTACAACAACCAGCAATAATTGCCGCTGCAATCGCAGACAAAGAACATTGCTGCCGCCTCCTTTGTTTTTGTTGCTCAATGTCATTGTATCTCTTTCTCTTTTGGCCCGGTCTTGTTTCCTCCACTCCCACTTCCTAAGCCACGTTTGATTTTTTTCAATACTTGAATCGATATTATCTTGCCCGCTTATTCACGCAGCAGCATTTTGCATTTTGGGGTTTTCACTGGTCTTGTGCGTCACTGAACCTCCTGCGGTTTCCAAATATATATGTAAAATATTTTTAATTGAGAGCCAAGTGAATTATTTTTAATTTTTTCTTGCTTTTGCTTAAGGTCGTTTCGTCACTTGCATGCGTTTTCGCTGTTATTGTTGTTGTATTCACTTGGCCAAAACAGGTTTAGGCAGCAGTTCCGGCGTTTTTTTTTTATATATTTTACTTTTTCCGTGGCTCTCGCTTGAAGCCGAAATCAAAAACGAACCGCACTGTCCAACCGATCGGAGTAAACTGAGACTTTAAGCCGCCGTTATTTCGGCGTAGGTTTCTTTCGGAGTTCCAACGTCTTGGCCATGTTAAGTGAGCACTGCTCTCCGCCTCTCTTTATGGCCGTGCGCATGCGTGATTGGCATTGAAATGGCCAAGAGTTCCCATAACGGTACTCCCTGCATTCGAACTATGCGAGGTGTGCTTCAGAGCTTCGAAAAATAACAAAAAAAATAATACTAAATTTGTTTTAAAATTTAAAAAAAAAATATTTCCCCACCTTGTATCCCTACTAAAACACATTTGAATTATTTCTCTCAATTTTCTTGCTTGCAAAACTAAACTTTATCCTTAAGTTTGCTTTTATTAGATCTTTATTTTGAATAGCAATTCAATTAATGTTTTTAAAACTAATCAATTGCAATTTGTTGTCTGTTTGCATTTCCATTTGAACAGCAATTGCAACAGTTTCTCTACTCGACTGCTTTGGATTTTATTTCATTTAATGAATAATGTTTTGAAGTTTTAAGTTCTCTCTTTTGTGGTTGCGATTTTATTTACAAAAAGGCATGTCAAAGATTAATGAATAAATATGTGCGTTGCAAACAAAATTGAATAAGAGGGTAAACTGAGAAGAAACTTGCAACCAAAACAGTTATATCGAAAGTCTGGAAAAGTGGTATTTTCACTCAAGGTCTAAACCAATTTTTAATGAATTCTTATTTTCTAAACAATTAAGGTTCTCTTCTATATCTGCTTTTCTGCTGCACTCTTCGTTATCGTATAACTAGTTTATTGAAAATACAATATTATTAATGTATCATTATTCTCATAAGAAGCACAATTTATGTTGTTTTAGTTTTTATTTCATCATTTTATGCGTTTACATTTCAGTGTTTTGAACTTGCTGCCATACATTTTCAGAGTTTTTCCGTTTAACATTTTCAGCGCATCGTTTATTTATTTACTTTTACTTTCATTTATGGTTTGTGTTTATATATTTTTTTTGTTTTTTTCTTTTTTGTTAACACTAGACACTAGATAACCTATAAAAATGGTTCAGTTTGTTTATATTTCTTTATGGAAAACATGACAATGGGTAAAAGAAACTTTACAAAACAATAGACGGGCTGGAAAAGTCGTTGACCGATGAAAAAGGGGGCGGGGCCGAGGGGCAGGCAGACTATATGTGAGAATTGGTCTTGGACGCACGCACGCATAGTTGAACTAAAAGTAGCAATACTTAGCTTAAATGTAGCGTATAAAAATAGTGTTTTCTTTTTTTTTCTCATTTTAGATAGATATTAAATTATACGAATTGAGAACACTAAATTGTATTTTAAACTTAGGCTGCGTTTTTTTATGTATATGTATGTATAATTTTTACTGCGATGCATTCGTTATCAATGCATTTATTTCATACTTTTTCCGCGTTTGCCTCTTCTTTGACTTCTGCCTTCTGATCTAGGATTGGATTCTTAGTGATTTAAAGTGTTTAAATGAGCATTTTGAATTGTTTTGACTGAGGCAACTTCCGGCTGTTCGATTGCTGACGTGTTGTTGATGAGATTTAAAATGAGACATAGTCGATCGATGAGCACCGCGTTTCATCGTCTCTTTTTGCATGGAATGAACATTGTCAAACGAATAAACAATCGAAAATTCGTGATTAGTCTATATTTATAAAGAAGAGCAAAAAGGGCGCATAGGTTTCTTGACTTTTCATCGTAAACTTAACAAGCGAACAGAAAAAATATTACAGTATGCATTTAATGTTGTTTTTTATGTTGTATATTATTATCTTTTATTACAAATACTTCGGCGCTTGCGCTAATTTTACAAAAATGTTCGGGAAAATCAATAGCTATCATTAATATTACTCTTACTGTGATTTTTTCTTTTGAATTGCGCTACAAGAAATCAAATTTACGCTTCACTATTTATAAATGTTATGTATAAAAATTTGTTTCCTTCTCTTAAGCTTCTGATTTTGTTTCTCGTTATACGCACTTAGCGCAAAAATACATTACAAAGCTTTTGCTATGGCATTATGTATATATGATGTAGGGTTCTTTTGTTGAATTTGGTTTTCGGGGAGGGCGGGAGGAGGTTGGGGGAAAAAGGGGCGTGGATGAGAGGTGGCCTGAGGTAATGGTGTTAGGCGAACAATTTAATTGCAAGTGAAATTTGAAAACGCTTTTGAAACAAACTGAAAGATTTAACATTAGAATGAGGCGTGTTCGTAGTTGTTGGTGTTTCTGTAGTTATAGTTGCTGGTGTGATTGTGGCGTATGGTGTGGTTCTTGTGAAGAGTGTTGGCTAAAATTTATCCTGAAATATGAATAGGTTATTGGTCGCAGCCACGGCGATGATATTTTCTTCGGGATGCCAGGCGGTGTGCAGAATCTTCTTGTTGAAGTCGAGACAGTCCACGCTGATCTCGTCCTTCTTTCGTTTGCCGCCAGTGCAAACTTTCCGTGGCTTCAGCACCGTCTTCGGCTTGATAATGTCCCTGGACGCCTCCAGCGTGACATCCTTTTTCGAGTTCCGATCGAAAACGCGGAAGAAGTTGTTGTAGCTTCCGGTCATTATCGAGCTGTCCTTGCCATTCCAACAGCACTCGAACTTGTCGAAGATGCAGTCGTTCTCGTACAGCGAGCACAGCTTGGCGCGCAGGTATTCATGGACCTATGGAGCAAGAACGTTACGTTAGTGGGGGTTCCAAAGAAGTACTCTAATCTGCAGGTCTAAAAACTAACCGGATAGGTCTCAATGGGCTTGGTTTCCATGTGCAGATCCCACACCTTGATGCTCAAGTAATCCCTGGAGATCATGTAGCGACCCGAGTTGCTAAGCTTCACATCGCTGATGGAGCTAATTATTTCGCTGAAGAAGCTACGATTCGTTGGATTCTCTGGCTCCTCAAACTGTTTGCTGTGCCGGTCGCATAGCGCCGCCGATCGCATATCACATAATCGTATTGTGCCCTTTGAGCTCGAGTACACAAACACATTGCACTCGGTCGGATGGAATTCGGCCGCCGTGATCACCTCCGTTAGCTCCTCCATGTTGGTTGGCTTGATGTCGACGATGTTGTAGCTCTGGTTGACCACCTCCAAATGCCAGAGATTGATGCGCAGGTCGTCGGCCGACAAGAAGGTCTCCTGATCCGAGTTAACACTAATTGAATTGATGTGATAGGTGTGTGCATTGGCGAAGGTGCGCCGCGGCGAGGCCTCCACCAGCAGCGGAATCTGCTTCACGGAGGGCACTCGCAGGGCCGTCACATTCTGTGGATCCCGGATCAGTCCGTTCTCCTCCTTTGTGTTGTAGCCCTCGAACGACTTGTCGCGCTCACTGACCTTCCACAACTTGACCGTCTTGTCGTTGGTCGAGAGCAGAAAGTGCACGGGATTCTTCTGTTGCAGCCACCGAATCTTGTTGATCTTCTCCTCAATCTCCAGCGACTTGAGGTAATCGAACTCGGGCTCGTGCGATTGGAATGTCGAATAGACATTGTATTCGCCGCGTCTCGGATTGGCGGCTTTAGAGGCAGGATCACGCTGCAATTGGGGGAATTTGGTTAGTTCAATGACGGTTGCATAAAGGACTCAGACCTTCAGACTCACCTGAAAGATGACGACGCGACCGCCCTTGTCACCAGTGGCCAGCAGCTCGCCATCGTGATTAAATTCCACGCAGGATATGATGTCCGCATCCGTGACATCATCGTCTAGGGCGCCTTTAATCTGTGAGAAGCACCAGGACGCCTCTCCATTACCTGAAAAGACCGAGCAGGACCAAATGATGAGTATGCGAGTTGACACTTTCGGCCAGCTCGAGTTCGATTCGCTGAATGCCAATTCGATTGGACTGTAAACTGTAAAGGCAGCTCAGGAAAGTAAATGTAACATTTGATTTACTCTCAAAATACATATGTATGGGTTGTATGCCCACAATCAATAGGCAGTGAGAGAAAGGACAACTATGACGACGATATCCTGGGCCTGCCCAAATATTTGCTAATGACGCCATACTCGGCCTTCCACACTGGTCGCCGTCGTCGTAGTCGTCGTCGTCTGGGCCATGATAGGCAACACTTTAAAGCCCTTTAAGCTCTTGGCCAAATATTCTTTCCGTTTCCCTGTTCTCGCTGCTTTTAGCCCACATCCACATCCACACCCCTCCCCCGTTGTTTGTCAATTCTCTCTGCACAGCCACTTTTAGCGATTGCGGTACGTTGTGTAAACGATGACGTTGCTGCTGTCCTCCTTATTCGAAACCCCACTTTATACACTGCTATTCCATAATGGGAGCATTTCATTTGGAAAATGTATTTCCCTTTTCATTGACAGTGGTATACTTCCAAATAAATATGGTTATCAGCAAATTACCATTTAAAACTATGGCTTTTTAGTAAAATCCTATGCTATATTTGAAATATTTTGGAAAAAAATGTATACAATATTTCTAGAAATATAATAAGCTAAATAGGATGCACTGCAGAGCAGCGTTCACAAAAGTTTTCTAAAATAATATGTATTCAATTAATTAATAATATAACTTGTGGCCATGCCGACATTGTAATAAATGTATTTTTAGTTAAATTAAAAATGTTTGTCAATCCCATCGTACACGTTTTCGTTTTGTATCTGCCACTGACTTTTTGTTTTTGGTCCCCATGCTTCTGGGGCTGTTTGCGAATTTTGGCAATTTTTTCATCATTCCCAAATATTCATTGGGCTTTGTTTGTTTGATTTCTTTGGCACAGCCCTTGCCCAGCCCAGTCCCATGTGTTGTGACCTCATTATCCGCTGGCTGTTGGCAGTCTGTTGGCTTTTTCCTGCCTGCTGCCATTGACGACGTCATGATGTGAAGTGATTGACGAGGCGCAGCAATTGTATTTATTCCCACTATTTACTCCCCCTGCACTGTAATAGGATCAAAGGCAGTCGCCCAATTAGTCAGTCATAACTCGGTCGTTTTTGCTGATATTTCTCGGCATTACGATACTATTTTTAGATCCCTATGATATGTGAGTTTCGCACCCGCCCACGCAAATGCACACAGCCATTTAAAGTTGTTGAGTCATTGAACCCGAAGTAAATGTGCAAATGAAAACAAAAGTTTCGTAATAAATGGAAAATTTTAAATATTAAATTAAAATAACTAAAATCTTGTTCTGCTAGAAATAAAGAACAAATTTGACATTCAAAACATTTATAAAGCTGTTTATCATACATTTATTTTATTTATTTGTATTCAACAACACAAATTAATTAAAAAGACTCGCAAAAATATCGAATAATTAGAAAAGAATTCTTTGCTAGGATTTCCTAGATGAGAAAAAATAAGACAAAATAAAACTGCTCTCGCTGGGTTGCTTGCTCGGTTATTTTTTTGTTAGATCGTATATAAACGTACATAAAGAGATAAGTAGATTTTCATGAGCGCCCGCAAAATGGAACAAAATAATGAAACTCAAATATTGACACAATTATTTAACACAACCACGCGATGTCGCCGCTAAGCCGAAAGCTCTAGCTAGCTCTCCATCCCCTTTCCACTGCACTATCTACAATATCACGGTTTCAGTCTATATACGCTATAGAGAGGAACAACTGAACGACCTAGAGAATGGCGGAACGGACTGATTGACTGACAAATACAGAAAACAGAAGGCAAGGTGAAAATGGGAAAAGGGGCAAATAAACAGCAGGCAGGGAAATCCTTTTTTGGCAGCCCAGTTGGATAAGTTTCCTCAAAGGAAAGCGTTAGAGAAATGATTTGTATGCATGACTGAACCACTGAGCAATTAAGAATATTGGTTAGGGATTATTAACGAGGGTAAGTATTTTGGGAAGGGGCAGCCAAGATTGATTCAAGAAAAGTTTTGTACTATAGCAGAAAAAATAAAATATTTTAGCCCATTTATAGTGTAAAATATACCGAGAAAACTCAATAGTTCAAGCCCCACCTAATCGATAATTGATTTACTGTTTAGTTATGATCTCAGCTTGTTTGGCTTCTTGGTCAATTTGAGTTTGCATTGCAAATTGAGCACAAAAGAGCCTTAACGTTCGTTCCTATAGCACCTCGCCGTTCCCCCGTCAATTACCATATCCAATCTAATCTAAGACACACATCAATCCGCCCCTCTTTACTTAACCCTCTCAAAATCTCCGCTTTTCATATGACAAGCGAGTGTCTCGGGCCAGAACATCATAAACTTATGTAATGTCTGTTCGGCGACATTGTCTTGTTGAACCCCTCTACATCTTCAGGCCATTAGGAGATGTCCATGCCCACTTGTGCGTATCTTGCAGATACACTATTCAAGAAATCACTCAGACACTGCATATAAAATTGCCAAATAATTTTGCATACATCACATGAAGCGACGAAAAGAATCTAGAAACCTGGGCGACGTCACGTTGTCTGGGAACATCGTACTGGGGAATTGAATAAAATAGAGGGGGTGGAAGGGGTTTCCTTTGGTCCATTGCGACTTTAACTCAATTTGCACATGGCAAAAAACACGATCCAGTTTAGAGGGCTCTATATCTATTGACCGAACCAATTTGTACGCCGCATTCTCAGCACTTGTGCAATTGTTTATTATTTAATTATGCCAATTGTGTCGTTGTATCGAGCATGTGTGCACGAAATCAATTTTATACTCTTGCAGAAGGACATTACATATTAGAAAATAAGGATTATTTGGGGTCAACCAAAATAATTCAAAAGAAAAACTTAAAAAATATTACCTGTTGATTTAAAAATATACGAAAAGAAAGATGTTCAAGGAAAAACATAATAAATTTAAAACATAAGTTTCAAAACAAAAAAAAATTAAGGCCCTTGGTATTATAAAAAGTAAAGAAATGCGTAATCAACTACAACGCCTTTTATCAGATTTGTAGGTACAGCTAACTCTGTGTTTGTTCAGATCCTCTTATCGGATGCACACTGTTTTCGTAACGAATCGTGCTTTACCTTTACGAGTTGCTTTACTTCCATCTGGCTTTTTCAAATAGATAATGCAATTGGAGGGCGGGGGCGGGCATTTGTTTAGAAAAAAAAAACCGTATAAGGGGCGGCGGGGGCCTGTCAATTTTTCTGCTCTTTATTTTTTGCATGCCGCTCACGTCGCTGGCGGCGTTTCGTTCAAGTGCAAAGATCAATGCTAGTTGATAGGGAAAAGTTGTTTTTCGATTAACGCATTCGAGACTTTTGACTAGTTTGTTTACTTCTCACTGAATTTGTTTATCGGCTGTTTGGGCGATTTTAATGCCAACATCAAAATGTTCAGAAAGCGAAAATAGATCGAGGAAATGCCAAACCTTGCACTTATTCCAAATGCGGCCTTGTGAATACTATGATGGTTTTTCGGAATGTTTTGATTGATCGTGTTAAACTTTGTTAGAAAAAGTAAGAATTGTTACAATATTAAAAAGAAAATTGATAGGACTTAAAGGATACTCCTTATTATTCGAACTAAAAATGTTTTTTGCTAGATTTAAATAAAATTTAAAGATTACTACCTATAGTTAATATAACAAAAAAAAATAATTTAAAAATCCGAAAAACTATATCACCCGATTACAGGGTATTCAAATAAAGTTGGCAGTTCCCACACAAAAAGCGAGTGACGAACGCGAAGAGCGGGAGGCGGGCAGGAGAGCAGCAGAGCAGGAGAGAGAATTAAACTTACCGGCCATGACAGTTCAGTTGAACAGTTTGCGTCGATTTTTAAGCAGCCGCAGCAACAACAACTACAACAACAGCACTGAAAGCGACGAAAAACGGAGCGACAACAAAAATAACAAGAACAAAAGATGGCCCAAGGAGCTGCGCTCGCGCTCTAGCTCCGTCTCTGTCTCACGCGGGTGGTGTTGTTGTTGTCGTAGCTGCCGTTTTGGAGTTTCAAAGCTGAGCGCGATTTTCAACTCTTCACTTATTCCTTTGATTACACTTTGGTTTCTGTTGTTGTATATGCATTTGAATCCTTTGTTAATTAGGTATTTTTTTGTTAAGCACAACTTAAGCACGTAGAGGGGAAGAAAGAACTGCAAAGGTAGGGGAAATTATAATTTTTTTCACGACGACGTCAGCGGCGGCAGCGCAGCGGCAGAATTTTGGCGTGCGTTTTATACATGCATGTGTTGAGTCCGTGTGTGTGTGTGTGCGAGCGAAAGAGAGAGAGCGAGTGCAGCCGGTGGTTGTGAGCGAATACAAAAAATTACTTCACACCGATAAAACGAGATATTTGCCACTTAATCCACAATTATTATTATTTATTGCATTTTGCCAAACAAATACGAAACACACACACACATGTACAGAGGCAGCCACACGTACACGTTTGCGCCGCCTGCTTTGTCTCTTTGTTTTATCGCGAATTCCGAGCAAAAAATATATGCGAAATCTAACCTTCAAAATGGAAACACCAAATAGTTGCCTTATTATTTTACGCCTGCGAGCGAAAACCGCGTGATCTAACCAGGATAGAATTGCAACTCCTGTGCTCGGCTTAATTTTACCACCGAGTATTCGCAGTCGAATATCAAATATTGCCAAAATGACGACCAAAAAAAGCTTCTGTTTTCTGATTCTGTTTCCGATTCACATTCTGCGCGCTGCCTCTTCTTCCCGTTTTTGCCGCCTCTTTTGCTGCACTGCTTCGTCGTTGCGTCGTAATATTAATGCGAGTAAGTGTGGCTTTTGGATTTGCACAGCGGCATTCCGCTCGATTTTCGCCTCCGCACGCACTTTGGGACTATTTACACGGCTGCCGGACCACTCCCGCACGCTCCGCTCGCTGTTTTAACTTAGTTAGTGACTAACGGATTGCGATAAATCCAACGCAAAATGGAAGTACAAATTTTGTTGCAAATTTCGCACTTTACAATAAGAGTTCCAAGCTACCGAATTGCCGCTGCGAACGGCGTTGCATTTGGCGAGTGGAGAAACATCGATGAAAACATCGATGTTTTTTTGGCGACAATCGATGTTTTAGTCCCATCACCAATTTTATCGCCCATGTTAATGTTAACGGCCAATTGGCGGGAAGATTTGAAATAACAAGGAATATATAAAATATGTCGGTAATTAAGAATAAATGGAATGATAATATATCCCTCTCATATAAAACATAGTTAAAATATATCAATTAAATTGATCCATTTAAGCTTTCGGTAATTCAAAATAGATACACAGAGACAATTTTTCAAGAAGACTGACGTTCTCAAATTAAGTATTATTATTCTCAATTTGAGAAAATACTGATTTTGTGGACAAATTTTGAAAAAAGAAGCCTAGCTCTTTCACCATGTTGTTTCTTTCTTATTTGTCCCCGTTTTTTGAAAAAAAAAATCTCTAAAAAGACTCAATTCCAAGGTATTTTATTTAAAAAATTGGTACTGAAAGTAAGTATTTTGTACTTAAAGTGAGTACTTGGTTTTATTTTGAGTAGAAAATTCTCAATTTAAGTGTACCGTTCATGAAAACTTCTCACTGTGTAGACTTTGCCGAAGAGTTTTTCTTTATATTCTAGAATATAAGTGAATAAATATTAACTGACCATTACCTACAAAAAATACAATAAAATATTGGGGATTATACTCACTTGATGGCTTTTTGGCACCGTTGATATTGATCGCTGTATTGAGCATATTGCCGATCTTGGTAATGCTCGACTGCCGCATGAAGGTCCTTGGCGGCAGGGTGGGCGGAGTGGGCGTGTTCTGCATCTGCGGGTCCGGTGGCTCCAGCACCGGACTCTGCCGGCCCCAGCGACCCATGGGGACTAGATTTTCGGAGGGTATGGAGGTGGCTTCAAGTGCCGATGGGTCGGGCCTAGACGATCTGCAAGCAAATTGAACGGTCGAATCTATTAGCGTCTCGACTGCACACACCGGTTGTATAATGCATGTTTGCATGGGTACGAGTATGACTGCGAGTCCGAGTCTGCGACTTCATCGCATGAGCGGGCTGCGTGTTTTTGAATTTGTCGGGCAATTAACACCTGTCGAACCCCCTGCCTTCCCCCCTCTCACCGCACAAATGGGTTGTGCAAATGAATCGTCTCCTGTCATTTGTTTACTTTAGAAATTACGCCTGCGTGCAAAGCAGAACAAAACATCTGCTTTCGGTTTGAATTAAATTCCGCCGCCTTCGTGTTTAATAAATTTTTGGTTGATTTTTTGATTTTTTTTTGTTCAGCCAAGAGGTGTGTCCGCCGTTTTTGGTTTAGCTCTTCTTTTTTATTGATCTCCATTTAATTTATTTCTCTCCATCAGCAGCAGTCGAAATAATATTTTGAATTTTTCGTATTTTTTGGGCCGGTAAATAGCCCAATGCAAAGAGGCTGCTGGCTGGCGTTCCAATTAACAATTACACAAAAAGGCAATTTCGCTAATCTCCAGCTCAAATATTTGAGTTTGAACTCTGAAGGCAGCGCGAAAACGTCAGAGTGGAAAATTTCAGCCAGTGAACCGAACCAAAACATTGTAAAAGACAAAAACATATTTAATGTGGCTTTTCGTGGACATGTGTACATTCAAAATCGTTGTGGTCGCATTTATAGTTGTGCCTCTTTTTGCGATACCAAAATAATGAAAACAGATAACGTCTTCCGAGGCATTCCCAAAAATATTTACAAAAGAGAAAGTCAAACAAACAGTTGAAAAATCATTAAATTTTTGGAGTAAACACAAATAAAAGTAAGGTCACAGATATTTAAAAAACCCTGCAATATAAAATGGTTTTTAATGTTTGTTTTTGTTTTGCTATAAACTATTTAAACCATACACGTGTACATAAATTGAATTCTTCATTTAAAACCAAAACAATGTGACGTTCGGTTTGTTTACAATTAAAATTCATATGCAAATAAATTACTCAATAAAAAACGTAGCTTGAATTTCATAATACTAGCACTATTAATTAATTTCTTGTTGGTTCTGGTAACTTCGCTTGGTAACTTTAATTTAAATAAGAAAATTAATAGTTCTAATGATAAGAAAATATTAATTTTGGCTTGGAAAATCATTTTGTATTTCGTACCTTTAGGATGCCTTAAATATCACCCATATTCTCTTGACCTCGACTGTTCATACATATGTCATGTGTTTCTGTGTACGAATTATTTCACACATTTTCACAACACGGATATACAGTTACAGTATGAAGGCGAAATTCCACCACGTTCATTAAAGGAGGGATATATCATATATGTGGATATTATATAGAGGGGGCAGGAAGGGCCGAGGTGTGGCATATGCAAAATCGGGTGTACGCAACAAGTTGAAGAGCCGCAACATATGCATGACTAATGGCCAAGAAGAAAGAAGCAGACGGCAACGTGCGGAACAAGAAATCAAAAGAAAACCACATAGGGAAAATGCGGAGAATTGTAATCCAATTAATGGGCTGCGTCTTCAATGTCTCGCGTACCCGTAGAAACGTGAGTGCGGCAATCGCGAATTAAAAATCTTTCCATTTCTTCGGTTGGGGAAGTACAGTGATCACTAGGTGAGAGGAACGACAATAGACTATAAAGTCTAATGGGAAGAAGTGCGTTTTTTAAAATATTAAGTATACGCCCCGTTTTTTCAATAAACAAATTATTGTTGCTCCTTTTAATTTTTAATGTATTTTCTCCTAAAACTTCGTTGTTTGTTCTAGTATTTTTATATATTTAATGAAGAACTGGAATTTTTTTAGTTCTACAAAATGCATATATTTATAACGTGAACTCATGAAGCAATATAATTATTATAACCCATTTGTACTGTGCTCCCATAGGTGTCACTGAAGCCTAAAAATAAACAGCCAGAACACTAGAGATACGAAAATAAACAAATGAAATGAAAGGTCTATTAAAAGTATGTGGCATGTGAATGGGTGCAGAGACAAGCGCCAGCTTTTCTTTTCCCCCGAATCGCAGCAGAATCAGAATCAGAAGCAGCAACAAAGCCAAAACAATAACAAACAAATAGCGCATTTTTCAAGAAAATATCATGCCGAGATTTAGTTGTTCGGGAAATGACAAAGACAGCCAGCGGAAGCGGGAAAAGGAACTCAAAAATAAAATTAGACAAATAAACGAATTTTTTAAATGTGTAGAATAATATACTTTAGCATTACGCATATCAAAGGAAGGTGAAATGATTTAGATGGAGGCGGTTCCGTAAATTGAATGTTGAATAAATAATATAGAATGGATTTAAACATAGCAAGTAACTTTAAAAATTTTTTAAAATTCTTTTTGGTCCTAAAAATAAGTGTGCCAACAGTTTTAAAGCCACCTGAACACGTGCCACACGAGACCCGTTTAGACCACACTCCCACCTCCCAATTCCTGGCACACTCATCATCCAAAGTCCAACCAGGTAGACGCAGTACGCCTGCCAAATCTTTGCTGCTTTGATTATTTTTGGATCTGTCAACCCTTCTCGTCTGGTTTGCCTAATTTGCCTTTAATGTGGGGGATTGGGGCTGGAAATGGCGGGGAAGAGGCTCAGTTATACCTAGCATTGTTTATATTTAGCATTTCATACGCTCTCGTTTGCCAAACTGTCTATAATATGTCCATCAAAGTGTCTTTTCAGTTTGACATCCATTGGTGGTTCGCAGGACTGGTGTTTTTTTTTTTGGAGGAGGGGGGAGGATTGATAAACATTCCGACGGGCGAACGTGATTGCTACCATATGTCCGATTATATCTATGGCAAGCAATATTGTGCTTATCAAACTGTTTCGGCTCATCCAATTAATACACTTCACGGCCCCTCAAACTCCCCATCCGCACTTCACTCGTGACGGCTAGATATAATGAAACTAATTAGCATTTGACAAACATATTCTCATATTCCTCATACAGTGGGCGTTGGTAAAAAAAAAAACAAACACTCGGCCCACCGAATTTTCCAGAAAATTGCATTATAACATGAAAACCTTTGCATGTCCTTTAAATTACACAATGTAATAGGTGAATTTTGGGTTTTAAGTAAATTGCAAGGGAAATTGGAACTTCTTTGGGTCATATTTTATTTCAATTATTTTTAAGGTAAGTTTTGGTTATATTTTTTTTCTAGTTGTTATTTATATTTTCTTCATTTTTTTTGACAATACGACTTAAATCCACAAAATTAGCGAGGTCCCACTGTATCAATAAAAAAACGAATGAGTAAAGGACCAAATAGAAGCTGACAAACTCCAGTTGGGAAAACAAATTATAAGCCCGCAAATAATGATATAGTCACATGGATTCGGAATCAAGATAAATGCGCGTGCTATGCCGCTTTTTGTATTTCGTTTTTCAGCAATTTGTTCGATTTGCTAATGCGAACAGCTTAGGCAAATATTTTGGCATAAAAGTCAGCAAGTGACAAAATAGTAGCTATTAATTGTTTGTAAGTCGGCTCGCTAAACATGGCCAGTGCGAGTCAATAGTTGTTTATTGTTTGTCTCTGAGCGAAACAAAGCGGCCTGAAAATGTTGTTAACCTCAAAAACCGCCAAGAACGTCAACAAGTGAGACTTGCAGCCCCCTCCTTTATGGGGGTTCAGATAGGGGCGTTAGGCTAGCTAGAAACTGGAGAATCAGAATCGGATGGTAGCAGACAGTCATCGAAACCCCAAATCCCCCGCAAAAGGTTGACGTAACAGGCCAGGCCAAACTCTTAGCATTTCAGCATTATTTTTTTGGTCGGTATTGAAACAGCTGTCTTGCCATATTCGTAGCATTTGAATGGAAACCACACGCGTGCTTATTAATATAGAAAATTTTTAAAACCCAACACCGAAAACTCACCAGCAAAGTCTGCTCTAAAACCTGCAGAAGTTCGAAAAAATCACAGACAACACTGAATACTATTTTAATTGACCGTCCTTAGATCTCTCATAATTTGCCATGCATTCGGCTATTTTTAAATTCTGAATCTGATTTCTTTTTCCGTTTTTATTTGTATTTTTATACTCTGTTCATTTTTGTCGCTTTGAGATCGTTTCTTCTACTTCAGTTGCAACGGTTAAAATTCCTGTCTACACATCCGATTTCGCTGCACTTCTTTGGCACTTCGGTTGGCTTTCGATTGTTGTTATCACACTGGACGGGCAAAAGGCGTACAAAGGCACAATGTAAACTAATTTAAATTGAATTCAGTGCTCGCAGCAAGTGGAAAAGTGAAAAATAAGGAAACCGCAATAAGGCAATAAGACGAAACAGTCAACGCGGCGACGTTAAAATTAGCACTGAAACGCGCCGTGCGAATGCGCGCCTATGATTTCTTTGCCCACTCTCACTGGCTCCCCAACAGAGATGTCGGGCTCTTGGCGGTCGATATAGCTAAATGGGTACTGGAAAAAATAAAAAAATATATGAAAGTTCTTGAAACTAATTTTGGAATTTTAAAATTTTTCCTAGGTATTATTGGTAGAAAATTTCTGTTACAAATATTTAAAATAGTCAAAATAGTAAGAGTGGGTAATTAAATAATTAAAGGAAAAGAAATACAAGTATTTTAAGCACATTTTGGTTCACCTATTTTTGATTATTTATAAGTTCTAGGCAAGGGGTCTTAAAGTTCCCTTAAAAATTACTCATACGACATGTATGCTAGCCTTGTCAAAGTGATAATTTCGTTGTTCCATACAAAAAATATTATTCTTAAACAAATTTATGCATTTTCTATTTTAAAAGAAATCTGTCGGAAAATTAGCTAAATGTATTACACTGTATCCCCAACAGCTCTCGCGCTCTTTTTTAGTGAGAGAGGCGAGGCGCTGATGACCGTGGGGCCGGCGCTCTCTTTTGAAGAAGATTTTTGTAAACAAAACCGCGACACGCATTGTTGCTGTTAATGTGATTGTTGTTGTTCTGATAAACGCTAATTTGCCTATTGATATTGATGTTAATGTGCCTTTGCTCACACAGTGGCGGTCAAGAAGTTAGTATTGTTACTTAATAAATCATTGAAGTTTAAATAGGATAATGACCTTAAAACCTTAACCTTAACCTTAAAAAATATTATATTTAGTTTTAAATTAAAGGCTATAAAAGAATTAGAACTACACGTCCTTTTTAATTATCTTTAAAAGTACCATATCCATCTGGAGCGATCGTTTCTAGTCTAAGCTCACCAAGTCTTGGTCAATTATCTTCAATGTGAACGGTTTTCGATAGATGGTTTCGAAATAGACAGATGGACATGTGTAAGAATCTAACTTGATTAACTAATTATTGACATGCTGCTCTGCAACTACTATTGACATTATGGACACGTAAATTAATATTTAAAATTTTTAAATTATAAACCGGTTCTTATAAATATTACAGTTATGAGAAAACAAATATTTAACGTATTGCATTATTTCCTGGTCTCAAGTTATTGCCATAGTGGGTGTGTCATGTTTAATCTTTTGGAGCGGCTTTTATAGTAGGTATCCCTCTCTTTGTCTCTACAGGTCCATCTATCCTGAGAAATTTTCATAGGTTGAAGATGATGCTGCAGTCTATAAGGGGGTACTTATTTAATTCGTTTCTATTTAACCAGAATAATGTTCCCATTTTGCACTCACCTTAGAAGCAATCGCACAAAAATACGGTGAGTATTTAAATAATTTAATAAACGCGGTTTGCTAGAATATCGACAGACAACAGCATATCAATGCATTGGCAAAAAAGAGCTATAGGTTTGAATCTATTTATTAAATAACAAAACTCTCATTCATCTTCGAGAACAATATTCTTAGGCATTACAGAAAGTGTAATATTAGATAAATGTATGGTCGATATTATATTTACCTTAGATGTATGTATGCTAAAAAATCAATATTTAAAATTGTTAATTTTTATTCCTATGAAATGTACATGATCTACCAGAACTCCTTGTACGTCCTAGACAGCTCTCGGTAGTCCTTCGCTTGTGTATTGTGTTGAATACACAGCACTTCTTTGTGCTTGCTCCAGTCCGCAATGCTGTGGTGAAACATCACCTCTAGGATAAGCAGCTGCTCGTAGAGCACGTCCCATTCCACGCCAATGGTTGCGGCACAGGTTTCCAGTAGCCAGCGAAAAGAGCAGGAGAAAAGCTGGCGCAGCTCCCTCTTGTCCGACTGCCGAATCTTTCTCATATAGCCGTGGAGAAGCCAGCAATCAAAGTTGGACACGTGCAGCAAAAGTTCCTCTTGTTTGGACGACGCGTCATTTAAATCTTCCATTCTTTCGTCTGATTCCTTCTCTAGCTCTTTGGAAACCAGTTTCTTTTCCAGATGACGTGGCTTATCCAGAGGGACGTTCAATGGATCCATGCTCCCCTCCTCGAAGGTTTGCAGGGAGCTTAGAGTGTCTAGTAATACGTCATTATCGTTCATTTTGAGTAGGAAGCTTGGCGCCTTGGTTATCTCCCAGTAAGGATTATTTATCTCCAGTCTCTCACGCTTTCCCTTGAGCTTTTGTAATTTTTTCAGATAATAAGGATGATATTGTCCAGTGGGCTGAACAAATCGAAAGTCCGGCCGTTTTTCCTTCCTTTTTAGTTCACCAATCCACGTCTCAGTTTTAATGTCACAGTTGGCGCGGAACTCCCGATTCTCACATCGCACATGCTGCAGTGGACGGAAGAGGCCTACTTTTTGTATCTTCTCTTGACAGGCGACCTCCTCCACTCGCAGGTTTAGACCGCGCTGGGCCAAGTACTGCGAGAGCTCTTTAGTTTCTAGAACAAAGGGATCAAGGTCTCGCTGCGAGTGATCCACGTGCATGTTGTCTGGTATCCTCAAGCTCATTTTCTCACCATCGGGCCGCGAGGCTTGGAGTAGGATTCTCTTAAAATAGGAGTGAGCGGGAGTCAGGCTGGGCTGGAATTCAATGCGATCATTATCTACACTTTCCTGAATCGACTCGCCAAAGTGATCCCTTAGCATTGTTTCGAAGATGTGCGTCAGGTTTTCGTGCTGACGCTGCATTGCTGGATTTGCCAGGGTTTCATCGTAGCCCAGCTCCTTTTCCTTCCGCTCCTTGACCAGGATGTCATCCACCTGCCTGCCCATCTGGGTGGGAACCCCAAAGCGTCGCGCGAAGCTCTGGTTGTAATGTGAGATAATTACTTTCCGTATATCCACGAACTGCATCCACTCGGTGAAAACAAAAAGGAAAGGAGCTGCTGCTCCGTCGGCTTCCAGTAGTTGTTCGTTGATTTTTGCAGCCGATTCGGATATCTTTTGCTCCTTGATGTCATCCAAACCGAAGAGCAGCTTCATGGCGTACAGGATGTAGGCCATTGTCCTGGCCTCGTACTGCGGGTACGAGTGTGGACCCGTGGCGTTGGCGAACTTTGGCGGATACAGGTCGATCAGCTCGCCCACGTACTTAACTAGGCGAGGCGGAAGACCCAGTTCCATGATGTAGCGCTCGGCCAGGGAGTGCAGATTCGGTTTCTGGAACTCAGTTAGGTTTATGTACCGCGACATGTAGGCTATGTTCAGACGCAAAAGCTGTAATACAAAATATAGGGCTATATTTATATCCCGTTTCAAAGGAAGGCTTACAAATACTCACCCTGTAGGTACACTTGTCCTTGTGGTTACCAAACTCCATATCGTTGAGCAGCGCCTTTCCCCTAGTGGCCACATTTTCGGGCAGATAGGTGAGCATGTATCGCTTGGTCAGGTGCTCCTCGTCTATGAAGCGTAGCAGGTCCGTCAGCTGTATATCGTCCTCCACCATATTAAGGGCAATGCCCAGAACAATGTACAATTTGGTGATGTTCAGGCAGTACATGTTGCGTTCAAAGGCGTGCAGTGTCTTGGCCTTGGGTCGCAAACCGTGGCACGACAAGCTGGCTTTGCTGTCCCGACTGTGCCTGTCCAGGTGTTTCAGTGACATATGGCGCTTCAGGGATTTGCGAGCATGCACGGACCATTGGAGGGCGAGACTTTGTTCCCCCTCGGACTCTGAAGGACCTTCTCCGACCTTCTTGTAACCCGAGGCGTCGAGATTGCGCTGGAAAAATCAAATAGGAGCAAGGTGTTAGAGTAGCTAATGAGATAAGAGTAATGGGAGGTGGACGAACACTAATGACTTGGGTAATTATGCCATTTACATAGTTTTTGCACCTATATAAGGCCATGTTGGCCAAGCTAATAGTACTTCACAAGCTTAACTTTCAATAAACATGTCTCTTCGTGTGGCTCTGATTTGCTTGGCCATCTTGGCAATGGCTTATGCACAGCCTGCTCCAGGAGCTCCAGAAGTCATCGAGGGTAAGTTAAATTCTACGTCCCTTTGGAGATTCCTTACATATCTTGTACCCCACAGATTCGGTGTCAGTGGAGCAGGCTTCAGAGGAACCAATAGATAGTGCCTATCAGAGGACCCTCGTCCTGCTTCTGCCCTTGCTGTTCCCCAATACATTCTATGTACCCTCAGGTTCAGGTTAATAAAGGCGATTAATTGAGCATTCAAGTACCTTGGTCCTGTTCCACATTCTAAACTTGGAGCGCTCATCATTTGGGTCGCCTGACAAGCGGTTCCTTTTGCCTCTGTTGACCTTAGGCGGCTTGTATTTGTATATGATGCGGGCATCTCTGCAAGAAAGCTAGTCGGTTATATATGATATAGTTAAATGGAGTCAAGAACTCACCTAAGCAGTGCCCTCACATTCAGCTTGGGCTGCCCCATCCTGTTGCCCCGGCAGAAGGCCACCTCCATGCGGCCCAAGTAGGCCGCCCAAACCTGCAGGGTCATCAGCTTGAGCTCCGGCTTGGCGCCCATGTTGAGCAGCTCCTGGAGGAAGCCGCGCAACACGTAGTTGTAGAACTCCCACGAGGTCAGTTCGTTGTCCTCCTCCTTCTTGGCCACATCCTTTGGCTGGCGGATCGTCCTGGAGGCATACTTTCCGGCGGTGGTCTCGTTGAAGTTCTCCTCGGCGGTAATGTCCACCGCTCGAATCTGATCCTTCTGAGTGCCGCATTCCACGCAGTAGTAGAAGCCCTCGCGCTCCTGGAAGGTCTTCTCCCCGCACACATCGCACTGCATGTTCTCCAGCTGCATCGTGTCAAGAACCTCCTCCATTTTTGCTATATATTAAATTAATATTATTCAAGTCAAATGCAGTCCGCGTTGTAAACAAATCGCACGTTTTGTTAATGGGCCATCACTGTAGTCTGACAACAACAATCATGATTTATCGATATCGAACAGATGTTGCCGCGTAATTTGAACTCAAATGTAACAAATCTTAAAAAAGTGTTTTTTTATAAAATAGGGTAACAACTTTAGTTTTCAAGGTTATTGAATTTCTAAAATTGCCGATAATTAAGCTTGCATGGAAATCTCACTAAAGTTCAACAATTCACCAGTTTAACAGTATAGAGAAATCCTTCTGCATTTTATTTTAGAGAAGAGGAACATATCCTTTTTGTTTCAGGAAACATAAAATACAAAATTTATAAAATAAAAAAATAGCAATAATATATAGCTTCTTATTTTAAATAGCTAGATAGATAACTAGACCACTTCGCTAAATTGCCAGCAGTGTTATCACTTACCTATCGAAATTTGACCATCTCTAACCCATCTGTTTGCGAAAAAAGGATTGTATTTTGGAATTGGCCAGTAAATTATAAGTAATAATGAATCTTATAAGCGGCATAAAGTTGTACATTGAGAAAATGTGCTCCGAGTCGGGACCAGGCATGAAAATCATCCTGCTGGACAAGGAGACGGTAAGAGTGGCCCTGAAAAGCCCCGACATATGTATGCATGGTACCTTCTACTCCGAAAATCCACATCATTTGCAGACCAGTATCATTTCGATGGCCTTTAGCCAGTCGGACATGCTGCAGAGAGAGGTCTATCTGTTCGAGCGCCTGGACTCGGGAAGATCCAACGAGCGGCTAAAGTACCTCAAGTGCATCGTCTTCATTCGCCCCACCAAGCAGAATATCCAACTGCTGGCCAATGAGCTCAGGAATCCCAAATACAGCGCGTATTACATATGTAAGTGGGTCAGGGAAGCCCTTTTATATTCGGTACTTTACCCTTTAATAGATTTCAGCAACATCATTCCGCGGACCGACATCAAGTACCTGGCCGAGTGCGACGAATCCGAGTCGGTGCGCGAGGTTAAGGAGCTCTATGCGGACTACCTGTGCGTCAATCCCAATCTCTTCTCCCTGAACATTCCCAATTGCATGGCGAACCTTAATTGGCTGCCGGATGCACTGAGCCGCAGCATGCAGGGCATCACAGCTGTGCTGCTTTCGCTGAAACTTAACCCAGTGATCCGCTACCGAGCGGGTTCCCAGGCAGCCCAGCTCCTGGCCAAGCTGATCTACGAGCAGATCACCAAGGAGTCGTCGCTGTTCGACTTTCGGTCCAACATGGATGGCGCTGCGCCGCCGCTACTCCTCGTGCTGGACCGCAGAGATGACCCAGTGACGCCGCTGCTCCATCAGTGGACCTACCAGGCAATGGTTCACGAGCTGCTGCACATCAAAAACAATAGATTGGATCTCTCCAATCGGCCCAACGTACCCAAGGACTTCAAGGAGCTGGTTCTATCCGGCGATCAGGACGAGTTCTATGGCAACAACATGTACGCCAACTACGGCGAGATCGGATCGACCATCAAGCAACTGATGGAGGAGTTCCAGCGGAAGGCCAACGACCACAAGAAGGTGGAGAGCATATCGGACATGAAGAACTTCATTGAATCGTATCCGCAGTTCAAGAAAATGTCCGGCACCGTGCAGAAGCACTTGTGCGTGATTGGCGAACTTTCGGCGCTGAGCAACAAGCGGAATCTCTTCGAGGTCTCTGAGCTGGAGCAGGAGATCGCCTGCAAGGCCGAGCACTCCGCTCAGCTGCAGCGTATAAAGAAACTGATTGCGGACGAACGTGTCTCCATCGACGATGCCCTTAAGCTGGTGGCACTCTATGCGCTGCGCTACGAGCGACATGCCAACTGCGACACATCCGGATTGCTGCAGATCATTAAGACGCGCGGAGGTCGAGCCGCTGTGGTGCCCTCGCTGATCGAGTATGCCGGAACCCATGTGCGCCAGGGAGATCTGTTCAACATGGTGCGAATCACGGATGCCGTGAAATTGACCCGAAATCTGATAAAAGGCCTTAAGGGAGTGGAGAATGTTTTCACGCAGCACACTCCCCTGCTAAAGGAGACGCTCGAGGATGTGTTTAAGGGTCGCGAACTGGATCCCCTCTTTCCGGCCATCAATTCGGAGCTTGTGCCATTCCGACGACCACCGCAAGAGGTGGTGGTCTTCATCATTGGCGGAGCCACGTACGAGGAGGCCTTGGCCGTGCATCAAATGAACAATACCGGGTATAAGGTCATCCTGGGCGGCACCACCATCCACAACTCGCAGAGCTTCATCCAAGAGGTCATGGCCGCCACCAGCGGCATCCAATTTAAGCACACCAAATCCATGATCAAGTACTGCTCCACGGATAATATTTAAATGCCTAATTTGACTAGCCCCAATTATACTGTTAACTATTTATTAACTACATATGTATGTGCAAAGTCCATTTTCTAAGCAATCCTGCATTCAAGTCAACTGCAAAACTGTTTTGAAGTTTTGTTTTTTAAGCTTATTCCAAACATTATTCTACCCATTGCAATTCATTGGACTATATAACCCTTTAAGCGTATTCCATGTAATATATTTGTAAACATATTTATTATTGTGCTCGAGGGTATTTCGAGGCAAGGCCTGAAACAAAGTGTATTATAATCAGCTACCTTTTTGTAATAATTCCACCCTTGAATGGCAAAGAACTCCTTGGCAACTCCAAGGATAGCCTGGCAACGTTCCGTGTGGTTCAAACAATTAGTTTTGCATTGAGGAATCCCAGATCACCATGTCCAGCACGTATTTCAACGACATCTGGCATCAATCGCAGCATGAATGCGAGCTGCTGTCCACCATTGACTATGAAAGGCAGCACCAGGATGTGGAGACGACGGTGGCCACCATGAACGCCGCCGTTGGCTCGGTTGCCGCCGATGCGGATGCCAAGGCCCTGCTGCAGTCGAGCCTGTACGAGTTCTATCTGCGTTACATTTGCTTGAGCAATCGGTTGGAGGATGTCTACGATAATGTGGGTATAAGACTTTATGTTCTCCATATCCTGGGTTCGGAAAATAACACACGCTGTAAAAATTTGTGTTACTAAAATGTTAAATGCCAAAGTGTTAAGTTCAAAAAAGTTATTGACTTGTGTAAAAAATTGTATCCTACATATATACACTTAGTGTTTTTTACACACCTTTTTTTTTGAACACAATGAGTTTTTGACATTTAAGTGTCAGAAATTTTTCTAGAGTATAAGAATTTATATATGTATTCTTTGAAATGGTTAAAACTAACATATAAGATATCATGTCCCATATTGGTTATTTATTATCCATTCGATTCGTTAATGTCAGTGAAATGTAATTATCGTTTACGTTAAAAACGCAGTGTGTAAAAAATACGTCGTGTTATTAACACATTGTGTAAAAAACACAAGTGAGCTGTGAGCGTTAACAATTATTTTTCAGATTTTAGCACTTTTGTATTTGACACACATGTCAACAATTTTACTCGCACTGTAAAATACAATTTTTTATGTTTTTAACATGTGTGTAAATTTCCGAACCCTGCTCCTTACACATGTTTCTATTCCTTAATTTTTCACAGATGATTCAGCCCCAGAAGCGTCAGTTGGTGCGTAAGTTGCTGGACGCCTGTCTGGGTCGCGTGGTGGAGCTTAAGCACGACCTGGTGAATATAGACCTGATGGAGTTCAGCTACAACGATGAGGTGGTGGAGCGCTTGCGCCTCACGCCCATGGAGACGGAGCTGCGGATTCCACGCTACTTTCTCCGTGAGCGCCAGCAGGAGCTGGAGTTCCGCAAGAAAACCATGCAGGAGATCCTAGTGAAACTGGGCTGGCTGGAAGAGCATGAGATGGAGGAGACGGTGACCACCGAGATAGAGGCCATACGGATGCTGCAGATGCATGAGCGGGCGCGTCAGGGACGCTTGCGTGCCCACTTCATGAAGGAGATCCGCATCCTCAAGGAGAAGGGCAAGTCGGAGGAGCGCAGCGAAAAGGAGCGCAGTGACTCCGGTCTCCTGGCCGCCATGAAGATACAGAAAATGTGGCGAGGCCACACGGCACGGCGGATCACGAGGCGCCGCAAGATGGAGGAGATGATCCTGATTGGGATGCTGCCACCACCGGCGGCTGTGCTGAAGGAGCGGGCCGAGAAACTGGAGAAGCTGCAGCACAACGAGAAGCGCTACCAGGCGCAGGCTCTTTACGGCGAGCAGTTTGAGGAGCGGCAGCGCGCCCTCCAGGAGGAGATCCGGGCCAAGCATGGAGCCAGTATGAAGGAGGACATTGCCGATGAGATCCGAGCCTGGGTGAAGGATTGCTACGACAAGACGGGCAAGCTGCCGGACTTTCCCTCGGAGGATCAGGGGGGCTCCTTGCACATCTTCAGTAGACCTGGAACGGAGAGCGAGCACAGTCGCTCTTCGGCCCGATCCTCCAAGGAGTCGCGAAAGACCAAGGACAAGTCGAAGTCGCCGGCGCGTAGCGGCGACCTGAACGTCAACGAAAACCAGGAGGAGGAAGTCAGCTTCCAGCCGGCACCCTCCGTCTGCCTGCCAGACATCCGAGCGGAAATAGATCTGTAAGTAAAAATAATATATTATTATTTAAAACAAGAGAGACCGCTATAGTCGGGTGGGTGTCCCGACTATCTGATACCCGTCACTCATTTAGAAGTGCGAGGGAGATGGAGATATAAAACTTCAATTGCGCATAACTTTTTAATGAATGATACGATTTGAAAAATGTCTTCTACATTTCGATAGGTATAAATATAAACAACAAAATTGCATTTATACTTCTCGAAAATCTTTAAATATGTGGGCGCTAGACACATTTTAAAATCGTTAGTGGGCGTAAGAGGGGGCGTTGCGCTCAGCTGAAATAAACATACGCTGCGTAAGAAGCTTAAGAATATGTGTGGGAAATCTCAACCTTCTAGCTTTTGTAGTTTCCGAGATCTCAGCGTTTATACAGACGGACATGGCTAGATCAACTCGGCTAGTGACCCTGATCAAGGAGATATACACTTTATAGAGTCGGAAACGTTTGCTATTCCGTGTCACATACTTTTGCACGAATGCAATATACCCTTTTACTCTAGGAGGATCTAAAGGATTTTTTAAAAAATCCTTATTTAAATTACTAGATTAAGAAAAGCACATGAAGAATGATCAATGTACTTAACTTATCCTCTCAGCTTTAATGACACCTGGCGAGACAAGGACGAAACCGGTGTGCTGAGCCAGGCGGCCTACGAGGACATGATCTACAGCGACAAGTATCAGGAGGTGGAGCTGGAGTTCCGCCGCGCCGTCGACGACGTGATGCGCCAGGAGATCGAACTGCTGCAGACGGCAGTTGGCAAGAAGGTCAAGAAAAGCAGCAAGAAGACACGTCGCTCCGGCAAGAAGAGCAAAAAGAAGAAGGAGAAGGATCTTACGCCGGATCGCACCACGGAGTCGCTGTACGAGGAACTGGTAACGAATGGCATAATACGGAAATACCCGGAACTAAAAATAAAACAGTTCCTCGGGGACAAGGCGTTGACCGCTAGGAATGGCACGAATCCCTCGCCGGGCGACATTCGCCAGATCCTGACGGAGTACTGCATCCTTCCGCTCGGATCGGATGCCATTCACAACTGCACTCCGCTTATACGCTCCATTCTGCTGGCTGGACCCAGGGGCTCGGGAAAGAAAGCCCTGCTCCACGCCATTTGCACCGAGGTGGGAGCCGTGCTTTTTGATTTGACACCGGCTAATATAGTGGGAAAGTATCCTGGCAAATCGGGCCTTATAATGCTGATTCACCTGGTCCTCAAGGTGTCTCGATTGCTCCAACCAGCCGTCATCTACATGGGCGATGCTGAGCGACCTTTCATGAAGAAAATCCCTAAGACCGATCGCACAGATCCGAAGCGGTTGAAAAAGGATCTGCCCAAGATGATCAAGAATATTGCCCCCGAGGATCGGGTCATTTTCGTGGGCACCTCAAATTTGCCCTGGGAGGCGGACCAAAAGCTACTGCAATCCGTCTACAATCGGTTTATCTATATTCCACGTCCCGATTATGGGGCCATGTCGCATGCCTGGAAAACATTGTTGCAGTAGGTGACCTTTAAGAAAAATCTTTTCTGTATCAACTGATTAATTTTTCCTTTTAACAGCGAGGCCGGAGGCATATCCAATTTAGATACCAGTGCCATGGCCAAGATTTCAGATGGCTATACCATTGGAGCCATCGATGCCTGTCTCAAGGAGGTAATGACCTGCAAGCGGAAGCTCCAGTTACGCACTCAACCACTTACAAATGCCGAGCTGATCAATGTTCTGTGGTGGGTATACATATGTAAATCTAGAAGTACAAATTCTCATAACTGTCATGCTTACAGCTCTCGTGATCCTGTCTATCGCGAGGAGGAGGAAGCCTTCGAGTCCTGGTGGTCGAAAACGCCGCTCGGTCGCCGACGTCAGAGATTTCTGGAGCTGGAGGAGGAGCGCTTGCTGGAGGAGCAGGCTCAGGCAGCCAAGCAGGGCAATGGGAACAAAAAGAAGGGTCTCAACTGAAAGAAAGCTACACATACGACCTAACTTCTTTGAAACACTAACAGTTCATTTAACAATTTACTTCGTTATGTTCGTATATTAAAGGATTACATTAAATTGTAATGCCCTATAAAAATAATATAAGATTTTTCTACATTAAAAAGGAGAAAAGCATGCATATCTTTAAATATAAATGTAAAACTTTGGATATAATAAATTGAAAGATACTAAAGGTTGTCATAGTCCCCAAATATCTTAAGGGAGAACACAATTTCCATATCCACAGTCTATTTAAGCATGTAGGTAAAGTCCTTGTTGCCGCATTTCAAGTGCACTTCGTTGACTGCCAGCGGCAGAGTGTCCTGATCTTCAAGGAGCTCCTGTAGCTCTTTCAGTTTGTCCTTCAGCAGTGCCTCCTGATCGCCCAAGCACCAAAGCAGGCTGACATGGAACGAGGCAGGCTCATAGAACTGCTGCATCCGGTAGTCGAGCATCACCCGGTCGATGGGCTGCAGAATGGCAGTCATCTTCTCCACAAAGGCGGGATCCAAGGGGGCGGCAATGAAGGTCCTGGTGCGCTCCTCGTTCGTGTAGATCCGCAGGCCTTGCAAAGTGGCGGTGAACCTAAAAGAATGTTTTATGAATATTTGGATAACTTATTTTCCAATTTAAGGACTCACCCCGCGGAGCTGTTAAGAGCTGTTTGCAAGGATCGCGAGAACTCGTCGATCTGGTGATATTGGAGCACCACCGTGCGACTCAAACTCAGGTGAAGTGATTCATTGGCATGCAGTTCCAAGTGGGGCTCCAAATGGGCAATGGCTTCGCCTTGGAACTCCTCCAGCTGATCAGCACAGGCTGCTGCCGGCACATAGACGTAGGTAGCCCAGTTTCCTCGCTCGTGCTTGAAGCTACGGATGCGTCCGCCATGTAGCGCAGGATCATCCACCACATCATCGACGAACTCCTCGGGTTTCGGTTTCTTGGGTCCCAAAATAGCGGCAGCTGTGGGCAGCAGGGCCGATCTTCAGCGGTTTAAATGTAGAAGTCTAAAGGTTTTGGGGAAAACCACTTTACCTTTTGAGGGTGCTCAAAGTTGGGGTTTGAATGCTTTCACTGGATTCTTCATCTTCAGAGGCGGAGGAGCTGCTCCCACCATAGTCCACAAGAGCCATTGTAATAATTACTTTACTTTATTTTAATTAAATTTATTAAAGAAATTACCAACAGCGAAGAATTCGCCGGGTCTTGTTTACATTTATCGATTAAATCAAAAGAGATGGAGGTTTAGCTTTTTTTATCAGCTGATTTGAATTCATTCTGTTTAAACTGGGGTGTTTTTTATAAAATTGGATTAAAAAAAATGTAAAAAAAAAGTTACTAATAGCTTTCGCAAAGAAAGTTTAAAAATTTATTTTCCTTTTTTTCTAGCTATAAATATTACTGATAAATCGATAACTAAAAATGTATCGACCGTTAAACCTATTACATTTTAAAACATTTAATTAAATTCAGACTAGAAAATAGTTGGATTTATTTAAGGGAAATATAATAAATTGGCTAACTACAAACTCCTTTCAATGGCCAACTTTTCCTCGCCAGCTTTTTCCAGCTTCGACTGCTCCCACCTGTAGTTGTAGGCCCTTCCCAGTTGGAAGAGCTGCGTCAGACTCACGAAGAGATTCACTGCGAACAAACTGTAGTTCTTTGGGATGATAACCAGGGAGTAGCGCGTCCAAATGAGGTTCGTAGCCCCCAGAGCCAGACATCCGTTGGGTGAAATCATGTCGGCAGGACGCGTCAAATCGCTGAGACCAGCGATAACGAGGCTCTGTAGTAGAAAATTGAATGGGTGCGGAGATTAGAGAGATCAGGCTGATAATACAGGGTAAGTCCCTCCATTGACTGCAAATCTCCATGGCATGTTGCCAAAGCTCTCTCTTCCAGCCACAACAACAAATATTATGAAATATTCCATGAGCCACAAAAACCGCACAATCATTTAGTTATCAGAATCTCGCGCGTGGGGAACAAAAAATATCATTTATCGCGAGCTTGAACAGGTTGCCGAGAAATAAACAAATAATAATAAAACACAATATGCGCCCACAGATTTGTTTATCAGCTTGGCGATAATAGAAATTGACTAAGGACGCAGGGTTTAGAGTTACGTAAGAGGTTTCCAAACTTACCCATTTAACGAGAGGAGCCCAGAAGAATATGGTCTTGGGACCTAAAAAGAAAATATCCCATAAAATATATTTTATTTAAGAACAATCAATTATATTACCTGCTGGGTGCATCCAAAGGGGTCGCATTTTGGCGGGCACATATTTGTCACAGGCTTTAATCAGGTTATTATACGCCCTGGAATGAAGACCCTTTCCGGCGGAAGCTGGGGCAGTTGAGGGAGGAGGTGCGGCAGACATCCTATCTGAAAGATACTTCCTTAATACTGCAACGTCTTCCCAAGAGAAACTGATGTAGTTTCGCAAATCGAGAGCAATGTTATTATAACCTACCTCTAATCAAGTTGTATATAATATATAAGGTGATTGATTAGAAGCGTTAGAATAACAGTCGATTGGGGATGCGATAAAGTTCCTCTCGTCCAAGTGGAGAGTAGAAGTGCCAATTCAAATCTGAGGCACAACAGCTCCAGCTAAGCGCCCAACTACAACTGAGCTTTCCCAAAAGTCTGGTCCACCGACATATGTTTATGTTTCTCTAGTATTATTAGCTTAGAGCTCCTGTTATCACCAGCAGTATCAACAACTAAGTAGTAGTCGACGCCAGCCCCTCTTTTCTCAGTTCATATTAGCCATAAAGTAAACTATAAAACTAAAATTGTAAAAGTTATTAGTAGTATTCGCTAATTAATATTGACCTAGGTGAAAAGTTTATGTAAGGGGTTTTATTGGTTTATAATTAATTTGTATTTGTGTTGGTAATTGTTTAAAACACAAAACGAGGTGCAAAGAGGTTTTGTGCACATGGCGTATACGTGATGCAAATACTCTCTATACTACTATATCCGGTTTTAAAACTACTTTGAGGGATTAAGCTTTTTGCTTATAACTTGCTAAAAAATATTTTAATTTAGATCAGTCTAATCAGTTCCCCTAATTAGCACGTTTATAAATAAAAATTTATATAGGGAATTCAATTTAAAATTTACAAAGATGATTTGTAAAATAACTATATTTACTTTTGCTTCTCTATTAAACCCAATCCAAGAATTAAAACAAGATAGTTTATCTAGTGTCTACAGTCTTACAATATATTGGTTTATTTGTTGACAATCAAAATCTGTCCAATGATTTTCGTATTCATAAAACTATACGCAAAGCCTCCACAGTTACAACTTAAGTAATACGAATCACGTCCATAAGGCGATAGACCATAAATAATAATGGTTAACAGATTGTAAAACGCAGATGCCCGATCTGCGAACACAGCTTCTTAATCCTTTCGTTTACGTTGTGCGTTGTGGGATTTGTATGTATGTACATAACATTTCGATTAAAGTCTATATGTAGGGGACAGCACCGGTATTCGATTCGATATGTCTCTAATTCTGCGCCGCCGGCAGCACCTGCTCCTTCTTCAGTTTCTCCTGACCCTGATGGTAGTTGTATGCCCGCGCCAGCTGCACCACCTGCGTGATGCCCACGAAGAGATTCACGGCGAACAGGCTGTAGTTCTTGGGAATGATCACCAGCGAGTAGCGGGACCAGATGATGCCCGTGGCGGCCAGGGCGGCACATCCGGACACGGAGATGGAGTCGGCCGGACGGGCCAGGTCACTCAGACCGGCGGCAACCAGACCCTGCAAGAGAAAAAACAACGTATTTAAAAAATTTCAAAAATGGTCCTTCAAAGTTGTTTATCATCTGGAAGTTTGTCCATTTATCTTATTAATGATTATTAAAATTGTCCTAGCCTATTCATTTAATTTTGAAGGCCACATTAAGAACGCGTCGAATAAATGGTAACTTCGAAACTTAGCTATATTCTGTTAATATAATCTATTAAATTGTTAAAAATATTTGACAAAAAGTTTGATTCAAATGGGACCACTCTATAAAAGTTGCGTGTATCAAAATGTTTTGTTAAAAATATGTAGAAATTTTCAGGAATTATTATATTTTTTCGGATCGCCGAGACGCAAAATAGCACATCTATAGTTTACGTATCAAAATAAATATAAACAAATAAAGTCAATTTGGCAAATTGCTACTTAAAATGACCAAGAAATTCTTTAACGTTTGCAATAGTATTTGGCATTGTAAAAGATATTTCAAGCTGGATTCGGGAACCTTTCTTCATAGGGCTCCATAATTCAAAGCAACAATCGCCTTTCGCGCACAAACACAAACCCAGTCACTTATCAAGCGCAGGTTGCTCGAAATAATCAAATAATTTCATTTAATGGCACCTGCGCACAGATTTGTCTACCGTCGTTTCGGATTTATAGTGAACGTATGTGTGCGATAATGAAAATCAGCGAAGGTCGTGCGTTGTCCGAGTTATGTAATCCCCTTCCGTCTAGTTTTTGGTAAACTTACCCATTTAAAGACGGGTGCCCAGAAGAATATCGTCTTTGGACCTGTAAATGAGATGAAATTTAAGAGGAGATCTCTATGGGACCGAAGATTACTGGACTTACCAGCTGGATGCATCCAAAGTGGTCGCAGCTTGGCGGGCACAAATTTGTCGGCGGCACCAATCATCCCATTGTACAGCTTGGAGTGAAGACCCTTTCCCGCTGAGGCGGCGGCGGATGGGGGTGGGGGTGGTGGAACTGGCGGGGGTGGCTGAACTGCGGCGGATGACATTTCGTAGTTTGTGCGAAAAAATTCCACGGGCTTAGCTGATGATTATTTATGCGTCCAAACTCGTTGGCTGGCAATCACAAAATAAAATCTGCCATGAAATAAAATGCTAAACAACAAAGTCAAAAAGCTTTGTGAGAGTGAGAGGGCAACGACGAAAGAGAGAGAGCCCACCCACACACTGACAAAGTGAAACAGCTGAGAGGGTTATTTACTAACGTGTTTAATAATGACACGTTAAGGAAATTGTCGATGCAGCCTGCTTTTGACTTTCTAAAAAATTGCTAAAGTCATGTACATATGTATCTGAACTTTATAGGAACAGGTTTTCGCCCGATGGGAAGTTCATTAGCTGCCTCAAAACGTCCTTGACCTTGAAGAGAGTGTGCCAATTTCCGCAGCAAAATGTTGACGGAAGCAAAAGTGTCTCAATAAATGCAGCACATCCAATACAAGTGCAAAAGTATCTATAAATAGCACTTAAATGCAAGTTTTTTTAGGAGTCACGCGATATTAGAGATGAGCAATTAAACACGAATCTGGGGATTTTAAAATGCAAAACCTTACAAAGAAATAAAAACAAGCTTATAAAACTCTACTTTAAATTTAATTTACTTTAATAAATTTAACTTATAACACGAATTCCACAAATATAAAAATTATCATTACACTTTTAACAGCTGTTGCACGAAAAACGCTTTGGCTGATTTTATCGTCTCTATTTTTAGTGTTAGTAAACGTTGAACTTGCGTTTATGAAAATAAAGAAAATATTAGAAGTTTAAAACGATAAATTTTAGCAATATTATATTATATAATTTATGTTTAAGATAAGCATTTCATAAAATTAAAACAAGTTTTCAAATGACTGGAAATCAATTGTAAAAACCTATGTAGATAAAATGTAAGCACCATGTAAATAAAATAGTATGAAAAACAGCCGCCAGGGGGACTTTAATGTCTTTAACCTTTTTTGAATTTAAAAAACGTACGAAAACCTGTTAATTAATAAAAAATATTTATTACCATGCTTACAAGCTATGTTTGTAATATTGAATAATTCAACTAATCCTAATTGATTTAGATTTTAATGTTTTAGTATTGCACTCACCTTAAGATTGGATGTCTTTCAGATGAGTCATTAACTTAAACACGGTCCACCAATTGGGGAAACGCCCCACTCCCTCTGTTGTAATTCCAACTGTATGGGCGATCGGATTGTTTATAAATATTTGCTGGATCTGTTACCATGTGAGAACTGTTTTTTTAGCTGCCCTACAAAAGGTAGACGGCAATTGCGCATTAATAAGAAACGTGCTCGAGTGACGCACTAGCTCAAATAAATGCTAATTAACAGCAACTCGGCCGACACCTCGAACGCCTTGCGTTGAAACGCGAAACGACTAGACACACTTGTGCTTATAGATTTCCGCTTAACTTATCTGCCTGGAAACAAAACCATGAGTGGCCTTTTGCTTTTATCGTTTCATGTTAGAAATGTATACATATGTAATTTCAATTACAAATCAGAAGCGTACATATTTAAATAATTCCATATAAATCAAATAGTTCTACATTGTTTTTGAAATTTTGTTTTTTTTTTTTGTTTCATTCCTGTGTGTATATATTTTGGATGATCTATAGCAGAGTCACCTCAATCGGATTAGTCCTTGCATTGCACACCCACACACCCACAAGTGTATGTGTGTCTGGAGTTTGTAATTTTGATAACACAGAATTGAGAGAAGCTAAAACGGATGCAGCTGATTTGCCGTTGTGTATCCTCCCGAGTTCCTATCCTCGTTCCTAAAATGAACCCGGCTGTCTAATTGCTGCTGCTGTGTGGTGGACAAATTATAATGCTATTATTATGTGAATTGGTTGGCGGCTCGTCGGGTTTTCATACACAAGGGATTGTGTACGGAAAACGCCAAATTATGTGTGCTGCACGCGTTTGGTTTCCACTTCACTGCTACTACGGCTGCTTCCGGATTGGATCGTTAAAAGTTGAATGAGTTCATTGGTAGTTTATCGGCATTCGGGTCGAAGTTGTATTGTGTGCCGTCGGAGCTAGGTGCCATGTTAGTCTGTTCGCCCTGTAAAAGATACAAAGTGGTTTAAAAAAAATGTTCTTTGCAGGATAAGTTAATAGCTCACCTCATCCGTAAAGTATTGATCGATGATTTCATAAGCTAATTTGTAAATTTCAACGTTCTCGTGGCTCTGCAGCCGCTCGATCTTGGCCAGACCCTCGCATTCCTCAATTAAGTTGGCCACTGCCTCCACATGGGAATCGGCCACCTTGAGCATATTGTTCAGGCCATCCAGAACAACCTGTGAAAAAGGGAAAATTAGGGTTAATTTGGTGGAAAGAAAGAGTAACTAATAGTCAATTAGACACCCCACTTACATTGATAACTTGCGTATCCTGGCACGAAAGCAGGTCACAGAATGGCGGAATGACGCCCTCCTTAATCAGAGTGAAGACCTGTTCCCTGTTACCGCTGATGGTCAGATTGCTAATGGCCCAGGCGGCCTCCTTCTGTGTCTGGAATTCGCCCTTGCTCAAGTTCTCGATGATTTTGGGCAGCAGGCCCACGTTGATGACAGCCTGCACTTGCGACTGATTGCCAGCGGTGATGTTGGACAAGAACCAGACCGCCTCCTTGCGGATCTTCTCCTTGGGATGGGAGAGCAGGGCCGGGAAGTAGGAGAGCGCGTCGTAGTTGAGCACAACCTGTGTCTGCTCGTCCGATCCGGTCACAATATTGCCCACAGCACGCAGCGCAGCGGTCTGCACCTTGACCTCGTTGTTGCCCAGCAGCGGTATCAGCTTGGGCACCACCCCGCTCTCGATCACCATCTGGATTTGCTCGTTGCCGCCGTCGGTCAGATAGCTAATGGCCCAGACCGTGTCCACCAGGATGTTCGTGTCGGTGTGATGGATAAGCACATTGAGTGCGGGCAGGATCTCGTGGATGGTGGCTGCCGGTGGCGGCGGATCCTTGTTGCGGCACAAGTTCACAATCACCCAGGTCACATTGCGCAAGAATGAGATGGGGATGTCGGGCTTGATGAACGACAGCAGTGGCTGCACCACACCGTGCTTGATGACGAAGTCGCGGAGCAAGGGACCGTCGCCGATGATGTTGCCCAAGGCCCAGACGGCTTGTTCGCAGACATTGGGAGCGGGCGAGTTGAGAAGTTGAAGGAAGAGCGGCACGGCACCGGCGGCCACAACCTGGTTGGTCTGGTCCGAGGTGCCGGAGGCAATGTTGGTCAGGGCCCAGGCGGCCTCGAACTGGAGCATTGTGTGATTGTGTTGTTTCAAGCACTCCACCAGAATGGGCAGAATGTCGCTTTGGATCAGATCGTTGATGGGTGGATTCTTGTCCGAGGAGAGCAGCTTGCGGGCTGCCTGGACGGCGGCCAGCTGCTGCTCCGGCTTGGTGGCATCAGCGGCTGCCTGGGCCAGTTTCTTCAGGTTGATGGACGTGGGCACCTGCTCGTCCTCGTCTGTGTTCGAGTCCAGATTGGGCACATTGCGGCGCTTGAGGATGGTCTCCTCGCGCTTGTTCTTTCGCAGCTCCACGGTGACTTCGTTTCGGCGACGGCGCATTTCCTGAAATCGAAAATATGTTATATATATAACATATATCTTGCTTCCCAGTCGAGGTTCGACGTTTGACTACTCACATCCTGATCTTTCCCTTTGTTTTTGAAGTTTTGTAAACGATTCTGCTCCAGAGACGTCATTTTCCGTCCGTTTTCTTTGTATTCTCCTTCTTGCCGCTTTAACAAGGGGCCGCAACTGCGTTTGGCTGGTTAAAAATGCGTATGCTAAAAATCAATTATGTGCGGAGATGGCGACGTACGCCTCCTGCGATTTCGTTGGACAATTAACAATTTGTTTCAATTGCACACACCAGCCAAGGGGAAAATTTAATCGCACACACACCGATGCGCACGAAAGAAAAAATAACGTACAATCGACCAACACAGTTGCAGAACAGCACGATGGCGCAGGCGATGAAAAAAGAAATGGCGAAAAAATACAAGGAAATTAGCATCGCCACTGGCGAAATGGGGGTTCTTCTAGTGTCTCTCCGTCGGGTACTTACGTTAGCAGCTCGGAAATTGCGTTTCTCCCACGACACTGACACTTTCTACGCCCTTAAAAAGTGATCAATTTCTTTCCTTTTTTATAAAAATTGTAATTCGTGACAGCGACGTGAGTGAAGTTGGCTGCGCTTCGAAATCGGGACTGTCCACTTATAGGCAGGGTCGATTGACGTGTCTATCGGCAGAGCTGAGCTTGTTTACGTTTAGCTTTTTTTAGAGGTCACCTAGGAATTTTAAGAATTTTAATGTATTCATTAAACAAATAAATAGCTCAATTGTTAAAAATTCAATAAAACATTTCAGCAAAAAAGGAAATGATTGGAAATGGTTTTGTGTCCTTATAAAATATAACGGATTTGGCTTGGAAACTATTTCTGCTACACTCCCGATAAGGAACTACCTATAAAAATGTGGTTAAGAGTTAATTTTAAATTTAAATTCTGATAAGCAGCTGATTAATGTTATTTATATCCAGCATAAGGAATTTTCTAAATATATCGAATTTAAAAAAACTTCCTTTCAAACGTTTTGACCATCTCTTCTTTTCAAAAATGTTAGCCAATTTTGGGAGTTTAAATACCTTTCAAATGGAGAGTTCTTTAGAAGAATGTCGTATGTGAATGTGAATACTAGGCTTTATAAAGCAGAAACCTGCTCTGTCTGAACAGGCTAATACTTATCACAATTACCAACTATCGCACCGCCCCCAACTATCGATATCGCTGCCCGCCCACCACCAGCACTGCAGTAAGCAAACATTTGGCATCTCTACTGTGTCCTTTATCATTTTCTTCATCCGCTGAAGTGATGGATTTGAGTGATAATAGCCAACTGGAGGATCAGTACTTTGTTTACAAGCATGACCAGCTATTCGGCGAGAGCTTCCCGCTGTTCAAGGAGATCCGCCGGATGGGCAAGCTGTGCGATGTCACCCTGAAGGTGGGTGGTCGGTGCAATCAATCATCCGCAGCTCAGAGATACGCTGGCCCATTATCTAGTGTCTAAATATATAATGCCATCCAAAATTATTGCAGGTTGAAGATCAGACCTTCTCCGCGCACCGCGTCGTGCTGGCTGCCACCATTCCGTACTTCTATGCGATGTTCACCAACAACATGGCCGAGAGTCGGATCAAGGAGATCACCATGAAGGAGAGCGCCATCGAGCCGAGCGCCCTGGAGAGCCTGATCAACTACGTTTATAGCGGCCAGGTGCGCATCGACAACCAGAACGTGCAGAGCCTCATGGTGGGCGCCTCGTTCCTGCAGCTGTCCAACGTCCGTGACGCCTGCGCCAGCTTTCTGATCTCACGCTTCCATCCGCACAATGTCTTGGGAATCCGCACCTTTGCCGACTCCATGATCTGCCGGCAGCTGATCGACGCAGCCGACAAGTACATTGACCAAAACTTTGCCAAAGTCTCGCAGTCGGAGGAGTTTCTCTCGCTGGACTGCGAACAGCTGCTGGAGCTGATGCGCCGGGACGAGCTGAACGTTCGCACCGAGGAGGTCATCTTCGAGGCCTGCATGAAGTGGGTGAAGTATGCGGAGGACAAGCGCTCCGACCTGTTTCCCCAAGTCCTGGCTGCCGTACGCCTGCCCCTGCTCTCGCCGCAGTTCCTCGCGGATCGAGTGGCACGCGAGGAGCTAATCCGATCCTCGCACCAGTGTCGTGATCTCCTGGACGAGGCCAAGGACTTTCACCTGATGCCCGAGCGCAGGGGACTGCTGCAGAGCTTCCGCACTCGCCAGCGCTCGGGGGAGTTCTTTACTGGTCAAATTTACGCCGTTGGAGGACTGGCCAGCACTGGGGAATCTGTGAGCACGGTGGAGATATACGATCCCCTCACCAAAAAGTGGAAAATGGGCGAACAGATGTCCATGATGAGGTGAGTGTGGTGGAATTTTATATTTTTCTTCTTTCCCATATTAATTATTATACTTTTCTTAAGATCTCGCGTGGGCGTGGCCGTTCTAAATGGCAAGCTTTACGCCTTCGGCGGCTTCAACGGCACCGAACGCCTCTCCACCGTCGAGGTCTACGATCCGCGGAAGAACAAGTGGTCCCAGGGCTGTGCCATGCTCTGCAAACGCAGTGCCGTGGGCGTGGCCGCTCTGGATGACTGTATCTATGTGTGCGGAGGCTACGACGGCGTCACCTCGCTGAATACCGTTGAGGTTTACTACCCCAAGTCCAACACTTGGAAGACGGTGAGTCAATGTCTATTTTTTTAGAATTAATATAATAAAACTGAAATATATTCCCCATTTCCCTAAAGGTTGCTCAAATGATGAAGTATCGTTCGGCTGGTGGAGTGACCCAACTGAACGGCTATGTCTACGCCCTTGGCGGCCATGACGGACTGTCTATCTTCGACTCGGTGGAGCGGTACGACCAGAACGAGGATGTGTGGGTGAAGATGTCGCCCATGCTGAATCGACGCTGTCGACTGGGTGTGGCCACGCTAAATGGGAAGATCTATGTGTGCGGTGGCTACTGCGGGAACTCATTCCTGCGGTCCGTAGAGTGCTACGAACCCCAGACGGACACCTGGAAGCTGGTGACGCCCATGAACTGCAAACGGTCGCGCGTTGCCCTGGCCGCCAATATGGGCAAACTTTGGGCCATTGGCGGCTATGATGGCGAGTCCAATTTGTCCACCGTCGAGGTGTACGATCCGGAGACCGATAAATGGACCTTTATGCCGCCAATGTGCGCTCACAGCGGCGGCGTCGGTGCCGGGGTCATTCGGATCGAGTAGCCGGCTCGGTGTGCCTGCCAAATACGTTTCTCTAGCCACTCTCGTCTTAGGTAATTTATGTGAATTGAAATGATGTAGTCTAGCCTAGATACGATTGTTGAGTGTAACCAAGCTTTAGCGGCTCCTCGTGCGGCCGCCTCGAATGCAACTCAGCCCAGCTCCTCCAGCTCTATCGAAATTGTTCATGTATTACTCACGGTTCTTTAGTGTTTGTCATTCCAGTTATGTAATTGTTTAGTTTCTACGCCTAGCCTTAAATACTCACTAACATTTTAATCCTTCAAGTAAAAACATGTGTAATTCATGTTCTGTGAAAATTAACTTGTTGTTTTCTTTTTCTTTGTAAAAAGTTGAAGGGAAATGAAATTTAAAATAGTCAATACCTTATATCCGTAGCCAAACTATATCGCTAAACCGAAATATTTAATTCAATTTCCTTGAAAAAATATAAGGAATCGAAAGCGTAAATACTCTTCGCGGAATCATATTCGCTACTATTGGTATAAGTATTATAGACTGATTTTCAATAAATCTTACTTAAATTAATAATTATCTAATTATTTTGTTAGTATATGTCTTTATGTCTCAGTTCTAGATCTTTTTTTTTTCTCAGGAGTTATAATTGCATGAAGAATAATAACCCATTAAAACTATCTTATTGTAACTGTTATAATACTCTAATATTCGATAATTATTTAAAAACAATTAAATCATGATTGTTTTTTATTTGATTTTTAAAAAATCATCGGACTATCTTATCATAAATCTTTCTTTTAAAAGGGTAGTTAAAAACGCGTCCTTTAATTTCTTTACGGCTTTTACACTCCCTTTGTCGTTTCAATATCGAAATTCGTCCATCGTATAAATCAATTGTGTTTCGACCATCCATATGGGCGGCGGAAACGTTTTATTTGCTCAATAATAAATGGTTGACAAATAACAAAGCAATCTGAATGGCAAAAAAGTGGGAAATGTGGCGAGGGTAGCTTAATCAGTTGATAGTCAATATTAAACTATTCATACGGTTTAATATTTTATGCAACAAAAAATTCATAGATTTGAAAATAAATGTTTGTAAAGTGTGAAAATATTTATTCCCTATAAACTTTTATTCCCTATAAATTCCATAGTTGTAAACAAACTTAAACAATTTTTATAACTTTAAAAATAACTATTTTTGATGTTATTCTTATCAAGCATTTATCAATCTATTATAAAAGTTATAGCTGCTCTCAAAAGTTTATAAATAGGCTTAGGATTTTTTCAGAAAACTCCAAAGCGATCGACTTACCCTCGTTGCAACTCAGTTGGGCGTGTTGTGATTCCCGTCCCTTAATATTTGTACACCTCCCACAGGCGGAATGCAATTTTAAATTCAATTTGCACCACCTGCTCAAAAAACGCAGCGCCAGCAGAACAATTTGCGAGCAACAGGTGGCAAAACCGCATCCAAAAATAGAGAGCAGCGAAAGCGAAACAAAATCAATTTACTGTCTATCACTGACCCATAAAATGTCATCCGCTGCAAAGGGCCATAATCCAATCAATCGCACACTTAACGTCCATATTCCGCAGTTATCAGCTGGTCCCAGCGCTGGAGGACCTTATCTCGTCCTGTTCCCAATACCCAATCCCCAATTGCGGCGGCTATTTGCACAAGCGAACGGGCTTTGCGGCGGTCTTATTTGATTTCGATAATCAAATCACAAATTGCTTGTCTATCGATGGGCCATTTTATTTTAATTAAATGCTAATTATGTTTACCAAAATGGTTGGAGCAAATATTTGTTACGTCAATTGTGCTGGGGCAATAGAATTCGCAGTGGGAGTTTTACCACCGAAACGATTCGTTTAGTTGGAAAATGTGCTAATTGAGAAGGGGTGAGGAATTGGCTATTTTGTGCCCCGAAATCCGTTGCAATTTAAATGCAAATTTTTCGCGGGCTCTGTACACTGTAACTTTTACGACTCAATGGCGGAAGGGCGGAAGGAAATCGCGCCACTAAGGATGCCCAGATAAGATGAGGCCAGCAGGAAGCAGCGATAGCGGTGCTTCCACGTTTAATTTTAGACCGAAAAACTGGCGCTGTAGTGGCTGCAAGTTGCAACAAGCTGGCCCCCGGATGTGTGGCATCCACTTGGCCTTTCCGCGTGGCGAGTGGCGTGTGGGTGTTGCGGGTGTCTTATCTTGAATGCCGCGACCTCGCCTCAAGTGCATTGTTGATGGTCGGGGCTCGTTTAAATCTGCCAGAAACGAATTTCCCGGCTCAGCCTGTGACGCATTTGAGATAATTCCGCTTGTCCGCTTTAAAATTGTTTTAAAACGATTGATCTTCAGATAACGTCCTCTGTCTTATTTGTCAGCTCTAAATATATAGTATTTCATTTAATATTATCTATCATACCTTTGCAAAACGCAAAATTAAAATTATATCATAAAGAAGCTGGAAAATATGCACTATAATTTTCCTTCATAAGATTCCCCATTTAAAATAGTCTTCTTAAACTGCGCAACGATATTTAAAAGAAAATTTGCATTTTCCTTAATGTAAAAAAATTACGCAGTTCTATAGTAACTTTTTTATGCATAATCTTCTTTGGATTCCCGCAAATTAATATTTTGAATAACAGTTTGTGAACTTTTTAAATAAGCATATCCTTTTTGTTCTGTTGTTAAGGCCATTCCGCCTTGTTTGCTTTTTGGGCGGCATATGAAAATAATTTTAATTACAAATTTTTTGGACAAATAGCCAGGACAAAATCAACAAAGTGCATAATTTTTATTTGGGCATTTCGCATGCATAAGGTAAATCATAAATATTAAAATAAACCAAGAGCAAAATGAGTACAGAATAACAGGAATCGAAATTAATATTTCCTTATATATGCTTTTGGCGCCGCCAGTTGGCCAGTTGGTCGCCCGTTTGCTCCATTCTCATTTCGCTTTTCATTTTTTCGATTTGCCTTTTCGCATTTCGCCTACTTTTTGCATATGTTTTATTCACATATGCAAACAGAGTTTCCGTTCAATTCAATTGCTCAACGAGGAGGCAATTTTTTATTCCACGGTGAAGTGGCGGCCACATGAAAGAGCACACACACACCCGGAACAACACACCGAACACCCACAACCCACAATACACACAGTCACACCTCGTATCGCTTCAGATTCTATTCGACCAATTGTTGATATGCACGAGCACACACACACACGACACTCGTTTTCGTGTTCGCCTTCGTGTCCTGCCGGTCGGGCTTCCTGTTTCGGCTTTATCCTTCCTCAGCTTTTATAAAGGGCCGTTGTCGCTTCGATCTGTCGCTCAGTTGTTGCATACTTCTCGGCGCGAGCAGTTCAAACGCACAGATAAAACCGAAAGTGAGAGATATTTCTAAAGCAGTTTGGACATATTTGTAAGTGTCTTTTAAATGTAATTTTACAATTAAAATATACATTTTAAATAGGGCTAATGTTGATTTTATTTTCTAAAAGTGCTATGTATTTCCTTTATTTAAAAGTGTTAAATTTTAATTTTATAGATCAGCTCTTCCTAAAATATGCAGGAATTTTTGGAATAAGTTTCTGTTAAATTTAAATATGATGGTTTAGTTGTATAGTTAATTAAAGTTAATTAAAAGTTAAGTATACATCAACAAATTTTTTAACCGAATTCATTTTAAAAAAAATACTTTTTTGAAGTTCATAATTTTACACTTCTTTTTCACTTTAACTTTAAATGTGCAATTAAAAAAAGTGTCTCTGTGAAAAAGAAATACAGTTGTCAAAAATAAAGCGGAAAAACAAAACATTTAAAATTTTATGGTCCAGCATGTTTAGTGCAATAATTCAGCTTGCTTATCAGATTTAATATCCTATTTGATCTCTGGGGTCTGCTCAATGGCATCAACAAGTTTTTATGACAACACATTTGACCATCTCACCATTAAACTTCTTGGGTGGCTTCCACCCAATTTAAAGAGGATAAAAAGAGAAAATTTAACTTAATCCTCATAAATTCATCACATTAAAGCTGCGATTTATTTGATTTGTTGTTTGAAACTAACAGACTCCCCTGATAATTGCATTTTATACATTTTTTCAATGCCTTTCCTGAGAACGTGTTAATTGTCCTGATTAGCCGACAAGATCCTCATACCAATTGGGTGATAAAAACACACGGGAAAACTTATTGGGAATTTTCAAAGTCAAGCTTCTTTTGTTTTTACATATTTCGGTCCGGCGAGAGCAGAAACATTGTTTATGGAGGATGGCCGTCATCAATTGGCAGCCGGCGGCCAAAGCTAATAAAAAGCAACATCAATGCAGGGGTCCAGATTCCGGATTGGGATCGTGATGGAATGGCATAGGGATGGGGTCGGCACACATCCGGTGGCAGCACGCAACGGCATCCCATTTGGGAAGGCACTCTCCCAAAAAGACACTACCGAATGGGAGGTAAAATGGATGGATAGATGGACTGGGTGGCCACGGGTGACATGAGGCGGCGCTTTAAAACTGCCCCCGGGTCTTAACTTGTTTTATGTCAACTTGGACAACGAGAACAGGGCAATTACAGCATGTGTAGCCAGCAAATACACAAATACTTGAGTTGCAGCTGCGCCTAAAAGAACCTTTAAAATGTAAGCCACTGCAGGCGAGTGTGTGAGCCAGGACTAATTAACCCGGCCAACAACTGTAGCTGCCGGACTCATTACGGCATCCAGAGATGGCCGAGTGGGGAGTGATTCTCTGGCCCGGAACACTCCGGTTAATGATTCTCTGAAATGAGTAGCAATGTCGCTTCCAGGTGGAGAATTTAGGCAAATATTTAAATGTAGTTTAAGGACAGTTTGGAAAGGCCGTCGGATCTATCAATTAATAGTAGAAAAATATTAAAAAATGGCAAATAGTTACTGTTTCCAAAAAGAATGGAGAAGAAAGTTCTATAAGTCTCAACACTTTGGAAAACCTTTAAAAAATTCTCTCTTAAAATATTTTTTTAAAAACCTTAACCTTAGTATTCTCATTTATAAATCAACAAGAGTAATCCAACATGTTTTGGGGCAACTTCCCCTAAAAAGAAATGGTGAGGGATTTCGTAACTGTCATAAAAAAACTTTTAGCTACCTAAAAATCAACGAACCAAGACGCGGCTCATTTTTCGACCCGCCTTTGACTTACGACTCATCATCAGCGCATTTCTGTGGATTTCAATTTCAATCATTAGGGATTAATTTGGCCAAGGCACAAAGGTCACACATGCCAGGCCTCCTGCCACTCCCCACTTTGCCCCACGGCTTTAATGAGTCTCTTTTACAAAAGGGATAACGAGGCAGACAGGACGCGTCCGTCTCGGAGTCGCTTTAATGTCTCGCAAAGAACTTAAACCGCATAAATTTACATTTAGATCTACATTAACGAATGATGCATGATGTATGGCTGTATGGATGCGCTAGACCAGCGGGACCTAAACGGTTCTCGCGTTCAGAATGGGGGTGTCCCGGAAGTGCAGCTCCAGTGAGGTGGGTGTCTGCTGGTACTCCACCACCACCAGCCGATTGGAGCCCACCTTGAGCACCGGCGCGGGGACGTACAGGGTGACTTGCGGCCCAACCAAAGGCCAATATCTACCGAGATTCTCGCCGTTCACAAAGACAATGCCCTTGCCCCAGCCGGACATGTCCAGATAGGTGTCCGCCAAATCCTCCTCTTTCTGGATGTCCAATTGGCCGTAATAGATGGCGGGACCAGAACGCAGCATAGTCCGCAGCTTCTTGAGCTCCTGGAAACCCTGACGCACCGCCTCATCCGACTGGGTAATGAGCTGCTCCAGATTATCGTACGACTCCAGCGGAAACTGGGTCATATTCCAATTGTTCAGCACCTGCTTGTCCAGTCGCACATCGCGCAGGATTCCCTTGAAGTCGTTCAGCTGACGACCGAAGTTGAGGCGTCCCTGGTTCTCCACAATGATCTGCAGCCTGCGTCCGGCACTCGGACTCAGTGGCAAGTCGAATACAGGTGTTTCCCTGGCCACAATACCCGCAAACTCACCGTCCACATAGACGTAACCTCGATCGGCTATTCCGGGTACGCTCAAGATACTCGGATCCCGCTGGAAGCTGGGCAACCAGGTCTCGTAGAGCACCAGACCGGAATACTGTCCCAAAGCCTCGAAGCTCTTTGGTTTGGCCGACTGCACGAATCCTGTGGAAAGTCGGGATCTGGATTCGGGGGAAAGCAGGCTGCAGCAGCTGATCAGCCGCACAGTTCCGTAGGATCGCTTGGGAACTGGTCCGGGAACGGGTTGATCGGGTAGCGGTAGATAGCGGGCAATAATACGACGCAGGGCCTGGTACTTGGGCGTGGGATCCCCCGCCTCCGTCATCGGTGCATCGTAGTCGTAGCTGGTGATGTCCGCCATGTAATTCCCGGGTCCGATATCATTGGCACCGGCCGTAAAGCCAAAGTTAGTGCCGCCGTAGAACATATAGAAGTTGACACTGGCACCATTGTCCAGCATGTTTCTAAAAAAGTAAAATAGATTTATAAGTAGACTTTAAAAAAGATTCTACATAGTCATTAAGAAAGTTCCAAGTCATTAAGGTAATCTATAGAAAAACTAAGTTCTTGTGAAACACCTTTTATGAAAGAGCTCTTTTAAATAACAACAGTTCTCTCTATCACAAAAGTGAACTCAGGCCGATTCAATCTCATATTCTCGAAATAGGGAGATTTTGTCTTGAAAAATAAATCGATATTACTTTCATCTCTAGTTCAAGATATCTTAATCTTGAAAAGCCAACCCGAGATTACTTTCGTCTCGATTTCAAGAACATTTGCTCTCAAATAAATGAGAAGACTTCTTGTCAAATTTTTTAACACTTCTGAGAGTAGACCACAGTTATCTAAAAATTTAACCCATATTTCAAACTTACATAAAAGTGGAAGTAATCGATCGCGTGCTCACATTGGCCATCGGTTCCGTCCAATGGGTTAACCAGCCGGGATAGTACTCGGCGTTGACCAGCGGACCCTTGGGCTGGTACCTTCTTAACTTGGCCCAAACGGGCTTCAGATCGTTGGTGGCTCCAAAGTCCATGGTGGCCAGGACACCCTCGATTTTACCACAGCGCAGCACACTGGGTCCATCGTTGGTAAAGAGCACCGCCTGACCTTTGACATGACTCTCGGTCTCATCGCGAATCCAGTTGCGGTAATTCAAGTCGCAGGCGAAATAGGAGCCATATTCGTTCTCCACTTGCACCATAATAATGGGTCCTCCATTTCCATACAGATACTTGGAGATCTTGGCAAATAGTTGGGCATACCATATGCGCACTTCACTGAGGTAATCTGAGGGAATTTGAGAGTTAACCACTTAGTTCCAAACAATCTTAGTTGCAAAGTTTCGGGAAAACACTTTACATAGGCATGTAGCTTAAATATTTTTTTTTCCAAGCTATACTAAGATTTAATTACTTACTGACATCTGCTGTGCGGAGTTGAATCCCCGGGTATTTCTTGAGCAGCCAGTAGGGAAAGCCTCCCATATCACGCTCGGCACAAATATACGGACCCGGTCGGAGAATCACCAGCAGATCCTCACCCACAGCCAGGCGTATAAAGTGCTCCAGATCGGCAATTCCACTCCAGACATAAACGCCGTCGCGTGGATTGTGCAATGACCACTCCACATAGCTATTATTTACTCAATATAACACCATTAAAAGTTTAATAGAACAGAAATAACTTACGTGGTCACCGCATTAAGACCCGCGGCCCTCATGGTCCTCAGATGCCTTTGCCAGGTGGCTGGATGTGCACGAAAGTAGTGGAAGGAACCCGCAATGAATCGAAAGGACTTTCCATCCTTTAGAAACTGGTCGTTATCGTAGTCTACCGTAAAAGTGCGATTCGCTGAAACCGCTTCCAGAAGCGAAAAAAGTGCCACCAGGCCCACCACACAGAACTTCATACTTGGATTAAGAGGGGAAAAAAAGAAGGGTTTTCATAAGAATTAGTACCTTATAAATAGTCATATTAATTCGCATCCCCCATCCCCTAGTACGTTCTGATTGCAAATGACATTCTATTGGGTATTTCAAATCAGAGACAATTGTTTTCTTGCTGAGTTAATTTATATTGGGAGGTATATCTTGTCAGTACATCATGTAGAACATTGATAGTGCTACACAAAATAATTGAAAAGCTACCTTTATCTTTATAGCTACAAGAAATAAGTAGCCAATAACGATAACTGTCAAACAGTAAAGTGAAATTGTACTTTGTAATTTCTACTCTCTGTTAAATTATACATACTATAAAAATCAATAATAAAATCGAACAATAAAATTAACATAATGATGTGGTTAAACGGGTACTTTGACTTTTGGTGACATTGTATTAAAATCCAATGCAAATTAGTTACTAAATGCAAGTGATGCCTCGTGTGCTTGATTTAATGAAAGATAAAAAATAAACTTAATTTCTTAAAGTGTTCTGTTTTCCCTATTTCCAGACCTGGGACTTTTCTTCCGGCTAGTATAGAGTCTTAACCCGTTCCGCTTCCTAGAGAATCAATCTAAATCATCTCGGTTCGGCTCAGCCCAGTTGAGTTCATCGCAGTGCAAAGCTTTTCCCGTTTCAGTTGGGATGTTTCAATTGAAGTTCACGGCTCAATTGCTTAGTGACAACAAAATGATAAAATCTTTTGTTTGTTTTGCTTATGATTGTTTGAAATTAATTCCATTTACTGAGACCCGCCTGGACTTCTTGAGGGGGGAGCTCTTTTCGGTCTGCCGTTGCATTCCCATCGGGTCTCATTAATTAATGCAAGCTCAGCCTAAGTCAATTATTTAATCGAGCTTCTTCTTCGTTTTCGCCGCGTTGAATTTCATACAAACTTTTGTATCTCCACAGCAGCTGTTCGACAGTAATAATGGATTGTTATTTCAGCTTACGGACACTTTATTATGAATTCACTCTTATCGCCACAATTTTTTTCTTCGCTTCAACGTCTTCATTTTATGCGATTCGACATATGTATGCTACGTGTGCTTGTGTTTTATTTTTATTTTCGTTCTCAATGCGGATTCTTCTAATTACACTGAACCATGAGGTATTTTTCCAAGCAACATAATGTGTATTCTGCACGTGAAGCAAACATTTTAGTGATTCATTATCCTCTGATGCTTGACTGCCATCCATGCCCAATTTTATAATATTTTTCCGCTTGTTTATTATGATTCATTTATTATTTGTTTTTCTCATTTAATTCCAACTATTTTAAAATGGCATAATTGACTAATTCTTTTAAAATGTTCATTAAATTAAATTTGTAATTTTTCCTAATTCAATGACTTAAAATATATTTACTTAAACTGATTAGAACCCGTTTTATACATGCTTTGATTGACAATTATAAATTACATTTAATTTATATTACTACTTCTTTTTGTATTCTCGACTGTGATTTACATGTTGTGATTCCCTACTTCTTATCTTCAAATGATTCTTAGAGCGACCATTAAATTGAATTCTGATAACCCAAAGGCACCTTTATTTGCCAAATGAACTGTGAAATACCAGCCCTGATAGTGCAATTAACCTTTCATAAATACAATTCCAACAGAAGTTTCCCCTTGTGTGTGGATACCCCAGTTACAGAGTGAAATATTTTACAGAGCCCAAAAGGGAAAATCAGAACGGGAACGTTAACGAGCGTAGTACATTTTAGGCATCTGACCTAAATAGATTATTTTGCACGCCCCCTACCTAAAGCCCCGCTTGAGTTTTCAAAGTTGGGACCCCGTTGCGTGTTCCATTTTTAGCTTAGCTGACAATTATGCGAGAAAGTCGCCGATCGCCCTTTGTTTTGGATTCGAAAAGGAGCACAGGTTTAGTGGAAAAAGTCTGCTGATCAAGCTCCAATTATTCAGATGGCACTTACCTTCAGTGAAAGAAGTATTTAACTTTGGCGTTGATTTAGAGCACAGACCGAATAAAAATACGGAATGCGATCGCGACAGTGTGGAGGTGGAAAGTGCGGCAAGCGTTCCGCTTCAAGTCCGAATTCAGACTGATCGTGCGTTGACCAGAAGCCCCGATTAAGTGCAGAATGGAACGAAACCGAAGACTGTTCGACTGGGTTCGGTTCGGTTGGTTCTATACACTTTGTGGGGCATTACTTTACTGATCGCTGTTGTAAACGCCGACGAACATGTTGCAGTTACCGCAGAATTGCATTCATGCAGCTGGTGCAGTTTGTTATTAAATACATATTTTTAATAAATTGTAATAAATACAACTCTTTTTTAATCCCTTTTAGAAAGGTTTACCACAAGCTATATTCTATTTGTTAACACAACAGATGATTCTTGACTTTTAACCTATTCCTAAATAATAGGTCCTTATTTGCATCAATCTAGAGCTGGTCCTTAGGCCTGTCGAAGTCGTTTCCCAAAAAAATTAATGTAAATTTATTTAAAATCCACACGCATGTCCTGATGCCGGTGGAAATGCGAAAGTGGGCTGCAGCTGCTGGTAAAACAGGGAGTCGATTTAAAAATACAGTCACGCCTCATTTTTTATGCATTAACTGGGTGTGTGTTTGCTTTGGCCTAAACTTGAATCTTGCCCCCCAACGCATGCAAAATAGGGTGACATGGGAATGCAGCCGCAGGCAATTGGCCAAAAAGTGAATTTTCCATGTTGTTTTATTATTAATTTCATACATTCCGACTGGGCTTCTCATTCGGTTCGTCTGTTGTTGGGACACACAATCTTCATCTGGGCTAATGGACCCATATTACAGGGCCACCAAAAAAAGAAAGGCCCACATACACAAACCCATCTGCACACAATGTGTTGGCCAGAATGTAAATCTAGGCGTAGGACTCCTTGGCACGTCTTTAATCTCACACGCCTGTCGGCAGTTTAAAGTGTCCTTTGGGAGTCACACACACCCAGAGGCAACTGGAAGTGAAACTCTCACACACGGCCTACATAGACAATTAGACAACAGACATGGCCAAGTTAACAGCTTATCCGCAATCCGCATTAAGGCAGCGGAGGGAGTTGAGCCCGGACTTCTAGTGCGGGGCTCCATTGTCCGACTGCCTGCTGTCAGCCTAATGTCCTGACGTCCTGATGTCCTGCCAGGACGTGCCTTGATGAGCCGGGGCCAGGTAGCCCGAGAACCGGAAGCCCGCCACATTTGCACGCTGTTAATTTTGCAGCAGCAAACTTTAGTGGCATTAGTCGGACATTGTACAGTGGGATAAGCAGGAAAATTACATTACATTGGTAAGGGAATCCATTTTTTATGGATAATACTAAAATATATATTTTTAAAAATATAAGAAGGGAATTTAGAATTTATTATAATTAAAAAATCTATACTCTTAACAATAATAATTGAAAAAAAACGTTTAAAAAAATATTTATTTATATTATTTATTTTACAACTTTTTTTTTTAACTTTCATTAATTTTTACACTTTTATTGTGAATTTCTAAAATCATATATCGAATAGACTATCTTATTCCACTGTTCTTTTAAAGTTCGACAGTCATGTGCTGATGCTTTGACATTTTAGTTCCATTCCTCTGCTCCTTGATATTATAATTTAAGCTTTAAAAAAAACATAAAACTTTGGGGCCTTTAGCACCTAAGCTCCACTCTAACTAGAAGCAAACAGAGTCGCATGGAGGCGTCGTAATCATAACAGTGATGAGTCTTAAGTGCCCAGCAACCTGTTGATTGTGGCAAACTCAACATCAATTCAATTGCAATGCATTTTGCTAAGTTCAATTGAATTGCTCCTGCTCTTTTCCACTCAAAGCTCCAATGTTTGCTTGTTTGCGGTTGACGCCGCCGGTGGCAATCAATTGAATTACATGTTTGTTGTTTCCTGCGCGCATCGTTAGACGTCGCCACAGTTTTTACATCTATCGCTCCTGTTGCAGCTTGCAGACACCATTTCCATTTCCATATCCCCTGCCAAATCCCCCTGGTTCTAGCCATCTGGCCAGGGGCATTTGCATGGCAATTTGACTTTACAAGGCGTGGCATAATCGTGCGTGGCGTCAACTCGTTAGAGATACTCGTGGCCTGGGATGCTGCTCTCGAAACATACACGGAAACAATCTTAAAGGCAGTCTTAGATTTTTAACACAAAATAAAAAGTTATTTAAACTGCTCATTCAAAATTCCGAAGAATTAGAGTATTTCATTTTATTGAACTTTATTACGACAGAAAAGAATTTAGGAAGAATTATATAAAGCACTTTACACAAAAACCAAATATCACATATATTGCATTTAGGTATTAAATGTACCTACTAAAACTATTTTGAATATATACACTTTGTAACCTTAAAGTTCTAACACATTTATAAGCTTTATTCACAATTTCAGAAGTGAATTACAAATTCTAAAGTGTAGCTTCCTCCCTATCTTCCTATGTGTTTGCATTTGGGACTTAAAATTGCAGCATCAGCAACCGTTACATTTGCACTCGATTGCATCTCGCCAAACAACCAGCTTCTAAATATGTATGGATATTTCCACAAAAATGTTCACAACTCGAAAAAAAACCATAGACAGAATTTGGGTTCTACCATAAGGTCAGATTAAAAGTATGCAATTCCTTAAATGAAAAATGTAAATAAAGAGGCGAATTTTAACTGTAAAAAAAGAAATGCTAATTACAAAATGATTATAAAAAATATACATTCGGCCACCGACAATTTAAGCATAATACATATGTATGTATGTAAGCAAGATGCTCTTCTCTGTGGATATGCCCCCATGCATCCGCTTTTCCTCCCAAGCCCCTTAACCCACTGTTACCCCCTTCTTGCCCTAGAACACGACTACAAAAAAGGTCAAGTAGACGCCGCCACGGGGAATTTGTGAGTCTAAGTGCACTAAAGCAAGTATATGCAAAAAAAAGCAAGGAAACAAAATCAAAGCAAACAAAACAGGAAATGAAATGGAAAACATTTTTGAAGGGTTTCGCTTTATATATAGGCATTTTTACTGTATAAAAAATGTAGAAAGTTTTGCATAACGAAAAAATTGATATAGTTTTTTAAAGTATTTCCCAAAGATTTAAATATTCATTTTCCTAACTTATTTGACGCTATTTACGTATTATAATTTAATATGCTAGCTTATTAACATTATTTATTCCTAATTATTCTTGCTAATTTTACAAAACGAACCGATTTTGATAACTGAATAGGTTTAAAGGTTTTTCCTCCTTTTCCAGCGTATTATAAACGTATTATATTATTTTTTAACTATTTAAAGATGCTGTGGTTTTCCTAATTTTTCTTGTTAATTAAGTAGTTTTTACAAAAATAATCCAATTTTATAACTGAATTGGTTTAAATGTTTTTCCCCCTTCTCTTCTGTGCGCTTTTCCAGCTGCGCATTTTCACGCCCGCCTAAAAGCTCGCTACGTCCAATGCGCCCTCAAAGCGGTTTGATAGCGGTGGCGCTTGTGCTGCTGCTCCTACTGACGGCACCTTCCAGTGCGGCGGATGTGGAGGCCGAGTCCTCTGCCAGTCCACTGCCGCCGCAAGACGATCAGCCGCGCCGGGTGGTGAAGCGGGCGCCCACGTCCAGCTTCATCGGGATGCGAGGCAAGAAGGACGAGGAGCGGGACACGTCGGAGGGTAATTGGCTGGGACCAGGATCCGGACCCGATCCCTTGGACTACGCCGACGAGGAGGCGGACAGCTACTACTCCGAGAACGGGAGGCGGCTGAAGAAGGCGCCGACGGCCTTTGTCGGAATGCGCGGCAAGAAATTTATCCCGGTCAATGCCCGCCTCAACGACTTCCTGCAGAATTTGGAGGAGGATCGACTGCGGGAGAGCCTGCTGCAGGACTTCTTCGAGCGGATAGCCACCGGTGATGGATCCTCGGTGGGCAAGCGAGCGCCCACGGGATTCACTGGCATGCGCGGCAAGCGTCCCGCTCTCCTAACCGGAGACGATGACGCCGAAGCGGATGAGGCCATGGAGCTCCAGCAGAAGCGGGCGCCGGTCAACTCCTTTGTGGGGATGCGCGGCAAGAAGGATGTCTCCCACCAGCACTACAAACGAGCGGCTCTCTCAGAGGTAAGTCGACATACCATGTATCTGCAGCTACAGTGGTCTCCCTAATTGGACATAAATCGGTTAGAAAAAATATAAAATATAATTTAATAATAAATAATATTTAAAATAATTCAGTAAAAATATTCTTTTATATCTAATTAATTTAAATATTTCAATTACTTATGAAAATTACTTAAAATACCTTGTAATATTAAATGAGCTATTGTACTATTGAACTGTTTAAAAATCCTTTAAAATCTGGCGACCACTGTATTGCTTTCCACATAAGTAAAAAGATTTGAAGATTTAATAGCGCCCAGTTCTTGCACAATTTCTTTAAAAAGTCCTACGACTTGAGGGGAAAACAGCAGCGCTTCGCAGACTTCAACAGCAAATTTGTGGCTGTGCGCGGAAAGAAGAGCGATTTGGAGGGAAACGGAATCGGAAACGGGGAGATCCATCAACAATCTCTGGTACATCCATGGCTCTACCTCTGGGGAGAAAAGCGGGCGCCGAACGGATTCTTAGGAATGCGGGGCAAACGATCAGGTAATACCTTAACTTACCTTCTAAAATATTTCCTTATTAGTTCCATAAAATATCCAGAAATTAAACTTAATTATATAAAAATTATGGTCTGTTGAATTTCATGTAATCTCGTTATTCTTTTCAATTCTTTCTTAAGTTTGGGGATCCCCTTTAATTAATTCGTACTCTGCTTTATAATTATATTTTTCTTTCATCCGCACAGCACTTTTCGAGTAGACATTGTTGAATTATTTAAATGATCTTGATGGAAGTTCCTCTTAGAGCTACGAAACTAAGACAACCAAGAGTGGATGGACGCAGGGGACCGGGAGAGCAGATATGGAAACAGAATGGATCACACGAGTGTTTCAAATAATCACAGGGCTGGAGATTATTTCAAACACGGACACACAAAAATAAACACGGATAAGATTTGCTCTGTTAGTCGACACAACATTTCAGCTTAATGTATAAACGAGACTTGCAAATAATGTTTTGTAAATTTAATTGGAATTGAATGATGCTTCAAAGATTGAGTGGGTTCAATTATACTATTTGCATATCTAAGTGTAAACTTTTAATCAAAATTACAAAGAACATTATACTAGAACAAATTGAAGAGCACGATCTAAGAAGAAAAAGGGGAAACATTTATTTATTTTCAAAATATATTTAAAGAATACATTTCATTGTGGTACATATACGTATACAAGAGATATATACACCTACATAAATAGCACAAATAAATATTGTAAATAATGAATAAATATTTATTTCAAAAATTAAACTACAAGTTTTTTATAACGGGGTATTTTGGCTAGTAATTTGGGAACAACAGATATATGAAATTGACTAAAACGAAAACAATGAGCAATTAAATGCAAAAAAACATTAAAAAGTCTTCTCACAGTTCTAAGAAATTCAATTTCAACTACACGCTGACATCTTGTTTATACAAAACAATAAAAACCGAACGGAACAGTTTCAAAATATGAGCAGACTTCTAATAAGGTGGCACAGGCCCACAGAGCAGAATCAACAGTGATTGATGGGTGTTAGAGGTTACGGGAATATCCGAAATTCAAAGTGCGCACCTCAACTGGCTAACATTTTCAGGTAGGAAATCCTCTTTAGCTGCATTTTTACCTGAAATAGTTTCTAAGAATTTCAAAAGATACAAGATAAATAAATTTTCCTAAAGTTAAGATTAATGGATTTCCTAAAAATATTTATGGATCACCAATCGTTTTACTGGAAGATGTATTTAGGGCTAGACTGTTACAGATATTTGTCATAATGTTTTGATAAATGGAATAAAACTGCTCCGTTTCGCACACTTTCTTACATAGTGCGTTACTTTTTGCCACTTTCACAAATTATTCAGACCTCCTGCCACCCGCATAAAACATGGGGAGACCCCATCTCAAAGCCTCCCCAAAAGTTCTCTCCGTTCTCCCAAAGCTTCCATGATCAGCATGCGCTGATATCGGCAGAGGCATCGACTGAGGCATCGGCAGCGACTGAGGCAGAGCAGCTTATAAATACCAGATGCTCGACGTTCTTGGGCAGTTAGTTTTACACTGCGACTTGTAGCGGCCACATCGTCGGATCAAGCAACCTATTACCAACCCATTCGTGAGTGCCTGTTTCTGTGATCGTGGTAGCTGATAGATGGCTGGAGCCAGGAGCCAGAGACATTTGATAATTGAGTGTGTGCCAATTTGTTGTAAAACAAGACAATTGACAATAATTACATATGAGTGACAGGCACAATATACATTCGCAATTAATGCGTGAAGACAGTGGAAAAGTTTCTTCGTCGGCCGTCGCTCTCACTCCCAAAATCAGTCACCTACATACGCGAGTGCAGTGCTGCGTGGAAAACCTGTATTTTCTGGTCTCCACTGGCCGCCTCAGCTGTTTTTCCATCGCAGTGAAAATTTCTCGGATCCATCCAGCCATTCAGCTTCAGCTCCAGCTGCAGCTATAGCTCCCTTTGATTACAGCAACCTCAACTTTCTTACTTATTCAGCTCCCAACTGAGGCTTCAAATTGTGATACCAAACATGCTACGGCTGTGGGCCTGCCTGCTCCTCCTGGGATCCATCCAGATCCAGGCGGTTCCATTCTACGGCGAGTGAGTATTATTTTGACTCCTTTTTTCGTGCTGTGTAGCGTTCGTTTCATGCACATTTCACGTAGTTTGAGTTGTTTGCGTTGCTGGTTTACTGGTTAACATACATCGACATTCTTTGATAAGGCATGAACTAAATGTTTAATGTTATCGGAACACATTTGAAATGCTGAGAATGCCTGTACACTTAATGGGTTCCTGAGAAGAAAACACTAGAACCAATCAAAAATTTAAAACTGGTCAAATATAACCTATGCCATATCATTGAAGCATTCAACAAATCGTATCTCAGTTCATTTCAAGTCCTTTATGGAAGCATATCATACTTAGTAAGAAGATTTATTTGATCAAAAATAACAAAACTGAATAATCACTAACTGGATTCCTAAATTGAATCAATAATTATGTGTTTAAAAAATATCCGATCCGATGACAGATCAATTGCGAACTATAATCGCCGATCTTAGCTGCTTAATTCCTGTAGTACCCTTCTTCAGTTGTAGCCTATCCCAATAAATATAATGTTGAATTCCAGTTCGAGTTCTGATGAGGTTGCTGAATTCGAGGACTCGGCGGCATCCTCTTCCGAATCCTCTGATAAGTCCAGGTGAACTATAAGTAAACCCAGCTCCCTAAGTCCCTTCATTCCCCCCGTAGACTAGCCCAGAGACCCATTCACAACTACTTACCAAAGCAAACACACCGAATACCTGTAGGCTTACATGTGAAAGAACTTTAAAATTCTTTACAAGCTTCAATATTTATACGCGCAAGCATGTTTTACGATCCTCACGGGTTCCTCACGAAAACCCAATGACACCACATAAATGTTGGCTAATGCCGGGCTCAGTGCTTTTTATGACATTACCAAGCGCAGACAGCGAGCCCTGTTTGTTCTTGGAGAAATTTTCGCCCGCTAAACGAAACTGCAAATAAAGTTGACCGAAATGTTTATGGTGGTGGAGGCGCGCTGCTGAAAGAGCGAAAAGTTCCCCCCGGAAAGAAAGAAAGAAAGTCCAAAGCCCGGCGAGTATTGACCTCAATTGATAAAACCTTAAACTGAAACTGTTGAGTCGAAGAGATTTTCTGGCTATGATTCCCCCGATCGAACTCGGTCGGTTCTTCGGCGCAATTGGGAACATGAAAAAGGCCACGATCTGTCTGCCGACTCTGCCGCATTGCATTTATCTTATTTTTGCGAAAGATATTGCATCGGCGGAGAACAATGTGCAACCTAAGTGGGGCAACACCGCGGGACTTGGGCAACCTCAACAACATCCACATCTTCTTCCTTCGATCTTCTGATCTTCTGGGCCGCTCCACACTTGGCTGACTTTGCAACCTTTGGGTTCAGGCCGCCGGAGGGCTCATCTTTGACACAGAATTTTTGGCCCTGAAAGCAATTGGCATTTGACACGGCATTAAGTGCTATGTATTTTGCGGGCAGGTAAAGACTACCCCAAAAACTGTATAATCTGCCCTCGAAGTGGGTCACCCACAATTTGTTTTTTTGGTCTCGTATTTCCCCCTTTTACGCTCTCTAAATGTTTTGATTCTGCCTGCCACGGCTGCGCTTTAATTAAATCAGGCAGCCATTTGGATGGATACATCTCTGCCCTCGGCGTAAACATTTCCCTGGAAATTTCTGATTCATCATCTGGTCGTCTGTGGCCAATGACTTTCGCTCTGGCTTCGAGCGGACAGAATTTGGTTTGTTTACAAATTTTATTCGTTTTACAGATTGGCCATGCATTCTAAAGATATCAAAAGGAGAGCTTGAATTTTTTTTTAAGAAACCTATGTTCCAAACATTTATAAACCATTCACAAATCAAAAAAACTGAGAAAGATGTTATGTAACTTTTGGAAAATTGAGGGAAAGTAATTCCATATTAATCTCTAACATTAATATTTATATTAGAATTTTGTAAGTAAGGGAAAGAACTATCTTAAAAATACTATAACACCAAAAGAGGTTATGATTAGACATCGTCTGATATGCAAAAACGTTTAGAACGTTAGGAATCCGGTTTTGCATACAATCTAAAATCCAGTTACATGGTGTAGTAGTATTAAGAATCAGAATAGTTTTAAAAGAAGAAAATAAGAAATCAATCTCTAGAAATTACTTCTTTTTATGTTGCAAATGAAAAATAAATAATATTTTTTAATTATCATTTGAGTGATCAATTGATTGATGGACATATGATTGAATCAAGCTTCAGTCTGAGTGCACTTCTCCACAGACAGATTGGTAGAAGTGATTCCCAGCAAATCTGGCACCTCATTCATCTGGCAAACGGCCAAGCCTCAATAATATTGAGTATATATTGTTCTGTCGGCTTAGATCGTCTTTAAATCTGGCCAAGCCGTCTTGAGCCCTACTGATCACGTCCCGACCGGATGAGTCACCTGAAGGCAGAACTCCAACCAGAAGAGAATCGGATACGCAGAAGTACCTCAAAGTCAGCAACCGAGCAAATTGTTTACGTTTTGCCTTTTCGGGCATTATTGTTTTATTATTTATTTCCAGCTAGTTTCGTTTTGTTTTTTTTTTCATTTAGCACTTATTATGAGCTTTTTTTAATTAGCTACCGCCAAGCGAATTTTAATGACCCGCAGCGAAAAAACTTTTGAAGTTGGCTAACGCTTCTGTCTTTATAGAAAGTGTCTGAGTCAGTTTTACTCGACTACATTTCGAATGCATTGGGAGACCCAGAAAATACCTAAGTCCGTTGACATAAATCTCAGTTGATGGATGACAAGTGCAGGAACATTTCTCAAGTTGTGTTTGCCTTTTTTTCAGCGATTGTTTCGGCACTTAAAAAGTTATTTCCATTTGATTCTATAAAGAGTTCGACTGAGAGGCGCTTAATATGCGGCTCAGGTAAATGCTGCGCAAAAAAGCTAAACAATGAGCACGATCAGCATATGTATATATGTATACCCTGACATATAGATATTTAGTTTGGTAGGGGTAGAGTTGAGCTTCTTTTTATGCGAGGGAACAATGAAGGCATATGAATTATTGGGTCCCGGTTCCGTTTCGATTCGTTCCGCTCACCATGGAATTTGCATGAAGAGAACACACACAGACCAGCATACATATATACAGTAACACTAACCACATCACTCTACACCCACCACCGACCACCACCCACCGATCTGCAGCTTTATGCCACACTTAACCCACCCATTGCCGCTGCATCGCAATCTGTTTGCGCCCCTGCCGATCGCACCACTTGCACCACTCGATCCGATGCATGCCCAGGCCTCGCAGCGGATGGCGAGCGTCTGGAACGGACCCGCCCCGCTGGCCCCCGCCCACCACTCCTCTCACCTGTTGCCACTATTCAGCAGCGGATTCGACACCGAGTTCGTGCCCCTGGAGCACCAGCAGCAGTCGCCGCAGGGACGCCAGGAAGCGGGAGCCACCGTTCCCGTGCCCCAAACACCAAGCGGTGTGGAGCAGAAGCCATTCAGTAAGTGGAGCTATCTCTATATTTTACTTAAAGTTAAAAAAAAAATTTTTTGTTATATAAACAAAACACTGTTCTAATTGCCAGCACAAGGACAAGTCAATCTGAAATTAAATCTGATTTTAAATCTAAAATTAAATCTAAAACGCGACTTATGCCACAATACTTAAAACACTTAACAAGAAGTAGTCTACCTTTATCATTAGCTTTGATTTCTTTATAAGGCAATAACTAGCCAAAATCCACTAAAGGTTAATTATGTACCTACTAAATTTGAAATAGAGCTTAGGTGAATGTCTAAAAATACATTAGATGGAATTTATGTTTCGCAATAAAATAGAATTTTAGTTAAATATATTTTCGACGCAATAATAATAATTTTTTTTAAATGTAAAAATATTTTAAAAGGTAGAAAAGGAATAATCATTTCCGGAGACGAATTAAAATTAAAATGTATTCTTTTGTGAGACAATCTTAATCATTTAATTGCGTTTCCTTATTTCGCAGATGTGGACACCATAACCACGGATGTGAATGCACCAAATCCAGCCATATTCTTCCAGCAGTCGTTCCCCTTCTTTGGCAATGAGTTCTTCAATTCCTTTGGCGGCTTCGGCTTTGGTGCTGCCCAGGAGCCCTGGTGGAAGGGGTAAGTACCAGTACCATTGATCCTAAAACATTGATTGCTGAAAATTCCCCCAGTTATGGTCAGTAAGTTTCGCGTCTTTCCTAATCACCGCACACGAGTGATTTTTGCTTCTGACTTGGCCGTTCTTGGCATTTGGCAATTAAGAGAGCACAATGTCAAGTTCATTCGACCTATTAAATATACGAGATTGTATAATGTATTGTGTCTTCAATAGTATTCTCTAATTGTGTAAAGTTGGCTGGCTTATCGCCATTGTGGAGGCAATCGAGCATATCAATTAAATAATAAATACCTACTTAAATAATTTTCCATCCAAGATTACTAGCAGCTGAGGCTGCTAAATATTTCTAGGGCTCGATTGTTGCTTCGATTAATTGGCATGGTATATAAGGAATGTGAATGAATATATAGTGACTACTATATTGGATAAGTGCACATGTACATCGTTTGTACAGCCGAGCTTGCACTTTTCTAAATTGTGAAATTAACTCGTCGCCGTTTTCGCAGTGTGCGATGAACTCGTTGTTGTGGGCATAGTAAAATGAAAGTCAGAGATGTGGCAAATTGAAAAATTAGCTGCACAAAAACCCATATGTATATTTGTAGCTATGGTTCAGTGGGAAATTTCTAAAATCTACGCACACAATGAGTTCGCATTCAAAAACAAAAATGCGAGGAGTCTCATCGTTGCCATAATTGAATTGATGGACTGGCAAAGCTGTTAGCCCAACACACGAGCTTTTTTATATAGAAGTATGTTTGTATAGTACAACTAGGCTTTCTATGACGGATCATTGTGCAAATCCATTTGGCAAACACTCGGTTAGCGAGTGCTGATGAACCAACTAAGTTTGATTCGTTTCGGAGATATGAGCTAATAAATATATGGGGTTGAGCCAAAATGATAGGCAAAAAGTAGGTACATTGACATTCGAATTCGCACTTCTGATATATGACTAACTAATTAGCAAGGAATTTGTGGGTTTGCCTAAAGAACGATATAAAAGAATTTCTAGAAAAATGAACAAGAGAAATATCAGTACTTTAAAATTATTTAACGTTTAGCTATGAATTTGAAAATTATGCCACATTTAAACTCTTTTAAAAATCGTATACATATGTACCGGGTTATTAATGATTAGACCAAAAATTTGGCCTCTTTTAAATCCTTTTAAAAACTTAGCGGAAATGTTTGATTTATTCTCTGGCGTTTCTTTTTAATATTTCTTGTAACCATTATGGTATAATTCAAAGCCGTGAACTATTGAACCAACCCACTTCCCCAACGATTACCACAATAATCTGTTAACCAACCACTAATATTGCGATGTTTTCAGACCCAATGTGTGCACCGAGAAAGAGGAAGACGAGACCGTGGCCACCGAGACGGAGGCTGAAGAAACTGTGGACACCTTTGGCCAGGAACGTGATGGTGTTACCAACGTGGTGCGATCCCCACTCTTTGGCCAATTCCAGTTCAGCGTTAACTCCTGCGCCGAGAAGCCCAACAAGCACGTCTGCACCAAGATGTAAGTGGATTACCGGAGGGGGGATGATTACCTAATATTAACCAACTGATGGAATATTTTTCCCCTGCAGCGTCAATCAAAACGGCAAAAAGAAAACGCTGACGCTGACCCGCCAGTGCTGCTATGGATACGGACGCCCCAGGAACGCTGACTTCACAACGCCCTGCGAGAAGATCGACATCAAGGACGTGGAGGCCACGGCCGGCGACATGGGAGCCAAGCAGTTCCTCGAGAGCGCCCGCACTGCCGGCGAGCTGGCCGAGATGCTCGGCGGAGGCAGTGGCAAGAAGGTGACCCTCTTCGTGCCCAATGACGCCGCCTTTACCGAGTATCGCGGTCACCATCAGCAGGAGAATGTGAGTAGTTATCTAGTCACTATAGGCAGGGTTGAGAATGTAATATTGGTAATAATATTTATTCACTAAATATCACTCATTTTTTTTTAGGATTTTTTTTTTGAGATTTTAGAAAACTAGAATCAAGAACAATTAAATCAACTAATGGGGTTTTTAATTCGAAATTATAAATTAGACAGTTATTTTAGTTTTGACATAAATTAAAGTTTTATATATCGAATTTATTTATAAATTTAAGTTAAAAGTAGGTAAGGCCTTTTAATATGGATTTTAAAATGCATAAACAAGTTCACAGTAATACCAACCAATTTTGTTCTCCAAATCCAACAGAATGTAGAAGATTCCAAGTCCGAAGCCTCCAAGCCTTCCATCTACAAGCTGCACGCTGTTCTCGGCGAGGTTCAGCTGGAGGATGTGCCCAATGAGAAGCTGCTGCAGACGGAGCTGCCCGACCAGAAGATTCGGATCAACAGCTACCAGCTGCCGGCGGCCCTGAACCTGGAGCCCTACCGCTACGCCGCCAACTGTGTGCCCATCGAGAAGCACGACAAGCTCTCCGAGCAGGCCCTCGTCCACACCCTGGGCGGAGTGCTCAAGCCACTGACCAAGAACATCATGGACATCATCAGGGAGCGGGCGGATATGTCCATAATGCGCACCGTCCTGGAGAAGACCAACCTGAGTGCCATGCTGGAGGATGACAAGCCGGTCACCATCTTTGTGCCCACCGATGCCGCCTTCGACAAGCTGGAACCGCATCTGCGACGTGCTCTCAAGGAGGGGCGTGGTTGTGCCTCAAGTGAGTTAACAATAATATAATAATAACAATAAAATAAATATATATTCCCCATTTAACCCTTAGACATCCTGAAGAACCACTTGCTGGACCTCACCTTCTGTTCGGTGGCCACTGTTCCTGGCGCCAAGACGACGGCCTACAATCTGCTGGGAGAACCGCTGCTCCTCAATCGCACTCACCTGGCTGCAAATCAGACTGGTCCCGCTCCCATTTACATCAATAATCTGGCCAAGATCATAGACGCCGATATCATGGGCACCAACGGGGTCCTGCACGTCATCGATACCATCTTGCCCACCGAATCCGCATTGCCCATGACCTCGCTAATGTCCCAGAAGAACCTGACTATTTTCCAGCGTCTGCTGGAGGCCTCCGGCTATGACGATCAGTTCGATGACCTGGACAACGTGACCATCTTCGCACCCACCGACAAGGCTTTGCAGCACACGGAGTGGGCTCGCCTGCTCAAGGAGCAGCCGGAGCTGTTGGACCACAATCTGGATCTGCTGGAGTTCTTGAACTACCATGTGGTCAAGCCCATGATCAAGACCTGCGATCTGTCGGAGAAATCGCTGCCCACTGTGGCGGGATCCAGTGTGCGTCTGAACCTCTACTCCACCCACGCCCTCTTCTCGGATGTGATGAACCGCGCCACGGTCAACTGTGCCCGCCTGGTGCACTTCGATGACGAGAGCTGTGGCTCCGTTCTGCATCAGGTGGATCGCGCCCTGGCTCCGCCCAAGAATGTGAGTTTAATAAGGGGATTTACCATAATAATATTATTTATAATTTTTCTTAATTCCCCACAGAACATGCTGAAACTTCTGGAAGCCAATCCCAACTACAGCAAGTTCCTGGAACTGGTCCGCAAGGCCAATCTCACCCAGCTGCTGTCCAACGATTCGAGGAGTCTCACCCTGCTGGTGCCCAAGAACGATGTCTTCGAGGAGCTGACCGAATCGGGCGAGGGCTCCAAGCCCACCGATCCCGTGGCCTTGGTCAAGACCCACATCGTTGAGGATGTCGTCTGCTGTGCCGGCATTATCCCAACCAACTGGCCTTTTGTCCGCTCCATCGAGTCCATCTCCGGCCAGCATCTGCGCATCACCCGCGATCGCCGCCCGAAGATCGAGAACGCCGGCGTCACCAAGTGCGATGTGGTGGCCACCAATGGCATTCTCCACGAGATCAACGACATCATCGTGCCCCGACCACAGCGCCAGAATCAGCAGCGACCTCAGCTGATCCCTCCCGGAGCTGGCTATCAGCCACAGGGCGACTTCGATGTCTTCTTCTGAGTGGAGAGGAGTGCTCGTCCCTATCTCATGCATATGATATATAAAGCATATATTTATATTTACTCTTAACGATTTGTCAATTGATTGGAAGCCAGCTCAGAATCTTCTCTGATAAATAAAATAAATAGTATTAAAAAAATGTGGAACTGACTTTGGGATACCCGAAGGAATATTGTGAAATAATTAGTTTTATTTCTAGAAATTTTTTAACAATTTAATGGGCATTCAACTATTAATCTTACAAGAGGTTGGTGCTATAAAATGATAACATTTTTTTAGGGAGAAAGATGCAATACCGATTAAAAAAAGAGAGAGATAAGAAACATGTACAGATGTACACAGAGAAAAAAAAGACCAAAAATAATCATCCATCGGGTATTTTTTCATATCAATTTTGGAATTCTGTTTTCATATCAAAATGATATTTCCAAACATATGATTTTGTACCATATTGATATGAAAACATACCATTTTGTTATGGAAAAATTGATATGAAACAATATCAGTTCCATATTGTTCCTTTTTTTTCTCTGTGTAGGTACCATGTGTACCTCACAGGGAATTACGAATTTACGAGAACCGGGTGTATAATAAAGAGTGCGAATTCTCTTCCCTAGCTTATCAATAAGAGAAGCTTGCTAAGAGAGACGAATCTATATAGAAAACCCACTCATACATATTGAAAATACACCGAAAGTTCTTATCTACAACTGAAAACCCAGAGCTCAGAGCATATAAAAGCGCATTATTGCTGGGCATTTCTACTATTTTAGTTTGTCAATTGAACAGTGGAAGATGTCGGGATCGCTGCCAGCCACATTTGTCAAGGGCTTCCACAATGAGGAGCTGGTGCGTCGTATGGAGTACCGTCAACTGGGCTCCACGGGACTGCGAGTCTCGAAAATCGCCTTGGGAGGAGCCACCCTCTCGAAACTCTTCTCCGACGACTTTGATCGGGAGGAGGGTATTCGCACGGTCCAGGAGGCCATTAGATCCGGGATCAACTACATAGACACAGCCCCTTTTTATGGTCAAGGCAAGTCGGAGGAGCTGCTCGGCCAGGCGCTGAAGGATGTTCCCAGGGAAGCCTACTATATAGCCACCAAAGTGGCGCGGTACGAATTGGATCCCGAGAAGATGTTCGATTATACGGCTGCCAAGGCCCGGGAGAGTGTGAAAAAGAGTCTGGAGTTGCTAGGATTGGAGCGAGTGGATGTTCTACAGGTGGGTTTAGCCACATGTACTATTGACTAATAAACTAACTCACCTGATATATCGACAGGTTCACGATGTGGACGCCGCACCAAGTCTGGACATCGTGCTAAACGAGACCATTCCCGTTCTTGAAGAGTACGTTCGGGCAGGAAAGGCCCGGTTCATCGGGATCACCGCCTACGACGTGGACGTGCTGAAGGAGTGCGCCGAACGGGGCAAGGGTCGCATCCAGGTGGTGCTCAACTATGCCCGCTACACCCTGTTGGACAACACCCTGTTGCGTCACATGAAGGCCTTCCAGGAACTGGGCGTGGGCATCGTGTGTGCCGCCGCCCACTCGCTGGGACTGCTGAGCAACGCTGGACCTCAGTCCTGGCATCCCGGCAGTCCGGAACTCCTGGCGGTGGGCAAACGGGGAGCCGAGATCTGCCAACAGAGGAACGTGGAGCTGGGAAAACTGGCCATGTACTATTCAATGCAACTCGATGGGGCGGCCACCTTCCTCATCGGGATCCCCAATCGAGAGCTGCTGCGGATTAACTTGGACGCCGTCTTCGATGGACTCACTCCCCATGAACAGGAAGTGCTGCAGTACCTGCGCGAAAAGTAAGTTGGCCAACTGGTTGGCTTAAACAGCCAACCTGAACAGGGAACTGTGCAAGTCGAATTTGGTGTTACCAATTGCATCACGGGCACGAACTTGGCCTCAGCCTCACCAAACTGGTTAATGGTCACTCGATCCAGTCCAGACTGTTCAAGTCCAATCTCCATTCCAATCGCCAAAACTCATGTATTACTTTTTCTTTCATTGTTTTCAGCGTTTTCACAAAGTCCTATAGCTGGGGCTCCACTTTGTCCACGGTTAACATGTTCAAATGAGGGGACACTCAAAATGGATAGCCGAACTTGGGCTTTAAACGACAAGGAAGTCATCGGAAAATGCAGGAAGAATTTAAAATTAACATTAATATATGTAAAAAGTTATGGAAATAAAAATTATTAAAAATTAAATAGCTTAGAAAAATGTAAACGTTTTTTAATAAAGATTTTAAGGCTACATAAACATTACTTTACATTACTTTCGGCATATTACTTTTTTAGCTGGATCGAAGAAAATGTATATTCACTTTTTTTAAAACTTATATAAGTAAAGTAAAAGTTTTTAGTTCTTTTAACTTATTTTCAGTAAGTTTAAGCTAAATGGGACTTATAATTTGGTTTTTAAATTGAATTATTTTGTAGACATTTTTTTATAAAAGATCTTATGAAAGTTTAAATTGAAATAAATTTCCTATGCGTCTATAATTATAATTAAATAATATACACATGTGTATAACCAAACAAACATTTTCTAATCCAAGATAAGCTCAGGGCAGGTTCAGGTGTCTATACCTGGTAAAAGTCAATGATTGGATTATATTATATTTCTGTATTCGAAGTATTCTAGCATTTGTTTACACAAACCCTCCAATTGATAAATGACGGTTTGTTTGTAATGAGAAAAGAGTGAGAGCAGCAAGAGAGTCAGAGAAGAAAGTCATGAAAACCAATTACTGTTTAGAAAAAGATAATTCTACCCAGCCTCTCTTTACAAGGAACGCTCGTCAAAATTTTCTACTGTTCTTAGCTTAAGAAGAGAGAAGTTTAGAACCCGATCCACTCTTAATTGTGGTTACTTATATGCACATTAGGGCGGTCCAAAAAATGAAATTATATTCTCACCCCTACATATGGTATTTTAAAGTAAGCAAAAAATGTACATACATAAATGAAAACAGAAAAATATTTTTTCGTGATTTAGACCTTGCGAAACGTCCTCAAAGTTTCCTAAAAAATTACTCATACGACCCGTATAACAGTTCGAATTTGGTCGAAAAAAATCGTTCTCCCATTTCTTGTATTGTCAAATTATGAATTTTGTTGGAATAATTTGTAAAAAAGGGAGGCCAAAACATCAACTGAATTGTTGAAATCTATGCCACCTGGATTAGAAAAACTTTTTTAACGAAGGCAACAGTGCGTATGGGTAATAACATTGAAGCCAATTCGCAGACCCTAAAACACGATTTTTTCAAAAATTTTCCTTTGGTATACCTTGAATACCACAATGCGCACTGTATATCCGGGTGAGAGTAGAACCTTAAAAATTTCCATACAAAAGTGGACCGCCCTAATGCACATACATATGTGTGCATAATCTGTTTAAACACTTTAAAACCGCTCCTGTATAAATACTATCGTTATACGCTCTCTTTGATAAAGAGTCACTCTTTGATTTCCAGAATATAAGCTAAATATATGGCAATCTTTAGCCAGTACTGTTCCGACGGGCGTTCGAATTTCAACAGAGTGCGAAATATACAGGGATTATAAAAAATGTCTGGAACATTACCGGCCACTTATGTGAAGGGTTTCCACGATGAGACAAAGGTGCGCCGCATGGAATATCGCAATCTCGGAAAGACCGGCCTGGAAGTCTCGAAAGTCTCTTTCGGAGGCGGCGCCCTCTGCGCCAACTACGGGTAAGAGAAATCTTCTCAAATTAAATTATACTCGTACACGGAAAAAAATATATTTTATGATCTATAGAAAGTTTTTTTTGTAAAAATTTCACTTTTAAATATAAAAAAATACATTTGAGTTTTTGCTTATTTTTTGTTGATATATTAAAATATAATTTAAAAACTTTTCACTTAAATTTTTTCTACAGCTTTGAACTGGAGGAGGGAATCCAGACAGTTCATGAAGCGCTAAAGTCGGGCATCAACTACATTGATACCGCCCCCTGGTATGGTCAGGGTCGCTCTGAGGAGGTCCTTGGCCAGGCGCTAAAGGGGGTTCCTCGGGAATCGTACTACATAGCCACTAAAGTGGCTCGCTACGAACTGGACTACGAGAAGATGTTCGACTTTAGCGCCAAGAAGACCCGCGAAAGCGTGGAGAAAAGTCTGAAGCTGCTGGGCCTGGACTACGTGGATGTCATTCAGATTCACGACATCGAGTTTGCCAAGGATCTGGATATTGTCATCAACGAGACATTGCCAACTCTGGAGCAGTTGGTCAAGGAGGGCAAGGCTAGGTTTATTGGAGTGTCGGCCTATCCTATTTCGATACTCAAAGAGTGCCTGACCCGAGCGGCAGGAAGATTCGATGTAAGTATATAGGGAAAACCTATATTTTAAATAAAATATGTAAAATGTATTATGACGAATCCAAATTGATTCGTTTCTTATTTCTTACAGACTGTTCTCACCTATGCCAGATACACCCTGACCGACGAAACGCTCCTGGAGTACCTGGACTTTTTCAAGTCCCAGAATCTGGGAGTCATCTGCGCTGCGGCCCACGCCCTTGGATTGCTGACCAATGCCGGACCCCAGCCGTGGCATCCGGCCAGCGATGATCAGAAGGCCATTGCCCGGAAGGCTTCGGAGGTCTGCAAGGAACGCGGCGTGGAGCTGGGCAAACTGGCCATGTTCTACACGATGAAGGGACTGCCCGGGGTGAGCACCTTCCTCACGGGCATGCAGACGCGCCCACTGCTGCGGATCAACCTGGAGGCCTTCGAACTGGGCCTCAACGATAAGGAGCAGGAAGTGCTGCGGTACCTGAAAGAAAAGTGAGTGTCCGACTCGGAAGTTGGCCAAAAGCGGCACAGCGAAAATTGTGCAACTCGGATACGATGTTACCATTACATCATTTCCACCTCCCTGCGGTTAGCGGGGGGGGGGGTCCGCTCCTCGGTTAGTTGTACATATGAGTGTGTGGCATGATCATTGTCAATCTTGGCCATCGGTGCAGTAGGCACCAGACAACCTCTTCCCCGTCTCCACTCCCCGTCAATTACTGGCCACTTCCCACTGAGCGGGATCTCCACCTCGGTTCCCCCCGACTAGAGGTTGAACTTGTTGGTCTCTCCAACTCTTCGTTTCGTGCTCCACGGCGATTTTTCTCCTTTTTCCCCAGCTCTATGTGTTGGCTAATTTCACGATCCTCTCTATCAAAGTATTATGTAAATTGATTGTTTTTCCTTTTCAGTGTTTTGACCAAACCTTTCGATTGGGAGGGCAACGAACTGAAGGTATATTGGGCGGCCTTGAAGAAGAAGTAATCCAATCAGTACGAGAATAATAAAGATTTTACCTCAAAACTATTTGTTCTTTTCTTTTCCATGGATGACCTTTTCAAATGGTTTTTCAGTGCCCTAGAAATGAACTTGAGGTTGTTTGAAAAGGCAAAAATCAATTTATTTTGCAACTGGAATTTGATAAGCGTTTAATCACGAGATGATAATTGTTGCAGATAGCAAATAACAATAAGTAATAACTGATAAGTGGAGAGTACTTCAAACAAAAATCACAAACCGGTGAAATAAATTATGGGTAAGGTAAGTTATACACTAAAACTACTTTTCATTAAGTTATTGTAAGTCAATAAATAGGTAGAGATATTTTGTAATATAGGTAAAATAGGGTTTTGAACTTTTAAGGTGGTCATACATACAAACCTACAAATTGTAACTTTACCATATAATTAAACAAGAAATAATTAAAATAATTTGTATTAAACAAAAATAATGCAATAATCATTTTCCAAAATCCACAATATTTTAGAGCCGACATTGAGCATCGCAATCACAAGGAGGCATAACAACTTAATCATGTTTGGGCAGAGTTGCCACGAATATCTTGAAGTAAATGCATTTTTTGGCCAACATTAAACACGACCACTTCCACCTTTCGCTGGCATGGCCAGACCGAATCGTTAACTAATTACACTTTAATTAACGCAATAAACGAAAAACAAAAGATGTAAGCAACAACAAGAGGCAGGTGGAAAACTAACAAAAGCCACAAGACGAAAGCCCCTGCTCAAATTATTAAATTGGTTGCATGAAGGAGAACCGAAACCGAATTGAGCCGTATCCAGTCGCAAAAAACGGGGAAGTTTAATAACATTTTGAATAATGAACGGCAACAAAAAATCGGTTGAATGCAGCGCTAAAAATGCGAAACGAATGCAACACAGCAGAAATCCACATGCCACACGCGAAAAGCGGAAATGTCTTTGGACCGATGCAGCATTTTGTTTTCCTTAAACTGACGCTTTGAATAAATATTGATACCCTGGCAGAAGGTATATTGAAATTGCCCACACATTTTTTAAGAGTCTTAAAAGTAAAGATTGGATAATTTAAATACTGTTTGTTGTTTCAAAGTTTCATAGAAACCTAAACCTTTTAAAATTCTTGGATTCAGTTGTTCACAACTCCCATCTTAATGATTTTTTTATATTTAATAACTAAGTTATAATTTTTCGTAGAGTCAAAATGTTTCAATGGGTATTCAGTGCTCCGATTTCCTAAAACCTGTTTATCCTTATGGATTTATTTCGCTTTCCCACTCGGCGATGCCAATAAATTTTCGCCTTATCAAAAGCGCAGTACAATTAAAAATTTTTATGCTCAGCTATTGACCAAATTCTCACTGGCTCTCCGCTGAATCGCCTCTTTTTCTCTTTTTAGTAGCCTCTTTCTCTTGGTTTTTTTCTCAGCTGTAGCAAGCCGAGCTTTCGAGAAGCGTTTATATGGGCTGCGCATGCGCAATGGCTCAGTCAGTTTGAATCTTGGCTTGCAGCTGTAAACACATCTCCAAACCTACAAAAAAACTCCGCGATATCTCAATATCGTTTTGTGTTGGATAATACTAAAGTGCAATAATATGTCGGGATTACAGAATGGCATTCTGCTTTTGTTCGCCTGCAACTTGTTGTTGGCTCTCTACGTGTCGGCCAATAAGCAGCAAAAACATCAAAATCAAGGTAAGATTGTCGTCTCGGGTTAACGACAGAAGCCTGCGACTGATTCATCCAGGTTGGGTGGAGAAATTCTTTTGCTGCGGGTTTGTTCTAGCCAGACCAAAATAAACAAAAACCGGTTAGCGGAGCTCAATAATGCCGGCTATCTAAAAGATGCGTGAACTTCAACGGTTCGTTGGGTAAAATGCCTGGAAATGTTAGGCTCAGGTGGAAGTAACGGTTGTTTCTATAAAGAAAGCCTAAAGCAGTTAGAATCGTGTAACAAAAGAAACTGAGAGTAATGGTTCATAAAACATAAAAGAAAGTTTTAAAATTAAAAATGAACTTAAATACGTTTGAAGTAAATAAAAATGTGACATCCACAATTTTATTGATTCAATAGCAAAATAAATATGTAGTTTTTTTACGATAATTTGTTATTTACGCGAAGTATAACTAAACCTTTTTTAAATCGTTAATTTTTCAAGAAAAGAAATATTGTTATAGATTTCTTTAACATTTTTTTGATTGTTAAAAATCTCGTTGAAATATACAAATCTTATAGAGCAACCCCCACTTTACTTTTATGTATATGGTTTGATAAAATAAAAATAAATAAAAGGTCTTAAAAATACCTCACATAATCTACCTTAAATGTCATATATGTAATTATTCAATTGTCTCGTCTGGTTGCAGAAATCTGGGAACAAGACCTTTCGGACACCTTTAAAATCGAGGGCAGCGACCAGGGCATTCAAAAGGTGAACCTGAAGTGCGGAGCGGACTCGATGAACGTGGTGCTGGAGACGGAAAAGCCCTTCACGGGTGTGATGTACACGCGAGGCAGTTTCTACAAGCAGACGGCCCCGTGCTTCATGAAGCCCTCTTCAAGCCAGGGATCACTTTCCATTGAGATGAACTTCCAGCTGGACCAGTGCCAAACGCTCCGCGACGGAGACCTGTACACCAACATCGTGGTGATCCAGAACGACCCGGAGTTGATCACGCCCGGAGACTCGGCCTTCTCGCTGGAGTGCGACTTCCGACAGCCGCGCAGTCTGGACGTGGAGGCCAGTATGCAGGCCAGGGACAGGTAAGGTGGCGCATCCGAGTCCGAATCTCTGATTACGATCTCTGATCTGCAATAGAAACCCACAAAAATTGCGCGGAGCACGCGGTGGAGCCCGCCAGCGCCAATAGAACTTATCAACCACTCTCAGAACTTTTCTCTTCGACTACAACCACCTCCAAAAGCTGTACATAAGGTACAAGAGAGTTGAAGCCATTTTTATTGCCCCCAAAAACTAATATCAGCCAAGTAGCGCTCTACTAACCCTATAAAATAATATTAAGGGTACACAACATAGAGATGTGGTCAAAATAGAACCTTGTAAAAAAGCAAAAACTGTGACTATGATAAAAGATTTTTATCCAAAAAAGGTCAAATGCGACTTAAAATCTAAGGAACTATATAAACTATGAACTTCATGCATTTAAACGTGTATTCCTGTCCATTCTTTCGATGTTTCATCATAGGATAGCTTTCTAAACTTATAATTCACTACTAGGTAATCCTCGCGAATTCTTCAGTTTTATTATTTTGACCGCAGCCTCTTACTTGCCCACAAAACCATACATTCCACAGGGTGGCCACTGGCTCCAAAATCACACTCACAAGTCCCGATCCTGCGGCACCCACGGAACATCTACACAACTCGGTGGTTAGCAACAGCGACTCGGTCGCATACATACCAAAGTTCAGCAGGCCAAATAGAACCATACACCTAGGCTCCGTCGAGGAGGTGACTCTGCCGTCGTCCTCGCAATCCCGAGACGAGCTCTAGGAACACCCACACACTGCACGACACTCAAGATACTCAAAAACATGATCACAACACTTGAAAAACAATTCAGAGTACAGGTGAGACGACAGGACACGCTTTTTGTTGCCATTTGTGTTTTTGCTTGCTGATGCTTGTTGGAAATATCCTTTACGATTTTTTACTATACAATATTGTTAATTTTTTTACAGGAAAATAGCACAAAATACGACGCAACCGTCAACGCAGAAAAATTGATGGCAATTCAACGACAGATGCACTAACACCACTTCATGTATTTTCATTTAAATGGTTTTTCATATCCTGTGATATTTTTTAAGTTTGCGTTAAATAAAAACTTTGCAAAAATACACTTAAACTATTTTTATGTCGCCTTACAGATTATAATTTTTGGTATATTGAAAAATGGCTTTTATAAAATTCAATTTGTTGAATCCAATACAATTAAACGTTATGATTTGTTATAAGGGGGATTCCCTAAACTGTTGAATTGCTGAATTGTTGAAAATTCAACAAAAAATTTGAGCAATTAAGGGAACGACCCAAAATGGTTCCTGTTAAATTTTCAAACAGCTGTTATTTGTTGAAAAGTTTCACGGAACTTAAAGCATGTAAAATTTGATTTATTATTGCTAGTTACTGTCTAAAAGTATTACCAAGGTTAAAAGAACCACAAATATGCTTTCTAAGTTGATTTTAAAATAAATAATGCGTACTGGTGATACTAAAATGTTACAGAGTTGCCACTAAAAAAAGGTGACAACTCTGGCTTTTCAGCAATTCGACAAAATTTTCAACAGCCCCGAGGCTGTTGAATTGCTGAAATTTCTGAAAGTTGACTTTGTATGGAACAGCTGATTAACAGCTGACCAAAATTCAACAATTCAGCAATTCAACAGTTTAGGGAATCCCCCTATAGTTTTCAATTTCAATTACCTACAGAAAACCCGCGTAATTTAAAATCAAACTAGTTGCTTTAAAGTATGACCAGCTATGTTTTAGACTTGAATCCGCAGTCAAATTATATTTACCGCAGTATTTTTGGTGCACTAAGCGGGAATAAAAAAAAATAAACAAAAAGCCCGTAAAAATAAACTAATACGCACTGCTCGACGCAAAAATTGCCATTTAATTAAAGGTTTAACCTTGAAGAAGAGGGAGTTACCGTTACGTGGCATTGTATAGAACTGGGGAAGGGCAGTCGGTTATCAACCTGGCCGCACATTTTTCCACTTATCACTGCGCAGTCACAAAACCGAATTGCACAAAGAACGTCAATAAATATTTGTAAATCGAATTAGCGAAAACTGCACCCAGAAGTTAATTTTCCGCCGCAGAATGGATCATCGGGTTTTTCTGTCGCTGATCTTTGTGCTGAGCGGCACCTTCAACGTTCTGGTGGTGAAGTAAGTACCGAAAACCCTTTGCTAATATCACGAAATAAAAACCATCTAAACAAATATGCACTCGATTGTGTGTGTGTGGGTGTATTGCAGGTGGGCTAGTCAAGAGCAGGTGACTGGCAGCGATGGAAAACTCCATGGATTCCAGCATCCGGTGGTTTTCACCCTGCTCATGTTTCTCGGCGAGTTCCTGTGCTTCCTGGTCTTCAAGCTCATCCGCCTGATCTCCAATCGTCGGGGAGTAAGTACTGAAGCCGGCTATAAAGTCGATCTATATGATAGCTATAACTATAGTTCAAAAAAAAAATCTAGAATAACTGTTTTCGGTTTTTAAATTATGAAATTAGTTAAAAAACTGTCTTCAGATCATCTAAAGAGATTTCTATTTATTATAACATTTTGTAACAACAATGTTTTGGTTTTTAAATTGTAAATAATCCATAGTTCCTAGTTCCTAGTTATTATTCCAATATCTCTTATGAAAATCATTACCATAGATCATCTAAAGAGATTTCCATTTATTATATCATTTTTGTAACAACAATGTTTTGGTTTTTATGTTTAAAATAATCCATAGTTCCTAGTTAATATTCCAATTTCTCTAATGAAAATCTTTAGCATAGGTTTGCAAGTTCGTAAAAAACAAATGTAATCCATTAAGAAATCAAAGTTTTAACAATCATCTTGCAATCAGCAGGTCATCTCCGATCTGGATACCATCTTAACCCCGGACAGCAGTGAGTTCAGCCCTCTGAGCATGATCCTGCCCACCGTGCTGGATACGATTGCCTCCATTCTGCTGTTCACCGGACTTTACTTGACTTACGCCACCAGCTTCCAGATGATAAGGGGTACGTCTATCGGCCTGAGGCCTAGCTTATCTTGACTTACGTTGACTCATCCACCCTGCAGGTGCCGCCCTGGTCTTCGTGGGCATCTTTAGTACCATGTTCTTGAACCACACGCTCACTGGACGCCACTGGCTGGCCATCTTCACCATTTCCTGCGGCGTCTTCAACATTGTCTGCATGGACGTTCAGCGAGTGGGCTACGACCTGGTCTTATTGCCGTACACCGACCAGAAAGCCATCCTGACCGGCGACTTGCTTATTATTATTGCTGAAATTCTGCACGGTCTGCAGTATGTTTACGAGGAGAAGCAGCTCAAGACCTCGAATGTGGCCCCTCTGCAAGCTGCCGGTTGGCAGGGAATTTTCGGATTGGTCATCACCTCGCTTTTGGCCATTTGTATGCACTTCATGCCCGCCGTGAGTCCCTTTAGCGAGAGTTCGCGTGCTGTCTTCGACGATTTGAGTGATCTCCTTGAGGGACTCAAGGAGAATCCCTCCTTGATTACGGCCCTGATTGCCTTCACCGTCTCCTGTGCCCTGTACAACTTCATTGGCCTCTTCATTGCGATGTACTCGTCCAGCGCCAACCGCCTATTGGCCGATGGCCTGCGCGTATACTTTATCTGGGTGTTCGTGATTGTCATGGAGTGGGAGATTATGAATCTCATCACCATCATGGGCTTCATCGTCCTGCAAATGGGCATCGTTCTCTACCGGCAGGCCCTTTTCCTGGACTGGTATCGAGCTGCCATAGCTCACTGGCATCGCACTCGCTACGTTGATTTGAATTCGGAGAATGCGGCTGTTCCGAACAGCCGACCAGCGGATGTGATCTAAGGAAACGGATTGAAAGGACTCTTGGCATCCGTACAAGATGGTTTGTGATAAGAGAGATGGGCTGCAATCAACCCTGGGCTGATTCTTCAAAATTACTAATCGATTATAAAAGTTTAACATGTAGATCCATTAAGCAAATACACACATGAAATGTTAATAGAGCTTGTATTAAATTCATTCACATAGTTTGAAAGTCTAAAATCGGATTTAGAGTCGGTGAAAACGAATATTGATGGAAATTACTGTTACAATACTAGGAAATTTACTTGACGATTTTTATCAATTTCATAAAAACACCAAAATTTTGATCGAAATGTACAGACTGGGATAACAAAATTAACACTTCCGGACGATCATACTTTTACTCCCAGTACCCCTTTATTTTTAGACCGATTTCCTTTGCTCGATGCCCAAAATCTTTTCGCCCACGCCCAAGAAGTAGAACATCTGCGCAATACCGAATAGAGGAGCCACTACCATAATCCTACATAGACCGCCTTTGAAAAAAGCCTTTATACCCTCGCGTTTGAGGGTCTTTTGGACGCAGTCCACGATGCCGTTGAACTCCTTCGCGCTATCGGCCTGCACCCGGGTCTTGATCACATCCAGCGGTGTGACCATGAAGGCGGCCGTCATCCCGCCTATAAGTCCGGCCAAAAGGGACCAATAGAAAACCGCTTCGCCAGAGCCGTCAGTCTTTCGTGGCCCCTTGTCGTTTATAATGGACATCAGCGGGAAGTATATCATCGAGAACGTGATGTCCCGCACTCCGGTGGCGCCCACACCCTTGTACAGGCCAAAGATGCCCCGCTCCCGCAGTAGCTTCTTGGTCAGACTCATGGCCGTCAAGTGTTGAACCTCCCGTCCTTCTGCTCGGGCGGCCGAAGCCACACGACCGGCGTCCTGCATTTGAATCTTGAGCAGCTCCATGGGCGTGGTGACCACGATCTGGAACAGTCCGGCCAGGCCACCGGCCAAGGCTGCCCGGGGCAAGGAAAGCGACCCACCCTTGGTGGCCAGTTGATAGCGGAAGTAGTCATTGGCTGCCAGTTTTATGGCTTTTTCGGGTGTGATCAGCAGGATATTCACAGCGGAGCCTTTGTACATTCCAAAGAATCCTTCGCTGGCGATCGTCTTCCGGAAACAGTCGGCGCTGAGGAAGGAAATTGAACCACCATCACGCATTCCCTGCCCAAAACCCACTCACATGCTGGTGTACATGCGCTCGCCATTGGGACCGATTGTCTGGTTTTGCAGACGCGTCTTCACCATATCCAGTGGATAAACGCAAGTCACTCCAATAATTCCGGCAATTCCGCCGTTTATGATTTTAGGCAAAACACTGCGATGAGTCCGGAAATTAATATATATAGCTATGGTATCACTAGGCTAAATGCAATGGGCTTACTTGAACTGCGCTGGCTTTTTTTGTTCTACCCTCTCCATTATCTTTTTAACAAATAACAAATAACAAATTTTAATTCACATATTATAGTATATATTTCGTTTGTTCATTTCTGACGGTTTTCATAAAGCATACAATTGCTCTAGTCATGTTCTTGGATGCTACTAAAAGTTAAACTTTCGCCTAGCAGCAAAGGAAAATGCATTACTAATACAATTTGAGGCAATTATTCATGGCTAGCGGATTGCTGGGGAAACAATATTAGATAGAGAGAGTGTCCAAACACAACAGCTATAAACTATGATATAAAACAAAACATTTACATAATATTAGCGTTGATGTTGTTATGTCTTATTGTCATTGGAGCTGCAGTTTTCTTCTGCCATGGTCTAAATTCATATTGTATAATATTGGGGGAAAACTTTAACAACAGCATTTGGTACTGGACTGGCTAGCGCACCGCTCGATTACTTTAGCTTACTTTAGAGACTTCACGGATTACATTCATGGACAGCTTTAACAACATTTAAACACGATATACATACACATTCAATATTCAGAGAGTAGACTTAAAATGCTTCGGTCTTGGCGTCTATCTATCCCAATCCCCCTACTTTTTCTGAACGCCCAGCAGACCCTCGGCCACGCCCAGATAGTAGACCGTCTGAGCGATTCCGAACAGAGGAGCAATCACAATCATTCGGCACAGACCGCCCTTGAAGAAAGCGGTGGGTCCCTCATGCTTCAGCGTTTTACTGTAGATAAAGAGGCAGTGATTAGCTGGCGGATACACAAGTGCACTTGCTACTGGTACTCACGTAATGCAATCGGATATGCCTTTGAATTCCTTCTCGCCATCGGCCTTCTTAATCGCCTGCAGACGCGTCTTGACCACATCGAATGGATTAACCGCGAGGGCGGCGGTTGATCCTGCCGCCAAACCCGCCAGGAAGGAGCACCTGTGGATTTAACAATCGTTATTATATATATATTTTAAATTTATACATTTAGCTAGAGCCCTAACCATTTAATTAAATTCAGAACCTCAAGAATTCATTTAAACTCTGAGGAAACTATAATATTTTGTATGCTATTTTAAAAAGAAATTCTCACCAGAAGACGGCCTCTCCAGATCCATCACTTCGCCGGGGACCCAGATCATTGAGAGTAGCGAATAGGGGGAAGTAAATGACTGAGAAGGTGACATCCCTTAATCCCGTGGCTCCGATGCCCTTGTACAGCCCAAAGATGCCCTTATCCTTGATGAGCTGCGAGGCCAGCTGGGTGGCCGACACCTTCTCCACCGTCTTGCCAGCCAATTTGGCCGCCGCAGCCACTCGGCCAGCGTCCTGCATCTGGATCTTGAGCAGCTCCATGGGCGTGGTAACGATAATCTGGAATGCACCGGCCAGACCGCCGGCGACCATCTGGCTGGTCAGCGGAAGTTTGCCATCCTTGGTGGTCAGCTTGTGGCGGAAGTAGTCGTTGGCCGTCAACTTGATGGCCTTCTCAGGAGTGATCAGCAGGATGTTCACGCCGGAGCCGCGGTACATGCCAAAGTATCCCTCGGCCTTGTACGTCTTGCGGAAGCAATCGAACCTGGGATCAGAATGGGATTACCATTAGTTTCTGGATATATTAAATAATAAATAAACTTTAAAAAATAGTTACTGTTACAAATTGTAAACCTTGTTAAACCTACAGGTATGCTAATTACAAAAAAAAAATTGCTTACATTTTTTGAAGAAACATTTAAAAAAAAATAAAACCAAAATAAAAATTAAATAAAATAAAAAAAAAATGCGATGTCAATTAGTTTCTGGGTATATTAAAAAATAAATAAATTAAAAAAAATAGTTACTGTTACAAATTTAAAACCTTGTTAAACCTACAGGTATGCTAATTACAAAAAAAATAAATTGATTACATTTTTTGAAGAAACATTTAAAAAAATAAATAAAACCAAAATAAAAATTTAAATTAAATTAAAATAAAAAAAGGATTACTTTGAAATACTGTATTTTTTCTAGAAAAATCTAATATTACCAATTATAATTATTATTTAAATTATTAAGATATTAAAAATCTAAAGATGGTTATTTTAATGATTTTATTATTACGTTCTTGGAATATAAAAATTGTATATTAGCTTATACTCACATGCTGTTGTACATGCGTTCTCCATTGGGTCCGACCTGCTGGTTCTGCAGCCTCGTCTTGACCAAGTCCAGTGGGAAGACACATGTCACTCCAATGATTCCAGCAATTCCTCCGTTGATGATCTTCGGCAGCAGCCTGCAATTAATGAGAATAATATCAGGGCATTTCTTGGTCGGTTTCTCATTACGCTTGGCTAATTGACAAATATTTGCACTGCGTTAACTTTGCATTCTCGCGGCAACAACAAAATGTAAACAATTGTCTTGTTGGCTTTGAACTTGGCCCACATATACCAGCACTGTTCTTAGGATACCACAATTGGGCTCTCAATTAAAGCAGAAGAAAGGTCAAATGAGTTGGCCATTAATAAGGAAGAAATATTTGGTTGGCTGCCAACAGAACACACAGTGTATATGTACGATCGAATATATCTAGTCTTAGCTTGGTTCTATTTTGGGTTTGCATTTTTTTTAAAACAATAGCGAAACCAAAAACAAAGTGCAAAATGCAATAATATTATGTCATTGTATCGCTATCCTTGTCTTAAGATTTGTCCCAATTTTATTGAAACCAAACGGGGGGAAAAGTGGGGTGAAAATTGTCGTTTGGCTGAGGGCAAAACACTTCAAAATGAAATGTGTATAAATGTCTATTCAAGTGACGAGTCTTCAACGATGATAAACCCAAATACAGTGGGTACTCGGTAGCTGAATAGTACTCTATAATTAAATATTATTTAATCGGATTTTTATTATTTTAAGAAGATAGAAGAATTTGATATACCCATTATTCTAACGGAATGTACTTTTAACCCTTCTTTTATATCCCTTATAAGGGATAACTACTGTAGATATCTATTTCAAACTCTATACTTTAGGTGGTTTACATTTTAAAGTTTTTGTAACTTTTTTAATAAGTTTTTCCTTGCTGCTAAAAATGGGGTAGCTCTATAATTTTAATTTGCCGGTGTTGTTTTTGTTTGACCGTGCTAAAATACATTTGTTAAAACAAATATGTTTTGTTTGCCTTTGAGATTATATTACGCAGGCTAATTGAAATGTTTATTGATAACTTACGCGAATTGTTGGTGCTGTGGCTGCTGCAGCGGTGTTTTGTTGGTTTCACTGCCCGACATTCTGCGAAATACACAAGATATTATGTGATATATATAAAGAATTGGTGCAAACTGGTTTTTGTTTATAAATAATTTAAAAATTACAAAATATATACATACATTGGTAGATTGTGATAACAATATTTTTAATTCCCACCATTGATATCGCAATTATACAATAAATGTTTACATTTATTAATGTTTAACAACTGATAATTCTGTTGGGGGTACTTAATAAATAGGGGGTATTTATTATAGGTTGGTGATAAGCAGCGAATGGATCCAAAGTTTATTGACATAATCGAGGGGCCCCACGGAGATTAGCAGCATATCAATGGGCGCCATTAGGCTGCACTCGCGAACAAATGTTAAAATTGCTTCGTTAGCACAATTACAAAGATGTGCGAATAGAAAAAGTTTATCATTTTTTTCGGCGGCCCTAACTATGTATATCTGTTGATATGCTCGGCTGGCAAGGCCGAATAACGGGTTATCCACAGTGCGCAGACGATAAGAACGTCTGAACTTGTTATCTCTTCTTTTTTTCGGCAGAATATATTAAGCATAAAGATATCCAAGTTTCCAATAAAAGTTAAAAACACCACACGCGTCATAAAGTTCTATAAAACTGTTGGTGATAAAAAGGTAGTTTAGATTGCGGCATCAAAGGTAAATGGCAGGCGAGTTATTGATTATTGCCCAAAATGGACGAGAATTCGGGTCGGGGGGCTCGACAGTTTATGGCGAGTTTTTTTTCTTTGCGCTCCGCGTGCTTTACCTTTCGGACAGGTGATACACCCCCTCGATACTAGATTATTATTATTGGTGGCGCACTTATTATGATTGGGAACAGTGGAGCACTGGAGCAGGCAACCACTTGTGCCTGACTTTACGTAATTTGTCGTGTTTACCACTAGGATCGAGCACCTTTATTAAATTGAATTGATTGCCCCACACTCTCTCGATACGATTCGTACATATGCGTTCGCATGTGTCTCTCTCGCAGTCCATTAAATGTTTAAATAAATTCCTCTGGCCCCAAAACCCCTCGATAAGCCCATCGCCCCCCGGTTTTTAACTCACTTTTCACTGACTCCTGCAAAGCTCGATTAATTGACTCGGTTTCTGTAAACTTAACACTTGCCGCGGCCAGCAACTCTTATTTAGGGGAAAATTAAGCTAAATTAAAACTATTTATTGATATTCTCTTCGCGCGGCGCCGTCGTTTGTGGGCTGTGCTACCTTTTGAAATATATCTTCGGCTCGATTCGGCTATGATATGTATTGGCGGTCCGGGGAGTAGCTGGTCACACCTGATGGGTTACCCTACTATTTGAATTATCAATATTTAATATTAATAATTTTATCTTGTTTCTTACAATTTATTTTCTATTGATCGTAAATTTTAAAAACAAATTATACAGTAATATTTGAAATGGCCATTTAATCATAGATGTAACTTGTATTACCAACTACCTTTTCAAGAACTTTTTAATACTCTAAATTTACAACATTTTTTAAATATCTTTGTTTTGCACTATACAATCAAATTGAAAATACTTTTTAAAACCCCTTTTTTTAACGTCGAGAAACCTTGTAACAGCTTGTTTTGAAAGTATCATTTAAACCAATAACACTCATATAAGGTGGTCGTAGTGAAATTAGTAAATTAGATTTATTTGCCAATTAAATATTGAAAAATAAAATATATATTTCAAATAACCCTTATTTTTTAAACAAGAGCGAAGTATTCAAATTCCGATAGCACAGTGCATCGATAGCTGAGCCCCTCTCTATCACGCGACCATCCCTAACCCCGCATAAGCTAAAAAAAAAAAAAAACATTCTATTCTTTCCTGCAAAAAAGGTATAATTTGGTAATTTACTATCTTAAAACGGGTGTAAAATGAGTTCGGCTCGTTTTGCGCGTTCCGGGCGCGTCCGCATCTGCATCCTGATGAGCATGTTCATCGTGCTCATCATGATGATTGTGATCTACCAAATGTCGCAGCACCAATTGGACGAGAGCCGCGCCTTCCAAGAGGGTCTCAGTGTCCAGATGCAATGTGAGTTATTATAGCCATGCTCCCTTCGATTAGGCCCACTCATTAGGTTTAAATCCACAGCTCTCAATGCCGAGAAACTGACCGCCGAGAAGAGGATGAGCCTGCTGCGCACGGAGAAGATGAGCCTGCAGGAGAAGTACGAGGGTCAGCTGGCGGAGGCTGTGCAAAAGCAGCAGGAAACGGAACGCTCCCTCCAGGAGAAGTTCGACGCCCAGGTGGAGAAGTACAAGGTGCTGGAGCAGAAGTACTCCGACCTGGAGGCCGAGTGCCTCCAGAGCAAGAAGAAACACATCGAGGATACGAACGCATTCGACCAGAAACTGCAGAAAGTGCTAGCCGATTTGCACAAGGACAAGGCCAGCAAGGAGCACGAGGTGGCTGCCTGGAAGGTAATCTTATTGGCTACTCTAGAATTCCCCCAATTATTCCCTTATTTTTTTCAGGAAAAACTGGACAAGCAGCAGCGCGAGGGAGAGCACAAGATCCACGCGCTGGAGGCCACAGTTGCGGAATTCAGGACCAACTGCAACTATGTGCCCAAGGTTCAGCCCGCCGAGGCCCCGGCCCATGGCCACCAGCAGCAGCAGCAGCTGAACAAGCCCGCCGACCAGATGCCCACCACACGCCACTCCAATGCCGCCCAGCTGGCGCACAGCATTGAAAAGCCACGCAACGAGAAGTCTTTCGATGCCCAAGTGCAAGTGAGTGAAGGCCTCTACAGGATCGGCGGCGGGGTAAATCTGCTAGCGACTAACCAAACAACCGCAGCTACTAACAACTCCACACTCAAGAGCAATGGTGACGGAATCCAGGAGCAGCTGCCTCTCCTGCCCTTCGCCGTGCGCAACAACCACAGCCTCATACTAAACTCTGTTGAAAACTTTCAGATTGTGCCCAAATCGCTCAATGAGAAGCAGCAGCAGCAGCAGGAGGAGCCTCAGCTGTCCGGCGGAGCCGTTTCTCCGCTAAGCGCTCCCCGCAAGAGCAGCACACAGTCTGCTGAGGGCGGTGCGGCTGCCAAGAAAGCAGGCAATGCTCCCAACGCTTCGGTGGCTCCAAAGGTGAGCAGCAGCAGCGGCCTTCCACCAGTCAAGCCGGACCGCAAACTGCCGGAAAACGTGGCTCCCATTCCGGACAACTTTGAGGACAAGGCGGACACCAAAGGCGACGGTGTCGATGTAGACACCGCTGCCGAGGAGCTGCCCAAGAACGAGAACAACAATCGTTACGCCAACGCTGTAAACGAGCTGGAGAGCAACAAGAACCTGGGTGTGGCACCCAAACCCCTGGAGGATTCGGGCGCCCACGAGGTCAAGGACGCGCTAAACGAGCCTAGCTTTAATTTACCCGCTGCTGGTGGCGGCCAGAACTTCTTTGATGGGGAGTTACCGGCTCCTGGTCCCGGGCCCGTGCCCGATGAGCCGGCCAAGCAGATGGCCGAGGCAGCCGGCGCAGGCGGAGGTGGCGAAGGTGACGACGACGACGATGTGGGCGATGTGGCCGTTAAGCAGCCGCAGCATCTTCTCGAATCAGACAATCTAAACAACGAAATTGTGGCTGATCAGGGCAAGGAGTTTGCCGAAGGCATCCATCTGGAAGATGCCATGGATGAAGATCAAGATGGTGAGTCTTTCTACTAATTTCAAATAGAAAATACTCACTAAACTTTTCTTTCAGAGGACGACTATTCCAATGTGGCGGCGCGCAAGAAGGGCGGCGAGGTTATTAGACATTAAGTTACCGAATTTTCTATTAATATTGAGCGGCATGTGTGCAAAAGGCTTAGAAAACCCTTTATATTAAAGCCGTGCTCAAGGATCCATAGATTTTAGGGATATGAAGTTCTGCAAACCAATCAATGAATTTGTAAGATAATTGGAGATTATAAATCGAAATCTATCCTGGGTTGAGCACGCCCTAAGCTATTTAGTTTATAAGTAAAATTAATCGTCATTTTGTTAATAGCAAATGAAAAAGAAAACACGAAAACTCGCAGGAAATACAATACTCTAAAATGGAAATGAGATTGAAGGCAGCTCCAGTTTAATGTTTCAACTGGAATTTATTTAAAATTAAGACTGGTTCGGTTCAGCTTTCCGTTGCTAAATCCTAAACCATTTCATTGCTAATTTCGCCAATCTCAAAAATATACTCTTGCGCTCTTCATCTGCGTACAATATTTCCTTGTACTTGGTTTTCTGTGATACAAATATCTCGCTTCACTGCATTTGCCTGTGTTTTTTGTCGCTGCCTCGACATTTTCCATTGGCATTCGAATTCCGTCAACTCATTTCGCTAGAGAATAGGTAGCCACATAAGATAGGAATGTACACTCGCCTAGCATTCGAAAACACACACAAACTTTATTGATAATAATAAACTTAAAACATAAATGTTAATTTCTCGAAACTGGCTAAATGAAAATTTAAGAGATGCCATAATTAAATTACGCGGCGAGCCTTAACTGTAAAACTGTAAATTAAAAGGAAATAAGGAATGACTTCACTGCGTGTGCGCCAGGATCCATGGGTGCACCATCACCTGGTCCAGCGGCAGGCGGTGCTGGGGATTGAGGACGAGCAGCTTGGAAATGAGGTGTGCGGCCGCCTTGGAGATGTGCTCCGGCAGCTTGTAGTCCACCTTGAGGATCTTCTTGTAGGTCTCGTCGTAGACCTTCGAGTAGAAGGGCGCGTGGCCGACCAACAGCTCGAAACAGAGCACTCCCAGGCTCCAGAGATCGACGTTTTTGGTGTGCGGCTTGCCCTGCACCATTTCCGGCGGCAGGTAGTCCACAGTGCCGCACAGCGTCATGCGCATGGAGTTGGGTTCGTGCACGGACCAGCCGAAGTCGGCGATCTTCAGGACGCCTTTGTGACCAAGCAGCAGATTCTCCGGCTTGATATCCCTGTGGATGATGTCGCGCTCGTGCAGATAGAGCAGCGCCGAGCACAAGGCATGAATGTACGTGGCCGACTGGCGCTCATCGAAGCGCTTTAGAGGCTGAGCCTGCAGGGCATTGAAGAGCGTTCCCTGTGGCGCGTACTCCAGTATCAAATAGATGCGCACATCGTCGTGAAAGTAGGCGTATAAGCGAAGGATATGCGGGTGGCGCAAATGCGACTGTATCTCGATCTCACGGCGCACCTGGTGCTCCACATTGGACTCGCCAATCTGGCGCTTGAAGAGCACTTTCAGGGCCACCACAAACTGGGATTCCTTTTCGCGCGCCAAGTAAACGTTGCCAAATTTGCCGCGTCCTAGTAGACGGCCAATGTCGAAGTTGTTTAGCTCCCAGGTTTTCTTGGGCTTCTGCGGCTGTCCATCTGCAGATTGGATTGGAGTTAATGATTGGGAATATATTATTTTGGATGAAGTACTTACCAGTCTTGGCTTTTTCCTTGTCGCTGGTGCTTCCGGAACTGCTGGCCACTGCAGCACTCGATTCTGTAGAGGATTCTGCGGCTGTAGCAGGGGATTTCGGTTTCGGAACGACTTCGGGTTTCTTTATAGGAGCCATTGGAGCGGGAGCCACAAACTCTGAGGTGGCCTTCTTAACGGGCGGCACCTGTGGCTTCTGGAACTTGCCAACTGCTGCGGGCACTGCGGAATTGGAGGCTACTAGACCTGGTTTATTAGGCGGACGCACGCCAGTCATCGCACTCCTGATCGCAGCTCCCGAAGATCCTGGCAAAGGCTTGCCGGCTGGAGCCACATTCTCACTGGTGGGCTATCGTACAGAAAGGCTTACAGGATCACAAGGATTTCAGAGGGTTTCTAGAGAATCTTATACCTTTTTGCCCAGCAGAAAGTTCTTTTTCTGCATGTTGAGGATGGCGGCTGACATTTCCGGCTTTCTCACCGGAGCATTTTCCTTGGGACGCAGCACATGGTCGGACGGATGGGACATGGCTAGACGGACACTGGACAACTAACAGATTGGATTGCAAATTTGGTCAGATAACAAAGGTAAAAGAAACTAATGGGTAAAACAGTCACGATTTCCCGGGTCCTGTGAAAATAAAATGCCGTTCGTTTGAATTGTGAAGCGGGCGTGTGCGCGATGGGGCGAATGGCAAAAGTGCGATAGTATCGGTTAGTGACGGCACCCCGTGACTTTTTAGTGTTGCTAGCCAGTCACAGTATTGTATTTATTTGGAGTTTAATTTTTGAAGCAATAATGTCGGAGAATATTCGAAATTTGATATTTGTTGGCGTATAAAATAGGTCGAATTAAAGATTAAGGTTTAATATGTTAACTATACATAAAAAAAATTAAATATAGATTGTTATTTCTTATTATCAAATAACTCCTTATTATATACGCACGCAATAAAAATAAATTAAATTACAAACTGAGTAATTTTTGAAATATTCCACGCATAAACATAAAAAGTGACTGCGAACCGGAACAGCTGTGAATGAACTTCCATCTCTAATAAGTTATAAACAAACTTTCAGGTTGATTTTTTAACGATATGCTGCAAAATCATGGAGACTACCGAGATTCACATTAATATAACCGCCCAGACATGCCGCGTCTGCCTGGAGACCCACGAGACCAATCTGTGCCTGCACGATGAGATCGAGTACAACGACCTGAGCATGGAGCTCTGGCAGCTCCTGGAATCCGTTTCCAAAGTTAAGGTGGGATCTATTTTATAGCAACTCTCTTGGCAGGGAATTATTATGTTTCTCCCTTTTACCAGTACTCATGGACGGATTCGAATCTGCCCATGCAGCTGTGCCAAAACTGCACCCGCCGGTTGATCAGTGCCTACGAGTTTATCCTGGAGGTGGAGAGCGCCCAGGAGACTTTGCAGAATCTTTACCGGCAGCAAAAGGAGGCTGCCAAGCCGGAGGAAGCCCATGTGGAAGTAGTGGAGCTGATTGGCCAGGGGAATGTAGTTGATATGGAAGAGTTTCTGCCCGCCACTTACGAGGAGCAGCAGGTGGAACTGGAGGACACTTCTGCACTTTTCCAGTCCGAGGCTGAAGGAGAGGCTTTCTACCAAGAGGAGGAGCTGCATCTTTTGGCAGAGGAAACGGAAGGCAAAGAGCCAACACACCAGCGACCTTCCCAGCTGGGCAGTCGTCTGAACCACTCGGATAACTTCATGTACAAGTGCGCCGTCTGTCCGCGTGTATTTGCCAAAAGCGAATCCCTTTCGCGGCACTTTTCGCACGCCCACCGGCTGACGGCGGACGTGGCCGCCTTGAAGCTGGCCAACGAGAGCAGCGGCACTGGTCTGCTGACCTGCGGCCACTGTCCGCGGACCTTCAAGCGCAAGGACACTCTGCGACGACACATGCAGGCCTTTCATCCCAGTGAAGCGGAGGAAACGCCGGAAAACTCTGCGAGGAAAAGGATTGCCAAGCGGCGAGATTGTCCCTATTGTGGCCTCAGCTTTCCCGTGTCCAGCTTAACCATCCACATTCGTCGTCATACCGGCGAGAATCCCTATAAATGCGACCAGTGCGAAAAGGCCTTTCCGCGCAGCCAGGATCTTAGTTTGCACAGGCGTCAGCATACTGGAGAGCGGCCCAGTGAGTGCAAGATCTGCTCCAAGAAGTTCATCTCGCAAAACAAGCTGGCGCGGCACATGCGACTGCATACGGGTCAGCGGCCCTACTCCTGCGACAGGTGCAGCAAGAGCTTTGTGCAGTCCAACGATTTGAAGATTCACATGCGGCGGCACACTGGCGAGCGACCCTACCGGTGTGGAGTGTGCGGCGAGAGCTTCGTCTGCGGCTCGCACCTGAATATCCATCGCAACCGAAAGGGTCACCTCGAGCCGGTGATTCCGGGCGGTGGAACTGGAACCGAGGGCGCCTTCCCGCCGGATCCTTATGTAAACGCACGGGTCAGCAAGCGACGGGCGGAGGATATTGAGCGGATGCGCCTGAAACGAATTCCTGGGGATCAACTGCAGCAGCAGGAGCAACATCAGGAGGTGCCGCCAAACCCGGAGATGCCTGCCATGGCATACAGATGTGGTGTCTGCGAGCAGAACTTCAAGAGCGGAGCCCTACTCACCATCCATCGCAATAAAATGAGCCACTACGAGATCGGGAGAATCTACGAAGATCCCTATGGGGAAAAGCAGAAACCGCTGGAAGCGTAGTTTTAGTAAAAATGTATTTATTTTTAACTTCTAGTATAACACTACAAAGTAATGTAGTAAAAATCGCGACTAACTTACTCCTAGACTTTTTTTCTTATTATTAAATAATTTAATTAAGCTTTAAAAACATAAAAAACAAAATCTTACTGTTGGCATAAACTATTCTTACATAAATAAATCTGGGATATATTAATTTGGCTGACTTATGCTGCTATTTAAATTTAAAGTGGGGTTTAAACTTTAAATGCTGACTCTTAACAGAACTGTTATAGGTGGCGTGTTAATAAACGCTTGTATGTTAGCTAACATTTTAGTGACACATCGATAGCAAAGTTATCGGCGTCATGCTCGGCGTCTCTGCCAATGTAAGAACGTTTCTGTTAGTTAACATCGACTTTAGTGATGTGAAATCATTGATAGTCCCCATCGATAGCGACTATCAAAACATCGATAAAACGAGGGACGTTTCAACCAAGTTCCCCAGCCCTTCCTCTTCCTCTTCCTCTTCCTCTTCGTTTTCAACCAGCAAATTGACTGGTTCAGCGCTGCTCAAAATAAAAAGATTTGAATACCTCGACCAGGGAAATTGCTAAATAATGGTGAGAATGGCGTTATCAAATCACACTCTACTATTGTGGATAGTTGGCAAGGGCTAACGTTCCCCTTTTGCCACGAAATCGCCGCACACGTGTGATGGCCGCTCAACATAACCCCACTTAACCCGTGTTTCCGCCAAATCCGCAGGCTGCTGCACCCAAGGATATTGAGAAGCCCCATGGCGGCGATTCTGCCTCCGTGCACCGCATCCGCATCACCCTGACCTCCAGGAACGTGCGCTCGCTGGAGAACGTGTGCCGCGACCTGATCAACGGTGCCAAGAACCAGAACCTGCGCGTCAAGGTGAGAGATCCGCATCCTCGAGGATGCAATCTGCCATAGCATTTACCTGGAGGCTTTGCGTGCCCTCACTACGCTTAGCCTAGTCATTAATAAATGCTAGAGAAACTGCCTGAGTCGGACACTATTCTCGCGCTAATTACTCCAGTGCGGGAATATCACATGGCTCGGGCTACAAGACCTCCAAAGAGTAAGGAGCTCCTTACTAATTCTTGTATTTTATTCCATTTTCCAGGGCCCCGTGCGCATGCCGACCAAGACCCTGCGCATCACCACCCGTAAGACTCCTTGCGGTGAGGGTTCCAAGACCTGGGATCGCTTCCAGGTGGGTTTCACTATATATATATACTATTTAATGGACAGATCTGATATCGTGGTTGGGCAAACTATTAGTCTTTCCACAGTATCTGTACGATTTGCCCAGAAAAAACGTGTTCTCATAGTCCACTTTGTTGGTATTCCTCACAATTTGGCTCTCCGAATTCGACAAAATAATTATGTAGTGAACTGAAATCATTGGACGGATCTGATATCGTGGTTGGGGATTTTACCTATCTTTCCACAGTATCTGTATGATCTGCCCAGAAAAAACGTATTCTCATAGTCCACTTTGTTTATAATCTTCACAATTTGGCTCTCCGACTTCGACAAGAATATTTAAAAACGATGCATCATGGCAAAACCACTCAATCTTCTATTTGTTACTTACATTTCCATAAAACTCTTATTTTTCCAGATGAGAATCCACAAGCGCATCATCGACTTGCACTCGCCCTCCGAGATCGTCAAGAAGATCACCTCGATCAACATCGAGCCCGGCGTAGAGGTTGAGGTCACCATCGCCAACTAAGATCGGCGGATGCCACTTTTTTACACCTCGAAAAGTCTGGCGTACAAATAAAAACCAAGAACTTTTCCCAAAACACATTTGGCCAGCTTTATTGTGCGGAAACTATTTTACTGGAATGTTTAGTTAAATGTAAGAATGGAGTGCTTTTTCTAATAGTAATCTGGAACTGGGGCGCAGGCAATCTTCACGAAGTCTGCATACCGCACAGTGCTATTGTTGTTGACATTGGCCTCCCGGAAAATGTTGTCCACCTCGCGCATGGACAGACCCTCGCCCCAATTCTGGAGGAGATTGCGCAGCTGCCTGGCCGAGATGGTTCCCTTGTTCTGGGGATCGGCTGCCTTGAAGGCGGCAATCACCTCGTCCGGCAGACTCTCCACCTTGGAGTGCTGGTGCATAATGTCCAGGAAGTCGGCGAAGCTCATCTTTCCGTTCTTCTGCTTCAGGTAGGAAACCAGTTCTTGGATGGTCGGCGAGAGACCCAGTGAACGCATGATAACCTGATAATATGACGAAATTTTTACCATTATTATGAGTTCCGTTTTTTTTTTTGGGTGAGAGTCCCACTTACCGTTAGTTCGTCCAAATTGTTGATTTGCCCCGAACGGGCGAACAGATAAAAACATTCACGGAACTCTGGGGGTTAAAGATAAGAAATGTTTTCGGAATGAAATCATCAATGAGACGTTAGGTATACTTACCATCAATATCCTGTTCCTTGAAGTAGCGAGCCTGAAAATATAGTTGGAAAAGTTAGTTAGAAAGTTGCATAAATACAAAATGGTTAATGAGGGCAGTCGAGTGGAAAGTGCAGTTATAAAGAAAGAAAGAAAGCATTTTCTTGTTACAAGTGGTTGTTATGATCTTTCTATTACTCACCATATTTAAGGATTTCTTATTGCACTTGCACTTAACAGAAAACAATAAATAAATAAAGTAAACAATATAATAAATAAATTAAACGAAACGTAGAAATCAAACAGGTAGCAGTTCAGTGTGACCAGAAATCGGTGTGACCCGTCGACAGTTGAAACTAAAAACCACCGTTAGCAATACCGCGAATTTAAATTTTTTAAACAGATTTTTTAATTTTATTTATTACAAGCTAATAAAAAAAAATACAAAATAGAATAGAAGTTAAATCTTTTTAATACTCGTGACTAGAAAATGGTTAAATAACTATTGTATCCCGGTTTTTGAAATTCCAATATTGGGCTATTAGTACTTCCTTTTTAACTTGCTAGCGCAAAGTTAAATAAAGTTTTAAATTGACTTCAGCATTTCTACATACAAACTTGATCACTTGATCTTAACTCACTTCGTAACCAGGCGTTATTGCACCGTGATCATGTGTTCTTCAATCTGGCATTTATCAAATTTCAAGTAACGGTCACACTTTGGGCGTGTTTGTAAAGTAAATTAATAAAGTAAAATAGTTAATAAGTCATTGAATTGAGCCATATTTTTAGCCCATTAGCGATGGGGGCGTCCAACAACACCACGAAATGTGCCCTCTACCTGTCCGTGTTCTCCGTTCTCCTGTTTGTCATCGCGTTTTCCACGCCCTATTGGCTAGTGACTGATGGCCGTTTACAAAACCCACGATTTACGAACCTGGGTCTCTGGGAGGTTTGCTTCCAGCAGTTCCAGGACATACACAGATTCTACGACAACCGCTTCAACGGATGCATGTGGGTCTTTGAAGAGGAGTACTACATCATACACGACTTTCTGCTGCCCGGATTCTACATAGCCGTTCAGTTCTTCGCCACACTGTGCCTGGTCATGTGCATCATCATAGTGCCACTCACTATAGCCTTTCTTCGCACCTCTCGCTCTGATGATCGGTATATGGTGCTGCTGCTGGCCATCGGATCCTGCCAGGTTGTGGGCTCAGTTCTCGGATTCATTGCCGTTGTGATTTTCGGCGCTAAAGGAGATTCCCGCGACTGGATGCCCGGCTGGCAGAACAACGACATGGGCTGGTCATTTGCCTTGGGCGTGGTTGGAGCTGTGCTCCTCATGCCGGCCGGAGTACTCAACATGGTGGAGGCACGGCGCGAAAGGTACAAGCGACTGAACGAGATTAGCAACCGGGAGGTCAGTGAATACGGAGACGACTACTATCAGGAACAGGCAAAGGAGGCAGCTATGCCGTCTACTTCGGCGCAATCCTATTTTGCACCTGAACCCAGTCGTCCACGGCGTCCTCAACCAGGAGTTACTCCAACTGCGCCTCCACATGGAGGAATTCAAACAGATATATAACACTAAGAAGCCTATAAAGCATCCATACAACTTATTCTCCGTCCAATTACAAAATAGGTTTTCCAATTTCTATAAAGCCTAAAAAGCTAATGATGCACTCATACAACTTCCTCTCCGTCCAATTACAAAATAGCTTTTCGAATATTTTAAAATTTGTACGTATTTGTGTAAAATAACCTGATCATTCTACAAAACTGACGAATAATGCCTATACAAAGGGTAGTTAAAAGGAGATATAGCACTAAAATGCATATACTTTTCTCTATCCAGTTAGAAAATAAGCTTTTGAATACTATCGAATCTCTACATATCAACATTTCTGTAAGATAACCTAATCATTCCAGAAAAACTACAAATAGTGCCTTTAAAAAGTGTAGTTCAAAAGCGATCTTTAAACAAACGAACTCTCGATATAAATCCGATATTTTTAACCCTGTACCAACGACTTTTTATATATGTATTTATTACCGATTAAATAAACATTTCCAATTACCAAACAAAAAACACAATTTCATGTTAGACTTTAAAATGTATTTAGCTTGCGACACAATTACACAAGTCAGAGCACACTGTTGTATTTAAATATTAAAACAACATCATTTAGTTATTGTACAATAAAAAATATCTGCTTCCCTTTGCATACAAAAAATCTGAAACTGCACCTGATGATCTTAAAAACTAAGTACGTCCTCATCAAACAAGAAGTTATAGTATAGTATATATGCGTGCGAGCCCCGGACGGCACCGCTCCAAATGATTTTGTGAACATCAAAACTAAGAAGTATAACTTAAAGAAGCAATAGGCTAATAATTTGTGTCCAAATGTTGTAGATAGTCGAAATATTAGTTGTATTTTTCTGTGTGGGTTAGGTCTGTAGTTGGATAGTTAAAGGGCTCCCTTAGCGTTTCCGTCTCATATACACAAACTCGTAGGCATAAGTACGTCGGCACCAGTCGCTTTCTGGCTAATGCACGTTGATGATGGACTCACGGCCCTTTCCGACGCCCACCCAGCGCACGGGCACGCTGAGCTCGCTCTCCAGGAACCGCACATAGCTCTGGGCGTTCTCCGGCAGCTCCTTGAAGTTGCGGATATGCTCGGTGGATGTCTGCCAGCCGGGCAGCACGGCGTACTCCACCTCGATGCTTCCCAGTTCGGCAATGGTGCCTGGGAAGTGGTCGAGCTTCTCGCCGCTGGGCTTCTTGTACGCCACCGCCACCTTGATCTCGGGCAGCGTGTCGAGAATGTCCAACTTGGTGAGACAGATGCAAGTGTAGCCGTTGACCAGCGAGGTGTACTTCAGCAGCGGAATGTCCAGCCAGCCGCAGCGGCGCTTTCGCTTGGTGGTGACCCCGATCTCGAAGCCGCGCGTCTGCAGCAGGTCGCCAATTTCCTGGATTAGAAGAGAAAATGATAAGCAAAGTATTTTGGAGGGAGTTAACAAATCAACCACTCACATTCAGCTGCTCGGTGGGGAAGGGCCCGTCGCCGACTCGTGTCGTATAGGCCTTGACCACGCCAATCACCTCGCCAATTGTCTGCGGGGGCAGACCCAAACCGGTGAGAACCCCGCCAATGCTGCAGTTGCTGCTCGTCACATACGGATACGTGCCGAAGTCAATGTCCAGCATGGCCGCGTTGGCGCCCTCGACCAGGATCGTCTTGCCGTTGCGCAGGGCGGTGTGCAGGAAGCAAATGGTGTCCTTGACATAGGGACGCACCTTGTCCGCGTAGTCCTTGTAGCGGGCCAGCTCCGCCTCCACGTCCACGTTAATCGATGGGAACAGGCGCACGTGCGTGGCCACAATCGACTTGAACCTAATTGGGGGGCGGGGATTTAAAGAGGGCGGTTAGAATCTGGGTTCCCCGAGTTCCCCGGGCACATCAACTCCTCTCACTTGTCGCTAAACAGGTTGAAGTCGCCGAGCAGCTCGCCCACTCGGATGCCATTGCGGGTGGCCTTGCTGGAGTAGGCCGGACCAATGCCCTTCTTGGTGGTGCCGAGCGACTTGCCGCCCTTCTCGGCCTCCTGCATGCCATCCACATGCTGGTGGAAGTCGAACACCAGGTGGGCACGGTCCGAGATGATCAGACGGTTCTCCAGATGCTGCAGCCCCTTGGCCTCGTTCTTCAGCACCTCGTCGAACAGCGAGGGCAGGTGGATGACGACGCCGTTGCCTGTAAATGTCAAGCCAAAATCGTTTTAGTATTCGTTCTTATTTCGGGGGATTTCCCCATCTGCAGAGCAGTGCATTAAATGAGTAATAAATAACCAGACGACTGCAGTTGGGTGTCATGCGATTGCAAAGGCAGTGTGATTTACGTAAGAGGGGGTTCCCAAATTGGGTTCTGCAATTTTATAGCAATTCATTTCGGTAATTGACATTTAAAATAATAATATTTTAGATTCACTCTTTCAACTTCTTATTACCAAAAAAGTCTAATCCTAACATAGTCCTAAATACAATATTCTTTTCTATCATCTGGTTAAGAATTTCTCAACTGCGCATATGAAATTTTAGATTTTCTTCAAACTCCGGTACTTTGAAGAGTTTGCCTTGGTTATCATCTGTGATTTTTTTTAAATTTTTTGGTGTCCATTTAGGGGCGCTTTGCATTTTTGAAGTTAAGCACTTAAAAAATGTTCTCAAACTTCAAATTAGTATATCTCGAGAACCGCTTAGAAGAACAACGGGTAACTTTACACGTTTTTAAATGTGTACTGTAAAAAAATGTGTACTTTAAAAATTTTTTGTTGTCCAATAAGTATGAATTTTAATTATTTGAAATTTTTTATCGCGGTTTTGAATGTCTTCTTCATCCTATAAAAGAAACTTAACTATCCAAAATTGTCCATCTCATAACCAACTTAGATCTATAATTAAGATAGTAGCTTCAATGTCTTTTAATTAATTTAGGGTTTATAAAAAATATAGAACCTATAACTTAAAGTGATAAACTGATATCGAGGTCTGAAATTCCCCAGAATTTTTTTGTGTTGCGTTTAAAAGCTTTTATAACCGTTCTTCGTTAATCACCTAGAATTAATTTTCAATACATGGACTTTCTTTAAGGGTCCCTATAAAAAGTTATCAAGATAAGGGGTTATTGGTTTAACTTTAAAGTCACTTAAGAACGGCTAGACAAATCGAAAGGCTTGGCTACTTTAAAAGGCTGATATCTAAATCGGGGAAAGACATTGTTTCATAACAAACAGGCAAGTTGACGGAATGGAACCAATTTGGAAATCATAATGCCAAGGCACGCGAGGCGACTCAGCGAACGGGGTCGTTTGGAATTGAGCTCCCAGCGGCTGGGAAATTAAAAATAATAAGTTAATTGCCTGATTAGAATTATTTTCCGCTACATGTGAGCCTGAGTGTGTCTGTGGTTGAGTGTCATAAACGATATCTAAAAGGCAAAAGCTCTCGGGGAATTGTTATGGGGTTTCGTCGTCGCTGACTATCTCACAAATTAGTCTTGTGACAAGCGATGACAGTGCGGATTGGGTTGTTGCTCTGGACAAACAGTGTCACCCACACCCAACCGCACACCCTACTTGCAACATCGATTAAACTTTGACAAAGTTGCGAAAATATTGACAAACAAGCGACCTTGGCGGTGACAGTCGGTGACGTCACTCTGGCACTGGCTGACACAAAGGTAATATACATGCATATAAAAACTCTGATTTAATTAATCTCAATTGCTTATCTACAGAAATAGAACAGAGAAAACCTTTCATTTTCATGGGCATGCAGCGTAACAAAGTCGAAAAACAGACCAACTGACCCGCAAGCCAATGTCAATGATGCACTAAATCTTGCCAGAAATTCCTCGCCTACATCTGCCTTTGTATATGCACATATATCGGAATAAATATATAGCTGCATATATGTTTGCTCGATACGTTCAATTTCAGTTTGCCGCAGAGAGAGTCAAAACTAAAAGCAAAACAAACGACCTATACTGTATGCGAAAATTCTGTATATATATTTAAATTTCAAATCAAGAAAACAAAAGTGGAATGGCGTAAAGGAAAGGAATCGCTTTCTTATTTTCATTGACAAACCTAACTATATATTTTACTTATCAAAATATAAAGTTTACTGGCTGAAGCTCAGTAGATTTAAAATCTTCATTTGGAAACGATTGGGGTCACCTTTTGAAAAATCATTACTAAGAACGCAATGTAAAAATTTAAAGGCTGTATTATCATTACTTCTATCTATAAGCCTATATTACAATGAAAATATCTGTACATATTTTAAATTTAAATCAAAAATCATGAAATCAAAATGGGAAGACGCCTGCTTACTTTCATTGATACATATTCATCTCTATAGAGTCTATAGTATAGAACCGCTGTTTTTGCTTGCATCGATCCTTGCAGATCCTGGCTATATTTTCCAGGTCCAGGCTCTCAACTTACCGATGACGGAAACGCACTTCTCGTTCACAACTCCACTGGGCAGGAGATGAAAGTCGAACTCCGTGCCATTGGCCACCACAGTGTGTCCAGCATTATTGCCGCCCTGCGGAGAGAACAGATTGAAAAATGAGCACTACATTTCCCAGATATGTATACAAATAGGTATAGGTGTTGATATACAAAATTAGCATTATTTGTTTTGCTTTTGCCTGTTCGGTGGCAGAGAAGAAAAACAAAGCTTGTGTGAAAAATAAATAAATAATATAGGTATATTTTGCAAATTGAAAAGCACAGAGCCCATCGAAAGGGGAATTATATGCATGTATTTGTCCCACGTGCCCACAAATATCAAATGACAATAAACGAAAACGTTTCCACATATACAGATAACTATAACGACTGTATCACGTAAGCACTCGAGAAATTTAATGTGTTTTTCCTTTTCATTTTGGCAACTGTACAAAAAATGTCTACATTTTGCTAATCTAACAAAATTTGTTTTCTATATTATACATATACACTGTAAGGTGAATACGAAAAAAAAATGATTAGCGGCAGAAGGAGAGTGAAAATTCTGGAACCTTCACAAATCATTGCTAAAAACCAAAAACAAGATAATCAAAATGTTTACGCGGTGCCAAGGAGAGGGCTTATAGCTTTTAGCCCGTGATAAGATACTGGGAAATGGCGAGATCGCAATCGAGGGTTCCTAAGTTCCTAGGTTCCCGGTTCCAGTTCCCGTCCGTGGCCTTTCGCGACGCAATATGCGGAATTCAGAATAGAGAATAGAGAGTATTGTGTACAGCATACATATAATGTCGTAATCGGATTCGCCGTAGGGGCGTGTCAGTCGTGTGACTCAGTGCGATAATCAACTGGGGATGTTATTATATAAGGGGGCGCACTGATAAGACCTCTTCGAGTCTGCTGAGCCACTTTGATGGATAGAGCCTCCTCTCGGCGGCATATCGTCCATTGAACTGCGTAGGTGGTTCTGAGAAATCAACAAGTTGCTCGCCATAAACAATCCATTAATAACACGCAATGCCCTAATCCCCACGGATGTTTGAATAGCCTGCCCGGCGTTCTGGAAAATATGGCTCGTCGGAAAGTCAGTGATTCTGCACTGGTTGCATTTCCACAGGTTCTACGACCAAGTCTCCAAGTTTCTGGTGAATGATGTTGGCGGTTATGTAAACTTGGCGGTTCGTCGGGCGAGCAGCACAGATGTGTGAAACAGGGACGGGAATAGGAATTAACGTCAGCCGCGAAAGAGACGGCGATTCAGGCGGGAAAGAGACGCCCAGCACCAGTGACGAATTTTGCTGCGCCAGCATTGTTGGCAGACTTGCTGACGGAATAATAGTGGTGTTGGCAGAAATAGCTAAAGATCCCAGTGCGATTTGGGTGTATTAAGGTAGTGGGACTAACCCTACTTGGAAAAGTTTGTAGAAAAAGGTGGTAAACCCTATTGTTATGATACTGCAACTGAGGTCTATCAGTCAACAAAAGTGTAAGCATTAAAAAAATGTTCAAAATTTAAATTTAACAAAAATTAAGTTAATTTGAAGTCATTAAGTCGTGAAAAACAAATGATTTTATGTGAATTTTTAATTCAAACAACATAACTGAAAAAATTCAAATAATAGCTTAAACTGTCGTTAAGAATATAATCGAAACCATTCCAAAAACCTATATTTTAAAAGTTCGTAAGTAAGTTCCTGAGTTGGTATACACAATTACATAATGTAATGAATCGGAGTTCTATCTCAAGGTAAGCAAAAAATGTTTGGGTTTAAAATACGTTCGCATGAAAAGGCCTTTGTTTACTAAAACATTTCTTTGAATGATAATTTCTCTACTGAATGTAGGAATATAGGTTTTCTAAAACCTTATCTGATCTTGGCTTACGGCACCTGCTGCATCTGGCTAGTTCCTGACCTCCGGAACAAGCCAGATGCGGCGTGAAAACCGCTGCGCGGGCAGCACTGCGGCATACACACCAGCACATGGGTGGTGGGAGGGAAGGGGGGATAGGCGCACACATGCGCGCTCGGCACGAACACTTGGACAAACAGGCCCACGGACGGACTTGGACACACACAGACGCAGCCACATGGCGGGATGGCAGAATTGATAAATACAAATGGGAAAGCATGCGGCGGCGGCCGAAAAGAGCGATAGTGTGTAGTTGGGTTGGAAAAAGGTGGCTCATCTGGTGAAATACGCAGATGCTGGGTGGCTGGCCGGGATGTCCTTGGGCAAGGATATCCGAGCGATATCAGTGCCTCTTGATTGTCCCCCCTCTCGGCGGTTATGCCATGTTCTCACCTGACACCTGCACACAATGTCCACATCGGAGGCCAGCATGTCCACCACTTTGCCCTTGCCCTCGTCGCCCCACTGGGCGCCCAGGACGACGTCCACCTTGGACTTGTACATCTTGGTGCGGCCCTGGTGCAGCTGCTCGTAGTGCGTGCCGTTGGTGGCTGACATTTCCCCGGAGCGGAGCAGAACGGATCAGATCGGATGGGAGCGGATCGGAGCACGGAACGCGGGTCTCGGTCTCGGATCTCGGGCACTCGGAAGTCGAAGTCTGGTCTTTCGCGAACACGTTGTGATTATTCTCTGCTGGCTGCGCTCCACCAGCGTTTGGCTATAAAACAAACCGAGGGCGGCCTGGCGCGGGCGGACGGTCCTACTGCGCGCGGGAATTGCGCCGGTCCGTCGCGAGGGTAACACTAAACGCGTTGCGTGGGTGGGTTAGACGGTCATATTTAAAATGTAAGATATATTTTATAGGCTTTCTTTTTAGTTTTCTAATTATTTAAGCAGTGGTAGCGACATATTTCCCATCAAGCTTTTATATAAGTGGGAATTTATTAAAAACTAGATATATTAAATTTCAAAAGCTATGACCTAGTTTGAATTATTATTAAGACCACATTTAAAGATTTATTATATTTATACTAAATATTAGGTGTTAAATTTGAATACGTAATGATGACACCCTTTTTGAGTTATATCTGGTCCTATTCGCTGTTATCCAGAATATACTTGCTTAATTTGCATAGATTCCTCAATTAATTGACCGATCACATAATAATTACAAAATACAATAAATAAACATTTAATAAAAACGGTTTTTTGAATATGATTATGGATAGTTATTCAATATCCATATTCATATTCAAAAAACCGTTTTTAAACCGTTTCCGATTTTATGGTAACACAAAATGATATTGCGGTCATACTCAGAAACCAGCTGTTTGCAACCGCATTATTTTGTTTACCTCATTATATTTGACCATGTCGGAAGCCGAAGAAAAGTGTCATTTGTGAGTAATTAATAAGCATTTTATATAATAACTTGCTAAACTATCTAATCACCGTCAGCTGTCGAGAAGTGCCCTTCAAGTACTCCTGCCCCAAATGCAATGCGCTCTACTGCAGTGTGGGATGCTACAAGTCCAAGGAGCACCTCAAATGCTCTGAGGAATTCTACAAATCCTGCATTCAGGACGAACTGTCCGGAGCCACGGTAACGCAGGAGAGCCAGGAGGACGTGAGGAAAATATACGACATACTAAAAAGGATGCGGGAATCGGAAGGAGGCTTCAACCCGCAGGACTTTGATACAGATGGCTTGGAAAATCCCTTGGATTCGGACGGCGGCGAGGAAGGAGAACCAGAAGAAGATGATGGGGAAGAGAACGGCTTTGAAGCAGAAGATCCACTGGAAGAAGAGCTTGAAGAAGACATAGCAGCTCGACTTAAAGGCGTCGATATCAACGATGCGGATGAGGTTTGGAGCCGGCTCACCACGGAGGAGCAGGAGGAGTTCCAGAAACTAATCACGAACGGCGACATCATGAAGCTCATGCCGGACTACAAGCCCTGGTGGAACAAGCCGAAGAACTCCAAGATAGTGGTTATTCCCACGCCCGAAGAGGCTGCCAAAAAGGAGAGCTCTGCCCCTGAAATATATGCGAATATTGCCAAGTTCTCGGACATTTGCAAAAAGACTCCTTCGCCGTGCCTGCACTTCAATCTGTGGAACATCCTGAGCGCCTACGCATGCGTGGCTCGCTTCTTTGGCGGCGAACAGAGAACCAATGCCAGTGAAGCGGTGGCCCATCTTGTGAATCTCAGCGCCACCTTGAAGTATGGCACCAACTTCGAGGATGCCGAGGACGCTATTGTCTCAGTCGAGATGGAGGCCATCACCACGGGCAATGGTCCTGCGGGTGCCGCAGCCGTGGGAAGTGCGGGAGCAGGAGCGAATTTCCTCGTGGAAAGCCGCGAGCAACTGCAGCAGGATGCCCGCCAGTTGATGGCCACCAGGGACCACAAATTGGCCGCCCTGAGCGATGTTCTCCACCTCCTACAGCAGACAAAGGCCATGAGCCGGCGAAAGAATCCGCAGGAAGCCGAGTTCCAGAAACTATTCGCCCTGGCCAGCGGAAGTGTTGAGCTGGATCGCACGAAGCTGGCGCAGCTGGTGCGCAAGATCGAGTTCATGCTGTCGTATGTGGCGCGGGAAGAGGTCCTCTGAGATTTCTGTCAAAATATAAAATTCCAAATTCCATATACTTGTGTTTTTCCTCCTGGGTTTTATCCTGAAAAATGGAAGCGATGTTCGACCTTATGATGCAGCCTTTTTTGCATCTCTTCGTAAGTAGCAAGATAAATGTTTGAATTTGTGAGAACTGTTCAAAAAATAAATCAAGTTCTCTAGAATTTATTTATAGACTAAAAAGTAAAAAAGGAATTAGTTTTAAGATCGAATTAATTTCTACTTTTGTTATTAATTAAATGTTATAAAAAGTGAGTTTATGACTTCTTTTTTTGCATATCCAGAATAAAGAATTTAAAAATAATTTTATTTTTATGGTTTGTCGGTTTTGCCCCACCCCCATCTACATTTGAACAATAAATATGCAATGGCAAATGGTCACCCTAATATTTAAATTAATTATTTGTCCCTGCTAAAAAGAAAAACAACTAATTGATTTATTTTATATGTCAGTTTCCGTTAATAAATAAATTAAAAACATAACGCCCCTTATAAATTAATTTAAATTTAATTAAATCTTGATATATTTTCGTTATTTCGTGCTAAGTATTTTTCTACTCGCCGCTCGGTATATTGTAACGGACCCCGCACGGTCATACTACACATAGTTTTTTTAGTTTTTGGCGATTCCAGACACACACTCGAGTTGTAGTGCTTTTTTACGCTATTTTGTTATTTGGTAGGTGGTCGCCCTAGCTCGGAGTAGGCTGCCAAAAAAGACACAAACGGGGATTATTTACCAACGACTCAAAATGCAACGCAGCAGCAGCAAAAGCAAGAACGAAAGCGATCGCAATTTAGAACATTTCGTGTAAACGCGTTTGGGTGTAGCGGAATTTCGCTTCGCAGTGTGTGTGTGTGCGCCCCGAGAGTGTGTGCCTGTGTGCGTGTCGGTGTGCGTCTGGCAACAACAAAATCCAATCGGCCAGCAAGTGCTCTTCGTACGCTTCGCCTGCTAAAAATTAGTGCAAAGCAACCCATTTTAATCGTAGCACTAGCACCCTAGAACCTTATGTAAGGTGTACTGGAAAACGATGCAAATATTTACAGTTAAACGGCGGGGAGACAAGTTCAATCTCAAAGATAAACGAGTTTCCTAGAGGTGGGATGGATTGGGCAGGGGCATGGGGAGGGGGGTTTTCTTATCGCTCTCAAGTGTGCGACGTGTTAGTTTAGGTGTGCGTGAGTCTGCGGGCGAGTGTGTGTGTGAGCCGTAAAGTTGCTTATCTATCTCCACAAATATGCGAAGTATGCGTCAACCTGTTTGTAAACTTTCTGTTGGCCATTTCCACTCACGAAACACGAAAATCGCAAGGAGCCGCGACTTTGCATTGCTTATTTATAGCCGATGATGAGGAAAACCCGTAAGCGCATCGTATATTCGGATGACGCCCAAATCAAGTCAACCCAAGATTCCAGATTCCAAACTCGACTCACCACCAGTCGTCATTAATCGCCGAGAGTCATTGTGTGGCGGTGATTAAATTCCAGCTACTATTATTATGTATATATGTATGTATATGTTTATTGTACATATAACCGGTCAATGTCTGCTGATAACATAACGGTTATACGGTAATGCGGGTGTGTGAGTGGAACTTAAAGCGCCTGCATTGTTTACAAACAGCTGATGCAGGGAAACTCCTCTGATAAGATACCCTGTTTTCCCACCGGAAAGTACAAAAAATAATACCCTACACATAGAGAAAAGACTGATAAGATACGATAAGAAATTTGATTATTTTGGGACCAGATAACAGAATGTCAAAGCATATCTTAACTATATTTTTATCATTTCAATTTGATTTTTATAAATCATTTAAATATACAAACATTCAGGAAAACTTCTCTGATAAGATAGGAAACTTCCCTGTGGAAAGCCAAAAGCATAAAAATGATATAATATATAGACGGTTTAAAAATAATTGACGGTTTTCTAAGATAATCTACTGATAAAAGAAAGAAAAGAGTATAGAAAGAATAAATAGCATGAGTAGCCAAAATATCTTATTATTTACATTTTAAAATGATATCCAGATCAAGGTGATAATTTGTGTGCACTATAGGTTTCACAATGAGTCAGGGGTGATAAGTCCAGTCTTTATCAATGGGGACACTCGGCAAAACCCACAAGAAATACGGTCGCTGATAAAGTTCCAATAATTAAAGTTCTGACTGTTGCATCAATGTCCAGGAATTTCTTAATCGAATCAAATTAGGCAAACAATTAATTTACTCGGCGCTTGACTCGTTTTGGTGTACATAAGTAGTATATTGTTTAACAAACGATTTGTTTAACCAAGATAAACACTACGAAAATACAAGTTTGCGTATAAACAAAGAGCCTTTTTTGTTGCTGCTCTTACTGCTGCTGCTGCTGTGTGGATGTTGTTTATGGCGACAGCGTCTATTTACGTAACCGAAACTCATATTTTATGATTACTGCGCTTAAGCTCCGCATGTGTGTGATTGATTAATATCGATTGGAACCCACAGGAAATGTCCCACCACAGCGATGATCAGCTCCTGCAGGCTGGAAGCGATTCCTTCTGGGAGCCAGGAAACTATAAACGCACCACCAAGCGGATCGAAGATGGATACAAGTGAGTGGATAATCCCCAGGGAGTCTTCATGCATAGAGAAAAACGTATTATATCTGTTAGGTCATCCAAATTTCGTCATAATATGTTAAAAAACTTTTGGTCGTTTAACGTTTGTAGAATACCAAATGATCGTATTTAACTTTGAGTAGGTCATGAAATACCATCATATTGTATTGAATAACAATATCTTTTAAAGAAAATAAAACTGTTTATTTATATAAGCTGATTGTACGTAAACGTAATCTACCTATGATATCATGTTTGCCATTGATTTGTTCTCGAGAGATATTTAAATTATAAATTATTTACATTTAATGACCAAGTTGATGACCAAGTTTTTCTCTGTGCACGAGCACTCGGATCGCTGGGTCATTGCCAGCTGAATCCATCGGAACTCGAACCCAAACCCAAAACAAAACCGGTTTGCATTATTATGATTTTTGTCTCATTTCACCCGCAGACTCTGCAATGACCTACAGCAACTGATACAGGAGCGTGCCGAAATCGAGAAGGGATATGCGAAAAGCTTGCGCACTTGGTCAAAGAAATGGGGTGAACTCATTGAGAAAGGTGAGTGGGTTGTTGTTGCTTGGTGATTGGTGGTCATGAGGCAACATCTGTCATGTAAGCCTGCTATTTGTTAACACATTCATTCACGGGCTTGAAGCCCAGTGGAGCATCAAGTGACCCGCTCACGTTGAATTCCCACCACTTATTTGGCCCACTGGCTGTTCTTATTTTCCACATTCTGTACATCATTCTGAGCATTGTTGTTGCCGTTGTGCGATAAGTGGCTTAAGCTATTAATGGTTTTTTTTTTACGTTTTTCGTTACCTCGTTTTTTGTCGGTTGTACTCAGCAAAAGCTTTGCACTGTGGTTCAAAATTGCCGGCCCAATTTATTAAAATATGCTAATGAGCAAGGAAAGCAAAGTGTTTAGATTAACCAATGTAAACATTTGTTCAAACGCACACGGAAGTGCCAAAAAGAGATACTTAATAAAAGATAAAATACATCTAAGTAAACAATAGGATTTTCCTTAGATTTTCTATTTTATTTTTTGATATTTAGGAATTTTTTTTTAATTACAATTGAGTACTTGTGACTTTAAGCTCCATAAATACCTACTTCTCCTATTCTTGATAAGAAACCTATTTTTAAACCGTTTGTGTGAGTTCTCCTCTTTTTTTGGCACTGTTTTTCTTGGTTTGACTGGCGCTCAATAGTCCATTCCTATTCCTTATTTATGGAATTGAGTCTCTGACCATTTTTGGCGGATGTCCGGCACAGTGTGCGCGCTTCTTCGTGAAATGAAATCGAGTACAGCGCTTGCAAAGTTGGAAACCGCTTTGCCTCATTGCTGCTGCTGCTGTTTCTATAGCTGCTATTTTCTGTGACCGCCTCTGCACGGAATTCTCAGTGTCCACTTTCACAGTAACCAGCAATGGGCAATTGCAAAAGCGACTACCACTTCCTCTGCCTCCTCTTTCTGTATTTTCTTAGCTGGCCAACGTATTTGTGCGGAATTTGCCTAGCTGCGTCTGGGCCAAAGATACAGATACGAGAATTCAGAATACAGATATACAGATAGATAGACTGCGAGACTGAGAGGCAGAAGCGCTGGCCAGTGGCCCATTGCCCATTGCCCGGCACCAAAGCAAACCGGCACCAAAGCGTCGCTTGAAATGGTTTCAAAAATCAATGCGACGGGAAAAATAGAACGAGTTATTTCTGTGCTAAGCGTCTCAATTTCTATATATCTTTGTCTGTGTGTCTTGGCAGGGGGAATTGGGAATAGTGAGTCGTTAGGCAAACGAGTTTCGTGCACTGCCAATTATAAGACGAGCATCATATCAATTTTGATTGCGGTGTGCTAGCGCCCAATAAAAGCCCAATAAAAAATGCCAAAAATGTGCGATGTTCCTCGATCGCGTAGCACCCATACAAGCGCTCATTCCACCGAGCATACTATATTTGCCATACCTATAGCTTTGGCTACAAATATATCTTGCGGCTGCGGCTGATTAGATAAACCCAGTGCCCGAGGGGCCCACGATGACGTCAGCGGCAGACAGCTCGACTTGGCGACACGCTTGTAATCTGTTGTTAATTGAGAATCGCTATAAGAGATATATAACCGATACTTGATTTGTTCCAGGGCCGGAATACGGAACCACGGAGGCGGCCTGGAAGGGCGTGCTGACCGAATCGGAGCGCATCTCCGACGTTCACATGAAGATCAAGGATAACCTGTGCAACGATGTCAACAGCCAGATTAAGACGTGGCAGAAGGAGAACTACCACCACACGCTCATGCAGATCAAGGAGCGCAAGGACCTCGAGGATCTGTTCAAGAAGGCCCAAAAGCCCTGGGCCAAGCTGCTGGCCAAGGTCGAAAAGGCCAAGGCGGATTACCACTCGGCCTGCAAGACGGAGCGCAGTGCTACCAACCAGGAGCGCAATGCCAATGCCGACAGCTCGTTGTCGCCGGATCAGGTAGGAAAATTTCTCAATATTAAGAAAAGTATATATATTATGGATTCTGACTAGAGGTGTTCGAATGTTAATATTAGGAAAGTATATTCTAGATTATTTAATAATAATATTTAAATAATATTTATCTGACGAGGTTCCTTATTTCATTGTCAATAAGTAAATTTACTGCATAGTTAAAGTTGTCGGATATTCATATTAACTATAAATTAGTTTTTGACATGGTTTCGAAAATGTAACCGACTCATTTTATCGAGTCACATACAATAAAGTTTAAGTCCCAATATCTGTTAACATTTTGCGTTAATTTATGAGTTTTTAGAAGTTTTATCGGCTTTCTTACGAAGCTCAAAAATATATGTATTTAAAAATCATCTTTATATAATCTATTTTAGAATAATTAAAACGAAAATTCCATAAAAAGTGATTATAGTTTACTACAAACAAAACTTATACATTTAAAAGAATCTTAAATTTCAATTAATTTATAATTCTTTGATTTATTTCCATTTAACAGGTGAAGAAAATGCACGATCGAGTGCAAAAGACCAAAGATCAAGTGCAAAAGTGCCGCGAGAAGTACGAGCAGGCGATTGCCGAAATCACCAAATACAATTCGGTGTACATTGAGGACATGACATCCGTGTTTGATAAGTGCCAAACCTTCGAGAAGACGCGGCTGCAGTTCTTCAAAGAAATCCTGTTCAACGTGCACTCCTGTCTTGACCTCACCAAAGTGCAAAGGTACGAAATTCATAACGATTCGATTTTAAAGTACCCATTATTAATACCCATTTTTCCCTATAGCCTGCCCCAAATCTACGAAGAGTTCTCCCACACGATCAACAATGCAGACCAGCAGAAAGACCTGAAATGGTGGTCGAACAATCATGGTATTAACATGGCCATGAACTGGCCATCATTTGTGGTGAGTTTGCTGTTATACACTAAAGCACAGAGCAGCCCCTAATGGAACTTCCGCTTTGTTAACAGGAATACACGGAGGAGTTCCGTGACATTGCCAAGGGCAACAAATCAAAAGAGGCACTGCCGGCAGCACCCATCACGCTCATCAATCAGCGACCTGTGGCCGAGGATGTGCACGTAAGCAGGTTGATTGCTGAGTAATTAAAATATCAGACTGAGCTCCGAGTTCTTTAGCAGGAATACCCCCAGACAAACAGCCTGAAGAAGAACACCAGCACCTTGAGTAGTGTCAGCAGCAGAGCGAGTGTGAAGAGCGAAGTAGCGACCACGCAATCCTCAGCCACCGCATCGGAAGCCAAAACATCGGCAGCAGTTGCCGGCACTGCGACAGCAACGGCAGCAGCGGCCACGGCGGCAGCAGCGGCATCCAATCGCAATTCGAGCGTAACGTAAGTTGAAACAGTTTGTATTGTTTTGAATTACACTCGGACTGACTATCTGACTTTCTGGCTGGCCCAGAGACACGTCGCGTTGAATGCGCTCATTTTCATTGAACTAATTGATTTCAATTTGTATACACACAGCAACGGCAACGGCAAAGTCGATGCAAATCCGTTCGACGAGGAGGAGGAGTGGGACGAGGGCGACAACGTGCTGGTGGACAACGGTGAGCCGGGCGTGCCGGTCAAAGCGCTGTACGATTACGAGGGCGCTGAAAGTGATGAGCTCACATTCAAGCAAGGTGTGTGGAAGCCCTCCATATGATAATCTCGAATGGTCACCGCTCACCGCTCATTTCACCCCTTTGCTTGCACTCTTCGCTCTTTCAGGTGATGTTTTCGAGAAGCTCGAAGATGAAGACGAACAAGGCTGGTGCAAGGGACGCATGAATGGGCGCGTCGGCCTGTATCCGGCCAACTATGTGGAGACCGCGTAAGCCGGCGAGGCGGAATAGTGGAAGTCGTTAAGCAGATATATATACATACAAGCAGATACGTATATGTAGCATTACAGCGAGGTTAGAGACGCATTACGGATTGCGTATACAGTAAATGAGTCGTTGATGAAAATATTACCATACATATGTATTAGAAATTGTTATGAGCAATCGCTCGCACTATGAGTATCCCGATAGTGCGGCATCTGAGAGGCATTGGGCATCTAATCTTCTTACGGGCTATTGATGCACCGTTGGCGATACCGATCAACCAACCAACCAACCTACCAATCAACTCACCAACAGTAGCAATGCGGCCGTTAGCAGGCCGATACGAACATACAGATATGTAACAGATAACTTAGCGAAAAGTCGTCAACAGAACAATAAGTGTAAACGTCAATGTATGAAATGACATTACAAATTAAATGTATTATGTAATTTATGCTATGTATAACAAACTGAAACTGAAATTATGTATTTTTTGCCACGATGCGGCCGCAATTTTACTCCCTCTCTGTGCCGTAAACCTTTTTTGTGGTCAACCGGGGGGCGCAACGTAATCTTTGGCGTATTTAGATATTGTACATGCATAGCATTTGTAATGCGTTTCTTGAACATTTTATTATTTATGAAGTTTTGTGTATACATACGTATTGGATTATGTATACTGTAAATGTACATTTTTAAATGACTTAAATTATTGAAATAAAACTTAAAAACCCGATTTCTTACAGCTTGTTTTGGGTCCAATTTTGATGTGAACTGACGACGTACCAATGTTCGTTTCTTACTTTCCTATATGTGCTAAATTTATTATTGTGAAGTATTATTATTAAATCAATAGGTGAAGAAGGAAAGGCTCTTTCAAATGATGAACTCTCGAGCTTGTGAATGAAATAGACTTCTATTTCAATAACATTTTACTTGAAGTCTGTAGTATGCTTTTGGGGTTGCAAATTAAATAAAATTTATTCATGATGAGAGTTTGCCAACGCTGACATAGTTAAAGGTCAAAGGTCAGCACTTATTGTTAAGGGCGTTTTAATATTACTTCCTTGGTGAGCAAAGGCAGCGAAATTCATTGATAAGAATGCAATTCTTTACCTGCACGATCAATCGTTTCAACCTTAAAGATTCACTGTACATGCCCTAAGCGGAAATGAAAACGTAATGATGCATATGACTCTTTAAGTATTTCGCTTCATTCTATTTACCCTTATTCGTAATTTTAATCTTTCATTTTGCATGCACTTCAATATGCCCGATAGAATTACTACAAATGAAATGCAGATAGTTCTAATTTATTGTGGAACGTTGTTAATATTAATATTTTGAACATTATATTAAAGAAAATATTATTTTTTAAATAGTTGAATTTTCAGTATTTTAAAAACAATTAATCTTATTTAGCATGGTATTATTTTTTTTAACGTGTATGAGTCGTTACTTAGTTTGATCAATGCTTATCCATATTCTGTAAGCCGATAATAATAGAATTATTACAATGCCGTATGCAGTGTGAATCCACCATCATTTATTAGTTTTTGCAACAGCTCATCAATTTACAACAACATTTCAATTACCTAGCAACCCATATTGTCGTGACGATTGTCTCTTTTCGGAAGTTGTCAAGAACTTTGACTACTTTATCCACTCAGAAAAACTAAAAAGCTTCAACCGCAATTACATATACACTCATAGAAATTTTTACCTAAATACTAGAAAAGTCGCCCTAAAACCGCGGTCGCCCTAAAACTACGAAAAATTTTCTTATTATACGGGTGGCTAGCCCTAAATATACGAAAAATCGCCATGGAAAATATTTTTTAGGGTTAGTTTTTCCAAAAAGGCCAATTTGCCCTGTTTTTTAGGGCGAAATTTTATGACGCAATAAATGGATACATACATGTAAAACATGTTATTTACATGTGTGTGTAGTTGACAGGTCACGACAAGTGAGTAAGAATGGGTAGCCCAGCGGTCTAAGCACTCGCACTTTCAGCTTTGCTGTTTGAAAATACAGGTCGTGGGTTCGATTCCTGTGTGAGTCAACACTTTTTTTTTTTTATTAGAGTTTTTATTACTAATTAAGTTTTTTCGTTCGCATGTTAAATTTAAAGTAGTTTTAAAACCCTAAATACATATGGAAATTCTGAGTTTAAGAACTAATTTATGCTAAGCATGCGAAGAAACGGCCCTAAGTATCCCAGCCAGCAAAAAATTCAAGTTTTTGTACGAATAACTTAGACCGCAAGAAAGTAAGATGTGTACAGTGTTTGTACGTTGCTTAGCGCGATGGGACTGTGGTGCAGCGCTAGAGCGTTAGACTCCAACTCGAGAGGCCGTGGGTTCGAACCCTCGTAGAGACCCCAAATGTTTTTCTCAAGTAAGTTGTTTTTTCTCCTTATATATATCTCCTTAATTCGATTACAAAGATGATTTATCAGTTATAACCGGCAGTTATACAAGTCTGCCGCCTCCTGCCCCCAATGGCATCATCCGATATAGCAACAATTCAACAAATAAATTATCTGAAACGATGTTCGTGTGTGTGTGTGTATGTGTTGAGTCCAGTTCCCAGGAAAATATCAACACCCCCCCCCCCCCACCGAAAAATTAATAGATTTTTTTTGCTTTTATTTGGTTTTATTTTTATGGCGATTCGCCCTAGATTTGTTGCCTAGTCGCCATTGACCCCCGTTTTAGGGCGATTTTCCCTGTTTTTAGGGCGATTTTACCGGAAAATTTCTATGAGTGTAGTTCTTCTTGCTGAAATTTGTTGTTTTACATTTGTCTAAAACGTTGTTTACTGGTTGTAAAACATACATACTTCCAGATAGCGTAGTCTAGTTCAGAAACTGCATTGTAGATGCATTTATAATTTGCTAAATGCATGCAGATAAACCAACTACAGTGAATAGCCTCTTAATATTTGCAGTTGGGAAATTTACAATTTATTTTGCAAGGGAAACTCAAAAGCTTTTTTATAGTTTTGGTGAAGATCGTGCCTAATTGTGAACAATGTATACTTTTAACCTCGGATGCAGTGACAGCATAACGATTTTGTATTTTTTTTTATTTTTGTAGAAAAGTTTTGCGTTTAAGACCCGCTCTATCGCCTCTTGTAACCCATGCAATTTTATTTATAGACTTTTTGCTTGAAAGATTTGTTGCACTCTTGGTATATGGGCAGCTAATACAGTCGAAGTTCTATAACTGAAACATAAAACTAACATAAAACGTTTGAATGACACCATCTTGATGTTTGAATTTTTGTCCGTGCCTTTTTTTAGTTTACCTATACACAAATGTTTAATTTAGCTTTAAACACTTGACTTTTCCCCAAAAAAGGGGAAATTTGAAGACGGCATCGATGTATTGATATAACATTAATTATCTTCAGCAAGAGTTCCTCGAATCGCTGATTCTCAAGAATTCCTACTAAAGATGGTATCATTAAACCCTACATGACACTCTATTTTGTATGGGGCCGAAAAAATTACAAATCGTGTGGGGGAACGCAATCTTTAAAGAATTCGAAGCCATATTGGCGAGCACACGTATGATATAAAGTTACGTTTCGAACCTCACGTTTTAAAATAATGGGTATTGTTAACTTATGAAACAAGCATTACAACACATAATTATTCTTGGTTCTTTTGTTCCTTTTTGAAGTATAATATTTTATTTTATTAATTTATTAATTTATGTATTTCGGTGTTCTTAAACCTTTTATAGATTAATTACTATTGCCTGGGAAAGTTAACTATTTGTAATAGGAGTGGGTAGTTTTAAGAACTAAATAGTGCAATTGATACATGACACATTATCTTCTCAGACAAATTACAAAAAAATAGCAGCACCTATATAATTGCTTTAATGGGAAGGTAATACTTACGAGTGCTTACTGTGAGTAATAGATAACTGCCAGCTATTGAAAGCTATAGTTTAATATGTTGGTGCAGTCGGGTATAAAATCGCAAACTGAGCGGACATATAGGGTCCGGTTCCTAATAACTGGCGGAAATGGTGTCGATAACGCTAGATCGGGAATAAGGACATTAACTGAACTAAAGTTCATAAAGAAAATTCAAGATTACTATTTTATATATATGTCAGGGAAAAAATTAATTTTGTGTTTGTGTCACTTCTAACATGACGAACATTAAATATGAACTTATTCCTACGGATGAGCTGCCCAGCAAAGAGAAGCCTCCAAAATGGATGGTTAGAATATGCTTTATTTGCGTAGTGCTTCTTGTTCTAGCGATATATACTTTGAGTACCACAGAGAATCAGAACGAGAGCGGCACTGTGGTTTATCCAAATGAATTCCTGAGTCTTCGGGAGCTCTCTTTGGAAACAAGTACGGTCAATACTCGAAGCGTATCATCGAATTTATTGGATACCAGTTCTTTCAGTGCTAAGGAAGGCACATATACCACCGAAAAATCATGGGATATTATTTCTATAACAGAGCCTCAAAGCGAAAATGCGATGTCCACCCAAGAGCAATCGGAGAAAGGCTCAAAAGTCCTGACGGAGGATTTTAGCGAAACTACCACATTATCACAGAGTACTGAAGAATCGACAACAGAAACCTCGTATGCATTAGAAACGAAATCTGGAGTGAAATACTTTGTCAACAGCCCCCAGTGCCAAATGAGTCATCCGAATTCCTTCGCCAGGAACATCCTGCAAATCTACAGGAAGCATCATTATATTGTGTGTGATGAGAGTCCAAACATGATCACAGTGAACTTCAACGAAACGGACAGCACATACAGGCTGCACAAGAACGAGAACAGCACGTGCTGCTTTAAACAGATCCTGCGAGCAGGAGTACGAACTATGGCGGACCACCAGTACAAGTAAGTTCCAGGGTTCCAGCTGTAGAGATGGACACTGAAGATGAATATCCCGGCAGGCTTCTACCGTGTGTGGAATTCCAGCAGGACTTCTTGGTCCCAACTGAAGTGACTGCCATGATCACCTATTGCCGCCGGCCTCCATACGATAAAGTGTCTCAAAAGGATGCCTTTAGTTTTGTGCATCCCCAAAAGGATTTCATCACTGATCGCGATCCAACTTTGGACAAAAGGCCCAGCGTTTTGCTTTGGGGCATTGATTCCATTTCGCGAATGACCCTTGAACTCACGATGCCCAAGATGTATGAGTACTTGAAAGAGGAACGCTGGTTTCAGCTTCAGGGCTACAATAAGGTATATTAAATTCTGAAAATTAAGTGAATTAAACAAAAATCTTCAAAATTATGAAGTAGTTATACACTAAGAAAACTAGAGATCAAACAAATAAAAAAAAATCATTACTTTTTCTTCTCACTTTTTTGAAAAAAAAATGTTCCTAAAGTCAAGGCTAAAAGGCTATTAAAAAACTAGAGAACGAAAAAATCAAGAGAAATCAGTACTTTTTCTTATCACTTTTTTGTGAAATAATGTTCTTGAAATCAAGGCTAAATTGCTTATTACATTTTTTTTTTAAATTAAAATGACACTTATCTTTTTTAAATAAAAACCTTTAAACCTCCTTATTAGATGGGCGACAACACATTTCCCAATCTAATGGCGGTTCTCACGGGATTCAACAAGACCTTCGCCAACGCACAGTGCCAACCCGATAAGGTGGGTGGCCTGGATGCCTGCCCGCTTATTTGGAAGGACTTCAAGGCGAAGGGCTACACAACTGCCTTCGCCGAGGACTGGAGCGTATACTCCACATTCGACTACTCGAGCAGGGGCTTCTTCCATCCGCCGACGGACGTTTACGGCAGACCACTGATCCTGGCCGTGGAGAAGCAGCTGAAGATGACGCTTCAGAGTCAACTGCCCTATTGCTTGGGTCGCAAAGCATCCTCCGAGTACATCTACGACCTGGGAGTCCAGTTCGCCAGGGTCAACCGGAATCGTACCTTTTTCGGCATGTTCTGGACCAACACCTTCAGCCACAACGACTTCTCTATGCCCTCCGCCATGGACGAGAAGATGGTGCAGTATATGCGAACGTTGGAAAAAAACGGTGTAATGGATAACACCATCATCATTTTCTTCAGCGACCATGGATCCAGATTCGGACCATTGAGGAAATTGGACAGTGGTTTCGTAGACGAACGGCTGCCCTTCATCTATATCCATGTGCCTGTTTGGATTCGTGAAAAGTATCCGAAACTAGTGAACAACCTGGAGGTGAACAGGAATCGCCTCACCTCGCCGTATGATATCCATGCTACTTTAAGGCACATCCTGGAGTTGAACACTCCGCCAGAGGAGCTTCCTCGTCCGGATGGCTGTTCCACATGTCACAGCGTCTTTGAGGAGATGGATTGGTCCAGGAATTGCAGTCAGGCGGGGATTGAAGACCACTGGTGCGCCTGTGACAACTTCTCCAAGGTACCCACAACGGATCCCATGGCCAGGAGCATGTCCAATCAGCTGGTGGAGGCCATTAACAATTTTGTGGCTGGCAAAAAGGGAGCTGATAGATGCCGCCGGCTGAAACTAAACGAAATCTCCTCGGTGCAGCAAAGGGGTAACTCAAATCAGTATCTAATCCAACTGAGTGTCCAGCCTGCCAGCGGTCTCTTCGAGGCTACGGTGAAGTGGGATCCCGGAGACCAGAGTATCTCCATCCGGGTGCCCAGCGTCAGTCGTCTGGACTCGTACAACGCAATGTCACGTTGTACTTCCGTTAAGGAGACCAAAAAGTTCTGCATCTGCTGAGTTCTAGATTTGGAAACTCTGGACAACCGCAAGACCGCACAAAAAAGGACTCGTTACTCTAATCGGTCGGATCTCGGGGCCTTTGTTCTCGGAAGCCTATGGAAACGTATCTCTAGGGTTGATCTTCGGGCGGATGGTTAGTTGCTGGCAACTATTTTGGCAAGCGTAATTGCGGCCTACCGATTGTGCGAATGGAAAATTAGTTGACAATTACATGACAATTGGCAGATACTCGGGTAATTGCCTTGTGATTAAAAAGAGATACCGGCACAAATTAACTTTAATCTTTGCAAATATTTCTGTTAGCTGGTCTAAGCTGGAACTTGGGTGATTTAAGATAAATTTGTTGTATATTTTCATCGAATTATCACTGCCAAGTTGTTTTTGCCGTTTTCTCGTCTGTATGCTAAACTAATAGTAGGTTTTAAGCTGAAAAATTAACTTTGTTTTCTAGGATTAAAACTAACTTTTAGTTTAAGGGAGAGAAAAGAAATCGCCCCTTAGACAAATCCTCATTTGAAAAATGATAAATATTAAGAATATCGCATTTAATAATCTTACTAATTTGTATTTTTAATAATATCACACCATCTTATCTTATTTTCCATGATTTATTATTATTCTATAATTAAGGTGAATTAAGTATTCCAAATTTAATATGAGTTAATTGGTTAAGTTCAAATAAGCAACACAATAAAACTGGTTAATACATATATTGTCATTAACAAGCTTTCTGCAAATTAGATAGTACTCTATTATATATTTCCGTATGCTGGCTATCCAGTGGCTATTTTCAATTAACATTGTAATTGATACTTTAAGAACTCAGCGAGGGTTGCCTTAAAACTCGTTTCGCAAAGGCAACTGTTATGAAAACAAATTTACGAATCAATCAAAACATACACGCATCAAAATATATCAGGCTCAACTTGTTTTCCCATCGAAAGGGATGGAATGGAATGGGATCTGATAGGATGGGAGGGTTCGAGGCAAAACATGGCAGCGGATGGGTTCACTTAAGGGAGCGGGAAGGGAACCACCCTGTGTAACGCCAATGATAACCACAACAAATCAAAAAGTATCAAAATTGTGTAAACGCTCAGTTAAGCTAAAAATCATCGAAACTCAAATGTTCTTTCAGTTCAGAAAAAATTCCTATTTTATTATTTTTTTTCTCAAATTTATTACTTTTGAATTAGTGTTGGTAAATTGTAAAATGTATACAAAGTTAAAAAAAATGTGTATTGAATTGCTAAAATGTATTTTGATATTTAAATAAATAATATAAATTCAGACATCAGATTCTTGGAAATATTATATCTTCAGTCCAATGCTGGAAAATTACAAAAATTAATTAATTATAAATTCTTTCAAAATCAGCATTTAACAGAAACTCAATCACAGCGAATATTTGATAGGGACTCAGAGACAATTGAACCCGTCCACTTTATTGCCCTTCGTGGGCCTAATCTTATCCGTTGATAAGGGTAAACTTACACCAGTTTACAAATTAAAATCATAAAAATGAGACGCCTTGGTTTTTCTGTAAAGTTGAGCTGCCTGATTAAGAAAAGGGCAGTTACAATTTTAAGTATGGCGCTAATTTTTTTAAGTGTAAAAAATAATTTTAAGACAATATCCTGACTTCTGATAAGGCGATTTCGGTCATCAAAAGAGTCATAACTTTAACTTTTCTATACACAATATAGAGTTCTTGTTCATTAGCATAGTAGCTAGACCTCAAAGTTTAAAAAAGTTGGTAATATTTAAGACTTGAAGGCTTTTGCAGACTAGTGTAATTGAGCCGAAGGACTTCTACCTGGTCGGAGATGGGAAACGCCTATTAATCGGCTGGCTGCTTCCGAATGAGATTTGTATTGGGCCGGGCCAATCTCATTGTCCTTGCAGAAAGGGATGGCCATATTATCTGCCTGCGATGTAAATGGCGGCGATGGGAGGTCCTTGGATAAATAGCTCGTGGCTGCGCAGCGAACTCAGCAGTAGCACTTTGAACGCAAAAGCGAAAGGATCGCAGCACAAGGATGAGTGACTTCAGCATCGAGTATATTTTGAACCGAGCCGGCGATCGATATGTGGGCACCAATGCCTCTTTGGGAGTCCTCCAGCGGCTGCGTGCCAGCCTGCCCTACCATCCGTATGCCCAGCCGACGTACTCCGCCAAGGAGCCTCGCGGATCTCCTCCAGCTTCGGCTGCGGAGGGTCAGATGCCCGTCTACGACTGGCTGCAGTACACCCGCTATCATCCGCCCAAGTTGCCGCGGGCCCTGCGGCAAAGTGGTCCCGCCAAAAGGACTCCCGGTCGCCTGCCCCGCATCCCCTTCACGCCGCAGCAGCTTCAGGCCCTGGAGAGTGCCTACAAGGAGTCCAACTATCTGAGCGCCGAGGATGCCAACAAACTGGCCGAGTCTCTGGAACTGACCAACACGCGGGTCAAGATCTGGTTCCAGAATCGAAGGGCCCGCGAGCGACGGGAAAAGCGCGAAAAGGACGAGAGCTGCGACTCCACCTTCTCATCGAACGCCTCCAGTCCGGAACCGGAAATGATCGTTGTCGCTTAAGTTAGAGAAAGATCCAACTCATTCTTTGCTCCACCATGGCTGTTACGGTTACTGTGTAACTTCACACGGTTTCACATACCAAATTTAGTGGCTTTCTGTACATAATTATTATAATTAAGTTAGAATAAGTAAATCAATACATTAAAACTTTCTCACAAAATTACTTTTATTGAGTCTGATTTATTTAAAGTTTATTAGGTTAACATTGGGTTTTGTTTGGAACAGCTAACTCTTAGTACTAGCCAAAACCTATTAAATTGTTGTACTATTTATAATATCAATCGATGTTACAAAAAGCTCATCACCTAAATAAATTGTTTAATTTTAAAACTGAAACTTATTTATAAATTATCTTGCGTTTTTATCTTAATTATGGATTTAAAAAGTAGACAAAAATGGAAGAAACTATTTAATTTATATTCTGATTCTGAGGCAATTACAAATTGCATCAGAAACAAAAGTATGATTTATAAATCAACTGCCATTTACAGTTTAAGCACTGGAAATTCATCAAGAAATGTTACCGGCGCAATATTCTCAAGGTCAAACTTAAAAAATTGAATATTTTATCAATTTAGGTACTTTATTGTTTAGTTTGGCTCAAAATGTCGGGCTACTGCCAACTTGGCTACCTTCTTCTTATAAATAGCAAACGAAACACTGCTATAACACTGTCTATACCGGTCTGTTAAATTAATTAAATAATGAGTTTATAAATTATATTTTTTTTTAGATAAAAGTAAACTCATTAAAAATGTAATGCTATTTTTCTTTTTACGAAAGAAAGATATAGAGAAGAGAACATTTATGTTTATAAGTTTAAAATTAAAACAAATAATAGCATAGACAGACAAAATTTCCTTTTTTTGGTTGGCCACGCCTGATAGTTTTATAATAACTTTATTTTAAAAATCAAATTCGTCTCTCAACTTAATAAAATTATTTGTTTTACTATTTTTACATATTTTAATAACATATGTGCTTATATAGTATCATTTTTAACCAATACATCATATCAGTTTCACCTGATTTAAATTGAATGTGGATTGAGTAATTTAATATTTCATTGCGGAAACTTTTCTTTCCCATGGAAAACTGGGATTCGCATAATGGGATCAAAGGCAGCCGACCCCACAGATATGATAATATGTTAGGATGTGTGGCCAAAAATCGAACCCGTATGGGAAAAAACCAAAAAAAGGTGAATGAAAATGAGGAATGAAAATGAGGAAATTCGCGTGCCGGAAAAACAGCAAACGGCGAAAGGAAGACGGAGGGCAGGCTAAGCCGATTTTGCAATTGTTGCCGTTGTTTTTATGGTCAAGAATAATTTGTTTTTCCGCTGTCTTTGTTTGCAAACATGCTAAAATATCAGATTACAAAGCGGCAGTTCCTGCAGAGAGTGGGGGATGCGTTTTCCAAGTCCTGATTCTGCCACAAGGACTGGCAAATGAGTTTACGCAAATCCAGTAGATGGCCGCCCCTGATCCCAAACTAATCCGATCATATGAGTAGAGGGGATAGCTGGAATATTCCGACCCAAGTGGACAACAGGAAGAGAGGATCGCATGTGCCATTTAGTTATCTTAAATGAGCATCGATGGCCACTTTTCATCGTCGAAGGGTTGAGCATAATATCAAATGTCGCATTTGGTATCACAGGATCACTCTATATCGTTCAGATGTACCTACATATATTGTACATGTGTATTAAAACTCTTCAAAGATCTCCTTTCTAATGTCCAGACCCTCGAAGGCTCCTGAACAATCTAAGCCACACTCATTAGACACAGATAATTCGTGCAAATTTGTCAAATCGGCTTATGATTTGCATTCTATGACGGAATGTTTATGTTACTAATCTAGTCCTGTTTGACAAACAATGCGGCAATATTTATTCTAATGGCGTAGAATAACACACAGCCCATGGTCCCAAAAGGGACTTTCTTTCTCTCTGCGGATCAAACAAGGGACAAGCGCAGGCGCATGCGCATGCGCACTTAGGATCCGCAGGAGAAGATCTGCTGGAAGGACCCTTAAAAACTGGGTCAAGACGGGCGGGGGCGGACTAGTGGCGGGCTTAACGTAATTCCCATTTTTGCGTAGATTGAGGTAAGCGGGGTATGCTGGCTTAATAGGGCGTCAGCCAGACTGGCCTTTTGCGATCCTTTGTGTCAAGAGGAGCACAGGACTCAACAATTGCATATTCAATGAAAATAAGCTGGGCTTTATTGGTGTAACATTGCAAGGGACAACTGAAAACAAAAGGTATAACAATGAATCTGTTCCAATTACCAATTTGCATTTAAATGAAAATTCGAAATTCGCTAGAAAAAATTTAACTGACAATCTTTAATAACTTTGGAGAAAGCTGACACAAATAAAGTACAACAATAATAAGATAAGGTATTAAAAAAGTGTAAAAAGATTTTTTAATTTTTGAAAAAATTTATAGTGAAAAAATCTTTAAAAAAAAAATGAAATTGTTAGTTAAACAGATGCCTAACAGACAATTCTAATTTATAAAATTAAAATATATAGATTTTAAAATGTACCTATATAATTTAAGTTTCTTTCAAAGTAACGTCTTTATTTTTTAAAATTTTTAACTTGATCTGTCGGTTAAAAAATACCAACTTTGAACCAAGCACCCAGCCACCTTTTCCACAATAGGGCTGCCAGACGTTCAAAAAAAGAACTAACACCTCGATGCACATATCGATAGTATTATCGATATTTCTTTGCTTCCACCGTGACCGACTATTGAATATTTTCGGTATATTTGAAAAAGTAAATTCGGTATTTAAAGTATATTTTTTGAAGCCGCGGTCACACTGACGCCATCTTTCTTTTTCGGGATCCGCACACCAAGTCAAGAGGTAATCGAGTGATTTTTGTCGAAATATAATAGAAAATGGCCCAAATAAAGCGAAATCACGAGTGAAATGTGTGTGCGAACGATGGCCCAGTGTGCGGGGCACCAAGTGCCGGCTGGCAAACGAGTGAAAAACCTGAGAAACCCAGTTCCAAACAGCACACGTGTTTGCCATACAAGCCAATATGAAAACTAATAAATGCATGGGGCATGGTTATCTTGCAGAGCGAATCAACATGCAGCTGTTCGTCCGTGGACTAGAGACCATCGAGGCCCTGGAGGTTTCCCAGGATGCCACCATCGCCGGAGTGAAGGTGAGTTCAGAGGATAAATAAACAGGGGTGTTCCTAACCTAATTGTGGTTTCCATTCATCCATCCCGCCAACCTGTAGAACCAACTGGCCGCGATCCATGGATTCAACGCCGAGGAATTCAGCCTCGACTGCGAGGGCACCACCATGGCCAACGATACGCCCGTGACCGCCCTCAGCTCCTTCGAGCTGGACCTTAACATTCCCATGCTGGGAGGTAAGGTGCACGGCTCTTTGGCCCGTGCCGGCAAGGTCAAGGGTCAGACGCCCAAGGTGGAGAAGCAGGAGAAGAAGAAGAAGAAGACCGGACGCGCCAAGCGCAGGATCCAGTACAACCGCCGGTTCGTGAACTTCGTCCAGGGCTTCGGCCGTCGTCGCGGCCCCAACGCCAACTCCACATAGAGAGTTTTGGATGAACAAGTGTCTCTACCTTTAACTCCAGATTGATATGATGTTCATAAAGTAATTTCAAACCTTTAAACAAACACCCCCGCGTATGTTGCACATTTCAAGAGGTCAGATGGATTAGTTAGTTGGCCAAAACAGAGTGTTAATCGCTTTGGATTTTAAATTAATCAAGTTCTCATCTTTAACCATCAGAAAACGTATGAAAATAGTCTAGTTAGTTGATTAATTTTTTCTAAAGTTTATATTTAAATTGTAGTTTCACTTGAGATTACAAAATGTAATTTTAGTAAGATTACGGCTAAAATCAAAACATTCAAAACTTATCTATAGTTATGCACCAGCTCTATTATGTTTGTAGGAAAACACTTGATTGAAATATTTTCAGAGATTATTGTATATGAATTGCCTTTCCAGATACATAGTTTATGAAGATAGTTTCATGATAGGAGGATGCTAGATGAATCCCTTTTTAAAGCCAGTACTTTACACATTAGCCAGAGGTCAGTTGATAAAATCTCGCCTTTTGCGACTCGCTCTAAAGCGGCGGTAACCCAGTTCACAGCAACCGATTATAAGGGCCACCGTGAACCCCATGAGCAGGACCAGAAAACAACCCTGCATGTCGTCCATGTTCACCTTGTGGTTGGTCACCTGCCGCTGGGCGCTCTTCCCGCTGCACTTGTCCGCGCTGGGCAGATTCATCTGGTGCCAGCGCTCGATGAAGCCCATCCGGAACATGCTGTTGATGTGGCGGTTTATCAGGTGCAGGTACGCACTCTGCGCCGGCACAATCAAGGCGATCTGCTCGTCCACGAAGCTCTCCTTGCCCAAAGCGAAGCGGCACTCCTTGTCCCGCTCGAAATGCTGCTGCACAATCAGCTGCAGGTTGATCCGCCAATCTATATTGATGCGCTGGCCCTGTTTCACCGCCTCGATGTCCTCCTCCTGGCCACTGCCGTAGATCCTGGCCCGTGACATGTAGTGCTTGAAGTCCTCCCGCGTTGTCGTCTGCACGTACCGCTCGAAAAAGGTGCCGTTTCGCAGGCCGTACTCTGATATCGCCTTGTGGCGCTCCAGCTGGTTGAGATACTCCACGCCCGGCTGGAACTTGGGGAAGGTGAGGAAGGCCACCAGGTTGCCGCAGTAGGTGGTCACCAGGACGATGACCACGATCCACCAGAAGCCCACCACCAGGCGGCCACTGTCTGCCCTCGGCAAATACATGCCTCCTGCAAAAGGGAATGGGTTTATCTTTAGATCTAATCTTTGTACCCTTGCAGTCATGTCCGTCCGTCTGTCTGTCTGTTTCTACGCAAACTAGTCTCAGTTTTTGAGCATCGGGATGAAACTTTCCCAAAAGTTTTCTTTCTATTGCAGATAGTATATAAGTCGGAAATGGAGATTGTAGCTTCGTTGTTTTTTAAAATATTACCTATAACTATTGGGAATATTATTTTTTTTAAATATTTCTGAATTTCGAATTAAATTTTTAAAAAATCGGATCACTATATCATATAGCTGCCATATAAACGGTCAGAAAATTAAATGGAAATTAATAGGAAAAAAATATATCTTTGTTAAATTTTTATTACATTCTCTTCATCTCTGGAATATAGCTTTTCTTTACCATTTCAAAATTTCAAATTAAATTTAACAAAATTCGGGCGTCTATATTATATAGCTTCCATGGACAGGATTAAAAAAAATAATGCCAAAATAATACGAAAGCAGCTAAAATTTTGATTGCTTTATCATATAAGCAAGTAAATCTAAATTTAATGTTTGTAAGTTAATAGGAACGAATCTGCAAGGGTATATAAGCTTCGACTGGCCGAAGCTAGCTTCCTTTCTTGTTTTAATAGTTTTTAATGGCAAAAGTTGACCTTTAACTACTTACCCTGTTGTAACAAGGCCCCGAATATGTACCAAAAGCAGCTTTTAACCGTGGACAAGCCGGATATTTGCATATCCCTAAGAGGAGCAAGCCGATTGATGGCATAGAGCATGGGAGCCGTCAGCAGGATGATGCCCACCAGGCAGAGCCAAGTCTCCATGGTAAAGGGAGCTGTGAAGAGGTAGATGCGCGACACCTCATCCGGCTTGCGGGTGATGAAGGAGTATTTCTGCACACTGATGGGCAGCGTGTAGTTGAAGGGCTTCTGGTCGGGATCCTCCACGGTGGCTGCCACGGCGGCGATGAAGAACTGATTGCCCTGCACCATCTCCACGACGCGGTAGGGAATCCGAAATGTCATTGAGCCAACCAACTCGTCCTGTGAATCAAGATTGTAAAAGAAATACTCAACAAACAAGAGAGTACGCAATAGACGGGTGGGTGTCCCGACTATTTAATACCCGTTAGCTAAAGGGAGTGCGAGGTAGAAAGATATATGCAATTTTGATTGGTCATAACTTTTTAATAAATGGTCCGATTTGAAAAAATGTCTTCTACAATGTCTTCTGCATTTATACATTTTTTAAATCTTAAAAGATGTGGCCGCCAGCCATTTTTTAAAATCGTTGTGGGCGATTGTGGGCTTTATAGGGGGCGTGGCGCTCGGCTGAAATAAACTTGCGTTGCGTAGGAAGCCAAATAATATGTGTGGAATATCTCAAACTCCTAGTTTTTATAGTTTCCGAGATCTCAGCGTTCATACATACAGACAGACGGACAGGCGGACAAACGGACATGGCTAGTTCGACTCGGCTAGTGACCCTGATCAGGAATATACTTTTGCACGAATACAATATACCCTTTTACTCTACGAGTAACGGGTATAAAAAGTAGGAGACTCTCACGCTTTCATTGGAGTTCGTTGACGAGCTCAGCATATAGTCTTCCCTCAATGTGGAGGCCTCATGCAGATAGTAGCTGAAATTCAGGGCCCGACTGAGCTCCTTGATGATCTCCATGACTATGCCGGAATGCTTCACGATCACTCCATGCCTGTTTTTGGTGAGCACTTGCCAGGGAGGATTCTACGAGCGATTTGAACCAATAATAAGGATTATATTCCTGGCTCAAAGACTCACGTGCACGGTCACAATGTCCATGGTGATGTTGCGGAAGTGGTGCTCTATGTGTGGAAAGGCCAGTTCTTGGCAGACGAAACCCAGCAAGGGACTCCAGTAGCCAATGTTGATGAACTCGAAGTTTTGGTTCTTGGCATCGCGTGTGGGAGCTTTAGGATATCCAAGCTTTGGGTGGGTCTTCTTTAGGTGAAGAAATACCGGACTTACCTGCGCGGAACTTGCGATTCTCCTGACTTTTGCCCCATGTAATAGCCGTTTCTATTCGCCATCTTGCACAGCTGGAGCACCTGGCGTTGGTCTTTAGGTAATCCTGTTAAAATTTAATAAGGATAGGCTATGTGTAGTTAATATTTATGATTTCTAATAGATAATATGACTAATCTCTGGGTTCCTTAAAATTTATTTATAACAAAATAAGTTGTTTTTGTATTTCTAAGCTTAAGTACTTACTTTCATGTACTCCAGGATCTCGGCCTGCTTCTCCTGCTTGGTAAAGCGAATGGACTCCCACTCCTCGTCGGAGATCTCGCCGTATACTGACTCCTCCTCGACGGTCATCTTGGAAATGGAAAATATGCAAAATATTTAAAGATGTTTAGGTATATTATACAATATACCTTTGAAATGGAGGTAACCAGAGCGAGACTTATCTCAGAGATCGTACAATTAAGTGTGTCCTGGCACTCGGGTTGGGTTTCATTGAGGGCGAAGGCTATGTTGGCACCCTCGTCCAGATTTATGGTCACAGTGCCGGCATCAAAGTCGCGACGCACCTTATCCAGCACAAAGAACATCCACTGGTTGCCCACATGGAACATGTTCAGGGTTTCGGCTATTTCGATAATGTCCTCGTGGAAGGCGGATACCACTAGGAACTGCTGGCGCGTCTCTTCGTGTTTGTTGGGGGCAAATTGGGCCAGAGCTCGACGAAGGGCAGCTCGCTTCTGTTGACCCCGCAGGGAATCGTTAATTTTGTAGAGGATCAGAGAGATGGGAGTGATGTGATTGGTGGTACTTTCGTGAACAATCGACTTGACCAGCACCGAGTTTTCATCCACTGTTTAAAAAAGATCAAATATCGGGTTAAAAATCATCATTGGGTATATAAGAAATTTATGAATACTACACACATATGGTTTGATCCACAAAAACCACAGCTGTCTTCCAGTTGAGAATCTGCTGGACCTTCGCATCAAGAATGACTTGAGGAAATTCATCGCCGTGCTCAACAATGGGTATCTAAAAGTCAATGTTGCTTCGAGGTAAAAAAAAGATATCTGGGATCCAAATTGTTCCATACCATCAGAGCTCGATTTAGTGGCAGTCGAGGACAGTCGGAGTCGGTGATAGCGATTAATAGAATTGAAGTCTCCTGTGTGTTCTTGTAAAACTTCCAGGTATTCTCGCAATCCGTCACCGTAATGGCGGCCAAAAAATCTGCAGTATATCAGTTAGCCTCACCACTTTAATAATTAAAGACCCTCACCCTTCTTCAATCGCACCGCGTTCCAACTGAAATACTTCACATTTATACCACCATTCTTCAGATTCTCCCGTATAATGTCACTCAGGATTTTCTTGAAATGGGCCATAATGTTCTGGCCATGTAGGGATGAGTATTCGTGATCCACAACAACGGCTTCATAAACGACCAGTGATTATGGTTTTGAAAAAAAAATCCTTTAAAATCCAAACTTACCCAGGGAAGCGTTGGCGCTCAAAAAGGAGGAAAAGTCATTGGCCTCAATCGGAACCAGGATAAAGAGCTGCAGTCCAAGAAGGAGCACAAGACAAGTTGATGACCGCATATCGCCAGGATTCCTGAATAAAGACTGAGCAAGCGAATCCCATCGAGGCAACGAGGTTACCTCGCTGATAACACCAAACCCAATTAAAAGCAAGCCGCGTGTTCGGTAGCCATGAAAAATTGATTGGCGGGAAAGTGGAAAAGCCCGGTGATTGACGGTTTGCGGTTAGGCTTCGACCACATCGAATGTCAAATCGGACGCAGGTGTTCATCGAAGGATATCAATTTCTGTTAACTTGTTTTATTTAATTGTAAGTATTTTATGAAATTGTTTGTCAGAATTGCCTGTATGAGCGGTAATTACATTTTACAATCTTATATCTTAGGGGGGACTGACAGAAGTGTTTAGGAAAACGGGAGAAAAATGGGATAATATGTCTAAGCTAGGGATTACAACTCACTTAGGTTAGATCTACTGGCTAGGTCCGTTGAAAATATCGTTTTCGTTCTCGTTTCGATTGTGTAAATTGTGTCAAGAATGCGCTGATCCTGTCGTCTTGGTTACATGCATGTCTATATATAATTTAGCTACAATTACGCCTATAGGTCAATTCCCAAAAATGCTTTCAAATATAAATGCAATACGATTTCGACTTGTTGTGGTTCCATTAGTGTTTACTTTATGTATATGATTATTACGAGTAAGTTACGAAGGGGAGTATAACCTGTATAAATATATATAATATATATATATGCCTCAGTGTACACATGTCTCTAATATGTAGCTTGAATCTATATTAATATCTGGTTCCATACCGTCTTTAAACTGCAAAATTTTTCATTGGTGGCTCCGGTACCCTCAACTTTAATTATTTTTGGTCACTGATCGCAAAAACATTTGATTTGGGGATGTCCAAAATTGGCTATTTCGTCTATTGCTCTTGATATACGCTCTACCGGATTGCACGTTCCCTTTCTCTACTAGCATTTTTGATTGATCTCCCGAGACCCATTTTGCCGTCTAGAGTCCTAGACCCATTCGTCCCGGGTTTACGACTTTTCTCATTCGTTCAGTATCGCACTTAGGCGCTCCTCCACGGCGACCTTGCGTGACTTCCAAACGAATTCGCAGACGGCGATGACGCAGGCCACGCCCATGCCGCCCATGAGGACCACAAAGACGCCGCCCACATTGGCCAGTCCCAGTTCATTGGCCGCCGACGAGGACTTGGAGGTCTCCACGCGGCACTTGCCGCCGCCGCGCTTCTCCTTCCACCACTTGGTTTTCAGGATGTGCAGCTTGCCCTCCTCCTGCAGCTTGAGTATCACGCTGTTGATGGCAGTGCGATAGGGGGAATCTGTGGGTGATAGTATCTAGTTAGTCAAGGATCTACTTTCGTTTATGGTAAACCTACTAGGCGGTGTGGCTATGCCATAGCTCTTGGTATCCAGCATTCCACCGACTTGCGTAAGTTCGCAGTTGCGTTCGGTCACATACTCAATGGATGTGGACTCCATCAGAAAGGCGTAGGATCCTGAAAAATGTAATATTAATATAACATTTTCTGTAAGAGATCTGCGAACTCACCTTTGCCCTTGGCCACCCGATCCACTCCTTCGCCATTGCTGGCTGTGAAAACAGAGGGACGAGCTGATTCCATGAAAGACCACATGCGCTGATATGTGGAGATCTTTGAGTCCTGCAAACAAGGATATTTGTTAAGAATATTACCCCAAAATATTTTCTAAATTTACCCTAAAGAAGGCAGCCGTACTCCCGCCCTTTAAAGCGCCGTATTTGATTCTCGTCTGCTTGGCCAGATCCTCGGCACTTTCGATGGGCGAATCCATCCGTTCGACAGTCAAGAAGGCAGCCAAATTGGCAGTGTACGAGGAAATCATAATCAGGGTGAAGAACCACCAAATGCCGGCCACCATGCGAGTGGATAAAGCCCTGCAAGAAATACGTTTCAAAAGGTAAAAAACTAATCAAGGTTTATTTACTTACTTGGGCAAAAAGTCGCAGCCCTGTTGCATCAGCGATCCAATGGCAAACCACATGCAATTGAGCAGGGTGAACTGACTCTCGACCTTCTCGCCATGGGCATCCGTATAGGCAGGCCATTCATAGGGAGTGAATCTGCATAAAAGATATAACTAGATCAAAGAACCCTCTAATAGAAAGTATACAACTTACTTTGCCAGAATGAAAAGCAGCACAGAGACACCCAAATAGGCGGTGGCCATGTAGATCCACACATCCAAGGACAACGGCGACAGGAAGGAGAACAAGTTGGGTGGCTGCTTAATGGGCTTCCTGTACAATATGGACACACCCAGATTCATAAAGGGAGTGGTGAAGTCCACCGCCTGCTCGCGCTCGAAGGTAATGGTGAGATCCGCAATGGCCAAGTCGGCACGCTGCTCCAGCAACTCCCGGATCATGCCGTTCCATTCGCTGAAACGAGGGGTTTTATAGTAAAAAGTATTCTATATTATAATAGATAGATAGATCTATACCCCGTTAGTTTGTTGAGACTTCCATAGCTGCCATCTGGCACCAGTTGTATTTTGTAGTTGAAGCCCAGCGACTTGGAGATCTCATGGATCAGATCCACCGCATAGCCCTCAAACTGATCGTTGCCACTCAGGGGAATGGCCGACTCCTTGCGCATGCAGTAGGGATTACTCTTTAGGAAAAATAAAAATATTTATTTAAAATTGAATTTAATATATTGAGCATTTTTAGCCTCACTAATATGGTCGTGACCACCAGTGTTTTGTTCTTCAGATTCGCCTCGATCTCCTGCTGCTTCTGGCTAAAGGTGCGCGTGAAGTTGATGCCATCGGGCAGCGTGGAGTTCCAGGTGCCGATCTTCCGTATGCCTGCCGGCGTCAGCTCCACAATGTCCAGCATGAAGTCCGTGCGGAAGCCCTGGTGATCGAACTTAATCACATTCGTGAGGCCCTTCATCTCAACAATCTTCATGTAGTTGATCAGACTGAAGCCGTGCTGCCAGGTGCTCTGGCCATCGCAACTGATCGGATGGATGTCGATCTGCTGCGAGGTGTCCAGGTCGTGCAGCGCCTTGGCGAACAGATGCACTGCATCGTACATGAGAGCCGTTTCCGAGCGCACGGTGGTCAGGTTGGCCGATCGCAGCAGGCCCTTCTCGTCGATGCTCCACTGGCGCACCACATCCGAGACGATCTTCTCGTTGATCAGCCGGAATCCGGTGATATTCGTGCCGCCATACCGGAACTCGTCCAGGTTCACCGTGTGCAGATCCAGCGAGGTCACCAGGTAGCTGTGATAGTCGCTCATCATGCCAATCTGCTGCGCCTGCTTCAGCACCTCGTGGATCCGCTCCGTGGAGCAGTCGAGCACGATGTGCGCCTCCGCCGAGTTCTTGATCTGTTTCAGAAGGGGTCTGTAATGGTGAGTAAATAATTTTAATTAAAAGTTTTGTTTAATATATAGTTTATTTTTACATCGAAATTTTAATTGCAAATTAAAATTCCAAAACGAATGACGAATCTTAGAATACAAACAAAAAAATGCATGTTCCCGTAAAATCGATATGGCCATGCAAAACCCATATCGTTTTTACAGGAAATACTCCTTTCGACCAGGTCAAATTTACCTGGCCGCATATCAATTTAAAATTGATCTTAAATAATGTAAAATCAATCTTCGTTTCATATCGATTTTCTTCAGGTGTAAATGCTTTAAACTGTAAGTTCTTCTTGAACCTTATTTAAAATAAACCTACAAAATCGGTTTGATCGGATTGATCATCATTGATCTAAAAAGCATTACTACTTTTTATAAAGATTATAAAGCTATATATATATATTTAGTAAAATAGCTAGCTATTATTAAAGATTCTTTAATAAAGATGTATTGCAACTACTGTAACTAAACATTTCTATATTAATTTCGTATAATAGTAATCTTAATCAGTTCTACGAAAATAGGTTGGATATGTGGGCCAGAATAAAAAAAAAACTCGGAATCGGTGGAAACGATTAGCTGGGCTTACCGGTAATCCCCGCTGTCGCTTAGCTGCCGCACAGTAATGGGAAAAGGCGTCATCCCGTGGGCCTTCAAAAGCTCCTGCAGCCTCACGATGCCGTCATTGTTCTCGTAGATAATGGTGAAAGTCTTCCAGCCCCAGTGTCGCACGATATCCACGTAAGCCTAAGAGCAAGCAAAAACATCAACAATGAAGTGGAAGAGGTTGTGGGGGATGCAATTGCACCTGCCTACCTTGGAGAGCGTATTAGGGTGCGGATAAAGATTCACCAGGCAGCTTTCGCGTCTCAGCCGGTAGTCCCAGCGATTCTCCAAGTGGGGAATCTGCAGTGAGTGTGTTTCAAAGTTATTCAAAGGGTTTTGTGAGACATTCAAGTCCCTACTCTACTACTCACCTCCATGTTGTCGCAAATGCTCTGCACATGGCTGGCGGTGTGCGAGGATTGTGGCCCAAAAATGGCTGCAACACCGATGTTCAGTAAGCCGCAAACTGAAAGACAAACAGCGCAATTGAGGTTTATGTACCCAGTTATTTGTTGCTCTTTGACGAACTTAGTTTGCCGAACCCAATTTACGGAAAATCAAACCCAACCGCTGTAAAATATCTGCGGGCTTTCCCGAATCGCAAGGAGCAACTTCTGACATTCTTGCCTTATGGCAAATTGAGTGAAACACAAATCCCAAAGAGCTTAAAAGTCGCAAATTGATTTTCTGTTCCCATTCCCATTCCCATTCCCATTCCCAGTCCCAATCCAATCTGCTTGTGGGGGGAAGATAATCTGGGGCTACGACTTGTAAGGCTCAAAAAGTAAAAACGCGCCCAAGTAGCGCAGTAATGTGCTTGGCTTTTGGCTCAGTAATGTTCAGTTAGCCTCGTTCGCATATTTAAAATGCACTTCAGTATGACATAATTTCGTTTAGCCCGTTTGGTCCTTCCTTTCGGCCCCTAAAGGATTTTCCCCCGCCTGCCAGTCAGCATCCTTTTGGCTCATCAAACGCGCTAAGCACGTGTAAGTGCATGTGCACCTGCACTTCGATGTCCTGGCTCTGTGATGCGGTTAACCTGCTCCCAGGACTCGGTGGGTGGAGGGTCCTCGTTACTGTCGTGCTGAAGTGTGGTTTACTCTTTCTGGCCAAGCCAAGGTATTTTTCCTTTTTGGCCATGTGCTCGGGCCAACTTCGGCGTCATTTGTGTCTCATTTATCACAGGATATTCGACAGTTGGCTCACGTTCCTTTGCCCGCTTTACGATTCATCTTCAGCTCTTAACGATTATCAAGTGCCAGAGAAGTTTCACCTGCTACCCAATACCCACAATAAACTGCAAATGGCAGACTGGCCGGGCTTACACATAAGGATATTTATCCGGTCGAATTTAAGAGGGGTTGATGTTGGTGCTTTGATATCGTGTGATATCATCCAACTTTATTTTACATTTACAAATTTAACAGCCAAATTAACAATATTTTTATAATAGTGTCAATATAATGTTTTTGTCGGACAAGTCGGAAAATTGCAGTTTGGAAAACCGATAAATGTTAAAATATATTAGAAGCGAGATTAGCTCAAAAAATTTCTATTACCAAAAAAGGTCGCATATAAGGCCAATCTTTGTAAGTTAAATAAGTATTAGATTCTGGACTAGGTAAAACCTTTCAAAACAATAATATAGTGAGGATATAAAAATTAGTTAATATTATTTTTATGACATAGAAGTTTAGTTAACAAAATAGATTGACTAAATATATAAGAGATTGAAATATTTTTGTAGTGTTTTGACAGATGTTTAGCACTTTATAATCGTTTTAAAAGGGAACCAAGAGTCAAATCCCATTTACTGCGAGTTCAGAAGTAAAAAGGAATGAAGTCCCCCAGGCAGCAATTAGCATATCATAAATCGCAAATCAAATACAAAAGCAAACAAAGGGGTAAATCAAGCACAAGGAAAAACAGAAACAAAGAGATGTCAATTTAAGGATGACAAGGGAACTCAAAGCGGAAACAAAAAGGAGATGAATGTACATATGTCCAAATCAAATATGCAGGTGAAAGCATCAGGTGAAGGTGAAGTTTACGTTGGAGAGAAAAAGGCAACAGGGTGAAAGGTGACGGGATTGTGGGAAAGCAGGCCAAGTCAACACTTTGAGCACTCTGTACTCAGTACCGTGAACTACTCACCCCTTTTCCCGGCGTGGAAACTGTCGAAGGGCGAGATGCGCTCGATTTGGGCCACCAGCTTGGAGCGCGGCAGGATGGATCGGTCGGCGTTGATGCGGTCCACCGCCTGGCGGAAGGCCAGCTCCTGGTGGTCGTCGGAGGGATGGAAGAGCCCACCTGCGGTTACAAATTATAGGTCGTGTTTTTTGTTCGAGTGTCCATAGGCAAATGTATCAAATATTTTGGTTCAACTCCCGCGGTGCGCAAATAAAAACAAACAAAACACAAACACCCCCACCCGTATGAAACCCACAAACTCATACAGAGAACGGCGCTCTTGATTATGACGTGTAAAAAATCGATACGTAACGAAGATGCGAGCGGAATTTTGTTTTCATCTGGTTTTTGCCGCAGCTCCTCTAATTCGGATAATATATCATTTGGTTTTTAATCTTTTACTCACCAATCTTGATAATATCGGGCAGTGATTGAGCTTCTCGGCAGTTGAAAATTAATTGCAGCAGCAGCAACGGCAGGACCAAAAGCCGTCTTGACCGCATCTTGAAATCGCTTGAGATGGCAGTTTCCGGTTTCCGATGATTGCCCCGCTGGATATCAATCACTTGTCACTCGCTGGATTTTCTTATCTAGCAGATATTTAACATTTTCACTTGGCGGCACTTTCGCTGAGTGTTTTAACTGATTTTCCTGTGGTATATGTTTTGATTTTTCCGAAATTCCGCCCAACCGCTTTCTGTGAGGATGTGACATCCACTGAGCTGCGTGTGTTTGATCTGCCTTCTTTTATCCTGTTGCGGAATCGCCTGGCGAGGTGGGGTGTTTTGTGGGTGAATGTGTGTTGGTGGGTGGTCCAGCATCCAAAAGCCGGCTGACAGTTCCAACAGCTGCGCACTGGATGCTGCGAGAGCAGAACCATAGGGGTTGCCACCCCCTTCGGCAGATGAGCTTTCCGTCCTGAAGGTCGTTGGTGGGAAAACATGGTAATTTGGCTCAAAAGTAAACTGCTTTGCCGACGATGGGCTTTCTAAGCTTTTGTGGTTGTGGAATCTTAAAAAGGTTCCACAAAGTTACCATTTAAATTATGTGAATTCAATGAGAATGGGTTTAGACTTTGTAATAATTCATGATAGGTTATCAAAATATACAATTTCGAATAATTGTATAATTTCTACGCAATACCACTTAGTTTAAAATATTCTTTAATAAAGAAATTTAAGTTTTTTTAAGAGCAGTTTTAAAAATCCCAATTTAATTATTAAATGCTTAAAATTATTATTTTAAACAAATATTTCAGTTCGTTTCTTAGTCCATTTAATATATTTAAAATATATTAAACATTTTATTTTGTGTTGGCTTTTTACTATTTTTACCAAAATGCTGGAACCCCATCCTTAATCAAGGAACCGACTCCTCTGCCCTCCTCCCCTTGAAAGGTCCGAAGAGGAAAAGGATTAAACGGCACAAAGGAAGCAGCCAGCGGAACGGCGGCGAGTAAAGGGCATAAATAAAACAGAGAGCTCATTATGCCGTTGACCGCGTTGAGCTTAAAGTGCAAGGATAATGCAAAGCGGCAGTGAAGTGATGGGGAAATGCATGCGAATGGCGACTGGAAATGCAGGCGCGTAAATGTGAGAGTATTAACAATTTAACAAACAAAGGCAAAGGGCCATTAATAACACACAACAACAGTTCTGCCGCTTAATATACCCACAATCGCGCGCACATACATATATTATGCATGTGTGTGCGGCCATAAATACAGAATGTCGTTGCGGGAAAATCGTAGCGACTCGCGCCAAATATCATCAAGCTCTGTTGCCTGGCAAATGAGTTGGTTCAGTCAGATGCGCCAGCTCCAAATGCACCGGAAAAAAATTATATAAAAATGTCTAGAATAAACAAGAACAAATATTGTTATTAAGTTTATTTTATCCATTTATATCCTTCGGAAAAATATTATATGATGCTTATGGATTATTTTGACAATATGTAATACTGTTTCCAATTTATTTAAGATCTTTATATAGTTTCTATTAGAAACTTATTTATACGACTAATGCTATCTTTATCGGCAATGCAAGAAAAATCTTCAGAGGTTTTGAAACTTCTTAATAAGGTCTTAAAAAAAATTCGAAGGTTAATTTAAGGATCTAAGGATCAATGCCGAAAAAATATCTCGTATTTTTCCCAAATGTAACGAAACAACATTAAAGTTTTTCATGGTGTACTGTTTTCTGTGTGTGTGAGAGCCCTTCGTCCTGTATCTGCACTTGTGTCCGTGTCGCCATGCCTGTGTGTGTAATCATGCATATCTTTGCCAGTGGGTTTTCGGTTAGTGCCTTATTTACATTGGCCGGAAGCTGCTGGTTGTGCTTGTTTCCGCTTTTGTCTGTGCGACTTCATCACCATCTCTCTCCCCTCTCACTCCGTTCTAGCATCCCTCCCTCTCGCACTCTCCCTTCGTGCTTTCTTTGCCGTGGCAGTGAAGTAGAGCAATGGTCTGGCTCATTAATTTCAACATAACGCGCACATGGCCAACAAATTTTCCCACGTACGCACACGTATAAATTGCACACTCACACACACACACACACAGTGCGGACATAGTTGGCTCTTAGCTTTCAGCGGTAATTATTTCAAATTAAATGGCGAAAGCACTTTTCAAGCAGGTGCTCCCGAAAGTATCCAGCATATTATTAGCAACGGTATACGACAGCCTCGATAAGTCGAACTGGTCGGTAAAAAAATATATCTGCCACGTTTTTTTTATTTATTGCAGCACTTAACTTTCTTCAAAAAATAAATACGTAATTTTTTTTATTTTTAAAAAAATTGTAAATTTGAGCTCTTAAACAAAGTGTTATAATAGAATTTTCAACTTAAACGTTTTTAAGTTAAAACTTAATAATCAATATTTAATTAGAAAAATGTTAGTTTGTGGAGGGCTAATGGTTTTTGTACTTTAGGCAGCTTTTTTGTTCGTGACGGTCTTAAGCATGAGATTGCACTTTGATTTCGTCTGCTGGCAGACACCAACCGAGATGGAGAAAGCCAAAAAAGGCATCTGACTTCTGGACTCCCTCCTTACTCCCCGACTGTCTGCCAGTCGTCTGGCCTCCATCAATTTGGCCTTTGGGCTGGTTTTATTATCCCAATGCGCATGGAAATGCTGACAAGGTTCGCCTGTCATGTCCGACTCTTAGGCTAAATAATTTTAATAATGCAAAGTAAGATATACACACATGAGAAGGTTATGCCCGGAGCCATAGGATTCCAGGGTCAGGAGGACCTCGAAAATATTTTCACATTCTGTATGAATGTAAATACATTTTCGGGCAGTTAGTCATCCCCTCTCCATTCGGTTTCCAAGAGAGTTGCAGGCAACGAGAGATGAAAGCGAAATACCAAAAGGAAAACAGGGAAGTGGAAAACTGTTGCCGTTGGTCAAGCATATGCAATGCATTTTCCAGGCGGAGCTTACTTAAAAGAATGTAAATGCCAGGCTTTACTTACTCATGATGTGTAGTTTCGTATAGCATTTTCCATATTTTACACAAAAGAATTTGGCTTGGCATTCCTACTGTTTTGGTCCCTGCCATTATTATTATTTTTGGTAGAATTTTACCGCTCAGACAAAAAGCTTTGGGTAAGCCATAAAAAACTATACTTTGTCATTGTTCTGAATAATAAGCAACTGTTGCTTTTTCGAAAAAAACGTTGGCTCTTTGTATGTACATGATTAATTAATCGTAAAACATATTTAAGCGGGAATAAACGAAACAACTTCAATTAATTATTATTTGTCGGCTAAAATATATTGATTGAATAGCAAATTACCTTTTAAAATATAAATAATTTATTGGTTGCCTGAAATAGTAATTCACCGTGCAACCTTCAAGTTATAAATTAAATTTTAATTATTATACCCGTTACTCGTAGAGTAAAAGGGTATACTAGATTCGTGCAAAAGTATGTAACAGCTAGAAGGAAGCGTTTCCGACCCCATAAAGTATATATATTCTTGATCAGGGTCACTAGCCGAGTCGATCTAGCCATGTCCGTCTGTCCGTCTGTCTGTCTGTCTGTCTGTCTGTCTGTCTGTCTGTCTGTCTGTCTGTCTGTCTGTCTGTCTGTCTGTCCGTCTGTCCGTCTGTATGAACGCTGAGATCTCAGAAACTACAAAAGCTAGAAGGTTGAGATTTCCCACACATATTCTTTGGCTTCCTACGCAGCGCAAGTTTATTTTAGCCGAGCGCCACGCCCTCTCTAACGCCCACAATCGCCCACTAACGATTTTAAAATGGGTCCTGCGCCCACATCTTTAAAGATTTCCGAGAAGTATAAATGCAATTTTGTTGTGTATATTTATAGCTATCGAAATGTAGAAGACATTTTTCAAATCGGACCATTCATTAAAAAGTTATACGTAATCAAAAATTATATATCTATCTCCCTCGCACTCCCTTTAGCTGAGTTACGATTATTAGTCGGGACACCAACCCGACACAGCGTTCGCACTCCCTTTAGCTGAGTGACGGGTATTAGATAGTCGGGACAACAACCCGACTATAGCGTTCTCTCTTGTTTTTTTATTGCAGAAGTCTTGTTGTGGATGTCTCAAGCGAACAAGAAGCAACTCAAACAGCTTTTAGTGAGAGCACTTTCACATTTCTCCTGCACTTCATGTTTTGGTACACACCAAGGACGTTTTATTAGTGTTTTTAGAGCATTTGACGGGCAATGATGTCACATGTCTGATGGCAAGGACGAACGACACATTGGAGCGGCAGTGGCATATGCAACAAATTTGTAAGGACGCTATTTAATTCCATGTCGGCTCTTCGGATGCCGTCGCTGAATGAATGGATGAAGTGAAGCCCTGGGGACACGCCCCCAAATCCTCAGTTCGAAGGCGCCTCCTTGCTGGCTTACACTTTGGCTTCGGCCCGCTTTTATAGGCGCCTCCTCAAATCCACTTTGTAAGCCATTCCATTGGTAATAAAGGCGCAAGTGAGTGCCGCTAATATAAAATTGAATTTAAATAAATGGAGTAGGGGCCGTAAAAAGCCAAAAAGCACCGCGCTTCGTTTCTGATTTGATTTGTTTGGAGGCGCACGCCCAGCACTTAGGCGCCATTTGATATGCAACAATCTTTGGCGGCAGCCGAAAATTGGGAAATCGGAAAATCGAAGAGCGGAAAAGGAAGGAAAGCGGGGCATCATCATCATCATCAGAGGAGCTCTCGAGTGCGGGAGTTTCGCTTTGTAATAAATCGCATGGAAAGAAATGTATGTAGCCCGAAATCGTTTTAATTTATTCATGCCACGCGCTTTTGCTGTTTAACATAGGAGGGGTATTGATTAAAAATGCAAAGGACTGCACTGCGCCGGCACTTGGATCCTTGAATCAGACACCTAAGTACATATATGCAATGCCTCTTCCTTTTGGCCGCATTATGCAAATACTGTTGACACAGATTCCAAGGGCTGAACTTGAACCTGCTAAACTGAACCCGAACCCTAATCCGAACCGCTGTTGCCGCTTTCATTAATTAGTCGACAGGCTGTTAGGCAGCTAATTAAAGAGCCGGCCTACAAATTGGCAGCTTGTGTGGGCCATGTGGGATAGATTTAGGCAATTAGCACTCGCTGTACACCCGCTGTACAAAAACCTTTTTAAGGGGGGAAGGGCCAAAAGAACCACCACCATTCCGGCAGTCAGTGGGAATTTTAAACGGGCCAACAGCTACATCGAGATTGTCGTACCTGCACAAAACATCTGGCTGCGTGTCCTTGCTCGCCTGAGTCCTCCTGATTGCGTAATTCCAGCTCACAAGTGCCGACAACGGTTGAGAGTCTATTAAAAATGTATTATCAGTGCGATTGCCACCAGATCCTGCTGAAGTGTCGACTTTATTCCCAGCATATCCCGTTGCTATCCATGCGCAGTTGTTTGAGTGTAAATGTTTCAATTAGCCCTGGCGGCACTTAAAATAAATAGTCTGACTCTGCTCATTTAGCTCACATGTACGGAATACATGTGGGTAAAGTGCATGGGAATCACATCGTTTTTATATATATTTAGAAGTGTTTAAATGAAAATTTTAAAACTGATTTCTTTGTACTTTAAGCTTAAAGATTCTTATACATTTTTAATCCCACTTAAGTTACTGAAAATCGTATTAAGCAATACCGAAGCATTATGGCTTAAATTTATTAACTGCATGTGATCTGTATTTTTATCAGTGTAGCAGTTATTGGTTTGAGTCATACAAATATTAAGTCATACGAACTTTGTTAATCTCTACACTAATATAAATTCATCAGAACTCAACGGCTCAATATATAAATTTAAATATAAGTAGGTATACAGAATTAAATGTAACCTTATCAGTTGTTTAAGTAATTTTCTTATCTGCTTTGATTATGACAGTTCCTGAGAATTTTTGAGGGCCCGTTTACAGTACATATATCGCTTATATGTACTAAATAATTATAATCAATATTGCGAGTATGACCTAACTGCTGCTTTAGCTGATTTGTTAAGGCTTTGCAATTTTGCAGTTTTAATATAATTTTGTTGAAAAGCTGGGCTATAAATTCTGCTTCTGTGTTGCAGGTCTATCAGTTCGGTTTCAGCGTTCCATAAAGTCATATCAAAATGAATTCCCCAATTGCTCTATTGTAAGTAACTGCAGTTGTTGGCTCTACTTGAAATATTCATGTTTTTTACAATTAACTAGGTTCTTCGCACTGCTCCTGATCAGTCCTTTGTGCTTCGGGTATACTGATGAAGAACGTGAGGCCGATCGTCTTAGGGTGGCTGAAATTATCCGAACCTCCCAGGACGCAGATGCCAAAATCGGTAACACCCAGGAATTGCTTGACATCTATAAACGTTTAGCTCCAACTTTGTCGGCTGAAGACAGGGAGCAAATTGAGAGCCTAATTAAGGAGCATACTGATGAAATATTATTCGATGGAGTTCCGAGTCAAGGCGGACGGAAGACCAAGTACGTTGGCAAGGTCCTTACTCCAGTTGCGAGGGACCTGGCTTCTGGATTCTTTCAAGAGCTCGGTGCTAGCATTGCCAGATTATTCAGTGGTTAATGTCATTGAAAAGTAATTCAAAAATATATTTTTGCATAACAAAATGTTAATAAAAAATTAATATTTTTGTAAAATGTTTAACCTATGCATTCAAATAAAATTTGTATAAAGTACACTGCAGTTTTACCTACTTACCTTCGCTTACAACACAGACGCTAAATGGTATTTTTTACACCTGACTTGTTGATCAATCTGTGACTGTGACTTTATTATCAGATACATAAGCAAACGACGTACACCGTAAAAATCTGGAATAAATTTATATGTATATAAAATAAATAAGTATGGAATAGCCGTTTTTGCCAAGAAGCAGGCCGACCATATGTACATAAAATAATTACCGCCGAGCCAACGTTTTGTTCCTTATCGCTTTTGTATTTAAAACGATGTCCATTAAACTCAGTTGATGTGGCTTTACATATATGCATAATGTAATGCAGATTTGATATCACTTAACGCTGTGAGGCTATTTATTCAGCTTGTTGGGCTGAAAAATTGTCATTTCAGCTTGATCTTGCGTTCCACAAAGTATTTACGCCATGAATATTATAATGTCCATCATGTAAGTAACACTGTATATTGGTTTTATTTGAATTTATTAATTTCTTTCTCATTTTTTTCATTTTATTAGGTGCTTTGCACTTCTTCTGATTAGCCCGTTGTGTTCAGCGTATACTGCCGAACAACGTCGAGCTGATGGCCTTAGGGTTAATCAGATTATCCAAACTTCTCGCGATGACAATACCAAAATCAACGGGATCCAGGAATTACTTAACATATATAGACGCATGTCCCCCAGTTTAAGGCCTGAAGAAAGGGAGAGGATCGACAGGTTTATTAAACCGCATACGGAGGAAATATTAATCGATGGAGTGCCAAGTCAAGGGGGTGTGAAAAGCAAGTATGCCAGAAAGATCCTGAGTCCAGTGGTAAAGAGTGTGGCTACAGGATTCTTCGAACAGCTCGGGGCAAGTCTTGCAAGCCTTTTCGAGGGTTGGTTTTCATCGAAAAAGGAAGAATAAAAGAAGAGAAGAAGGAATTTTGATACAAAAATTTATAAAATTGTATAATAGTTTTGTATTTTATATTATTAAAATCTATCTACTTTTCTATATAAATGTGTGCCAAATAAAAGTGTAAAACTTCTGAATTAAAGCATATTTATTGTGTATTTTATTCGAAGGTCAGAAATGATTTAACTTATTATCCCATATATTTTAAAAAAGAAATTTGTATGCGAATTTTTCATGTAAATTTTTCCGGTCCTACTCTTAAACAAAAATAATATCTAAAGAATGGAACAATTTTTCATGTAAATTTTTCCGGTCCTACTCTTAAACGAAAATAATATCTAAAGAATGGAACAATTTCGTATCTTTCCAGCAATAACAAATGACTATTTTTTTAGCTTTAAGCTTATTTTCTTTCTCGTGTGTGTGTATGTTGAACATTATTACGTTTAAGCCTAAAAAAAAGGATTGTTGGTAATTTAAGGGAATTGTGCTAACGTACAATTTTCCGGTGAACGGGGAATCATAAAAAAAAATGTATCGAAACTAAGTGACTCATAATTAAATTCTGCTTTAAAATTCAATAAAATAATGTTTATTATTTGTATGTGTAACAAAAATATTATTGACAGTTCATGAGAACTTTGATGGGAAAATTTTTAGTGTGTGGGTACAAGTTTAATTCCAATGAACGTTGCAAACGCCAACAAAGTGCCGTTTTTGCTGATTTGTAAATATATTGCCATTCAGCAGTTTCACTTTGAATTTCATCTTGCGCTGGGCTATAAATTCTGTTTCTGGGTTGAGAGACTATCAGTTCAGTTTGATCCGGCGTTCCTTGAAGTCATAACAAAATGAATTCCTCATTTTCTCTAATGTAAGTACCTCTCTAAGATAACTTGGTTTTGATTAAATATTAAATTTGTTTAAATTTTATAAACATTTATCTAGGTGCTTTGCACTGCTCCTGGTTAGTCCTTTGTGCTTCGGGTATACTGATGATGAACGTGAGGCCGATCGTCTTAGAGTGGCTGAAATTATCCGAACCTCCCAGGACGACGATGCCAAAATCGGGAACACCCAGAAATTGCTTGACATCTATAAACGTTTAGCTCCAACTTTGTCGGATGAAGACAGGGAGCAAATTGAGAGCCTAATTAAGGAGCATACGGATGAAATATTAGTCGATGGAGTTCCGAGTCAAGGCGGACGGAAGACCAAATACGTTGGAAAGATCCTTACTCCAGTTGCGAGGGACCTGGCGACTGGATTCTTTTCAGAGTTTGGTGCAAGCATTGCTAGATTATTCACTGGTTAATTTCAATGAAAAATCGTTATGCATACCAAAATGTAATTCAAAAATTTCGAATTATGTAATATGTTTATCAGAAACCTTGAAATAAAATCTGCTGCACACTGCATATATGTATGTATTCTTTTTCAATCACTCACATAGCTTATCAAATTCGAATAAATAACTTAATGAAATTATATAAAATTAATAACATCAACATCGTATGTCAATTTGATCAAATAGCCAGCCTCTTTAGGCACAGAATATAGATGCAGCTATTGATTCCATGGAATTGATAGCTTTGCCTCTGGGGTCATCGCTTCATTACGGAATTCCTAGAAATTATACTTGGTAATCTTATTTTATTTGGATCGCGCTCAATTAAATTTAATTGCAATGTTTAACATTTAAACTATGCATTTACGTCTGTATTGAAAATTTGCTTATACCTGAGCTATATATTCAGCTTCTTGTCGGCAATATGCTCAGTTTAGTTTGCAAAGTCTTTACATCATGAATTTGATAGTTCTTACAGTGTTAGTTAAATGTATATTTTATACCTGTACTATATTCATTATTTTCGACTTTGTTCTATCTTTTACATTTAATCAGGTGCTTTGCATTGCTTCTGATTGGTCCATTATGTTCAGCCTATAGTGACGAGGAACTTCAGGCTGATAGCCTTAGACTTGCTGAGATTATTAAAACCTCTCCAGACGACAACACCAAAATCGACAGGATCCCGGAATTACTCGACATATATAGACGTATGTCACCCAGTCTAAGCCCTGAAGAAAGAGAGAACCTCGATAGGTTAATTAAACCGCACACGGAGGAACTTTTAATCGATGGAGTTCCAAGTCAGGGTGGTAGGAGAAGCAAGTATCGTAGTGGGGGGATCCTGAAACCTATTGTAAAAATCGTTGCGAGAGAATTTTTCACAGGGCTCTCTCAAACTATTACAGACATATTCAGTAGTTGGATTTCTCGTAAAAACAAGCCGTGAATCAGATGACTAACTAACGAAATCAACTTGCCTTTATAAATATTTTTTGGACGATCAAATGATTGTTAATTAAAATTGATTGGTAGCCCTACTAAAAGAATTGCATAAATTAAATTAAAGTCCGTACTTTTACCATTCTAATTTAAATTTTTAAATTATTGATTAAATAATAGTGTACAACATTGAAATTAATAAATACATATGGCTCTTTTAATCCAATCAGTTTAAGAATTTAATAACTATCCTTATTGTTATCCTCGAGTTGCAATCGTGGTGCGAGTTTTTCATGTACATACTACAATCAGCCAGTGCCTGCATACAAACATCTTCATTTCCATAAAATGCATATTCATATTTCCTGAACAGCATTTTTCCCGCTGCGTTGTGTATTATGTAACCGAAAAATATCCACCCAGATGAAATCGTAAAAGCTGACTTAAAAATTTAGAAAGAATGGAATCCCTGCAACTTTATTCATTCAATCTGGTCAACAAAGTTTGCGTGGAATTCAATCAACACCCGGGCATCTGAACTGGACGGAGAATGTTTTTTGGGAAAGTTTTCGGAATTATTATTTCTGTGTAAAATGCTTTTTTCGGTGTTGCAGAAAAACTCGTTTTCGCCTGGCAAAAGTTTTTGATTGTCTGGCCGAAACAAGGCATGTGGAAAGTAATTACCATGCAAGTGTCGAAAGCGTCTGACAGGGTCCTTCTACGGAGAGTTTTCCCCACCCAAACCCATACCCAAACCCATCTGCCACAGGACTTCCGTGTCGGTGGGCTCTACACTAGTGTGTGCTCGCCTCATCAACGCCATCAGCTGTGGCATTTGACTTCTGAATGTGTCGTAAAGTTGATCCCTTCCCCGCCCGGTCTTCTACCCATCCTGTTTGCTGAACTTGTCAACGCTGCTGCTACTTCTGCTGCTGCTGCTGGCAATTTGTTTAATTAAATGCTCGCCCAAGAACCAACATACACAGACCAACACAAACACTCACGGTATCCGGAGCTTGCAGGGCAATATTAAATTGAATAACAACGGCTAAACACATCGAGGCTAACACCTGCTTATCGATGTGTCAACTGCAGTGACCGCCTGTCCTTAATTATAGGTTGTTTTCCTATATCAAACTTTCATTACCTCTATCGAAAATTTAAAAATCTTTAAAACCTTATATTTGACTGGGATTTCTTGTCCTTAAGTCTTCTTTATAAATATTTTTGGCACTGCTTTCAGCCTAGCATAAATATTGCCTAAATTCCGTAGTTTTAACTCAGTGTCACACACTTTTTGGCGAGCCAACCAAGTGGGTCACTGGGATTTGATGACACAACATGCAAATTGAGTTCACAGCACAATGGAAAGGCAAAAGTGAAGGTTGCCAAGCATCTTTAAGCCTCTGCAACGCACTTTTTCCCCAGGAAGACTTAGGATCCAAGACCTTAACACCAGCAGGCCGTACTTCCTAATTATACTTGTGGCGGGGAATTCAGCCTGAAGGCAGTAAAAAGCCGTCCTGTTGCACAGGGTTTCCTTTTCTAAGCCCTTGCTTACAAGGGTTCTCATTCTTATCCTGCTGTTGCTGTTGTTGCTGTGCTGTGTAGGCTCTTACATTATCGCCTATATCGTCCTGATTATCATGTGACAATGTGGCACACAAAATAAAATCAGCATTTTTGCCTTGTCAAGTGTTTGCCCCTGCAGACAGCCAGACAAAACCGAACCGAAAACCAAACTAAACCGAGTCGATCTGAGCTGAGCTGAACTGTGTTCGTCGCAATGAAATATCCTGCAGGCACACAAGCTGCTCCTGCGATGTCGACTGCCAAAACAGGATACGCATCCTGCGGGGAGCGGCTAGGATATCCTCTTAGCATTCCCCGGCTCATTGGCATGACCCTCAACTATTTACATGGCCAAAAACATGCTCCACCATCCCGCAAGCCCAGCACATTGGCGAAACTTTTGGCATGGCTGGCTTTAAAGGCTTGGCTACTAAAGTGCTGCAAAGTTTCTTGGCTGCAAGGAAATTGAAAGAAATAACGACACTTTTTAGTTGCTGGCAAAATGCCATTAAATGGGGTAGAACAGAACGGTAGGGAAAGAAAATGGCTTAGCCCAGTTTAATTGTAAAATAAACTACGAGTACATGAATGAAATAACTATTGAAGCGCATCTGTGTTTCAATTATACAATATTCTTTCGTCAGTCTGAAAAAATTCAGAACTTATTCTCCTATTCCAGGAAGGTTCATTCCATTAGGCTAAATATATGTAAGGATACACTTTGGAGGTGGATTTTCCATTTCCATCCTAGGCAGCACAAAACAGTTTTCCCCATTCATCCCAGCCAAACTGTTTTTGGGAAAATTCAATTTCGTTTGTTTATGAGCACAAGTCTAATTCAAATGCAAAGATAAGGCACAACGTTGCGACGACTACAATGGATAGATACTTCGGCACGATTCCTTCCCTGAAGACGTCCTATCTTTCGCTCTCTTCGAGTGGTTTTCCTTACCACACGCATATGCTGATAAAGTTTTAGCACCTGTACGGGGAAAAAAAGGTGGCGGAGGCTGGAAAACCGAAAAGAAAAGTTTGCCATTTACAGCCCATCAAGTCGGCTTCAATTTCGCCTACCTTTTGTTTGGGCCTGGGCCTACGCCATCCATCCATCCAATTCCCCCTCTATTTTTCAGTGTATGTATGTCCCGGCCTCTTTGTTTGTCACTTTCGGCACAGTTTATGCGCTTTTTACAACGTGTATCCTTTTTGCATGTCGACTTAGTGTTTTGGCTCTGCCTTTCACCATTTTATTGCAGCAACAAAAGGCTCCTTAAGCACGTGTAAAGCGAACACCCAGACATACACGGTGCAAAGTCAAGGGAGCGCAACAGTGCGGTTGGAAAACTTTGATCTTCCTGGCAGGAGACTTAATTTAATGTCCTTCTCGTGGGCTGCCAACGCTGCTTGCCGCTGACTTTTTGCCAGGCGGACTCCTGTTTTGTTTAAGTTTTGTGTCGTGACACAAACACTGAATTTCAATTACCGGCTGCGAAGGTCCTTGCCAAAAGGATAGGCCTTACACATGGAAAAATGTTTAAGTGTTTGGTTTCAAATAATTAAAAATAATTAAAGTGCAAAAAATCGTAAGATTTTTTTTAACAGAAAGTTATTTCTGTCAAAATCTGTTAAATTTCATCTTAGTCATTTTTTTGCTGGAACACAGTTATATCAGATCAATTGCAAGCTTTTTCACCCCGGAACTGAGCTGATAAGAAATAAAAATCATTGTCAGCTTTCTTGGAATTTACAGAGCTCAATCAACAACAGATTGCTATTAATGTCACGATTCCAGAATTATCAATTCCATGAAAAGTCCTTGGCCCATGAACCGTTGAACATAATCAAGAGCCATATGTAAACAGAAAGAAAGGAAGAAGTAACGTTATCAGATTTCTCTGATGAACGTATACATAATTCACAGAATCCAAGCGTTATCACTTTTAATGCTCTTACTTATTTCCCAGTTTTCTCAAGAGCTGTCTATAAAAGAAAAACTTTCCATGTGGACAGCATCATTTCTCCAGAACCATCTCAAGTAAAGAAAGCAAGGATGTACTTTGCCATACGCCTAAGGTAACTAAAATTTTACAAATTTTGCTTAAACAAAAAATATAAAATATTTTAACTTTCAGCTTTGTCCTGGTCGTGATGTTTTGCCTAGCGGGCAAGGGAAAAGCCGGAATGATCGAAGTGGATCGCAATAGGCTTCAGCAACTCCAACGGCAAAGTCATCAAACGACTGATGCCAATGCCCAAGTGCGAATCGCCTACGAAGTCATTGGTATTTACAATAAATACAAGGGCCACGGAGGACCCAACGCCGCTAGGGAAAATCAACTAAACACACAGGTGCGCGACTTCAAGAAGAAGACTGTGATCGTCGATGGTGTGCCAGCCCAAGGAGGAGTTTGGGACATCCTGGGAATAATGAAGTCAGCTACAGGTGCTGTCCCAGAACATGTTAGGACAGATGCGGCGAACTTGATCAAGAGTTCCTCAAAAGCCGTAGTTGACGGCCTAGTAAGCTATCTTATAAACACACTTTTTGGAATGTTGGCCGGTGGATAGTAAAATGAGTTGTGAATTTGACGGACTGAGTTTTGATTGAATAACTATATGACATGAATAAAATTGGAAAAAAATGTCATTTTTTTAACAAGTTTTTAAGTGTTTTAAAGTACTTTGTTGTATAAAAACAAGTTCGGTCCAACTTTCCCCATTTTTCGTATGTGTATATCTGGCTAGCCTCAACTTGTCTGTATGTTAGTTTGTCGCATTTACGCTGTTTTCTGGCTTAAAGCTTTCCAGAAACCGGCGAAAATTTGGCCCGAAATTTATGAGCTCAGTGTTGGCCAAGTGTCCTTGCGGGACTTCACACACACACACAGCACAGACTTCTTTGCACTTTATTTTCATTCAGAGCCTATCGCACGAGCTTATTTGATTTTGTTCGCCTCTTGTCTTGCCCCCTGTGAAGTTTTCCCGCGTCCCACTCATAAATATCGAAAAAGGCACGGGAACTTGTTTGCTTTTTGGCCGAACTCGGGGCCTCATCTGTCCAGTCCCCGGGTTGTAGGCCCAAATATTAGTGCAATTTCCCCACGTTGACCAAAAGTTCAATTCATTTTGCACTGGGACGTGTCGCTGCTCCTCAACTGTTTTCATAAGAATTTATTGCTTTCTCTTGGCAACTAAGTGGATCAGATTTCTCTCGGCAGCTTTGGCCTGTGTCCTATGTAATATGCCACAGATTTAGTGTTGGCGAAATTACTTCTGTCTTTTGTTCGCCTCCATTCCAGGACCCTCTAGCTTCCCACTTTCCCTGTTCCTTTTTTTTACAATTTTGTCGTATCGGATTGAAAATTGAGTTGGGTATTTTAGGGGCTAAAAGTCGGGAGGAAGGAAACGCCGGCCGACCGCAGACTGACAGTTGGGACAGTTCTTAGGTGAGATTTTCTACACCCCAAATGGTTTCTCTTTCAATGACCGAAAAATGGGAGTCCTTAAACTGAAGAGATTTTTCTTTGAATTTTCGCTAGTCATTTACTCAATTTGTGGGGCTTGGTTTGGAACTCCGTTCTAATTTATTCTTATTGAATTAAATGTTTCTGATTGTCAATATTTAAAAGACAATTTTGTTGTTTCTTGTTGTTGTATGAATTGTTTTATTTATTTAAAAAAATTGGTTTTCAATTTACCAAGAAGTTTTATTTATAATAGCTTTAAATTCTCCCTTCTTTAATTTAGCACATTATTTATAAGTCCTTGTAATATCTGCTTTAAATAACCTCCGAGTTAAGTGACTGTCCGAAGTTTCCCACTCGAAATGCTCTTGCTGAGTTTTCAACTGCGATTTGCGGCCTGCATTGTCTGTATCCTTGTGACGTAAGGGAAATTTATTTCATTTATGCATAGCTTGTTTGAGGTTGAGTGGGTGCTATTTGGTGGGTTTTTCGGTTTTCACAGTGCGTGCAATAACGAGAATGAAAATGAAAATGTATACCAAAGTTTTGTGTGTATCTGCGAGAATGTGTGCGAGTGTTGTGTCCTAAAAGTATGTATTGATTTTCAGCCTGTCGGCAATGCGAAAATATTTATTGTCAGCTCGAGGGAGCTGAGTCTGAGTCCTCGGATGCCAAGCCAAGTTTCGCTCAAATTGTTCCCAGGCGGCAATTGATGCCGTTGATGGAATGGAGATGGAGATGGAAGATGCCCCTCCCAAGTCGCACACTTCGTCTGCGAGTCTGTCAGCATCGGGAAATCGAGAATTATTAACAGCCAAGAGCCAACTATTGCGTTGATGGGCTCATAATTACGGCCATGTCCTTGCTCACTCACTCGCACATTCGCCTCTCGCATTTCTGGGCGCTGACATGCATTAATATTGATTGTTGCTGTCGCTGAACCGCACTAATCAGAGCCACATGTCGTTCCCCGTGTTCTCCGTAGTCTGTTCTCTGTTGCCTGTACATTGACATTGACACGGGCTCCTCGTCGGATGGCATTCCACAATTATTCGCATCCTTGTCCGCAGCTTCATCATCGTCATCACCATCCACCATTGTCATTGTCGGCGCAATGAAATTACATGTTACATATCGCATTTACATTGCTGTCATGTAGTTCCTCTTTTGATTCAGTTGTTGAGTTTTTCATGCGGTCCTGGGCGGGCTGGAAGTATAACCACATTTCCCTTTCCCCACCTTGCTAAATGAGAAAAACCTTGTTTTCCCGCTGTCCATCGAGTTTAAATTTCCATCATGTTGGGAAAATCAAATTGCAAGTGGCAGGACCAGGGATTGATTACAATTTAATAGCTTTAGTTTTGACATATTTATTATAGAAATTATAAATTGCGCAATTACCATTAGAAAATATTCTTCGGTAAAGTATTTATTCAACTAAAAAACTATAATTACCAAATGATTATCCTGAAAGGATAACCCTTTTATCTAGAAAAACTTTAAGTATTTTGCCATACTTTTCCCTGCTTTTAATTAAAAGTTCATGGTTTATTAAATCTTGACGAAACTAATTGATAACTTTTGCGAACCAGTTGACTTTGCCAGTCAATTTGTGTACATAGGATGGACCCCAGAAGGACAAAGGCTGCGAGTCAGATATGCCATTTGAATACTTTCTGTTTTGACATTCATTTGCGAGAGTCGACAGAAAGCGTTTCCAATTTGCAGAGGCATCTCGAAAGGCAACCGGGGAGCCAGCGAACTTGGAGAAGTTTTAATGAGTTGGCAAATGGAATTGGCAATCCGTAGTGGATGCTCGACACTTGAAGCATGAAATCAAACTAATTAACTCAAAATTTAACATAAACGCCGCTCAAAGTTTCCCCATTGGGCGCTCAAGTTGGCTTTTTCATGTGATTTTCCGCTCTCTGCACATGATGGCAGTGCAATTGTACACAAGTTGGCCATGGCCAGAGGGAAAACCAGGGGAAAACCATCTATGTACCTCCTTTATGAGGGTAATCCGGCATCAGCACCTCCGCGTTGGATGATAATTCAGTTTTGCCGGCATGATGAACAAATTAAAAACTTTTCTTTTTCATCCATGATCCCAGCAAATGGTCTACAAATTATTCCCCCAACGTCAAAGTTTTCACTTTCTTCCTGCCAGCGATTTTTAATGTTTTCCACCAATTTTGTTTTCCATTTTTCCAGCACTTGTCTGTCCCACGGCTGCTTAGGCATTATTATAAGCAGGGAAAAATGAAAACAGATTTCGAAGAGCTCGTCAAACAGATGAATTGGAAAAGCTGACTTGTGTAAATGTATGCAGAGCTTGGGACGAGGATTTACATATGCTTACCCCGAATCGGCTTTGGCTATAACTACAACCAAATGACTTAATCCGAAAGCACTTACTTTCGTTTACGAATAATATACAAATGTACCCACTTGAGCACTGGAGTGTTTTTGAAATGCCCAAATTTCTCATCAACTATTTGCCTTTGATGTTCCGGGGGTCTTCAACCTGATATGCCAGGAGGAGTGCCTAATGTTTATTACATTATATATGGCACACTTCAAGGAGATGCTCATCATACTCTCCATGTCCTTTGGCGCTGCGTCGTAAAACCATTGCATAAGTTTTGCGCTTGACAGCCAACTTTGAAGCATCGGTTTTTATTTTACTCTACCGCCAGCGGAATTCAGATACATAAATATGTATGAGCTGGGTGCGAATGGTAAGAGAAATGGGAATGGGGTCCTTCGTGTCTATCTGTGTAGTTTGACAGTTCGTAAAATCAAAGTTGTGTCTCACAGAATGTAATAGATTTTTATTGCCGGCGGCAGTGGTTTGCTTCATCTAGTCACCACTTCCATTTTGTCTGGCAACCAATTCGACTTTCTGGCTGTTTACCACACACAAGCGGACCCAGAGCTACAGATCCACCTACATAGATAGACACCCAGCCTCAGTCGGAGGAGGAACTTTCCCATTTTGTTGGGAAATGCTTTTAATCTAACTATAAAGTTGCTGCAAAAGTTGTCCCCAAGTTTTAAGGTTTCGCTTTGCTTTTTGGCCGTCGACTGAAACTCTACAAATTCAACAAATTTAACTTGCCCTTGACACGTTGCCAAAATGCAAAGGATATGAACGAAATCCAATTTTACTTTCCGCTGTGTTTACGAGAGTGAAAGGGAATGTTGAGCTGTGAGTAGGGAATAAATCACGAGGCTTTAAACAAAAGTTTTACTATGGCCGTGTAGACCTCTAATGGATTTAATTTCCGTTAAGGCCAGCGAATAAATTAAGCTGCCAGATGAAAACGGGATAAAATATTCGCATTTGCTTTAAAGGCAATAAAAATTAATTAGCGCAGCACGTCGGAGATTGCGGCCTCAATTATGATGCCAGGTCCTTTCCCACAGAGTTTGGCCAAAAAAGCGAAAAATCAATATGACAGGCCGACAGGAGGGTCGGTCGACAGCGGGGGATGGGGGTGGCTGGACTCGTCCTTGGACGGCGGACGCGCTAATTTCAAGAGCCCTGGGCCATAAAACCGTGTTGAGGGAGCACAAAGCCCTAAAAACCAGCCAAAGCGAACCGAAAGACGTTCAAGCCGGGCCATAAGTAGCTGAGGATTAGGCAAGCAGCTCGAGCTTGCAGCTTGGAGCCCGTCTCGCTTTTCATTTTCCCATTTCCCAATTTTTCCCCTCGCTTCGGATCGACGACTCGAGTCGGCAGTATATCTTTTAATTAGACGATTTCACTGGATATTTAACAGCCTCGTGCTCGATGCTGAAGGTATTTTGTCTCGCTGCTGGGCCATAATGGAGTCCCAAATGGCATCGCTGATTAATGTCTCGATTTTATGGCGAATAATGTTGAATGGGACAATGGGGGAGGTGGAGTGCAGAATGCAGGAGCTATTCTCATGAAAAATTGGAAGCAAATACCTTTTGTGCGATGTCTTTAAGTTTTTTATTGAACGATAAAGTCAAATAACTTGTTGGAAAAGTTTGAGCAGTGAACTTGACTTTCCTGCGTCCAAGGGCTGATTTTAAACAGTGGAAAAAAATTAAAAATATTTTTCTGAAGTCTTTAAATAATTTGTAGGATTTTTAGAGGTTATTATAGGGTAAAATACACTATAAGAATATATTTAAAATTTTTTTTTGCGGGTCCTAGAGCATCTGAGCTTCGTTTGTGACCCTTATCCACTTTGCCATCTTGATTTTTAATGTTTCTTTGCCGAGCAAAATGCTTTGCATTTCTTCCGGTCCTTCTGTTTTGACCTTCGGCGTGTCTCCTTTGGCTTTGCGCGGTTCCAACCGCCTGCAGAATAATTAAAATTCAAAAGTTGGCAGCGGCATTTGTGCATTAATAAATTAGTTGAGCCGGGCCTCTTGGAGGCGGTCGACGGGCACTTAAAAGTCATGAAAATAACCAAATATGCAGATGAAGTTTATAATAAATGAACGAGAGAGCAGGCGGGCGGAACACGACCATTGGCCAAGTTTCGTTTTCTGCTGGCCATTTTATGGCTGCTTTGGGACAGGATGCATTTGCATGTCTAATAATTGCGTTCTCCACTCCGTTCACTCCTTCTGAGTCTTCGTTTCAGCCATTTACGACCCACAATGGAGGCTCCATCCCCATCTCCATCTCTGGCCAAAATATTCCCTCTTAAACCATTTCATTCATTTTTGATGGCACCGAAATGGATTTGGTTATCATAAAAAATTTCGACGGCGACAATAAAGGGAAGCGAAACAATTGAAATCTGAAAGGCTTCAAACTGCTTATCGATTCGAATGCTGCCGCTGGTTGTCATAAAATGCTGAAATTTGTATCAACCCGACAGTCTCTAAAGCAACCCCTTTTTTTCGGACGGGGAAAACCTGAACGGCGTTCAGGCGTGCGACCCATAAAGGAAACCTATTACATTTTTTATACTTAATGCGGGGCATTTAAAAAATAGCACAGGGCCGAACCGGTGGAGGGAAAATGTGTGAAAGATGTTTGAAGGTCACGCCCCGGTGACCCCGCCTGCTCCGCCCCGATAAGCAGATGCTCCCCACTTATTGATCGACTAGAGAAATGGAGCGTTGGTCTCCGTCCGGCAACTGCTAATTGAATAATTTAGGCAGAAAGACGTATATATTTCACTCTGATAAGCCCATAAACATCATTATCGATGCAGTGCACCGGCAAGCGGAAATTTCAGGTCTTTATTTCATGCTATTTTGGTTCTTTTCTACCTTTCGGGCCATCCGGAAAACGTTGAAGCGAACATCAGGTGGGCCCTGCGCAGTTCCGACCGCTCCGGCAGCCTTCACCTGTTTCGCCTGCCGTCCTGGGATCACATTAAATGATTTATTGGTCCTCGGTCTGGTCTGCGTGAGTCCCTAAAACTTCATAAATTTCAACCTCCTGGCAGCCTGCGCTTTATGGCGAATGCGAGTACGAATACGGCAAGAAAGTTGCCCGAGTCGAGTGGGGAGGGCAGGGAAAAGTCAATAAATGGAGCTGCTATTTTATATACTGTGTTCTACACATTGTTGCTGTTGTGCTGTCCATCGGTGGTAAAATGCGCCGCTTGGGTCTGTTTGACTTTGCAAATTGCCCCGAAATCAAACATCAAAGTTAAAAGTGCTTATTGTTGCCTTTTCCCTGTTTATTTTTCGCTTCAGTCTACATTGTTGTGCTGGGCCCACGCGACGTATACTTCATTTAACCGGTGGCCACTTTTTAAGGTCGGTCAACTGATTGAATATACATATGCATGACCGTTGGCAGTTCTCTCCGCTTTTTTTCCATTGATAACTGCGGATGGGAAATTTCATTATACACTCGTCCGGACAGAGACGAATGAATTTAATTAAATATTTGCGAGATATAATCGAATTTCAATTCGAACGCAGCATAAATTCCATTACCCAATTCGCCAGCCGATAATTGAATGTATATCACTTGTTTGCCATGGCAAATGGCATTTTAATTACATTATCATCTCCGGAAACCAAGTGCGATAGTTATTCGGAAGATGAGGCACATACCAAAGGAAATGCAACTTGTGGAAAATGGCAAATGCGATTCCATTCGAAAGAATATACTATATTTGCTGAAAGTCAGGTATCCTATTGTCAGCAAGTGCAGCTGGGACACACCCCCAAACTATCTTTTCCGCCTACTTTTTTTTATTTTTAGAGCAATCAGAGCTCTTCCTCGGCTTTTCTCCTGCGTCCTTGAGGCGGAAAGTTCGTTCGTTTCGCAACTGACCTGAGCAGCATAGTAAATTTAGCGAAATACAAAAAGTTTGGCAAAAGCAATTCAAACTAGAGTCTAAGCATTCGGGCGGTTGCAGGTGGTCCGGTTTGTACTTCCTTGGAATTCATGATTGAAATATAAGATTAAAATTATATTGATTGGAAAAAACAAAAGAGCTTGCAATCAGTGAGTAGATTAAATTAATTTATAGCTGGGCCAAGCGATTACTCAACACCTAAACCGATTAGTTGGCATTCGTTTGAATAACTTTCAGTTTCAAGCATTAGAATACTGTTTTCTCATGATAAGCCAGGGGATTAGTTTCCAGGGGAGCGCCGGGCTCAACATTACTCATACGCCCCGTTGAAGGTCTTAATAATTTCCTTTATAACACTCTCACTCTTTCAGGGCTTTTAAGCCTGCCTTCACTCCTCGTGGGCGCTGTGATTTATTTTCATTTGCCTGCTGCAAAATACCGTTAAAGCGGCTAACAGAGAAACATTTCTTGTGACAAATTCGTAATTTATGTGTTTTACGTTATAAATTGTAGAGCACAAGGAGATTGCGGTCTCTTTTTTATCCCCTGCTTTCTGTTTTTTCTGCGTGTGGTGTGTGTGTGTTTTTCTGGCTTCCTGGATTTTCATTTTGTGCGAAAGCTTTCCCCTGGCTTCGTGACTTTCGTTTTGGTTTTCTCACTTTAATTTGCTTTGATTTTTCCTGAATTTTCATGCCAATTGGCAGTTAGGCTTCTCCGCTTCAGCCCTCCGAGGCCGCGCCTCTTTTTCGGGCCCTCAAAGCTAATTTGCTTGCTGGTAACACAACGGCGCTCTTTTTCTCATTTTCCCTTCTTTCCTTTTCGACAAATTTAAATGCGACTGATTTCCGCTTCCGTTTCCCATGGTAGCCATTTTATTTAGACCTGCGGTTGTTTTGCGTGTGTTCATTTAAGACTGCGACTTTTGTGTTATTTACTTTTATTTCTCATTTAAAAAAAGGGGCCAGCCTTTTTGAGGTTTTCACATTGTCAGTTGGCATTTATTCCGATTGAATTTCATTCAGTTCCGAACCAAAGAACAATCGCGCTTCTGTCGATGGCATTTTTCCGGGGCTTAAAGTCGATTACGCTTCGGTTTTTCATTTAAATTTCCGCCCGCGGCTCTTGTGCCAGTCGCAAAGTTGCTCCTTTTTTTAAATGCCATCGAGAAATTATTAATGAAGCTATGCGAGCCGAAGGACGAATCAATAATTCACGTCCGATACGTGAGTGTGTGTTCGTGAGGGAGAAACTAATCGAATTTATTAGAACGGCGGCAGCAGAGTCGTCTCATGGAATCGCCAGCGGCTGCGGGTCTGTGTTCTGTGCTCGGGTTAGTTATAACAATGCCGGGCGATATGACCTGGCACGGTCCTCAACATTATTGCCAATATTTATGTTCGCTCCCAGTATGCGAAGCAATTTTCTGACTGCTGCGCCAGCATGGCCCCCGTCGACCTTAACCTTGTCATCATTATCATGGGTAGATGTAGCCATTCCACTCGGATTTCGACGCATGCAAGCATTTTCCATGAAAACCTATTAAGGTTTCTCTGGAAATTTAGTTCTGAATTGAGAGTTGAGAGTTGGAAAGGACTATGAAGGACCTAAAAGGCAAATTTATTAAAAGTATATAATAGTTTAAATATTAATTAAAATAAATTATAATAAAAATATATGAAGCTACTTTATTGAATCAATGAAGCGAACGAAAATATTACATAAAATTGACTTAAACGATTTGGTCGTTTTTCGTCAAAAAGATGCATCTTTTGGACTTTTAACCCAATTTTTCAACAATCTGATTGAAACATTGAAATCAAAGGAAATTTGTTTGTAGCTTGAGCCGGCGTGTTAGCATCACATCCCTTTGTTATGTTATCCATTGAAAACTGAAAAACTAAATTGTCACAAGTGCCGTTCACACACACAAACCCAGCCACTCACCCACACCACCACGAACCCATGATCCCACGGACACAGGCACAAAGCCATTGACGTTCGTTGGCACAAAGCAAAACCACAATGGCCGAGGGGTGTGGCCTGGTGTTAGTTAGTAGGTCCTGTGGCGCGACCATGTCCTGCCGCACCGAGTCCTGTGCCAGTGTACTGGTCGCTTGTTTGGCGCTTTGTTCTTTTTATGCCGCCGCACAAAAAAGACAAAAACTAGTGAAAGCATCCCAGGTAATTTCATTATTCAAATATATGAGAATGTGGATGTGAATGTGAGCCGTGCTGACTGATTGACTGGCTGACTGAGTGACAGGCGACTTTTTGTTCTATGACTGGCACTCTGGGAGAAAGAATACCAATGCCAGAAGCAAAAGCAGAAGCAGAACCATGAAAGCCAAATACAAAGACCACTTCCGTTCACTTCTGCTTCCGTGCCTTGTTTATTTGCACTTCAATTAATTACGCCTCCGTTTGCCCCACTTGCTGCTCTATTAATTGCAAATTTCATGCATTCTTTATGGTAATTTGCCTTGGCCAGTTCCCGCCGCTTTTGTCAAATTGTTTTTCGTGCCTCATTAAGGGAGCTCGCCAATATTGCTGTCTCTGTTCTCTGGGCAGCCTGCGGCGAGGGCGTTTAATTTGTTTCAGATGACTTTTGATTATTTTAGCAATTGGATTTACGGCCAGCCATAAATAAATATATATTACGTGCGACCAGCGAATTGTATTAGCTGTTGAAAGGCGCTTAATTTGAATTTAACCATCTGGAAGTTGGAATAATTAATAGGACAATGGGAAACGAAAAGTGGAGAAATGTAAATGAGCCCAACTATGGAGGTGACCCTGAATTGACAAGAATACTTGACTAATTCAAGGACTTCGCCCTACATCCTGCCTAACCAATCGTAACTGCTCACAAACCGCAAATATTTTAATCAGGAATGGGTCTTGCCGCTTGAGGAATTTCGACAGTTTGGCCAGATCTCAAAAAATCAAACCCCAAATGAAGATGCAAACCCACAGCCATCTGAGCATTTCGCCTACACCCAAAAAAAAAATCCTGAGTGTCAATTTAATAACTGTGGGTTAAAATGACACTGCCCCTAGGATCAAATTTTTGGGGTCAATTTGCTCCCAAATGAGTGTCAAAAGTACACCGCGTTTTCAGAAAAATCGTATTTGATACTAAATAGTGTCATTTTGATAAAACTAGGTTCACATCGATCCCAATAATTATCATTTTTGATTTTCGAAGTTCGAAGTTCGGCGATGTTTTACTCGAGTATCGATTTCGTTTATACTTGTCAAGAGTTCGCTCGCGCGCAAAATGGTTCGATGGCCCAGTTGGTAAGGCGTCTGCCTCTGATGCGAGAGGTCCCCGGTTCGAAACCCAGATAAATCATATTAGGTAAAAAGTTTTTAAAATGCATCATTTTAAGAACAAAAATGTTAAGTTGTGTTAGATTACTGATAAAAAAAAAAAATAATGTTGTTGCGAGCGGGATTCGAACCTCGTTCCCCCGAGCACAAAATAATATCAGAACCAAGCGCCTTGGCCCCTGAGCCATTCCCATATTAATTTTTGCCATGGCAGAATGGTTACAGGAGCTTTCAAGCAAATGTCAAATTTTATTTAATACTAAGAAAATGACACCGGCTAGTGGCTCTTTGACACCAAAAGGGGTCAAATTAATATTTTCGAAAGTATTAAAGTGACACCAGAATAGGGTCAATTTAATGACGTTCGGATCAAAGATTTTTTTCCACTCAATAGTGTCACATTGACACCTAAATAGGGGCATATTGATGACTACTTTTTTTTGGGTGTAGTAGTTGGGGCTGTTTGGGTTGGCGTATTTCTCGAGGCATATGCCAAAGGTCACAACTCGTTGGGCAGCTTGCAATAAATTAGCTTCTTGGCCCAACGATTTTCGGGCGTGCTCCTCGGTCTGTTTTCTTTAATTTTCGCCTGCTGTTTTGGCTGTGAGTTCGGTTATAAATTCTGCCGTTTAGCTTCATTTATCACAGACGTACATGTACAAGAAAATCAATAATCATGTGGCTGTATTTGCTTCGAGTTCTCTTCCTAATTCCACTTTTGACAGCAATTAATCAGGACCCGCGCTTGCGTGCAATTAGTGCTGCTATAAAACACCATAAATTGTTTTATGCTGCCTCCTAATGGGAACTTGAAGAAGAGCCAGGGAACCCCTTTTACGAGGCGCGTGCATGAAAAATTCAAATCACTTGATTAGTGGCAATTAATTTGGCCAACGCCATTGCGTAAATCACTCAGCCAGCGAAAGTAAATACTATATATAGAAGCGAGCCTATCCAGTTAAGTCCCAATGGAGGTCGAAATACAATGTTTATACGTGTTAAAGACTGTGACTTTTCGTTGCTCAGAACAAGTCAATAGTTTTTATCAACTAAAGCAAAAAGGAAACTACCCTTATCGACGCTGTGATATATTGCTCCCCGGTCGAAAATTACCTGTGCCATATCGCGATATTGTCATTGTATGCGCGCCGTGTTGTTGTTCGTCGACATTGTGTTCCAGGACCTCTTGTTTATGGCCCTAGTTATGGCGGGTGTTAATGGCTCGTTTGCGTGCCCCACCGCCACTTGTTTTGACCTTGCCCAAGTTCTGACTTTACACCCTAAAAAATGATTTGCAAATTCTCTTTAAAATAAATAGTTGTTTAATGTAACCTTTTAAATAATAAACCATTTAAAAAAGAGGCACTATAAATTAATTTAACTTTTGATAATGTTTATATATTGCATATTTACAAATTTAACAAAATGAATAATATAATAGTATTTTATTTTTTGGAGTGGGTAGAAGTTAAATTTATCCCAGTGCATCTTTGCCTGTGGCTTGGCCGGTTCAATTTGTAACTAATAGAATTGTCACTCACATATCGCAGACATCTGTTGGATGGCGTTCTACACTGCTATTCCATGCCAACCACCTAGGGTTGGAAAAAGGCGCCATCACTCACCGCAATTGTGTTGTGTGACAAGTGAATTTGTCATTGGCTGCTCAACTTGAAACAAAGCCAAGGCCGGGCAACAGAAAATGGCTTGTATTTTGTCCAGAAACAAGATTCTGAGCTCTGGGTGGAAATTTGAATTTATGTTAGGGGCTGCAAAAAGGGAAATACTTTCATTTGGAGCTGCCACAAAGCATTTCCGCTTTGTGGCACACACATAATGCAGAATGGAATGTGTGTATGTCCCTTTGACAATGAGTGATGTTTCTGTGGGCCTCGGTCAACACCAGGAGACATTGCAGACATACACAGCATGTGGCCGGGCATCATGATGGATAGCCACATATTAACTGTCTAATGCATATTGCAATTACAAAATAGGTGGTCTATTAGTTAATAGCCTTTACTATCTGTGTGTTTGCTGAAAATAATGTTACTTCTGCTGGCAAACATCAAAGGTTTTTAGCTAATTAATATCTTATCTTTAGATACCAAGCAGATAACATGGTTACTCATATATTAATTGACTTTCAGAGCGGCAGCTGTTGATGCTTAGTTATAGCTTTGTTCTTAAATTTAGTTCTTATAAATTATATTTACAGGGTTTTTAATTAAGTTATAGAATAACTAAAAAATTTAAATATTCTCATTGCGCAGGCGCTCCTTCGCCGCTTTCTCGCATCCTCTCTCTCACTCAGCGTTGGTTTCGAATGTGCCGTTTGGCGGCCGCAAGAACGTAGCCTCTTTAGCTCAGTGGTAGAGCGTTGGTCTCGTAAACCAAAGGCCGTGAGTTCAACCCTCACAGGAGGCAACTTGAAATGATTGTATTTTTTTTATTAAAAAAAATTTAAGACAAAACATTTGAAAAAGATCTACTTGACTCCAACTCGGTCAGAAGATAAAAAAAAAAAAAATAATAAAAAATAATCTAAGTCAGTCCTTACTTTTCATAGAATGAAAATTTTCAACGAAATGATAAAATGTTCTCTGTGCACACATCTTTATGGCAATTCTAGATTATTTTGTTCAAATATTTTGGTCGCCTGATCGTTACTTTTGTTGTTAAATTTTTTTGCTCAATATAAAAACACTAATATAAGACCGAACTAAATTAGAACTAAATAAAACTTGTACGTACATTGTAAATATTTACAAATTCATTATTGTTTTACTTTTTCGAGCGATCACTGTATTTAGTATACCATTTTATTATTTGAATAAAATACAAAACTTCTTCAAATAAGAAAATGACTCACGATCTGCTCGCTGATAATTCTAACAGCTTGCTATCTCTCTCTTAGCCGCTCACAACGTAATTTTATGTGAGCCATTGGACGCCGATCCCCTCATCGCCTCTTTAGCTCAGTGGTAGAGCGTTGGTCTCGTAAACCAAAGGCCGTGAGTTCAACCCTCACAGGAGGCAACAAAAGTAAAAAGTTTTTTTTATTTTTTTTTTTGACAAGGAATTTTAAAGTATACTCTGACAAAAGATATTTCAATAAACAATTAATGTAGTTAAAATGTTAAAACTTTCTCTTTTTTAATTAATTTATTACTTTAAAAAATGTATTTACCTAATTACTTGTCTTTGTCATATATTGCTCTTAACAGTATAAATACTTTTTTTCAAAAACATTAAAACAAATATAATTTCATAGTCAATAATTTATAGCAATAAATTATTTAAATAAAATGTTCTCTTAATTCTTAAAAGAATCAAAACCCCCGATCTGTTCGCTGATAATTCTTACTACAGCAACAAAACAACCCTCTTTGCGCCACCCAGAATACGCTGTTAGCTTGTATAAGGCATTTGGCGGCGCTCACCGCAGCGCCTCTTTAGCTCAGTGGTAGAGCGTTGGTCTCGTAAACCAAAGGCCGTGAGTTCAACCCTCACAGGAGGCAGCTCTATACGACAAAGAAATTTTTTTTTTTTTAATGAGTTTATTTAGTATTACGCATATTTACACTATACGTAAGTTCAGTTTGTTTTATATGGAGGCTCCATTCATTTGACTGGAAGGGTAGAAAATTGCTTCAAAGGCAAAACTATAGTTCCGCTGCTCTTCTTCTTGGGCCCAAGTGTTATTTTATGACTGTCGTACTAGCACACACATTGCGCTGTTCACACGCACGTGTGGGCCTTTAAAACTAACGGCAATACGAGTTGTAAATAGGGTTTCGGGGCCTGTATGGTGAATGATGCGGTCATTATGGCCATGTATGTACATAACTGAATGGGATGCTGGGAGGGCCAACATATGTGGACGTGCAATAATTATGTACTGGTATATCAAATAAAAACACCTCTTAACGAGGTAAAAAACTAGTGACGACCGCACCTTCAACATACAAAAGTTCTGATATCAACATTTGTGACGAAAAATTATTACACTCGTCATTAAATAGACTTTCTAATATTTTCTCATTCGGCCCGCCCTAGCAAACTATTCCAGCCTTTTTCCCCTTACAGGCATTTTCTATTGCAGCGTGACGAATGAGAAAAGATTAGAAAGTCTATTTAATGACGAGTGTAATAATTTTTCGTCACAAATGTTGATATCAGAACTTTTGTATGTTGAAGGTGCGGTCGTCACTAGTTTTTTACCTCGTTAAGAGGTGTTTTTATTTGATATCAGAAGTTTTTGTTTGTTTACATTTGCTCTCATAGGAGCTAATATATACATTTAAATTTAAATTGGTCAATCATAATTTTTAAACTATTGTATTTTAACAAATTAAGTTAAAAAGGCGTTGAAGTATTTCAAAATACCTTTTAAACGAGGTATAGTACATGTCTGTACCTTTAGTAGTGTAGAACTTACAAACTAACGAAATTTAGCTATTTTTAGCTTTTTCCCGCTAAAGTAGCGGCTTTTTCCAAAAGTCGTAGAACAAAAGATTCCTATATGGAACTCTTAAGTGCAAATTTACTGATTCCATGACCCTAAAGTACAGTTCGGATACCCTCCCACAAAATTCAATACTCAGGGAGCGTTAATTGTTCGAGCTGGCAAAAGTGGCTATTTTCGAATAAAAATAACTTTTAAACGTGACTTTTTACAGTAATGTGTTATATACCAAAATTTAAGGAATCTCAAGGGCTATACAGTTTAAGGTTTTAAAGAAAATCGTTAGAGCCGTTTTTGAGAAAAATAAAAAAAAGCTAAAAAAAAAGTTTTAAAAAATTTTCTTTTGTTCATATTTTTTTAAGTATTACATTTACACAAATTGCATATAGAAGGCGTTTATAGCATTTAAAAATACCTTTCAAACGAGATGCAGCACAAGCCTGTAGCTTTAGTAGTATAGAAGTTACGGCTTTCCGAATTTTAGCTACTTATAGCTGTTTTCCCGCTAAACTAGCGGGTTTTTCCAAAAGTGGTAGAACAAAAGTTTTTTATATCGATGTGATGAACGTCATATCAAATTTTCAGAACTTAAAAAACATATTTTGGACAAGTGGACAAACAGAATTAAATTTTCATTTTGGGAAGAAGAAGAAAATCTTATTTTGGCTATAACTTTTGAACGGAGAGTCGGATTTTGACAAATGACCCCTCATTCGACGGGTATTTTCAAAAGGAATACAACTAAAACATTGCGAGGGGGCATTTATCCCCACCGGCCCCAACAGCTCCAAATTTCGAAATTTTCACTTTTTCACTTTCACCGCTCTCTCTCCCAAGCCAATTGATTTTCTTAAAGTCTTGGTATGCAATCCTGTTAGTTTTCGCAATACCTTTCGATAGGTGTATTATTCATTATGATCGGACCATCACAGTAGATTTTCATTTCTTCGTGTATATATAGTAGTCGCCTTCGCACACTCTCCTGGTGCGCTTCGTCACTACATGGACTGCCGTCCATAGTGATCCTTATGTACGAATGTACGCAGCTAACTTGCTTGTTTGTACTTTAGCGATATTAGGGGAAATGTTTGCAACGTCATAAAAAGCGAAAATAAAAATAAATTTAAGCAAATTGCATATATGACAACCAATACAGACATCCCTTGACCATAAGCACGCTTATCTTAATTACACTTATCGTTATCCGAGTTCCACTAATAGCACACTATATCATTAAGCGATGAAGCTAACCGTAAATCAATAACTTGATTTAATGGTCTTTGCTAATTATGAACTGATAAATATGAACTTATGAACTTGGTCTATCTTTGCTCATAAAACTGTCTGATAATTATGAAATAATTAATTAATTGTCATTAATGACATTAGCAGTCCGTACTTTACTTGAATTATTGTTATATTGAAGAACTATAGAATTATTATTATAGAAATCTTATAAGAAAAGTCGAAAGTACTTTAAGGGCTTCTTCATCACTTCAAATAACCCTTAATAATCCTAAAATAATATTTAATCTCTGCTATGGTAATTAATGTGTAAATTGGGCCCCATTAAAGTATGCGACACCTTCCATTTGGCTCGGCAATAAAGGTAACCAAGAACCGAGTTAAGCCTTAAAAGCTCAAACTTTTGGAACTCTTTGCATATTGCTCACCAAACGGGGTCCTTTATTGAGGACAGCTTTAAGGAATCTTGCCGCGACCTATGCTAAATTATATTTATGAATTAATAAAGCACGCAGATGACACTTTTGTTGTATCGCCTCCAGCTGAGGATGGATGGGTAAGGGACCGCCTTCCTCCTTTTCGTTTCGTTTCGTTTCGGGACTAATTGAAAATGACAGGGTGCCTGCGCCTTTGTTGCTGCCAGCGGCTGAGCACCGGGAAAATGTTAATCAACGGGGCAACTTGGCTATGGCGAAATCAAATCAAGGTAATTTACCGTAAGAGACAAAAAGGCATCATTTCATTTCCCAGGCTCAGAAATCGACAACACATCCGCCGCCCTTTCCACTATGTTCTCGGGTGTGTGTGTCTGTATATATTTAGAGAAAAATGTTGATATTTGTATTAAAAAAATGTTAGTGTTTTTTAAGAAAAATTGTATACTCCTTTTTTTTTGAGTAATTGAGATTTAATATAATAATATTAATTTATAGAATCTGAATTTTTTTTCACCGGTTATTACATTTATTTCTCTTAAATTCTTTTTTTTCTGTGCTGCTTAGAGTTAGCCAGGCCAAGTATTTGCTCTGTAATTTATATGCGCACAGCAGATACCAAAAATTCACCGTGGAGCTGGCTGATATCTTACCTCATTCCGGACCCGCAATTTGCATATTGTGTACATCTTGAGTTCGCACAGTCAATAACCGCCATCCCCACGTCCTTTACACAGACACCCCCACGCACACTTACACACTTGCGAAAAGGAAAAAGAAATCCTGGCTGTTGCTTAGTATGCAGGTGGCACGTCAGCTCATCTGGGGTCTGTGTTCGGGGTCTGCTTTTAAGCAGTGCATTTCCGATTGGCGCCAACTTTCGCTTCCCTTTTATTGGTATACCTTTCTGGCTCTGAAGCACACACTTCAACAACACACCCACAAAGAGGGGAAATTGCGAAAAACAAGAAAGCATTTTCCCTTTTAATTTCAGCATTTCTCACAGTTCTTTTTGTTTTTTTCTCGCAGGACCTTACAGCCTAGTAAAATGACTGTTGCCTGCTTTGAATTTAAACAAATGGGGTATTGTTGCTGCCGCTTTAATGGACGCCTTCATTCATCTCCCCGTCCCCGACTTTCAGCTATTTATATACACTTTTGTTCCAGCCAACTTTTTGAGGCTGATGTTTGCCCCGTTCCCCCCCGAAAAAGTTCTGTTTGCCATTGTTTGTCCTCTTATTTTTGTTGGCTCGCCTGGGTTGTTTGTTTTATTTTCAATGTATATTTGATTCCTTTATGATTGTGTTTGCATTTTTGTTTTTATTTGTTTAGCCGTCAATTTTAATGAGCTGTCGCGAGTTGGGAGCTGGCAGCTCATAAATTTTACATTCCGCTATCAATGTCAGCGAATTTGGCTGCTGAAGCCCATAATTTATTCATTGAATTTAATAATGCAGCACAAATTTCGTGGGCCACGGCCTATTTATTAGTTAAGGATGGGGAAAAAAAGATATTTCCCCTGAAATTAGAGATTGAGACTCACCTGCTCACCTGACTTCACCTGCACCCCAATCAACTTAATTCTTCATTGGTTTCTTTAATTTATTGTTTGGTTTCGCTTTTCGCAAGTTATACCCCTTTACATACATATGCTTTCTTAGTCGCACTTTGATAGGCTATTTTAGCAGTTTTACTTTGCGCTTCTCTAAATACATTTTACATTTCGATTTAGTTAGTTTAAATTAGTTTCAGTTTAATTTAATTAATGATACAATACATTTCCGTCGCCTTGCCCATTCCATGTGGATTCAATTACATATAATACTAAACATTTATAAGATACTTTCAATATCGACAATTGTTTTAATATATAATTAGGTATATATAGATATATGTATATAACGATTCATATTATCTGTGTAAGAGCCGTGAACTCACACCGAGGTGTCAGGAGTCAGTATATAATGGAGCTTAATAGTTTTCTTTCATGAATATTACCACGTTATTGCTGATGATTACATATGCAGCGCGCCTCTTTACACACAATTTAAAGAATTTATAGTTTTATACAATTTGTTCGTATATTTCATGAGTGTTTTGTTTCAATGTTGCGCATCGGCATTTTCATTTCATTTCACTATATTTCAGATTTTCGCCCAAGCGCTTCGCTCCGTAAATTCCCCTTCATGTGGACATGAATTCAACAACAAACCTGCGGAAATGTCGAAAATGCGATGCGAGATATGTCAGCGAAAAACATTTTCATGAATTCGCTCCGAAAGTGGATAAAATCAATAAGAACAGAGTGGTTCCTAAAGTTCAGCAAATTTAGTTTCGTATGTGTCGTATTCCCATCGTGATCCTGGAAGTCCTTGTGACCATTTGGTATTTGGTTTTTCGTTTTTGGCATTCTCATTACAGTTTACTAATAAATCATAATATCGAATAAGACTAGCTTTTTTCATTTGGCTTCGACAGATGATGAGTGGTAAATGATGATTACTTTTCTGGATTGACCACGAAATCGGGTGAATGAAGAGTGGTATTTTTTGAGTGGCTCAGCTATTTTCTAAAGTTCACTATTAAATCATTTCCAATTGTTGCTTCAGGACCGGGTTTTATCGCTGAGCCAAATGGTGCCTACAATAAGGATATTTGTATTTGCCATGCCATTTTTTAGAATCGGAAACGACTCAAGAGTTATTGCAAAAGGGCATATCTTATGACAGCCGTTGTTTGGTTTGTATTTGTATTTGTATAGTAAATGTACTTCTCTAATATCGATTTGTGTTTTTGAGTTTTATGGATTGCAGGCTGCCTTTCAGCTTGGGTCAACATATATATATTTGGGGCCACATGTTGTTCGCCGTTATCCTATTTCGCTATTTGTATATTCTTTACTTCGAGCTTCGACTTTTATTAGACTAATAAAACTTTAGATTTACCATTTGCTTGAGTTCGCTGGCTAGCGGTATCTGTTGCTACAATATTTCGTTAGTTTCAAAGAGTAACCCGTATTTCAAATTGTTCAGTGTGACTTCGGTGTGATTGATTGACCACAAAAACGTTTATCCAGCTGGCAAGGTCTTCCCTCCTCTTGCCCTTGCCTCGTTTGAATTTATTTGAATCTGCTCTGTTCTGATCTGTTTTATGTTTTCTTCTCATCTTGTTTACACTGCACTGCATCAACAAAAGTTGGGGCTAATAAAATGGTTTTGCTTTGTTTTTGTTATCTGCACTTGCCGAATTGTTTTCACTTCTTGTCAGCCAGTAAAACCGAATTCGCATTCGTTCATCAAAGAGTCGGGAGCAGGGCAGCTCGTAATATCCAATTTAATGGGCTTACCGTGATTGATAGATGAGCGCGTAAAGCAAAGTATTACGTTTGGCAGGGAAATCCAAAGAACAAACGTCAAATCAGCAGATGCCTGCCCTGCCCTCATTAGGTTATCTATGTGTGTCAACAGTTCCCTAGACTTTAGTGTGGATTGTTAGTTCAGTTGTACATTCGAAATGTTCCCATTTGTATATCAAGAGGTGGGTTGAAACTCAAGCCGCCTTATCCTGGCCATTAATAAAGGTTAATCCGTAGAATGCTGGAATACTGATGGGTAGTATGGCAAAGGAGGTTTCCAAGTTGTTATAACGAAAAATAACGATACAGAGCTGGGGATTGGGTGGTGTTGTGTCCTTTCGTTTCTTATCGTTTCGAGTGCCTCCTCCCTGAGTTGCAGCCGCTTAGTCCCGGATGAAGACGAACTCGTTGTAGTGATTCCAGCGGTTCTCCTCGGTGTCCACACCCGGTTTGGGTTCCGCTGCCGAGCCGGCGGTTCCGGAGCCGCAGCTTCCGGCCATGCGGTAGCCATGGTCGTGCAGATTGTCGAAGGCCTGCTCGATGTAGCAGTGCTTCAGGAAGAACCGCGAGGTGTATCGATCGGTGCCGCCGTGATCCGGATCCCGTGACTCGTTCAGCGTATCCCCGAAGACCTCGCGACACTGGGCCACTCGGCCGCAGACCAGGATGCGCGACAGCTTCCGGAACTTAACATCGGCCAGTCCGTCCTTGCCAAACTGAAAGCTACCGCGGTAGCCAATGGTGATGCAGCCCGGCGGCCGGGCATCCCGCTCGCCGCGGATGCACTCCAGCATGGCGGCCAGCTTGAAGTGCTCTGCCTCGCGCAACAGCCGCTGGCGCTCGCGGAAGCCCTCGGGCAGGTGCAGCGCCTTGTCGCGCAGGAAGTCCAGGATGTAGCGGAAGAGGACCCCGTCGCGGTCCAGGAAGTAGCGGCCCTTGCTGTCCTTGGCCAGCGAATCGCGACCCTCGCCGAAGAGCTCGGCCAGCAGCGTGCTCTTGTCCGCCTGCAGGGTGGCCAATGTGGTCGTGTAGCTCACGCCGCCAACGTTCAGCTCGATGATTTCGGGCATGATTAATGCCAGGCTACTGTTTACGTCGGATCGGTAATTAATCGGCCAATTAATATCTAATATCTAAGCACACATATGGCCAAGCACAAGGGAGAAACACTCGCGAACTTGGTGCAATCACAATCACCACTATCTCTGGGTTTGTTTACAGCCTGCCTGGGTATATCCTACGCTTCCTTTTCTGTCCGCCAAACGCGTCCGCACTCGTTCAGGTCTCGTGTCGAACTGACGGGGCTTCTGGCCAGGCCAAGAGCAGAACGCTTTTCACTCGCCCGTTGGTGAACCTCGGTGTGTATGCATTGGGGAAGAGGCCAGATTTTCCTGGAGCTCTCTACTACTTTCTCTCTGTCTCTCTGGCCTGCGCACTCGCTGGCCGTGTTATGATATTGGATATTATTGTTTAACAAGTGGTTAAATTTCTAAAATGTGCACGGATACTTCTGGCATATGTATGAGCTTGAAGGGTTGCCCCGTCTTTCGCCGCCCGCATGTTATTAATTTGACGAGGGTCCGCAGTGCGTATGCTTAATGGCCAATATGCTGGATTACCCGGTGCCAGAGTGTTGTTTAATGCCAGTGATGCTGCCTAAATTGTGCCGAGCAGCATTAGCATTCAGCTGGCGTAAAGTGGGTTTTTCGCTTTTCGTTCTGGGAGCAAAGTTCGCCGCCATGTCATAACAAATTATGGCACATGGCATACTTTAAGGCGTCGCACATACTTTTAGCCTCGGCATGCCAACTATCCTGGTTTATTTTTTCACGGTATGTGAAATAGGGGGAGGGACTTTTCCGAGTGGCAACAGGCGCTGACAATTTGACACCGTGACACTGACATTAACATGCCACAGCGGGCAATGCAACTGGTTGGGCCTGGCTGAGCTGCCTGGACCAGTTTTTGGCCTCGTGCCAAATGGGCCACGCTGTGTGGCCCTCGGTTTGGGCCACGCCAGAATACCAGAGCATCAGAGCACCAGAACGCCAGACTGCCTGGCAGCAGGCTCACCTGTTTGCTGCGGCTGCCGCCCCTCGCTGTTAACTTTTCACGAAATGTCCTGTTTGCCACTCGCTGCAATTGAATCAACAACAGCGGGCAATAACGAATACGCAGCTCTCTGGCCTACTCCCCCAGAAAGGCACCCCACTGCGTTAGCCCTTTGACACGGCCGAAAAGAGCTGGGGATACACACAGACACGGGCTGCGAAAAAATAATAAAAATCTGCCAGTTTTCCAGCTCAATCCTTTTCCTTTATGCTTTAAGTAAAAATTTATTATATATCTTGAATGTATTTCAGTAACTCGTAAAGAATAAGACTTTATGAAAATAAAAATGGGTTATTTTATGAAAAACTATAGCCTTTCATTAAAATACTACAAAAAAAATTGCTTTAAGATTTAGTTCTTAATTTAATTATATCAATATTATTAATATAATGCAAATATTCTATAATTTTTGATCAAATCTTTTTTTTATAAAATTACATTAAAATGAAAATTAAATTTTGAAAGAAAAGGATTTTTGAAACAGTTCCTTAAATGAAATTAAAGATTTTACTGCTAAATAAATAGTTTAAGATGTATTCTTGGGATTTGTAAAACTTAGTTTTGAGTTTAAAAAGATTTAAATTAAGAGTTACCCATCCCTTAGAGATAAGGATTACTTCTGTATAAAAAGATACCAACTAAATATAGAATTAAAAACATTTTTCTCTCTCTGTCCTCACCAATACACAAGCCTTTTGCTAATTGCAATGAAAACTTGGCTGTCGTGAGCATTGGGGTTGGCTTTCAGAGCATTCAACCTGCCCGAACCCCTTCAGTTTGCCGCCTTTCGCTTGCTTACTCCGCTCATTTCCGTTTCCGGTTGCGGCTGCAGCGGTCTCTCGCCCTCTCGCTCCCTCCCACACCAAATACTCGTATCTACATATACCCGTCTCACTATCTGGGTAATGCTGCTGCTTCTTATCAGGCGCTCGCCATTTCTACCTACCCTTCAAAGTATTCGCGGCCATGAATTGCGGTTTTTGGCACGCATTAAGATGGCGCAACACTTTACGCGCCATTACGCCCTGCATCTGTGTGTGTGTGTGCCACTCTGCATGTGGTTGTGTGTGTGCTTGGATCACTTTGCGCGTGAGTGTGTGAGTGGATGATGGCTTTACTCTCTGGCGGATTCCGTGGTTCCGTTTCGTTTCTGTCCACGCCGTGAATCCTCCTTGTTTGTCTGGCCGACTGGCGCGATTCAAATTGATTTTGTCTGGCGGCTGCCTTCACCCACACAAACACACGTTTTCCATTTTGTATCTATGTATTTCTGTGTGTGTGCTGGAGCACTTTGTTTTGACAACGCGCCAAATTGTCGCCCCTCACTTAGCCAAAGCAGTTTGCATGCTATTTCTGGTTTGTTTGCCTGTTTACCTTTGGGAACTGCCAGCTCCTCGGAGCGACAAGATGGGTTCTAATGGGCTGGGTAAGCCACCTAAGCGATAAGGCCCGAATAGAAGCCCTTTACAGCCATTGTCCCTTTTTAAGCCGCACACTCACAGACCTGTTGTGACCTCGTCGCCGTCATTTAGGGTTCCCAAAATAAACTTTCACACTCCAAGGTTTTCCTTGTGTCAATCAGATTGCCAGTGCAAATTGTGCATTTGATTTCCCTGGATAAATTCGGCACATTGGCATTGACAGAGCAAACAAAATTGGCATGCCCCAGAAATGCAAAACAAATGAAGTCAAATCAGCAATAGCTTCAATCAACAACAGTCGAAATATTTCATAACACCTCCCCTCGATAATGTGGGGATTTAAAACGATAATCGTATTAGGAATTGGACTATTGTCCATGTGGGTCAGGGATAAATAAATCAATAGCGTTTACAATCTATTGCATCAGCAGATAATACTTTGGTTTAATTTATTAAAAGATTAAAGGAAAAAGCTGTTCCATTAACAACCTAACTTAAAATATAATACAATTATAATAATTATAGCACTTATTTCCATTAGAACAGATCATAAATTAATAGGAAATCAAGATGACAACAAATTATTTTCAAGACATAAAAAATAAAACCAACAGATAAAAAAATTTATGAATTTAAAGATTGTTTCCAAAATAATTTTTCATATATTTGGAAATGTCTTAAATCCACGTTGGTCTATAGATTCACCGCGTGCCTAAAATGGATTTGCAAAAGAAGCACTAATTGCCACTGGAGTGCTCGACCCGAGCACTTATGCAAATGCACGCAGTGTCCGTGTGGTTAAGTGAGCCCGAGGATGTGGGTCCTGGTATGCGTGTGCATAATGCCAGCGATTTGCCTAGCTTAAAATGCACGCCAAGGCACGCGGCGAGTGCCAGTATGCAGCATGCGTATCCTCAAGATACATTGACGCCGGCACACGGTTATGTAAATGCAAATGCGAGCGCATGGCTCCTGGGCAATTTAACACCATGCAGGTGGTAAAATAGTGGCTATGGTGAATGGAAAAAAAAAGTCGAAATTTAAATACCCTTGCATGAACCTCCCTTACTGATATTTGCAGTTCTAAGACATCAATAAAGATAAATACAAATCGTATTTTGGGACTTATCCCAACTTTGACTTATAAGTCAAATCAATCCCTCTATTAACTTGTGGTAAATATTTATATTTTAAATGTTTTTAGCAAAAAAGTTACAAAGTTACTCCTATAGGAGACTTTATCTTAGCGATATTTGCTCGAAGCTTTGAAAAAAAATTAAAAATCAAGATGTCTTTGTTGGTAAATGCTGCAAAGTTGCAGCTTGACTTCAGAGAACAAATTCAAGTGCTGGCTTAAGTTTGAATTGTGGAGCGATCGGGGATTTGTAGCAACTTGCAGGCGGGACTGAAGGTCGTTAATTTTAAATGCGCAGCTCAGGGATAAATGCATACTGGGCTGGAGCTGGAGTCACGACAGGTGCCTGCTGTTGACGTAGACGTTGGCTTTATTCACTGCTGACAGCAACAGTTTGCTGCTAGCGAACACGCCCGACCACGCCCCTTTCCATGGCTACCCGCCCCTCGTCCCCTTGGTCCCTCGTCCCTCGACGGCATTGTGTGTGTGTGAAGGACATGCCCGAAAGTGGGAAACACAAAAACCTTCCGGCATGGCTGCCAGTGTATGCAAGAGTTGCTTTTTGTAGCAATTTTTTACATTTCAGCCTCAGCATCATTATTAAAAATAAGAGATGCTTGGGACCTCCCCTGCTTTGCATGCTCTAAATGGATTATTCAAAGCCTGGCCCATAAATCGTGCTGGGCCTTCAAAAATCCACAAGTGGGTCGCACGTCCCTGTCCGAAGAAGCAATAACAGTTCCAGATGGCACCACCCAACCACCTAAAACCGCCCCACGAACCAACTATCCAAGTGAATTGCAATGAATTTGTTTACAGCCATTGGGACAGACCCTTTTTCCCTCTTTTCACTTTCTTTCTTTCCTTAGTTTTTTTTTCCTGCACTTATCGATGCTTGTTGCACGTCCGTGGTGCCACAACAATTTCGGTGGAAAGCTGTTTTCAATCTCTCGGCCCCTTTGGCCAGCCACTGCACTTGGCTATTTTCGTTTCGCCTTGTTTATTTATGTTTCATGCCACACTATTCACTATTCACTAGACACCCATTCCCCCATTCAGTCGGATATCTGGCATTCATGGTCCAGTTCCATTAGCCGTAGAATTGTATGCTGCTCACGTTTTGTTGCTGCGGCGGATTTATTTTCCAGTTCCGTAACAGTCGGATTTAATTCTTTTTTTTCGTTTGGATCCATTTCAGGGTGCCGTGTTAAATTGGCGGTAAAAAGGTGGAGCTTATCTAATTAATCTGGCTTCCAGTGGCTCAAAGATTTGGCTCCAATGGAGCTGAAGTGAGATTCAATTAGAGAAAGTTAAGGAAAACTTTTTCCGTCAGCCAAAAAAACACTTTCATTCATAAAACCTCTGAGAGATTAAAAATACTCGAGGCGAATTTATCAGCTGATGCCGCATCCACAGCAGACTGCCGTTGGCCGTATTTTCGTGCTCTTAGCCATTTTTATTCGCATTCCCGGTCGCGGCGGACAGCCTGCATAAAAATGCAAATTTAGTTCGGCGAACAATCGCGCAATTAATTGGAAATAATTGCGGAATTCCAAGCGGAGAAAATATTTATGAATTTTTGATTAAATTTCGCGGTAAGAGAATTTTGTGAGATGCAATTCGGGAGAATAAAATCAGCAGGAGCAAGTCTTCCGCTTGGCTTCGTCCTAACGAGTTTGCTATTGGCTTTACCAGGATGCCGCGGAGAAAGGACGAATGTGGGTGAGTGAAGTGCACTTTTCATCGCATTACATAAGCAGGAATTTCACAGCGCAGCCTGCAATTGTGTCATGTATTTTTATGCCGCATACGCACCGTTAGCCGATGGCAACGGCGAATTCGCCAAATAAAAATATAAACAGAACCCACTAAGCAAAACAAAGAGCGAAAGAATCGTGTCACTCTCTTGATTGGCTTTCTCTGTTTGTATACTATAGGTCTTGTCTACGAGAATACCGAACCGGATCTCGAGAAGATCTTCCACTTGGCCATCAGCAAGGCGAACGAGGAGAACGAGGATCTGCAGTTGCACGGAGTGTCCGTCGCCATTGAGCCGGGAAACTCCTTCGAGACCTCCAAGAAGCTATGCAAAATGCTAAGGGTGAGTTGAAAACTAAACTATTAATTACATTTTGAAAGAGAAATGCAAAAAGTTAGTTTCTATTTAGCATCAGTTTAGTTCTAAACATTTTTTACTTCCAAAGTGATGAGTTTGAAAATACTTTTGTAATGTACCATTAAAGCCTAATTTTGTAACTAGAACTAGATAATATAATACTATACTATACCATAGTAGATAGAAAATAGAAGATAGATAGAAAATTATATTCACAAAATTATTTAAATGAAAAATACAGAGCTGTTTTTTTTTAGCGCATTTATTTAAGTTTTGTTTTGGGAAATATATATTAATTCTATATTAATATGGACCAGTTATTTGCCGCCTTATTATTATATTATCATTATTATTTTCCAGCAAAATCTGGTGGCCGTGTTTGGGCCCACCACGAATCTGGCCGCCCGTCACGCGATGAGCATTTGCGACGCCAAGGAGCTGCCCTTTCTGGACACGCGCTGGGACTTCGAGGCCCAGCTGCCGACCATCAATCTGCACCCACATCCGACCGTCCTGGGCGAGGCCCTGCGGGACATGGTGGTGGCCCTGGGCTGGGAGAGCTTCACCATTATCTACGAGACGGGCGAGTATTTGGCCACCGTGCGGGAGCTGCTGCAGATGTACGGCACCGCTGGACCCACGGTCACGGTGCGGCGCTATGAGCTGGATTTGAACGGGAACTACCGGAATGTTCTGCGGCGTATACGCAATGCCGATGATTTCTCATTCGTGGTGGTCGGCTCGATGGACACTCTGCCGGAGCTATTCAAGCAGGCCCAGCAGGTGGGCCTGGTGACCAGCGACTACCGCTATATCATCGGCAACCTGGACTGGCACACCATGGACCTGGAGCCTTATCAGCATGCCGGCACCAACATCACGGGTCTGCGCCTCGTGTCGCCGGAAAACGAACAGGTGCAGGAGGTGGCCAAGGCGCTTTACGAGAGCGAGGAACCCTTCCAGAACGGTAAATCAAAAAAAAACAAGAGAGAACGCTATAGTCGGGTTGTTGTCCCGACTATCTAATACCCGTCACTCAGCTAAAGGGAGTGCGAACGCTGTGTCGGGTTGGTGTCCCGACTAATAATCGTAACTCAGCTAAAGGGAGTGCGAGGGAGATAGATATATGTTGACAATTTATAAAGCGTATAACTTTTTAATGAATGGTCCGATTTGAAAAATGTCTTCTACATTTCGATAGGTATAAATATACACAACAAAATTGCATTTATACTTTTCTGAAATCTTTAAAGATGTGGGCGCAGGACCCATTTTAAAATCGTTAGTGGGCGATTGTGGGCGTTAGAGGGGGCGTGGCGCTTGGCTAAAATAAACTTGCGCTGCGTAGGAAGCCAAAGAATATGTGTGGGAAATCTCAACCTTCTAGCTTTTGTAGTTTCTGAGATCTCAGCGTTCATACAGACAGACAGACGGACAGACAGACGGACAGACGGACAGACGGACAGACGGACAGACGGACAGACGGACATGGCTAGATCGACTCGGCTAGTGACCCTGATCAAGAATATATATACTTTATGGGGTCGGAAACGCTTCCTTCTAGCTGTTACATACTTTTGCACGAATCTAGTATACCCTTTTACTCTACGAGTAACGGGTATAAAAAGAACGAGAGAATGACAGGTCCCACCTGAAAGTGTCGTGGCCCTGGGATCTAGACAATTTATGCAAATCCGAAATCCATTCGCATGAGTGAATTTAAATAATTGAATTGCATTTCCATGGCCCCGACGGGTGGCGAGGGGGCGGAAATGATAAATGACGTTATCCTTTATGGCTCTCGCCCACCCACAGTGTCGTGCCCCCTGACCAACAGCATGGCCCTGGTCTACGATGGCGTTCAGCTGCTGGCCGAGACCTACAAGCATGTGAACTTCCGGCCAGTGGCCCTCAGCTGTGGCGATGACAGTGCCTGGGACAAGGGCTACACTCTCGTCAACTACATGAAGTCGGTAAGTCGGTGAACTGGTAAAAAATATAATAAGTAAAAATATAAAAAAAACATAACTATTTAACAAAACCAAAACATACATAGATTTTATTAAAAATATATATTAGGTAATTCTATTTACTTGATGAGATTATTAAAATAAAATACTTAATCTTTATAGATAGTACATTTTTTCTTTTTCTGTTATTATTATGTAAAATCTGTAATATATTTAAACATTTTTAAAGGTATAACTTAATTTTAACAAGAGAGAACGCTATAGTCGGGTGCCCCGACTATCAGATACCCGTTACTCAGCTAAAGGGAGTGCGAAGGAGATGGAGAAAAACTTTGATCCGCCGTAACTTTTTAACGAATGGTCCGATTTAAAAAATTTCTTCTACATTTCGATAGGTATTGATAAACACAATAAAACTGCATTTTTACTTTTCCAAAATATTGAAATTTTTAAAATCGTATATAAGCGATTGTGGGCGTTAGAGGGGGCGTGGCACCCTTTTGAAACAAACTTGCGCTGCGTAGGAACTCCTAGAATCTGCATGCAAAATGTCAATCTTCTAGCTTTTATAGTTTCCGAGATCTCAGCGTTCATACAGACAGACAGACGGACAGACAGACGGACAGACGGACAGACGGACAGACGGACAGACGGACAGACGGACAGACGGACATGGCTAGATCGACTCGGCTAGTGATCCTGATCAAGAATATATATAGTTTATAGGGTCGGAAACGCTTCCTTCTACCTGTTACATACTTTTGCACGAATCTAGTATACCCTTTTACTCTACGAGTAACGGGTATAAAAATAATTATTTTAAATGTAATTTTTTATCTCCTTTATATGATTACTATTTTTTCTGTGCATGGACTGCCGTCTGATTCTGAATAACTCATGCAACGAGTCTCGCTCCACAGCTAACGCTGAATGGCCTCACGGGTCCCATTCGCTTTGACTACGAGGGACTGCGCACGGATTTCGAGCTGGAAGTCATCGAGCTGGCCGTTTCGGGTATGCAGAAAATTGGCCAATGGAGCGGCGAGGATGGCTTTCAGGAGAATCGCCCGGCCCCGGCGCACTCCATAGAGCCGGATATGCGTTCGCTGGTGAACAAAAGCTTCGTCGTCATCACGGCCATTGTGAGTAGTGGGTAAACGCCAGGGGCCAAGCTCCGACCTTGACTTTCTCCCTTCCCTTTTTGCTCAAAAAACATAGAGCGAACCCTATGGCATGTTGAAGGAGACCTCCGAGAAGCTGGAGGGCAACGATCAGTTCGAGGGCTTTGGCATCGAGCTAATCGACGAGCTGTCCAAGAAGCTGGGATTCACCTACACTTGGCGCCTCCAGGTGGACAACAAGTACGGCGGACTTGATCCGAAAACGGGCGAATGGAACGGCATGTTGCGTGAGATAATGGACAGTGTGAGTTTGGTTAAGTTGGGCAGGGGCAGAAGCCACCATGACATAAATCTAATCGACATCCGTTGCACTGCGGCCATTTAAATCAGTTAGGTTATCCCTGGCTTGGCCTGTGTGGATATTGATTTACATGGAATGGCCATAAGTGCTGTCATCATCGTTAACGTAATCGTTAATGCTCCCATAAACAGCAGTCTATTTTCAGAGAGCCTATGGCTTCAATTGCCTCAAATTAATAGGGTTTATAGTTAAGCGATTATTCTGATGTCCTTCTCGCCTTTGGGCATTAAGATAAATATCTTAATTGCATTGGAAATCAACCTTTGTGAGATTTAAATCTAAATTAACACAAACAATAGTTTGCCTTTCTTTTAATTAAATTTATTTTGAACAATTTTCACTGACAATTAAGAAGCTAATTCATAAATATAAAAAGCCCGAGGATTTGAATTTGTGGACATTTCAATATTAAATGTTTAGACATGATTGAGCAATACAAAATAAGATTACGATTACACGTTAAGATTTGATTTTAATTCTCAAAAGTGTTTAGTTGTTTTGTTATTGAACTTGATATGATAGGATTTTTTCGGCTATAACATTTACGAGAAGTTTTGAATACTTCTCGGTAGTGTAGTTGAATTTGTGTCACGGTTCTCTTGACCTTCTTTCTTTTTATTGAACAGTGCCGTAACATATCGTGATCCGAGTCTGCCTAAGAAATTTCCAAATATAGAACCAATTGCTCCCCCTTGGGGATGTACTCCGTCAATCAAAACATTCCGGTAATAGTTGTAGCTTTGGATGAATCTATCAAATTGTTGCCTTTCCACGTCAGATAGAGGAACATCGTTAGGATAGCGAAGATAAAATGATATCAAATCCGGAATATACTTTTCCTTAGTTAAGGTATTCACATTCGGATTATGAAAGACTTGAAGAATAAATTGCCTTTGTGATTCATAAAGTGGGTCGTTTATTTCGGCACTGGCTGAGCAAACTATGCTCAATAAAGCAGTTAGTAAACTGCTGAAGTAAAAACCCATAGCTTGATCGGATTACTATAGCAACTAAAAATTTGTTTCACGAGAACTGAAATTTATAGGAAGTTGGGAAATCTCCTTATACAATCATTCCTAGAATAAATGTATACTGCATAACACATTTAAACGCAAACAATTCCTGATAATCATTTATTGTGCCATTTCATTTGATTTAATTACGATTTCTGATGTTCTCAGAAGCAATGCATTTAATTTAAATCAGCGAAAGCTGACATCAGTCAAAAATTTGAACCCAATGGAAATTTTCATATTTATAGTAATACAAGTAGTAAAACAATTTTTCCGATGAATTTTACGGTGTGTGCGCTTTGTAAATTAAAATGCATAATTCAAAGATTGCTCTATTACTATGCTCCATCGGGCGTATGCGCAATATTTACATATGCATTTACATTTCTATTAATAAATGCATGCGTTCGTGCATGTGGAGAGGCCATACAATAATCTTTCATATTTAATTAGCGCGCTGACATGGGCATTACGGACCTGACCATGACATCGGAGCGGGAGAGTGGCGTGGACTTCACCATACCCTTTATGAGTCTGGGTGAGAACAATGATAAACTTACTATTATGCGCTTTATTTAAAGTTTAAATTTTAAACTAACTAAACCAGAGGATAGGGATTTACAACACCATTTAAAGTATTACCTACTTAATAATAATTTCGCAACCTTTCCAGGAATTGGCATTCTATTTCGCAAACCGATGAAGGAGCCCCCAAAGCTGTTCTCCTTCATGTCGCCGTTTTCAGGAGAGGTCTGGCTCTGGCTGGGTCTGGCCTACATGGGCGTATCGATCAGTATGTTTGTGCTGGGACGCCTTTCGCCGGCAGAATGGGATAATCCGTATCCCTGTATCGAGGAGCCAACGGAACTGGAGAATCAGTTTAGTTTCGCCAACTGTCTGTGGTTCTCCATAGGCGCTCTGCTGCAACAGGGATCTGAACTGGCCCCCAAGTGAGCAATCAGCTGCTATTTAATAATCTCAAATCATATTCATTGTATTTTTCCACAGGGCTTACTCAACTCGGGCAGTGGCCGCCTCCTGGTGGTTCTTCACTTTGATTCTGGTCTCCTCTTATACTGCTAATCTGGCGGCTTTTCTTACCGTCGAGTCTTTGGTAACACCCATCAACGATGCCGATGATTTGTCAAAGAACAAGGGTGGTGTTAACTACGGCGCAAAAAGTGGAGGTGCTACTTTTAACTTTTTTAAGGTGAGATTTAGTATATACAATAAATAGGTTTATTAGATATCCAATAACTGTTTATTCATTTGGTTTATCAGGAATCCAACTATCCCACCTACCAGCGGATGTACGAATTCATGAGGGACAACCCTCAGTACATGACCAATTCCAATCAGGAGGGCGTGGATCGCGTGGAGAACTCCAACTACGCCTTTCTCATGGAGTCGACCACCATCGAGTACATCACGGAGCGTCGATGCATGCTGACCCAAGTGGGCGCGTTGCTGGACGAGAAGGGCTACGGCATAGCCATGCGAAAGAGTAAATAGTTTCCAGACACTAAAGTTTCAAAGTAGGGAGATCAAGAGAGATCCTTTCTTGCAGACTGGCCGTACAGGGACACCCTGAGTCAGGCAGTGCTGGAGATGCAGGAACAGGGAGTGCTGACCAAGATGAAGACCAAATGGTGGCAGGAGAAGCGCGGCGGGGGAGCCTGCTCGGTAAGTTACATAGTGGTTGATCTCAGTCTCTGGCAGATCGTGCATGTGTGGGTGTGTGCAGGACTCGGACGAGGACTCCGGCGCCGTGGCCCTGGAGATTAGCAACCTGGGCGGCGTTTTCCTAGTGATGGGAGTGGGCTCCTTCTTCGGCATCTTTGTCTCCCTGCTCGAGATGGTGCTGGGCGTTAAGGAGCGCAGCGATGAGAACCAGGTATCCACCAGGATATTTTCCAGCTTCGAGAATACCCCCGCCTCACGATCCGATTAGCTCGCTCTGCCTTAAATGCACACACACACGCACACAGTTGATCATAGATCACTTAGATTTTGCTTGTCATGACATCTCCGGAATCCTTCGAAAACCCGCAGGAAGCCCCCGACTCGGATGCCTCCTCGCTGGGCTTTGCCAACTTGGGCGGCGTCTACCTGGTCATGTTCGTGGGCAGCTGTTTCGGCAGCGTTTACGGCCTGGTCAACGTCGTGGTCAGCGTCTACTTGAGTGCGCGGGAGAACAAGGTAACGCGGGAGGCGGTCTATAAATATTTTCACCTCTGTCGTGACTAAAAATGGCGGTGAAAAGGTCGCCCTAATCTGAATAACGGATTCGTTTCATCAGCTCCCCAAAACGACAATTCGGAGCCAAAAATACATTCACTACTCATTCAGCTGTGTCGTCTTTAATACTTAATATTTCTCATATCATATAATTTATATTTCATCATACTCATTCTAACCGTCTTCAAGAATGCTTTGTGATAGTTATTGTCTGCATGTTGTTTTCACCCGTATGTCAATAGAGAGAGATTACCTTTATTAATTTTGCAATCCTATCGGCAGGTGAACTTCAAGACCGAACTTCTGGACGAGATTCGGTTTATCTTACAATGCTCCGGAAATACGAAAGCGGTCAAGTATCCAAAGAACTCCTCGCGATCCATAGCGAGTTCCAAATCGAAGGGCTCTTCCATGTCCGTGGACTCTTTGCCCGAGGATCCCTCAGAAGACGATGCATCTGGAAAGCATAACCATGCCAAAAAGTAGTTCAAAAGAACAATCACCAAGAAAAAATTTGGTAATCTTATTTTATTTTAAATTTAATAAATTTTGAGTTCAGTTCAGATTGACGTGGAGTGTTTGGGTATTTGGTATTTGGTTTGGGGTTTTATTTACATGAGCTTTTATGTAAAAACTCACATTTCAGAGACTCTAGGAATCAGAGGTAGAGGTCGCTTAATATTAAGTAGAATTCATGTAAAAAGAAAGCTTTAGGAATTGTGGGCGTACCACGCCCACATTACCCTACATGGGTAATTCCAAAGTCGCGAACCTAGTGACAATGATTTTCTTTAAACTTAAATATATCTTTAACTTTTTCTTAAAAAGATATTAAACAAAACGCCAATGCAAATAAAACCTTCGATTTGTTTTAATGTATCTAATATCCTTTTAATTTAAAGTAATAACATTTTGTTTTGAATAATTAGAAAATTAAAACTTAAGAAAACCCAGGCATATCCTTCAAGAAAACAACATTTTATATCCTTTTGCATATCAATATATTTATCGATTTCCTCATATTATCGGGTGTCTTGACACATATTTTAACTGATACATCCAATATATTATTACTTTCCTTGCGGAAATACATTTAATGCTTTTTGTTAGACACTGAGATGTTGAAAAGGTAAAATTGTACGAAGTTTTTGGTTTGTAGGAGTACCGACTGCCCATGTTTCCTCATGTGGGTCTGTATGTATAAGTAGGGTACACGTGTATATGTTGTTTATCGTGTATAAGTTGTATAATAATACGAATACCATTTACCATATATAACTATAGTATTTATGTTTGCAGCAATATTGCCCCATCTGTTACATTCTGTATCCTATATTGCAATGTATTGGCCACACTCACTCTTAATCTCACACTCGCATGCACACATTTGTTAATTTATTTTGATTACACTTCATAACTTTAATACCTGATCATTACAGTTTAGTTTTAATTAGTTTAGCTATAATTGCATAGTTAAGTATTATATGGTTCCATATTATAACATCGACTGTTTTGATTTAGTTTTTATCCCCTTCTCATATGCAAATTGCGACAAACATTTTTGAAATTCAATTTTAATGCTCAACATTTAACTACACAAACAACAGAACTCATCGCTTGGGCTTATCGATCTAAATGAAATTTTGTTAATTCACTCTAGAGTATGGATTTTGCATAATTAATTTGCTATTTTTGCAACAATTATCTATTTTTATTTATTTATTATAAACGGTTTTCTGCAGGAGCAGCTTTTTATCTTTTGGTTGTTGAAAGGCTAGCGCTATCATATGTTTGTGGAATACTAAACGCTGGGGTAGCGAGGGAGATAAATAATAAATGTACATATATTTTAAAGGGGTCGTAATGATTAGGGGTCCGTTAAGTTGGTGTGAGGGTTAAATTAACCAGCAATCGGACGCTGTGAAGCATATAATGGGCAGGCAAACAATTGTTCGAGTAATTTATGCACTCAATTGCACTTTCATTGATAGCTGCGGCTTTTCGAATCTGTTTCTGATTTGCTTATATTGAGATATGTATGCACTGTGTATCGGTGGGTGTGTCAGTAGAGTTATAGTGGTACAGAAGGGCTATTCATTTGGTTTGAAAATTCTTTCAAATTGCCTCCCTTGAAGCTGTAAATAAAATAGATGTTTCATCGAAAAATAACATAAATAAAAATTGTGGGTTTCTAGCTCTCGTAAAAAGTTGTAAGCTCGTCTAGGTTTTCCTTTGGTCTTTTGTATTCGAGTGTTTGCATTATGTCCTTGAGTTTGGGGATTACAAAGCTACAGGGTATGTACAACAACAAAGCCTTGAATGCACACATCTCAACTGAATTTATGAAATACACATTTGCATTTCGGGTTGCTTGCGCGTTGCAAAGGACTTAAAGCTGAACGTTTCGATACACACATAAAGCATTTACTTGTTACTAATAGTAATAGTAATTCTGGCAGAACTGGAAATCAACAATCAATTAGGTTCTAGGATATGAGATTTGGTGTTTCCTTAAAAGGTGTTCTCGTATTAGCTCACATCGATTGGGAATATTTCCCTTATATTGTCTAACTAGGTAAGTAATACATCTAGGCTTGGGGTTTATTTAATGTAGTTTGATACACATTGGTAATTAGTATAATATTCTGCTAGCGGCTAATCGACCAGTTCTTCACATGAAAAGAAATAAAAAATGCCGGCAAAGTCAAGCCAAACCAAGGAGTTTTCAAATTGCCATTAGCCATCTCGGTTTAATGCTCCCTATCAACTGCTGTAGATTAGTGTGGTTACTTCTCATATGTATATATATATTCCATGTTCTATATTTATGTGTATAATACTAGGCTCAGTTTATTGTAAGTAGTACATACAAATTACACAAAGTTTAGTTTGATTTTCCATTTGATATTTGTTCATCGTTCTTGAGCGCTTCGTTCACTATGTTATCAATAAATATCTTGTGTTTTGTATTTTGTATTTTGTAGGTTTCACATTGTATTCATCTCAAAAGTTCATTAAAATAAATGCCTTTTAGTTTGTTTGCTGGCACTTTAGTGCCGAAGAGTATCCAAGTGTTTGTATCTGATAATGTAGTGTAAATAGTTCCTTGTTCAGTTGGTGGTGGTAGGTGGGTGGTGGTGTGGTCTGGGTGTAGTTAGTTAGTTGCTAAGTTAGTTGATTAGTTTGTCTTGGCTTGCCATTGAGTGTTGGCTAGAAGAAGGGCCGAAAGAGATTTGTAAAAGCCACTCCGCTTCACATCGCGGAGTGGGAGGAGGAGGAGCTTCGAGGAAGCTGTTCGGAAATTTCTAAATCACTCCGGAATCACTCAGAAATTCGCATGCGAATTCAGCACACATGCATACACATGCCGAGGTCCTTGTTCCTTGTTCCTAGGTCCAAGGTCCTGCGTTCGTGTATGCTGCTGTATTGGTATTGCTATTAGTTTTTTGGGCCCTCTTAAATGACACTCATGCGACGCCTGCCATTTCCGGTGCCCTCGGCTCAGTTGGCGTTGGCCAGCGTTTCGTGGCACACCTCCATGTAGTCAGGATCGTGCATGATGCCCTTTATCATGTCCTTCAGCATTGTGTAGCGTGGAAATATCGGATACATCTTTGAGCTGCCGTACTCCTCCTGTGGGTTCAGATTGGGATAAGTATGCAATGCAAAGTTGCCACCTGTTTGGCTTACCTTCAGCACACGGATGAGGTGTCGAAGTCCGAGATACTTTTTCAGCAAGCGGTACAAGTCGTTTATCAGCTGCGTGTTCTCGTGCTCGATTTGGGCCGTTGTCATATCTGTGGGGTGGGTCACCATAAAATATATATTTAATTTTTATAACGCCATGGAAATAAATGGTCATCTGATTTCACTTACGTTCCAATCGCTCCATCCGCTCCCGCCGCTCGGCCGCCTCCTCTGCCAAACGGGCCGAGGTCTTCACTCCTTCGCCGGACTTCTGGGTCTTCTCCATGATCGAACAGGCCCGCATCACGTAGGAGGGCACCGTCTCCTGCTTCTCCTGCCGCGGGATGTCCACCAGGGTCCAGTACTGGGTCTCCAGGCGGATGACTTCCTGTTGGCGATATGTAGTTAAGGACTTTTTTTTCATTTCGTTGCGATTTAAAATTTTCTTTATAGTGAGCGCACTGAAATGTAACTTCTTATCTTTCATTTTTTTAAAGAATATTCCTTTACTTTATTCCAATATTCTTATCTATAAATATGTGGGATTGGTTTTCCTTTATAAATTAGAAGTCCCACTATTTGTGTTTTATTATAATAAGATGATAGTTTTATTGAAATGAAATTAGTGATAAGTAATTCTGATATTAGTTTCAGGTATTTAAATGAACTTAAATCGGTTTAAACTGCGTTTTTTGATACTTAAATCGCGTCGTTCTTAAACTTCTTTATTTCGCACGTCGTTCTACTTCGTCTTTCTCGGATTAACTTCGATTTTTAATAATTTGATCGCGTTCTTCGTTAATTCGCACGTCTTGCTCCTTCGCTTCTCTCGTTCTTAATGCTCGTTGAATACTTCTTTTTTCCTTCGCCAAAACTCTTTTTTATTTCAGCTGATTAGAGATGGGTTGGTCTGAACGGGGCTGCCAGACCTATTCCCACAACTCGGCCATCCTTCTAAACATTCGTCCCGAATGTAGCGTCGTCGTCGTCAGAGAATACTTGCATCCATGGCTTCATATACTCGGCGCAAGAGGTAGTGCATCTTGGCCCGTCAGAAGATAGAGATTCTTTTACCACATCGTAAGTGTCCTTAGGCTTGACTTTGGTTACACGGTAGGGACCCAAGTACTTAGGCTTCAACTTAAGCCCACCACCAAGCTGAGTGCGTTTGATAGCGACAATATCGCCGACTTTGTATGTTGTTGCTGGTCTACGTCTGAGATTATACGAGTGCTTGTTCTCGTTTTGCATGACAAGGATCTGTTGCTTGGCAGCTTTGCGGATCTCGTCTCGATTGTCCTGAAACATTTGGATTATTTCTTGCTCGATCATTTCCTTCAGCTTAACGTCAGTTTTAGTGCGCATCTTGATGCCTACAAGTAGCTCGAATGGAGTTGTATGTGTACTCCTGCAGTACGTCGAATTGATTGTTTGCTGAACCTGGTTCACAAACTTATACCACTTGCTGGGATCATCTATAGATAGTTTGGAGAGCACGGATACAATTGTGGCGTTGAGGCGTTCAACTTGCCCGTTTGCTCTTGGAACTCCGGTGGTAACTGCATGAAGTTCAATACCCTCGTTCTCACAATACTTTTTGAAGTCGTCCGAAGTGAACGCTGTGCCTCGATCGGATATTATTTGTACAGGATTGCCAAATATTGCGCTCTGAGCTTCCAGTCTGGTAATAACGTCCTTGGAAGATGTTGATTTTGTGGGATACAGCCAACAAAATTTAGTAAACCCGTCGATGAAAGCAAGAATGTGCTTGTATGCCTTGTGAGTCGATTCGAGAGGTCCCAAAAAATCGATGTGAAATGTTTGAAGTGGCTCCGCTTCCTTCGGCAATGGGTGCAACTCTCCTTCCTTTTTCCCAAGTTTGCGGTTTAGCACAATACATGGAATGCAACATTTGATTTGTCGTTGAATCTTGTCTTCAAGTTTTGGAATGTAATATTCCTTTCCGATGATTTCCTTCGTCTTCTTTACCGAAAAATGTCCTTTTTCATGAGCCTGTCGAATGATTTCGCGTTGGAGGATTGGTGGTACAACTATCAGTTCATCGTCGTTCACCAATTTGTACAGCAGACCAGATCTCATGAAGAAATTGTTGTGGCTAGCTTTCTCAGCAAGGATGTCAATTATAGCTTTTAGTTCCTCGTCCTGCGATTGAACACTCTTCAATTTGCTGTGCAAGCTTTCGTCGGAGATCATCATTACAGGGTAACGGCTCAAAGCATCTGCATGACGTATGCGTGTCCCTGATCTGTGTTCAACTTCAAAGTCAAACTCCTGAAGTGCAAGGATCCAACGTGCGACTCGAGTACAGACTTCTCTTTTTTCCATCGTTTTTGTAAAAGCATTGCAATCGCTGACCAACTTGAAATGCATACCTAAAAGGTAAACTCGGAATTTTCGAAATGCTTCTACCACTGCCAGGATCTCTAACTCGTAACTGGAAAACTTTCTTTCTGCGTCTGTCGTTTTCTTACTCATGTAGTACACCGGGTGTATCTGGTTGTCATTGGGCGACTTTTGAAGCAGAACTGCTCCGAAACCATCAATCGATGCATCTGTATGAAGCTCTGTTTCGTGCTGCGGATGAAAAATCTTGAGAACTGGCTTCTGGGTAATCAGAGTCTTCAGTATGTTAAAAGCATCTATCTCCCTGTCAGAGAAAACAAACTTGGCGTCGTGCTTCATCAGGTCGGTCAAAGGTTTGGCTATGATTGAAAAGTTCAGGATAAATTTCCGAAAGTATCCAACCAGACCCAGGAAGCTTTGTAGTTGCTTCTGGTTTGTCGGCAAGGGAAACTTCGTCACAGCCTTCGTCTTTTCATCTGAGATACAAATCTTTTGGTTTTCAATGCTATGACCTAGGAACTCGATTTTCTTTTTGAGGAAACAGCATTTCTTTAGGTTGATCACCAAACCGTAGTCTTCACAGCGCTTGATGACTGTCTTGAGATTGGCGACTGCTTCGCCTTCGTCTGTAGCTGGGACAATAATATCGTCGACATAGGGAATCGCGATACCAGATCGGGTCAAGTCTCGGAAAATGGCGTTGACGTGCCTTTGAAATACGCCTGGAGAATTCGTAAGGCCAAAAGGGACTTTTAGGAACTGATACTGGCCATTGTGGGTTACAAAGGACGTAAACTTGCGGCTTTCGACATCGACGTTTACGTGGAAAAATCCGTTTTTGAGGTCCAGCGTGCTGAATACGTGAGCATCTTGCAGACGGTCCAATTGGTCTTCGATCAAGGGAAGGGGAAACATATCTCGTACTATTACCTTGTTAATCCTTCTGTAGTCAATGCAGAGTCGAGTTGTGTTGTCGCGCTTCTTGACTAGTACGACTGGACTGCTGTACTTGGACTCAGAGTGCTCGATGACCCCGTCCTTGAGCCACTGCTCGATTTGATCGTCAATAATACACCGCTCGGAGAATGCGAATCGACGCGGACGCGAGTGTACGGGGGTATCGTCTTTTAACACAATACGCATCGCAACGTTTGTTGTTTTCGTACTCGTCGGCTTGTAGTTCTTGATCAGTTCGTAAACTTCGCGTTTTGCTTCAGCGGTTGCACTTTCGTCAATGTTTATGTTAAAATTTTCGGCACTTTCGACGTTAATTTTCATTAGCGAACTTAATTCACTTTCGGAGTCATGGTTTTCTCGGCTTTGTATTTTAATTCCGTCACGATTTATTAGAATTTCAGCGTTGTTGCAAAATTCTGCGCCTAACACAACTTGTACGTCCAAAAAGTCAGAAGAAACAACTAGAAAATTCTCTTCAAACACTTGATCGTCAACTTCGAATTTCCTTTTAAACGAACCGAATGGTTTCACCCTGTTGTTGTTTCCGAAACCGACAAGAAAAATGTTCACAGCACTCAATTTAGGCTTATTCAAGCTTACGTACGTTGTTTCACTCATTATGTTGTATTTGCTGCCTGTGTCAATAAGAGCTGTGTACTTGTTGTTCTGTATACGAATTTCTTTACACATCGATAGTTTATCATCCGATACTTTGCGCGTATTTTTCGGAGTTTCAACCGTTTCAATTTTGCCTGTGGGGCAGTCTTTAGAAATGTGTCCATAATTATTGCAATTAAAGCACTTCCGACCGTTGCTTCGATTAGGGCACTGATTTGATGTGTGGCCACTTGCACCACAGTTGTAGCAATTCACCTTTCTTTGCACGGACACGTCTTTTTGGCCTGCACTGTCTTTGCCAATCGCGTATTTCGACTTGTCTTCTTGATATTTAGGCTTTCCGGATTTTTCACGAATTTTCTCGTAGCACTTTAACTTTTCCTTGAACTCCTTCAAGTCTTTAGCGTTGTACAAAATCGATTTGTTGACGCTCAAATCATTGATGCCATCAATCACGTATTGCATAAGTGCACTGTTGTCTACACTTCCACGAGAAGCCATTTCTTTCATTTTAAGAAGATATTCTTGAACACTTTCATTGTTTTTGATCTTTCTTTCGGATAGCAACTTATGTAAATGAGCACCATTCACTTCGGCTTTAAACTCTTTGATCAATGCGACTTTCAACATTTGCCAACTTCTGATACCACGCTCACTCATAATGAACATTTTAGCGAGGCCTTTAAGAGAACGTTTCGCGAAAATGAATTTTTGCAGGTCATCCCAATACATAATGGAAGCCATGTCCTCGAAATCGGAAACCCAAACCTCAACTGCAAGAGTATCATCTCCACTGAATGGTCGAATAGAATCTTCAACATCACGGAAGTTTACGGAAAATCGCGGCGAATTCACGCCGAAACTTTGTACCGAAGCGGAATCGTTATTCTTGGACGCCACTGTGCCAGCCTGTGCGTTTTTGTTGCTCCTCTTTGCCTGCTTTTCTGCGTTGCTGCGTACAGAACGAAACTCGTCGTCTTCATCGTTTGAACTTTTCTCGTCGTTGTCTTCGTTATTCTCCTCTTGTTCGTCTCTTTCATCGTCATCGGAATCCTCTTCATCAGCATCTTCTAGTAGTTTTCCCACACGCAAATTTCGGAAAATGTGCAGCATCAGATCATTTTTGTCGTGTTGCAAGCCCAAAATGTTGCAAATTATGGCGAGGTCGTTGTTTGACAAATTTTGCGCGACGTAAGACACTTTCTGGTTGAAGAGCTCATCACTTTCCACAAAATCAAAGCCTTCGAAACCACGTAGTCGTTTTCGATTATGCCGATCACCGTCGTATTCGTACACAAATTTGTGCAAAAGGTCCACATTCTTCTTTTTTTCTGATCTCAACGCCTGCAAAACCGATTCAAAATCAGCAAGGGTCGTCATGGTTGCTTAAACAATTTTCGCACACTTTTCGCAAGTTTTTCTTTGCTGTTCTTCCTTCTACTCGTATTCGTCGTTCACACTCACGGTCTGTACTCGTCGTTTAAATACACTTATGCGTCGTTATAAGCATATGTATAGTGCAGATTATCGTGGTATTTGTGGCGTCGTTTTCACACACTCGTACGTCGTTTTTCCAAGCTTTTCTTTTCTGTTTCCACAGTCTTCGTCGTTGTAAATCTTTGGTTCTAGCACACTTTTTCGTCGTTTTACTTAACACTTTTCACGTAGGTTGAGCCCCCATATTTGTGGGATTGGTTTTCCTTTATAAATTAGAAGTCCCACTATTTGTGTTTTATTATAATAAGATGATAGTTTTATTGAAATGAAATTAGTGATAAGTAATTCTGATATTAGTTTCAGGTATTTAAATGAACTTAAATCGGTTTAAACTGCGTTTTTTGATACTTAAATCGCGTCGTTCTTAAACTTCTTTATTTCGCACGTCGTTCTACTTCGTCTTTCTCGGATTAACTTCGATTTTTAATAATTTGATCGCGTTCTTCGTTAATTCGCACGTCTTGCTCCTTCGCTTCTCTCGTTCTTAATGCTCGTTGAATACTTCTTTTTTCCTTCGCCAAAACTCTTTTTTATTTCAGCTGATTAGAGATGGGTTGGTCTGAACGGGGCTGCCAGACCTATTCCCACAAATATGTATGTTATGAACATGAAAAGGGAAATTTTAATTCCAAGACAAGTAAAGCGAAAGAAACCCAAGCCGTTATTATTTAAATTGCATTCTTCATACAATCCAATTCTTATCAGCTATAAAAAATAAAAACTCATAACAGCGCAAGAATGTGGAATTATCAACTTGAACAGATTTTACGATTTCCCCAGAAAAATCTCTTTTTGTTTTTAGTAACAATCCAACAGTGTAGCGGAACATATTGCGCTCTGTTATAAGTCTTCACTAGATAAACGATTTTTATTCGTTTAAAAAATAACAAAAAACAACGACATTAAACGAAAAACTTATAAACGTGGCAGAGCAAGAGTTGTGGACCATTTTTAAAGGAAAAGATTTTATAAGTGGTGAATGTCAAAGAAATGTTGTTTGTAAAAAAATAGTGAATCACAATTTGAAAATTATAATATTATTCTTTTTATCTTAAAATATTTTTAAATTTTTAAGAAAAATGTATAAATGTAAAGTTTTTATGAAATCTCTAGTTAAAGAAGAATAAGTCTCATTTCTACATTTTTACTGACCTTAATCATGAGCTTGAGCATGGGATAGCGTTGGAAGATGTTGCGCTGGCTCTTCGAGTCGCCGTACTTGTTCATTAGGTTGATCAGGGCCTTCTTGGCAGTTTCGTAGGACTCCTCCAGACGCAGTCGCAGGGATCGCAGGCGCTCGTTGGTCTCGATTACCTCGTCCCGCGTCATTCCACTGGGCGCCCCCTCGTCCTTCACATCCTGAACGATTCGCCGCACACTCTGCGTGAATTTACCGACAAAGTTGGTGGTTGCTGGGTGGCGATAAAAAACACAAATTAAACGATAAAATAATTATAATTGTACGGAAATTGCACGAAGCACTGTCATTCATTATTCGAAATGTCAGTAGACACGCGCATTAACCCTTAATTAATCTGCGATTCATTCGGAAATTATTCGACTATGGGAAAGTCAAACTATTATGCCATGATGAAATCGCATCACTTTTTCTCGTTACTTATTTGTATTTTTTCACCCCGCTATATTTGTAATAAGAACGACCGCGCTGGGACTCGAACCCGCGGCGAAAACTCAGTGGTGGTTGCGGGCACGTCGCGCTACGCGCAGCACCACGGCCACTATCAGAAAACGTCTGTCTTATGTTCGCTTTGGTTGCGTTGGCTGTCAATTTTTTTCAATGGGTGTGTAAAAACATTTTTATTTTATTTTCGAAACGAATCACTTTAAATTGAAAGAAACTTTGATGATTCATAAAAATAGGTAGGTACTATAGTTTCTATCCGTACCTAGTAATAATTTGACAATGTAATACCTACAATAAATTATCATTAAAAATGCGATTAAAAGATTTTTTTTTCTACAAAAATAATAATTTTAACGGTCATAATTTAAATGTAAATGTCACCATATTCGTAAAAATAAACCTTGGTTTAGTAGCGAAATATTGTAAGTAACAACGACAATTTCAGATGTTTTTGAAATCGTAATGGCCCCATAAAACCTTTTTGAAAATTTTAATTTTAAAGAAACAATAAAGTTTGTAGGTTAATTTAAATTTAGGTTTTTATTGTTCGATGGTCCTTTATTTTCATGACGCCAATAATTTTGTACCATTAATGAATGGGAAAACTCCAGCATCAATTGAGCGCTGTTTTATGGGCTTTTCGTTGAGATGGCGAAAAGTGCAATTAGCATTCGTCATTGTCAGTCCGTTTCTGCGTCCGTAAAGTCATGAAAACGTGACATACTTCTGTGCCCGATTTGTATTGTGGGTCGTGCCTTCGGAAGGGGCTCGCTGATGGCTGCTTATTCTGGTGGTGACTTAAAACACTGCGAATTAGTCGAGCGTTGCATCTAAATGCGCCCCCTCATAATTAGAAACCCGACCATCTGTGGATTCTGACAGAGGCATTCCCTTGTTTAGAAATTGCACTGTCAGTTTCCTGCTGTGAATCACCAGCCGGCACAAAGACCCCGCATTGTGGGTGTCTGGAAAACTCTAATTGCTGGTGGAAACGCGTCGGTCAAGGACTTTGCCCAACGACGCTGATCGTGTGACGTACTATTTGCAGAGACTTTGATCAGTCCGCTACGAATAATGATCTGATCTTACAATTACAATACTTTTTTTTAAGAGAGCGGCAAAGAGTATCGCTTTTATCGCATCCTCTCGTTTCTTGCTCTCTCGATTTGTATTTTTGTTTACCCAGTTCGAAGTTTATACATATAAAGTGGTATACCAGAGAACCTCACATCAGTGCAAAGTCGAAAATCTCGCAGTAAGCATTGCTGTGTGGCGATCCGCGGAAAAGCATAAAAGCCACTCAAAAAAAAATATAATAAAAAAGCGAAAAACAAAACAAAACGTGAGCACAATACAAGAAAAATACAAACAAAGAGCTAAGCTAAATGTATATATAAACCCCATACATAATTGAACATATATACACCGCGCCAACAAAAAATCGAGAATAAGCATAGCACCAATTGAACTCAAAATTTATCTGTTCAATTACCGAAATCAAGAGAAAAGAATAAAAGCTCTATATGAACTGTTATACCGAGTGAATTTCAAAGTGAAAAGTGGGATCGTGAGCAGATATTGCGGCCATATGTTCCGACTTCTCAGTACGACTTATGTATCGGCTGAGGCATGAGCTTTATGAGCATTGTGTTCCTGTGTTGCGTTCCTGATTGGTTTATTGGCTAAGCTAATTCAGCCGATGGCTATTGACTGGCTCTCGACCAGTTGGCCTTCTGCTCGACTGGCGCTTTTTGCAAGTGCAGCAAATTTCCATATAAAAAGCGCAATTAATCCATGTTTGTTATTTTTATCCCTCTCCCTCGCCCTCGCCTTCGGTCTGATTTTTTTACCCCAGTTCTTATTTATTTACCCTCCGTTTTTGCCAGCTTGCACAAAAATTCAAATTTCAAAGAATTTTCTTTTATTTTCAAGATAACATAAATGTTTTTACTCAGCACACACATTCTGGAATTTTGTATTGTGTTATTTAATCGTAAAAATGTACATACTTATATTTCTTCAGAAAAACGCTTTAAGAACAACGATTACTGTATTGCCCTGTCATTATTATTTTATTAAGTAAAACAGTCAGACAGTCTGAAGTTGAAAAAAGATTTAAAAATAATTTAATATATTTAAAAATTAACAACAATAAAATTAGTTTTTTGGAAAAAATTCCATTCTCGTATCTTTCTTATTCTATAGCATTTTTAAATTTATACGTTCTCGGATAACCCATGACATTTTTTTAATGAGTAATTTGTCTGAAGTTGTAAAAATATTTTATACTTATTTATATTTTGAATATAAAACAGTAAAGTTCGTTGATTCTCTTATCTCTTAAATTCTTCGGTTTGCGACTGTTTTAAAAAATGTAAGTCTGTACCAACGAATATTTAAATTAATTATATTGTTATTGAATTTCTGTTTTATGGTTTTAAATTCTTAAAAGATTACAGCAACAGCTTAGTTTTTACGACTATTTGCTTATTATTGCAATGAATTGTAATTCTTAAACAAATAGTCTATCCATAGAGCAGAATTCTATTGCCGTAAAACGAGTTTAGAAAATTATATAATAATTGTACTAATAATTACTCAGGTTAACATAACAGCTTCATAACTTAACGACATGCTTACACTCCAAGTCTATAAGACAATATGCAAACCAATCAGCAATTGTAGATAAGCATTTCGATTTTATCGCGGGACAATGTCATTGATCAGAACAGTCTAACTGGGAAAAACACCTTTTAGCCAGTTAAACTCGTTCCGCGGATCGTGGAAGTGTAGAGCTCATGTTCCTGAGACAGAGTGCCATTAAAAGAAACTGGATCTGTCCCAGATCTTCGCCTACAATCTGCAACCAGACAGAGGACCCTCCATAAGTAAGCCGCTTGCTCTTCTTCACTTGATGGCCGACTGAACAGATGACAATCCGTACCGTAATACATCAGTCTTTCGGTAGAATATGGGTTGATGGCTTGATGGGTGGTTGTGTAGTCGGGTTAAAAACTCTCTCGACCTTCCCGCTCATCCCACTGATATCTGCGAAAACGACAACCAGAGTTTGTTTGACTGCGGAGCGGCGGAGAGAGGACGGCTAATGAGCAAAACGGCTTTTGTTTGTCTTTTTGGCCCCAAAGTTCCCCAGTCGACGCTCTTCGGGCTTCCAGCTAAGCAGAGTACCTGCGTAAACCAGTTTTTGCTAATTTGACAAAACACAAAAAAAACGTCGACATATGTAAGCTTTTTTGGTTCGGGGCTCTGGGCTCGAATATGCTGTTTGTCTTTGGGCTTTGGGCTGCTTTTTTCGAGAATGAGAATGGGCTAAGAGCGCGGCACAACATCACATAACTTGGCCAACAGCAAACGAAACGTGTCGTCGCCGCTCATTGTTTCCATTGGAGCTGAAAGATACGGAAAGTATCTAAAAGATACTTTTTTGCTTCGCACATAATTAAAGCTCTGCACGTGTCCGCATTTGTGTGGGTGAGTGCTGCGTGTATGTGCGCCCTTTTGGCTCACAAATATTTCAAGTTCAACATTTCTTGAGCTTGGGAATCCCCGCCTTTTGTTTGCACTTGAGCCCCTATTTACCTCGGTCTTAATTGTTGATTCCTTTTTCCTCTTAATTTGCCATTTTGCTGCTAACCCATTTTTCGTTTTATTTATTCTTATTTAGCGTCATTCAGTGACGTAGTATAACCCTCTTATCAGTCGGAGACTTAGGGAATTCCAAGATACCTGGACTTCCAGCGGTATTACTCATTGTAGGAACATTGGTCATGAATCTTAAGTTTTCTGGTTTGTAACTTGCCCATGGCTCATCGTGGTCACTTTCTAGAACGCAAGTGTTATTTATAAAGAAAATAATCATTCTCTATCGCAGAGTGTGTAATACACTTAATTGCATGTTGCGCGTGCCAACAAATTGCCCTGCAGTCTGTATTGTGGCTCGGATTAAATTTCTCTAAGGCCAAAACCACAGGCACGCGTCGAGAAATGAGGTTGGGTGATCACATACTGCATATCTTTCCCACGACTGTTGTGGTTTGTCACTCACACTCTTACTCACTCTCTTAGTTTTTGCGGTTAGTGAAATCATAATTTCCATGAGATATACGGAAGCCGGGAAATTCCTAGTTTTATGTACTCACAGTTCATTAAAAGGTTCATTTGCATGTAGTAAATAGTAATAGTTTTTAAAGCTGTCATGCACGGGCTACACCAACCATTTGGTACTGCGGCTCTGACGTAATCGTATTTAAAACCAGTTCGATTATTTATTTAGCTCATTTTATGGCTAATTCTTGTTCTTCCTATTTTTAGCTTTAAACATCACTCTACCCGTCGACGACCTTTGGTTTTCAATCAAATGATACAGGTCACTTTCAAACACCCAAGAAATTAAAGCCAATTAAAATGGGAGTCTGACTCTTTGCTCAAGAGTAATTCGACCCAAGCATTGCAATAGATTCCTATAATTAAAACGACAAATTAATGGTTTAAGTTGAGAAGGTGTTGAGTTAAAAGCTCAAGTTACGTCAATACGTTATTAAGTGGCTCGTGCGAAGAGCTAATACTCTACTACTGCTTTTATACAATTTATACAATAAAACATCTTTGTGT